>NW_028270182.1:10270502-10971185 GCF_037043375.1 Chiloscyllium plagiosum
GACCACTCGGTATCATTAAGTTAAAGGAAAACTGCCTGATGACAGCCTCTGACTGACCCAGCTGCAATTTGCTGCTGACTGGTAGGAGCAGTGCGGCGAGAACCATTCAGAGTCAGAAAGTAGAAAACGTCTTTCTCCCTTCTACTGAGTGAAAATATAGAAAAGCCAAAAAACTTAAAAAAGAATTCTAATCTAAGAGAAGACTTAAATCTATCTGATCAACCATCAAATTGAAAAATGACCATCGTTCTACTGACAACAGTAGGTCAGTACGGTGAGAGGCTTAAAGGGGAGTAGGCAGGAAGTTCTGTTCCCATGCATCTGCTGCCCTTGTCCTTCTAGACAGTAGCTGTTATAGGTTTGGAAGGAGCTGTCTGAGTATCTTTGGTGAATTTCTGCAGTGTATCTTGCAGATGGTACGCACTGCTGCAACTGAGGTGAAGGCTGTCAATGTTTATGGACATGGTGTCAATTAAGCGGGAGCTGCTTTGTGGTGTGAGCTTCTTGAGATTTGTTGGAACTGCACCCATTCACACAAGTGGGGAGTATGTAATCACACTTCTGACTTGTGCCTTGTAGATGGTGACAGGGGAGCCAGGATGTGCAGAATTCCTAGCTTTTGACCTCCTCTCCGAGCCATTAAATTAACATGGGTCATTAAGTTTAGTTTCTGGTCAATGGTTAAACCCCCCCCCCCACAGAATATGGAGATTCTGATGATGCTCAAGTGGTGAATATCAAGTGGTGATTGTTAGATTCTCCCTTGTTGGAGATAATCTTTACCTGACTATCTCCAATAAGGCCAGCACGGTGGCACAGTGGTTAGCACTGCTGCCTCACAACGCCAGAGACCTGGGTTCAGTTCCCACCTCAGGCAACTGTCTGTATGGAATTTACACATTCTCCCCGTGTCTGCGTGGGTTTCCTCTGGGTGCTTAGGTTTCCTCCCACAGTCTAAAAATGCGCAGTTTAGGTGAATTGGCCATGCTAAATTGCCTGTAGTGTTAGGTGTAGGGGAATGGGTCTGCTCTTCGGAGGGTCGGTGTGGACTTGTTGGGCCGAAGGGCCTGTTTCCACACTGTAAGTAATCAATCCCGATTTGGAGATGCCAGTGTTGGACTGGGGTGTACAAAGTTAAAAATCACACGACTGATGAAGGAGCATCGCTCTGAAAGCTAGTGTGCTTCCAATTAAACCTGTTGGACTATAACCTGGTGTTGTGTGATTTTTAATCTAATTCCTGTAATCTAAAATGTCACTTGTCACTTATCAGCCCAAACATAGATATCGTTCAAGTCTTGCTGCACTTGAACATCGACTGTTTCAGTATCTATGGATCATGAATGGTGCTGAACATTGTGCAGTCATCAGCAAACGTCCCCACTTTTGACCTTATGATGGAGAGAAGGTTATTGATTAAGCCATGGATGATGGATAGATCTAGTACCTTCTCCTGAGGAACTCTGGCAGTGACATCCTGGAGCTGAGATGACTGACCTCCAACAACCACGACCATCTTCCTTTGTGTCAAGTATGACACCAACCAGCAGAAAATGTCCCTCCCTGATTCCCATTAACTCTAGTTTTGTTAGTTCTCCTCAAAATCACATTTGTTCAAATGTGATCTTGATGTCAAGGGTTGTCACTGTCACCTCACCTCACCTCTGGAATTCAGCTCTGTTGTCCATGTTTGAACTGAAGCCATAATGAGGTCAAGAACTGAGTAATCCTGGTAGAACCCAGAAGGAGCACAGATTGTTTCCTGCAGCTCAGAAGGTGCAAGTGTCACCCCACTATTTAAGAGAGAAAACAAGGAACCAGAGACCAGTTAGCCTGACTGCAGTAGTAGAGAAAATATTCTAATATTTGTTTGGCCTATATCCCTCTAAACCTTCCCTATCCATGTCCCTGTCCAAATGTCTTTTAAATGTTGTAATTGTACCTGCCTCTATCACTTCCCCTGGCAGCTCATTCCATACATGCACCGTTCTCTGTGTGAAAAGGTTTTCCCTGAGGTCCCTCTTAAATCTTTCCCCCCTCACCTTAAACCTATGTCCGCTAATTTTAGAGTCTCCCCCAACCTGGGGAAAAGACCTTGGCTATTCATCTTATCGAGTGCCCTCATGACTTTATAAACCTCTATAAGGTCACCCCTCACCCTCCGATGTCGCAGGAGAAAATGTCTCAGCCTATACAGCCTCTCCTTATAATTTAAACCCTCCAGTTCCAGTAACATCCTGGTAAATCTTTTAGCACAATTTAGATTTTTATTTGGATTTTTGGAAGTTTTTAAACAAGGGTCCACACGAGAGATTAGTAAGCAACATTAGAGCACATAGGATTAATGATACAGTCTGAGAATTGATTAATGGGCAAAAAAACAGAAAGTTGAAATAAAAAGTATATTCTCAGTTGGCAGGCTGTAACCAGTTGGTTAATATAAAGATTAGTGATTTGATCCAGAATGTTCATAATCTATATTGATGATTCAGATGAAGGGAGCAAATGTAAGATTTCCAAATCTGATGATGACACAAAATTGGACAGGGAGTGTGAATTGTTGCAAAGACATTTCAAGGGAATATCAACAGGCCAAGTGAGTAGGCAAGGCCATGGCAGATGGAATGTGATGTTGAACACAGACACACTTTCTCTTCACAGTGATGCTGAGGCTGCTGAAATTGAAAATGTACTGGGACATGTAATATGATTTGCTAAACTCCAAGACACTCTGTTGAGAAAAGTACTGTTTCAATCAAAGATGTTTCCACGGACTCAAGAGTGTCTATTGAAGTGAACAGGTAAATGAGCCAATGTGAACGTGACCACTACGAACCAGATATATCTTCGCACTTTGGCCTCTGTAGCTGCAGTGACTGACATAAAATTACTCAAACTGCACCACCATCTGCTGAAGGAACTGATGTAGCATCTGATGTAGATGTAGATCCCTGATTGGGGTTGTTAACCTGGGCCAATCAGGGAGCCTTGGCTGACAGACATAAACAGAGTTATTTCAGGCCACCTACACTTCTAAGCTGGAACTGTTCCTGGAGATTTGACTCTGATGTGTTCAACAGGGTTACTGATTGTCGAGGGGTTTTGCATGTGCCAGAAGATTGATGAGACACTGCCCTGAGAGCATTCCCGTCATTAGAACAATCAAAATTATCACTTACTCATGAATCGCTCTCCATAGGAGCAGGCCATCATCCATGTAACAATACCCTTTGAGTTCTGTGACTCCACGGTCCTTCAGGTTTTCTGGCAGACACAGTGACCGGTATGTTAGCCTTTGAAAGGCTTTTGAACACAGCAAATGAAAATCATCTTCTTTGACACCAAACATCTTTGGAAAATAAGAGACAGATTAAATCCCATTTATTGGCAGAACCAGCATTGATTAACGCAGCTCCTGGATAGACACTGGCCTCTAAGGTTTGTTTGGATTATGTTTCTGAGAAAGTGACGTGTAAGCCTAAAGATGACAACAAGAGGTGGCCTGGTTTAAATAAGCAGAAGACATATTGAAAGCGATTTAGCATTCAACAAACTTGTACCTACGTTGCACACTGTCACAAAGGCAAAGCGGAAAGCTAACAGTCACAAGGCACTCATACATAATAGGATCACTTACTATGTGAACAACCAAAGAACTGAAAATGCTGGAAATCAGGAACAAAAACCGAAATTGCTGGAGAAACTCAGCAGGTCTGCTAGCATCTGTGGATAGAGAAAGGAGAGTCAATGTTTCATGTCCAGTGACCCTTCTTCATAACTGAAGGCCACCTCATTGCTATTGTCACTGTACTATAAACATTAACTCTGCTTTCTCTCTCCAGATGCTTCCAGACCCTGCTGAGTTTTTCCAGCAATTTCTGATTTTGTTACTTATCATCTGCTTCATCACAGGGTATGTTTCTAACCCAAATACAAAGCTGAGAAAAAAGGAAGAAACCTGTGATGGTGAGTCAGCCATGGCTCAATGGGGAACACTTGGTCTGAATCAAACAGTGATGAGATTAAGTCTTACTCCAGAGGTTTGCATATAGGCTGACATTCCCAGATCACAGAACTGAGAGAGTGCTGAATGTTCAACATAACGGCACCATCTTTCAGGTGAAATATTGAACTCAGGTTGTATCTGCCTCTCCAGAGGATGTAGAATATCCCATGGCTATGATTTTAGAGAAGAGCAGGTGAGTTATCTTTGGTGTTCCAGAATAACACTTTTAACTCAATCATTGACATGCACCCATGCACAAACAGGCCTGAGATTCCAGAGCTAATGCAAGTCCCATTAAAACACTAGACAAAGCCATAACCATGTGAAAATTCTGCACATTACATTTTCACTGGATTAGTTACAGTGAAACTCAAACATCGCTAATCCAAGCCTTAGCTTAATATCTTTCACTTGAATAAGCACAAATGAATTAGAATTTATGTGAGTTGCAATTAAAGACTCAGAACTGAGAGATTACATAAATCAGAACTCACTTGGCTGATATATCCATTATTGCCTATCAGTTTTATTCTAGCAACGGTGTTGATATGCATCGTGTACTTCACATGAGGAGCCAGCAGCTAAAATGGAAACATAACATTTGTAATATCCAAAAATGGTAGTGAATGTTTGCAATTCACAGCCTGGGAGATAAGAACATAGGTATACCACACAGTCTGCAGCGGTTCAAGAAAGCAGCTAACCACTATTTTTTACAATGCAATTAAGAGTGTGCAATAAATGCTGACCTAGCCGACAATGCTAAGATCAGAAGAATAAATGTTTAAAAGCTTGAAGTAGTGTAGAGGAGATTTTACACAAATATTGATTGGACTGGAGAATTTCAGTGATGAAGAAAGCTTGCATAGTCTAGGCTTGATTTTTTTTTGGAATAGAAGAGGCTGGAGAAATCCTACTCTGAAGTCTAAAAACTCTGTTGGACCAAGATTGAAGGGATTGGAAAGGCCTGTTCCCCATGGTTAAAGGGTCAATAAAAAGGGGCCATGGTTTTAAGATAAGTAGTCAGTGAGTCACAGTGATTTCAAGGGGAAATGTTTCGCTGCAGGGTCTGGAATTCACTGCTTAAAAGGGTAGTAGAGGCAGAAATGTTCATAACATTCAACAAGTATTAGGATATCCACATGAAGAGCCCTAACCAACATGGTTAGAGACCAAGAGCTGGAAAGTAGGATTAGGTTTGATGGCTCCTTATCGGATGGAAAGGACACAATGGGCCAAATGGCCCCATTCCCTGCTGTAAATTCCTTTGATTCTACGGTGCACAGATCAGGATTCGATGACATTCCCACCATCAGTTTAGCCGCTATCACCAGCTGCAATTTCCCTGGATTAAAATGGAGTCACATTCTTCCTCATGCTTTGTACCTTGTAAATGGGGTGCACGGACGGCAGTTGCCTGAGAGTGGCCATGCTGAATGTCTCAGCAATCAGGTGAGTTTTCAGAAGGTGGGAGACCAACTCAAAATGTTGAAAATCACAGCTCCGCACCCACATCTTGGCCAGCATCCAGTCGAGCTCAGCATCCGAGGGAAGGAAAATGGGATTGTCTTCTCCCGGGGTCTGCTTCAGCTGTAAGCAACAAGAAAGATGAATATGGAGCATCAGGAAGCTTATGTATCATACATTATGGTATGGAAAGGTGGATGGATTTTAAGGTGGGAATTTCAGAGCTTGGGATCCAGGCAGAATGGCCTGCAGTGGGTATGCGAAATCAGGGATGCAAATGAGGCCAGAGTTGGAGAACAATGGAGATCTTGAAGGCTGGATAAGGTTACAGTAATAGGAAAGCATGAGGCTATTAGAAACAAGGATGAAACTGTTAAAGTTGATGTTGCACCAGATCGTTCATCAGGCGTGTTGTAAGAAGCAAATGGTGTCTGAGATATGTCACTAAACAGATGAAATATGTTAGCTAATGTGAAGTAATGATCAACAAATTTGGCAGGACATATTTTTCAAAAGGAGTTGGTGTGAATTCTAAGTCACAGACATTGTTCACACAGGGCACCAACAATGAGTCAGTTCTTACAGGTGATAATCTGTGCCGTTTGTACAGCAGCAAATGTCTGAGGAACTGAACCAATGATTTGTAGTGGTAGTTGTCTGTTTTTAAGCAGAATGTACTAGTATATCTCTAAAGCCATTTCTAATGCCTCATTGAGTGACTTTGTGTCTTATCTTCCAAACCCAACTCATGGAGCTACAGGTCTTTTGGGGGATCTGCTCATGCAAATTATCAATTCTTAGTTTATCTATAAATTTGTTGCATGGAATATAATGTAAACGTTAAAACCAGGAATATAAAAGGTTAGAATTGAAGAAGCACAGTTATCAAAGCTATACTGCTAGACATATGAAAGAATTTTGATTTGATTTGATTTACTATTGTCACATGTACCTAGGTACACAGTACAGTTTTGTTTTGCATGCAGCACAGGCAGGTCATGCTATACAAAATGCATAAGAGTAATAGGATAGAGCAAGAAATACAATGTTATGGCTGCAGAGAAGGTACACAAAGAGTGAGACCGACAGTAAATTTAAACTTTGAGAGGTCCATTCAGACATCTGATAATAACAGGGAAGAAGCTGTTCTTGAATCTGTTGGTAAATGTGTTTAAGCTTTTATATCTTCTGCCTAATGGAAGAGGTTTGGAAGAGATTATAACCGGAATTGGAGGGCTCTTTGATGATGTTGGCTGCCTTTCTGAGGCAACGGGAAGTGTAGATGGAGTCAATGGATGGACGATTGTCTTGTCTGATGGTCTGGGTTGTGTTTACAACTCTCTGTAGTTTCTTACAGCTGAAAATGTGTTGCTGGAAAAGCGCAGCAGGTCAGGCAGAATCCAGGGAACAGGAGAATCGACGTTTCGGGCATAAGCCCTTCTTCAGACCTTTCCTGAAGAAGGGCTTATGCCCGAAACGTCGATTCTCCTGTTCCCTGGATGCTGCCTGACCTGCTGCGCTTTTCCAGCAACACATTTTCAGCTCTGATCTCCAGCATCTGCAGACCTCACTTTCTCCTCGTAGTTTCTTACAGTCCAGGATACAGCAGTTGCCATTCCAAGCCATGGTGTATCTGGATAGAATGTTTTCCATGGTGCATTATGAAAATTGGTAAGTCTTTATGGACATGCCAAATTTCCTTAGCCACCTGAGGAAGTAGAGATGTTGCTCTGCTTTCCAGACAGTTACATGAACATGGGTGAACAAGGACAACGAAAGGGGAAGATGATGGATTAGGAATTGGTTTATATAGTTATAAGTGTTTGAAAGGATTACAGAAAGTTCAGACCTAGTAAGAGAAGCACAGAAGCAGGAGAATTAGGAACTCCTTGGAGCTGGAGTATTAGTCAATCCAATGCAGTTACAGATGGCATCAAATACCAGTAATCTATAGAAGCCTTCCAAATCACCTTTCAGCTGGGGAGTAAAGAGACATCTCAGAGTTTGTGAGTAAAGTTAAAAATATTGGTGGGCAAGGGAATTTTTTTAAAAAAATTATGCAGAATTACAGACTGGGAAAGCTTAAAGTTAAGAACAGTACCTACAGCATAAGTTCACGTATCTATGCCATAGGGACAGCCACAGTAAGGGAAATTACATTTATAGTGAGGGCAATAAAAAAACAGAAGCAGAAGCCTGAATTAAATTAGTAAAGAGGCAAGTTTGAAGCAGAAGCAGACAAGGTCTAACAGAAGAAGAAAGTTAGCTCTTAGAGCTAACAGGATCACAAGGTATAAGAGAAAAGTGGGAACAGGGAACAGTTGGGTTAGATGATCAATTGAGATCCTGTTGAATGGCGGAGCAGGCTCAGAGGGCCAAATACCCTACTCAAACAGAGTTGAGATTTTTTTTAACAGGAATACCCAAAATAATTGAACATTGAGTCATAGAGATGTACTGCACGGAAACAGACCCTACGGTCCAACCCGACCAGATATCCCGTCCATGCCGACCAGATACCCCAACCCAATCTAGTCCCACCTGCCAGCACCCAGCCCATATCCCTTCAAACCCTTGAATGCAGCATCACACTGATGGACCCAGGAACATTCCACATCCATTAATGAAAGAAAATTGAGACATAGCATGCAAGAATTAGAATGGATGTTTAGAATGGATATGGCATAGACCCTATTTAGGAACCCAATCAGTTGATGCTCAAGGACAATGACTATACCCAAATCCAACGGATCCATCCAAATTCATGTTGACATCACAGCTCAATGGGGTGGTGTTCAGACACATCTATCCTATGTCTACTGTCGGTGAGACTGGAAAATGAAGAGGAGCCAATGACTTAGTGGTACTATCACTAGGCTATTATTACTGGGGACCTGGATTCAAATCCTACCATGGCAGATGGTGGACCTTGAATTCAATAAAGAACCTGGAATTGAAGGTGTAATGATGAACATGAGATCATTGCTGATCATTGGAAAAATCTTTCTTGCTCAATGATATTTGTTTGGGAAGGAAATCTGCTATTCTGATCCTGTTTGGCCTACACGTGACTCTAGACCCACACTAATGTGGTTGACTCTTAACTGCCCTCTGTGCAAGTAGGGATTGGCAATCAATGCTGGGCGGCACGGTGGCTCAGTGGTTAGCACTGCTGCCTCACCACACCAGGAACCCGGGTTTGATTCCCACTTTGGGTGCCTGTCTGTATGGAGTTTGCACATTGTCCCCGTGGGTTTGCTCCAGTTTCCTCCCACAGTCAGGGGGGAGGTGCAGGTCAGGTGAATTGGCCATGCTAAATTGCCCATAATGTCAGGTGTATTAGTCAGGATAGAAGTAGGGAAATGGGTCTGGGTGGGTTACTCTTCGGAAGGTCAGTGTGGACCTGTTGGGCCAAATGGCCTGTTTCCACACTGTAGGGAAGGGCACCCGCATTCTATGAGTGAATTTAAAAGAAAAGTTGGCTAAATTATTTAAATGTAGACCCTTTCAGAAACACAATGTAAGCATTAGTTTCGGCTTGTGCCATTTTTGTTACTGCATTTGGGAGTTTCAGTTTCAACAGATCACCATTTGGGATTGCCTCACCTCCAGAGATGTTTCAAAAGACTACATGCAGTCTTTTGCAAGGTCTTCAAGAAGAGACATACCATTTGGATGACATGGTGGTACATGGGTAAACAGTGGAGAAGCATCATCAGAGTGTAGACACATTCTTAAAATACTCGTAGGCAGAAAGCCTCATTCACAACAATACAAGTATGAACTCTTCAAAGACATTCTTCAGTTCACATCTTGGCACTCGTTGTCAACAACAATAGAATAATGGCAGACTTATGGAAAACCAAAGGCAAAACAAGGCATGTACTACTCTGAAGTCAGTTTGTGACTTACAAATATTTTTATGGATGGTAAACCAAACTTTTGCTTCAATTGGCAGCCACTGAATATGGGGATGAGAGATCAAGAGTATGTTACCATTCACTGAAAAGAAGTTGGACAAACTAAATGTCTACTGGGTTGGCCATGGAAACGTATGTTGAGCACCGACAGCATTTCATGATCTTGGCCATCTTACTCATTTGTAGTGAGCGGGTGGTTGTTCCACCCTCACTTCGACAGGAACTTTGCCAGGGACTATTGGGGATTACCAAGTGCAGTCAGCAGCATGGTGTTCCAAGATCTCCAAAGAGTTGGAAGATCTCAGAGCAGACTGAGAAGTTTGAATTAGTCACAAGCCACAGCAATGAGAGACACTAATACCTGGCATTTGCCCTGCAAGACCATAGGCATTTATGAGCACAGACCTATTCATTTTTAATTGGAAGTCTTGTCTTGTAACTATTGATTAATTAATGGATTGAGGTGAGGATGTTATGTACCACCACCATGGATGTGATCATCAGGGTCTTGCAGGAAGTATTTGCAAAGCACATTAATAGAACACATTTTACTAATGTGTGCTTCAGCCAGTCTGCTGCCAGTTCTGAATCTGAGTGTCACATGAGCCCACTGAAATAACCACAAACAAACAGGTGGGCTCCAAACAATCAGGTCACTTTTGAAAAGAAATGCTGACTTTGACACAGCATTGTTATGTTACCAAGCCATCCCACTCCAATTAGCCTATCACCACCAGAGTTGCTGGTGGGCAGCAAGTCAAAGAGTCAGTTCCCGATACAACCAAATCTCCGCAGATGTGCTCTTTGGACTACCACTCTGTATGTGGGGAGGAACAATTTCAATGCATGCATCACACTACAGTAGGCGTCACCATGAGATATGATTGACATACTTGTGTGCAAGCCAACAAGTGTGGATAGAAGATCTTAGCAAGAAACATATGGTCATTCGAGGAGCTGCAGACCAGCAGTGATCTTATATTGTTCACACACCCTAAGGAGGTGTATGAGGTAACCCCTGAAACTAGAACTTAATGTGGATCAATTATCTACCACTGCCTGACTGAGATGAACCCAACGAGGAACATCATAACGAAAGGGACTGTGACAATATACACTTCAAACTTTTTATAACTGTTCATGGATTGGAAAGAATTATCAAACATAAACTACTACACATTGATTGAAAGAAGCAGCAATAACTCCTTTTTGGTTAAACTGTTTCTTGAGATGAACGGAATATTGAGAAATTATTTATAAAAAGAAGTTGCAGCAACATGTGAATTAACCATTCCTGGGGATGAAGAAGCTACAAAAACAACACAAACTGTTTCCAGGGAGAGAGGAGACAACACCTATTTGATAATCTGCTGCCTCATGTCAAATGCCTGCAGAAGTAATGTTCTGAAGTAAAGGGGTTAATTGCAGAAAGAAAAGCTGTGTTTTAAACGGAAAGCTTTATAACAAGGAATAAAGGAGCTATTTTTAATAAGAAGGCAAGCTGCAGATTTCAAGTCTCTGAAGGTGTATTCAATGTTGGGGGTGAAAGAATCTAAAGGGTATCAATAATGTTACACTGCAAACTTGAAAGGGAGAAAACTGTGCAAGAATCCAACACCAGAACAACTCAACAGCAGAATTTCAAAGAACAACACTGCAGAAGGACTGAATCCTGGAAACATCCAGAGGCAGATCTCTGTTGGTTGAAACCATAGAGCCATAGAGTTGCACAGCACAGAAACAGACCCTTTGGTCTTTGGTACACGCTGAACGGATATCCCAAACCAATCTAGTCCCATTTGCCATCATTTGGCCCATATCCCTCTAAATTCTCAATAAAATCCAAAAGAACTATGGATGCTATAAATCAGAAACAAAATCCAAAACAGAAACAGATCCTCAGAAGGGTCACTTGACCCGAAATGTTGACTCTGATTTCTCTCCACAATGCTGCGAGACCTGCTGAGCTTTCCCAGCAATTTATGCTTTTAAACCCTTATCATGTATCCATCCAGATGCCTTTTAAATGTCTATTGTACTTTTCATACTTATTTGCTAACATGGAATAAATTTCATCTTGTTAAAGCCAAGAATCTCTCTTAGTTAGACAACAAAATAGTTTTCTTCTGCCACACAAGACCAAGTGGACACTGTCGATTATTTTTTAATTATTGATTTTGTGGAATATGGGTGTCACTGGCTGGCCAACATTTATTGTCCATTCCTAGTTGCTTTTGAGAAGATGGTGGTAAGCTACCTTCTTGAACAGGTATAGTCCACCTGCTTTGGGTTACCCCACAATGCCATTAGGGAGGGAATTCCAGGATTTTGATCCAGTGACAATGAAGGAATGGCAATATACTTCCAAGTCAGGATAGTGGGTAGCTTGGAGGGGAACTTGAAGTTGGTGGTGGAGTTCCCATGAATCTCCTGCCCTTGTCCTTCTAGGTGGTAGTGGTCATGGATTTGGAAGGTGAAGATCTTTGATGAATACCAGCATACTCAGCCCAAGGTCAACAAAAATGGGAAGTCAGCCTCATACAACATAGTGATAGCGGTTAGGATTTCTCACACAATATGGTGGTCTACAGTGGTAATTGCTCATAAAATAAGAAGTAATGTGAGTCTACAGATCCTACCTGGATAGCAATGGGTATCATGTAGTTCTGTTCATTACGGTAAAGCAGGCAAATAGGTGCTGCAGTGTACTGCTGCACACCTTCAATTACATTGGCAGGAATTCCATCCAAGATCTCATAATTGACAATATAGATATTTTCATTCTGAAACAAGCACAAACAGGAATGGTTATATAATCAGGCACTGTCTGAATACAATATCAATGTGGATCATCTTATAATTGCTGAATCCCAATGCTGTTCTGCCTGGCCTCAAGTTCCATCAACAAAAATTCAACCCAAAGCCTTGCTTTATTTACACTTACACCAAGTCACTCACCACCATCTCTTGAGTTCTGTTTGGCCTCCAGCCATGTCCTCTGAAATTAAAATTCAATCACATAGCTGTGGGTCTGCAGTCAAATGTAGGCCAGACCAGGTAAGGACATAGAACATTACAGCACAACACAGGCCCTTCAGCCCTCGATGTTGTGCCGACCTGTGAAACCAATCTGAAGCCCATCTAACCTATACTATTCAATGATCATCCAAATGTGTGGGAAAAGATCTGCCACCCTGCCTACCCACAGCATGGCCACAGGGAACATAGGAAATCAAGCCTGTCTAAACCATACAAGTAACATCCAGAATACCTCAGCCTTGACCAAACAAGCTGACAAGGGAAACCAGACATGACCATAGTCACTCACAGACCAGGGAATACCCTTCCCAAGACAAACTAACAATAAGCTTCTTGGACCCAATCAACACAGCTGTCCCAAAGCCCTAAGGGCAATCTCATACCCCAGTGATACCAAAGTCACACAAAGGACAGGTCAGACAGAGAGGCATCAGAATACCTCGCTCACAGGAGGGAAACAATGGAAACAACTTGCTGCTTTAAAAGGAACATTCTCACCTACCCTCAAAGAGAGCTGGAATCTCCTGATCCCGTTAAAAACTGTGTGATGCTGCCAGGATGCTTCATTGTATCTACAATCAGGACATTCTTCTGATAACTGCTTTGCAGTGATCACCATTATAACTGGATTACTTAATTATCAAATACATTGCATTTTCCCTATTTTTAATTAACATCATTGGACAAGACTCCTATAAAACCTGGCTTGATTTTCAGCTCGAGGAAGAGAATTCCGGCTACCCAGACAGACTGTCTGTGCTGTTTTAGCTTAGCCAATTTCTCTTCCGCAATATCGCTGTGTTAATAAACAGTTAATTTCACTTCGATCTGTGTTTTGTGATCTCTGTTTTATTGGGCTAATTTCTCCAACAATATGTTTATCCAATGACCATTTAAATGCCCTTAAAGTTGGTGAGTCTAATACTGTTACAGGCAGGGCATTCCACACCCCGACTACTCTCTGAGTGAAGACCCTACCCTCTGACATTTGTTCTAGATCTGTCACCCCTCAATTCAAAGCTATTTCCCCACATGCTAGCCATCACCATCCAAGGAAAAAGGCTCTCACTGTCCATCCTACCTAATCCTTTGATCATAGAGTCACCTTGTATAGGACAGTCGATATCCTTTCCTGAAAGGAATTAGTGACCCAGATGAACCTTAATGTCAATCAACAGTGATCACCATGTGAGTGAGCTTTCTAAGATCACATTTTATTGGATTCAAATTTCACCCTGTGTCCTGGTGAGATTCAAACCCCTGCCCCCAGTACATTAGCCTGAGATTCTGGATTGCTAGCTGAGTGACATCAGCATAATACTACCTCCTTCCAATTTGTCATGAGCTAACATGGCACTCAAATAAGGTATTCCGAAATTTACGTTCCTCTTTGGATATCAAATTTCTCAGAAGCTGTAGGGAAAGAGTCAAATTTCTACGCTGTGCTCAGCAAGAATTTTACATTTCCTGGTTCAATCTCTAGTACTCAATGTGAAGGAGTAAAACACCAATGTACCTCTATCTCTTGCTTCAGTGTGGAGTTCCTGAGAGATGTCCTGACCATGTCATCTGTCACAGGGAAGTTTGGTGGGATTTTGTCGCATTTCTCTATCAGGACTGGGTTGAAGCCATTCAAAAACTGGTTACCGAAGAACCAATCCTCCTTCCAATGATGCTTGGCAAACACTGCAAATGACGGAACAGGGGGTGGGGGTAGAACATAAAGAGCTGGTAGTGCAGAAATAGCAAGATGCCGTTAACAACAACTTAAAGCCAACCCTGTAGAAGTCCAAGTGAACGTAGTCATTCTCTCCTCAACAACCAGCCCTACAAGTCAATATTAATCATAGAATCCCTACAATGTATTCAGCCCAACAAGTCCTTACCAACCCCCTGAAGAGCATCCCAACCCAACCCTTACCCTATCCCTGGAAGCCTACATTTCCCATGGCTAATCCACTTCATCTGCACATCTTTAGACTGTGGAAGGAAACTGGAGGACCCAGAGGAAACCTACACTGAGACAGGGAGAATGTGCAAACTCCACACAGACATTCGCCATTGGGAAATGCTAGAATCTAGGTCAACGAGTGGAATCCCATGGGAATCAGTATTGGGAACTCAACTGTTTTTAATCTAGTTGTTTCGTAATACAGAACTTGAGTATCCGTAAAAAAAGACACAACGTGTCAAACTGTTTGGTCTTGCACTCATAAAAGCAGAGAAAGTTGGGACAGGAGAAGGCTATTGAGCCTTTTGAAGCTGACGCCCACCCCCCCTACCCCACACTCCCTACCTCGTGAGCAGTGGAAGATAAATAGTTCAGCATATTCAAGGCTGAATTATAGAGTCAACAAGGGAGTCTACAGTTCTGGAGGAGTTAGGCATGCAGGAATCTGGGGTTGAGACCAAAGATCAGCGATGATCTTATGCAGTATGCTTGATAGGCTAAATGGACTTTTCCTGCTCCTATTTCTTATGATCTTGTGACCTTCTGAACAACTCCCTTGCTCTCGTCGTCACCTTCAACATCGCAGAATCATACAGCATGGAAATAGACCCTTCGGTCTAACAAGTCCATTCCAAACATAATCCGAAACTGTCTGCTTCTGGTTCATATCCCTCCGAACATTTCCTATGCATGAACTTACCCAAATGACTTTTAAATATCCTTTGAATCAGTTCAATGGGATCTTATGCATCCATCTGAGAGGGCAAATGGGGTCTTAGTTTTGTGTTTGAAATGTTTTGCCCTTAGTCTGTCTGTATTTTTGACATAGAATCATTGAATTCCACAGCGTGGAAGCAGGCCATTTGGCCCACCGAGTCCACACTAACCTCTGGAGAACATCCTACCCAGTCTACCCCCTTCCCTGTAACCCTACATTTCCTATCGTTAACCCACCTAGCCCACACATCTTTTTGACTGTAGGAGGAAACCAGAGTACCCACACAGGCATGGGCAGAACATGCAAACTCCACCCAGGCAGTAGTCTGAGGGTAGAATCAAAGCTGGATCCATGGTGCTGTGAGGCAGCAGTGCCAACTACGAAGCTACAGTACAGTAAGTGTACAATGTAAATGTCAAGAGTATTTCAATTGTATGGAGGCACCTGAGACTGGCAAAGCTGAATGGAGACAAGTTGAATTTGACTGCATTCCATAATTTTCTATTCAAAATGTTTTATAATGTATTTTTATGAATTTTATGAATGAGGTATGTTTTGGAGGGGAAACAATACACGGTACAAAGCCAGAAAGATATGGTCATCAGTGCGTGTAAACCTGCCCAGTACCTCTTTTCCAACAATGGCTACTCTAAAGAATATTTAATTGGCAATAAAATCAGGAGGTAATTAAAGGTTCCACAGCAACGTAGGTTCTTTCTTTCTATTTGGTCACTTGCTCATCATAAGTGTACTGTTGATACTTTAGTGGTACTACCTGCAATGACAAGCTCAACCTCCCCTCTCCTAAATATTGCCAAATTTCCATTACCTGCATTAGAATGGTTGACACAAAAAATGTGATTAAAGTCCTCAACGGTGATCCAAGAGCATTCCAACTTGTTCACTTTCTCCTTCAGCGTGAGTTCTGAAAGGCTAAAGAAATTGTGATAAGAGCTATTTGTAGTATATTATTATCATTACTTTGCAATTTGAATTCAAAAGTGGAGAAAAATGAATCTGAGTTTTCCGCTCCGTGAAGGTGACTTGTAACTTTCAAGAAAGGGTCAGAAAGTCGCCTTAAACTGTGAAATAAAGGCAATCTTTCCAAGAAAGAGACTTAAGCTAAATGACTCAATCTGCTATATTGGGGAGTTAATTGCAGATCATTTGTTGAGTTTTATCATCTAGCGAAATGAACAGTCAGTGCTACCAGTAAGTTGAATTCAGATGTCATACAATCAGAATGTCGGTTTTAATTTCTAGATGTCTCCAGGCTCTAAGAATCTCCAAGTTGTCGGAATTGGATAGAAATCTCCAGTCTATCAGTGCTGGAAATAAATCTTAAGCTGTTTCAGTAGTCCAATCAGGGCAGCTTGAAAGAGTTGTGAGTTCATCTATATTTATGTATCTCTGGGAGAGAAAGAAAAAAATCACATTTGGTGAATGTGCAGGAAGTAGGTTAAGTAGGAATAAAAAGGTCTATTGTCCATGGCATCAAAATGCACTTGCCAACCAATCAGAACTCTCTTCTCATTCAGTATCGGTATTAGTATTAATTTTCCACATAAATTGGCTCCTTGATCATTGACATAATGAATGCAAGACAAAAAGCTTTGACAAGATGTGTTTTTCTTTCAGTAATATGTGAGGAAGTAAGTTTGAAGAGTTAACATAAGAGTAATAATTTATGGGGGTTGAGTATCTATTATGAACATTTCCGGGAAAAGAGTTAAACCTTTATTGTTGCTGTTCATGAAAAGATCTTTCCAAAGAGTCTTATAGATATATAACTGTTTTTTTTGTCTTAAAGAAACATGGAAAATTAGAACATAGGAGGAGAAGGAGGCCATATTGGCCCTTCTAGCCTATTTCACTACTCAATATGATCATAGTGGTCATCTAACTCAGTATCCTGTTCATGCTTTCTCCCCCATCCCTTTGATCCCGTTATCCCTAACAGTTATGTCTAACTCCTTGAAAATATGCAATGTTTTGGTTTCAACCACATTCTGTGGCAGAGAATTCCATAGGCTCACCACTCTCTGAGTAAAAACCTTTTTTTTTCAAAATCCCTACAGTGTGGAAACAGGCCTTTCAGCCCAACAAATCCACACCACTCCTCCAAAGAGTATCCTACCCAGAACAATTCCCCTATTACTCTACATTTACCCCTGACTAATGCGTCTAACCGATACATCTCTGAACATTATGGGCAATTTAGCATGGCCAATCCAACATAAACTGCACATCTTTGGATTGTGGGTGGAAACCAGAGCACCCAGAGGAAACCCACACACACACAGGGAGATTGCACAAACACAGTCGCCCAAGGTTGAGAATTGAACCCGGGTCCCTGGTGCTGTAAGGCAGCAGCTCTAGCCACTGTGCCGCCAACTTTCTTCTCATGTCAGTCTAAAAATGCCTACCTTTGGTAATTCACGAGCATTTATTTTTGTGTAATAAACTTTGATGTGCTTTTGTTAAAAGT
The DNA here is from genome assembly GCF_037043375.1 of Chiloscyllium plagiosum. Taxonomy (NCBI): domain Eukaryota; kingdom Metazoa; phylum Chordata; class Chondrichthyes; order Orectolobiformes; family Hemiscylliidae; genus Chiloscyllium; species Chiloscyllium plagiosum. The sequence continues at coordinate 10,288,092 of NW_028270182.1, forward strand.
ACACTGGCAGCCTCATGCGAATATTCTCAATGACTGACCAACACTGTAAACAAATTGCAAAACAAATTTGACTTGTGTATTGTTACCAGCCGCTGGGATTATATTAAAACAAACACAACAGACAAAGTTTAAACATTGACAAAATAGAGGATTTCAAGATGGTGGGAGGTTTTGTGGACAGGAAAATGATTCATTGGTGACTGAGCTAAGAACCGGGGCATTTAACAGATTTAAATTGATTTGCAAAGGGGATGAGGAAAATTGATTTCACTCAGGGAGTTGTTGCATTCTAGAATGTACAAATGTAGCAAAAGCAGATTTCATAAATGGTTTTAAAACTGATTTGGACACAGTCCGAGTGTGTGAGACTGAGAATGACTGTTCCTTCAAAGGGCTAGCACAGACACAACAGGCTGAATAACTACTTCAGTTTCGATATTACTCTGATTATTGATCTATCTTTATTGGGTATCTTCCTTGGGATTTGATCTGGGAATGCTGTATAAAGTGAATGCGGGTTTACAAAGGTATCCAGTATCAGACCCTGACTGACTGAGAACTCAGGAATAGTAGTAACAGGATTTGGTGGCAGTAGTAACAGTAGTAACATAAATTTGCTGATGATACTAAGCTGGGTGGCAGGGTGAAATGTGAGGAGAATGTTAGGAGATTACAGGGTGACCTAGACAGGTTAGGTGAGCGATCAGATGCATGGCAGATGCAGTTTAATATGGATAAATGTATGGTTATCCACTTTGGTGGCAAGAACAGGAAGGCAGATTACTATCTAAATGGAATCAATTTAGGTAAAGGGGCAGTACAAAGAGACCTAGGTGTTCTTGTATACCAGTCAATGAATGTAAGCATGCAGGTACAGCAGGTCGTGAAGAAGGCTAATAGCATGCTGGCCTTCATAACAAGAGGAATTGAGTATAGAAGCAAAGAGGTTCTTCTGCAGCTGTACAGGGCCCTGGTGAGACCACACCTGGAGTATTGTGTACCGTTCTGGTCTCCAAATTTGAGGTAAGGCATTCTGGCTATTGAGGGAGTGCAGCGTAGGTTCACGGGATCAATTCCTGGAATGGCAGGACTACCTTACGCTGAAAGACTGGAGCGACTGGGCTTGTATACCCTTGAGTTTAGAAGACTGAGAGGGGATCTGATTGAGATATAGAAGATTATTAAAGGATTGGACACTCTGGAGGCAGCAATCATGTTTCCGCTGATGGGTGAGTGCCGAACCAGAGGACACAGCTTAAAAATACGGGGTGGACCATTTAGGACAGAGATGAGGAGAAACTTCTTCACCCAGAGAGTGGTGGCTGTGTGGAATGCTCTGCCCCAGAGGGCAGTGGAGGCCTAGTGTCTGGATTCATTTAAGAAAGAGTTGGCTAGAGCTCTCAAGGATAGTGGAATCAAGGGTTATGGAGATAAGGCAGGAACAGGATATTGATTAAGAATGATCAACCATGATCATATTGAATGGTGGTGCAGACTCGAAGGGCAGAATTGCCTACTCCTGCACCTATTGTCTATTGTCTATTGTCTATTGAATACTGGGCCCAGTACCAAGTCCATTTCCAGCGATTATAGGGCACATCAGTCAGTACCAGGTCACATTTTACTGACCATTGGTTTCGGTGCTAAATTTGCAGCAGTAAACCTGTCATCACAGAATCGCAGAATCGTTACAGCGCAGAAGGAGGTGACATTCCCCTGCCTTCTCCCTGTAATCCTGCACATTCCTCTTTCTCATGTTAACTGTCTAACTCCTTTTTGAAATCTCCAGTTGAAACTGCTTGCACCACACTCTCAGGCAGCACATTCCAGATCCTAACCACTCGCTGTGTGTTTTGCTTATTTTGCCAATACATTAATTCCATGCCCTCTGATTCCTGCTCCTTTCATGGATTGTTTCCTTATCCACCCTATTCAATACCTCTCCTGATGTTGAACGTCTCTATCAAATCTCTTCTCAACCTTCTCTAAGGAAAACAGTCTCAACTTCTCCAAACTAGGGGTGGCATGGTGGCACAATGGTTAGCATTGCTGCCTTACAGCGCCAGAGACCTGGGTTCAATTCCCACCTCGGGCAACTGTCTGTGTGGAGTTTGCACATTCTCTCTGTGTCTGTGTGGATTTCCTCCAACAGTCCAAAAATGTTCAGGTTAGGTGAATTGGCTATGCTAAATTGCCCGTAGTGTTAGGTGAAGGGGTAAATTTAGGGGAAAGGAGGGTTGGTGTGGACTTGTTGGGCTGAAGGGCCTGTTTCCACACTGTAAGTAATCTAATCTATCCACATCATTGAAGTTAATTGTCCCTGGAATCATTCTTGCGAATCTTACTGGACCTTCTCCAGTGGCCAATACTGGACATAATATTTCAGTTGAGGCTGAATTAGTGTCTTAAACAAGCTCAATGTAATCTCTTTGATCTTGTTCTCCACCCCCCTAACATAAAGTGCTTTCCATGGTGGCTTGGCACGGTGGCTCAGTGGCTAGCAGTGCTGCCTCACAGCGCCAGGGCTTGATTCGAGCCACATCCTACCTGTGTTTGTGTTTCCTCCGGGTGCTCCAGTTTCCTCCTGCAGTCCAAAAATGTGCAGGTTAAGTGGATTGGTCTTGCTATAATTGCCCCGCAGTGTCCAGGGATGTGCAGGCTAGGTGGATTAGCCATGGGAAATGCAGGTTTACGATGATAGTGTAGGTCGGTGGGATCCTCTTTGGAGGGTCAGTGTGGACTCAATGGGCTGAATGACTGCTTTCAAACTGTAAGGATTCTATGCTGCCTTTCATCCAGACTGTGATACTTACCTCTCTATCACGGAGAATTCAAAACCGAGTTCTTTCACACAACTGAACCTCAAATCCATATGGAGATCATCCACTGATCGAGCATCAATACACTTTGGCAATATCGAGGGTAATTCCCTCCACCTAGAACACAAAGGGAGGAACCATTCAATCATGAGGCGGAGACATGTTTGTATAAATATCAAATTATCGAATTTAGACCAGGATTCGGTAGCGTTAATAAAGGTTTAAAATTAAATGGAAAACACTTTCTGGCAATAGCAAGTCCCAGGGAACTGAAGCCAATGAACACATTTTAAATTATAACAGACATTATTACTTCTATATAAAGTTAAGTTTTTCATCCTATTTAATCATTGTTATCTATTAAAAAGTTCACCTGTCCATTCACTTTCACATTCTTTCTTAAACTTTTCTTACAATGAGACTACAACACTCTGAGCCCAATTATTTGGTTCAATCACTTGGCTTGATTAAGTCTAATTCAGTTAACTCAGTCGGAGTATTGTGTATAGCTGTGAGTACTACGGCATATGAAAGAAGCGAATGCAATGGAGAAAGAGTGCAGAGTGCAGAGAGCTCCGGGAAACAGAAACTTCAGATATGAGGATAGATTGAAGAAGTTGGGAGTTTTGAAGAAGACAGACATTTCTCCCTGAGTAGTAGAAGGCTGAGAAGAGATCTGATTAAGGTCTCCAAAAGCAAGAGCAGGCTAGACTGAGTAAATGTTCCCTCTTGTAAGAGTGAGAGGGCATGGATTTAAAGTGATGGGCAAACAAAGCAAGAGGAATGTGAGAAAAGACTTGGTAACATTACAAGTAGTAAGGATCTGGAATGCACTCCCTGGAAATGTGGTGGAGGAAAGTTCAATTGAGGCATTCATGAGGGGCATTGGATGGTTATTTGGATAGTAATAATGTTCAGGAATAAAGGGAAAAGGAATAAAGGGATTGGCACAAGGTAATCAAGCCAGACTAGATAATAGAGCCAGTACAGGTAGGAGGGGCCAAATGGCCTCCTTCTGCACTGTATAATAATTCCAAGATTCTGTCTAGAGACTGTTGCATGTGTTGCAAAGCCAATGCTGCTACCTTGTGGTTAGGGCAGTTTGCTCCCCCCATTCCTCTTTCTTTGACTAGGTATAATTGGTGTATAATGGTAGAGGAAAAACACCAGGAACCAATGTTCCCACTCCATTGCTCGGAAATTCAAATTGTTTCTCAGGATTATTGGTTATACTCTGATTACATTGCTTTCCTGTGAGATTTATTGTTTTAACCGCTTTCTAATGAATTCTTAATTGCATTGAGATTCATTTATATCGGTGCTTATCCTTGATGATAACTTGAATAGAACTGAATCATAGAATGAGAATATTGCTTCAATATGCACAATGTTAACTCAGTTGTATCCATCATCCATATTCTATTAAATGACCAAACAGTTCCAATGTCCTTTAACAAAAATAGAGGTTGCTGGAAAGTTGCAGCAGGACTGGCAGCATTTGTGGAGAGAAATCAGAGTTAACTTTTCACTTCCAGTGACCCTTCTTCAGAGCTGATGGTAGCGAAGAAAAGCATGCTTTTTCTGAAGAAGATAGATGTTGGGAAGGGGGAAGAGTATATTATAGGGGGAGATAGAGCATAATGAGACAGAAAAACAGAGTCATAGAGATGTGCAGCACGGAAATGGACGCTTAGGTCCAACTTGTCCATGCTGACCAGATATATTAAACTAGTCCCAAAACCCAGCATTTAGCCCCTATCCCTCTAAATTCTTCACATTCATATACTATTCTAGACGCCTTTTAAATGTTGTAATTGTACCAGCCTCCACCCTCTGGGGTTGCATGGTGGCTCAGCGGTTAGCACTGCTGCCTCACAGTGCCAGGGACCCACTTTCGATTCCAATCTCGGGTGACTGTCTATGTGGTGTTTGCACATTCTCCCCATGTCTGCGTGGCTTTTCTCCGGGTGCTCTGGTTTCTTCCCACAGTCCAAAGATATGCAGGTTAGGTCAATTGGCCATGCTAAGTTACTCTTAGGGATGTGTAGGTTAGGTGCATTAGTCAGGGGCAAATAGGGGAATAGGTCTGGGAGGGTTACTCTTCGGAGGGTCGGCGTGGACCTGTTGGGCCGAAGGACCTGTTTCCACACTGTAGGAATTCTAATTCTAGCTCATTCCATACACACACCACCCTCTGCACGATAAGATTGCCTCTTTGATCCCTTTTAATTCTTTCCCCTCTCATCTTAAACCTATGCCCTCCAGTTTTGGATTCCCCTACCCTGGGGAAAAAAACCTAGAGTATTCATCCTATCCGTGCCCCTCATGATTTTATAAACTTCCATAAGGTCACCCCACCGCCTCCAATGTTCCAGAAGGATGAATTCTAGGAGAATGAATAGCCACTGGTGGCTGCTGAGTTTCCTTAGCACTTCTGCAATTCTTTTAATTTCAGATCTTCAGCATTCACAGTGTTGTGCTTTTATTTGGCTCGTTCTTTGAGGAGGTGACAAGACAGGTCGACGAAGGTCGAGCAGTGGATGAGGTGTATATGGATTTCAGCAAGGCACTTGATAAGGTTCCCTATGGTAGGCTTATTCATAAAGTCAGGAAGTATGATATACAGAGAGATTTGGCTGTCTGGATTCAGAATTAGTTGGCTGACAGAAGGCAGAGAATGGTTGTAAATGGAAAGTATTCTGCCTGGAGGTCAGTGTTGAGTGGGGTCCTGCAGGGCTCTGTTCTTGGGCCTCTGCTCTTTGTAGTTTTTATAATGACTTGGCTGATGAGGTCAAAGGGTGAGTTAGATGACGCAAAGGTTGGAGGTGCCGGGATAGTATCGAGGGCTACTGTAAGCTACAGCGCGACACAGACAGGTTGCAGAGCTGGACTGAGAAATGGCAGCTGGAATTCAACCTGGATAAATGCGAAGTGATGCATTTTTGAAGGTCGAACTTAAATGCTGAATATAGGATTGAAGGCAGGATTCTTGGCAGTGTGGAGGCACAGAGGAATCTTGGTGTGCAAGTACATAGATCCCTCAAAGTTGCCACCCAAGTGGATAGGGTTGTTAAGAAAGCATATGGTGTTTTGGCTTTCATTAACAGGGGGATCAAGTTTAAGAGCTGCAAGGTTTTGCTACAGCTCTACAAGTCCTTGGCGAGACCATACTTGGAATATTGTGTCCAGTTCTGGTAGCCCTACTATAGGAAAGATACAGAGGCTTTGGCGAGGGTACAAAGAAGGTTTACCAGGATGCTGCCTGGACTGGAGGGCTTGCCTTATAAAGAGAGGTTGAATAAGCTCAGACTTTTCTCTCTGGAGAGGAGGAGGAAGAGAGGTGACCTGATCGAGGCATACAAGATAATGAGAGGAACGGATAAAGTCAATAGCAGAGACTTTTCCCCAGTGCAGGATTGACTGGTACGAGGGGTCATAGTTTTAAGATATTAGGAGAAAGGTATAGAGGAGACGTCAGAGGAAGGTTCTTTATGCAGAGTTGTGAATGCATGGAATGCGTTGCCAGTGGTGGTGGAAGCAGAGTCATTAAGGACATTTAAGTGACTGCTGGACATGCACATGGATAGCAGTGAGTTGAGGGGTGCTTCGGTTAAGTTATTTTATTTTACATTAGGATTAACCCTCGGCACAACTTCGTGGGCCAAAGGGCCTGTTCTGTGCTGTACTTTTCTATGTTCTATGTTCTATTACCGATAGAGCTGTTGTTTCTCCCGTAGTTCATTCTTACGATGACACTGGAACACGGGTCCATCATCATAGATTCTTTTAGCTGAAACAGAACATGCATATGTTAATTACAAAAGGCAATAACCAAGGAAGACTGAGAACTTGGGAAGTTTAACTACTATACAAAGAGAATCATGGATTTTAGGAAGGTGTTATGACTTTAAATCTAATTCAGATGTTTAGACTGTTTATACACAGAATAATGGACACTCGGGAATGAGTTACAGACTAAAGCCAACTGAATGGTTCATTTCAGAAACTTTATTTAAAAATTCATGGGTATTGTCAGATAGGCCAGCATTTATTAACCATCCCTAAATGCCCAGAGGGCGGTTAGGAGTTAAGCACATTGGGTCTGGAGTCACATGTAGCCCAGACCAAGTAAGGACAGCAGATTTCCTTCCTTAAAAGGCATTGGTGAATCAGATGCTTTTTTTAAGGAACAACAGTGGTCCCCATAACGCTAGCTTTGTGCTTAAGATTTTGATTGAATTTAAATTTCCTCGTCCACCTTTGAGAGATTTGACCCTTTCGGTAGTGGAGGTTCTGAATTACTAGGCCAGTGACATGACCATTACAGCACCACCTCCCCGGCAATGGGAATGTAGAGTGGCAAACCGAATCTAATCATGGGTTTGGAATGGGTTACATACAAACTCCAATTTCGTGAGGCAGTCAAACAATGGAATTATACCAATTGAATGTGTTGGCAAATCGGTGCCACTACTCAGGGGAGCTGCACTTGTAGAGAAATGTGACAAATAAAGTTGCACACCTTTGGAATAAATTTCAGGCCCAGGAGCTTACTTTAGGTGGTGTAGAGAAAATGTCCTGTAACATGCCTGGAATGGAAGATTTGCCTTCAAAGGTGTTGCCCTTCTGATAAGGCTTTAAACCAAAGTTATGTCACATGGGTGTGATAGGTCCCATGGTGCTACATCTATGAAGAGCAGGGGAGTTCTCTTTGGCATCCTGTCAATATCTATTATTCCACCAGAATCAACAAAAGAATGATTGTCTGGTCATTCTCTCCCTGAGGAACATGCTGTGTGTAAATTGTTTTGGGAAGGGCTCTATGAGGATGCATGTTACTTCCATGCTTTGCTTCTCCTCAACAATCCCTGGATTTTCCGACTTACCTGTTCCTTCCCGGAGGCTTATGGTACAGTTGGCCAGCCACTTGTAGCAGGGGAAATGGAAGGTGTTTCCCTCGGGGGTCTCCACCGTCACACAGCAGCAGAACCAGTAATCTTGGAAGTAGAATGGAGTTACTTGCAGCTCCACAAAATTAATGCTCCCAAGGTCCCAGTCACTTGCAATTTCATAGTGATCCACCTGGAAAGTGAGGGTGAGGAAGCGAACAGCATGTCAAGAAGCTCCAGTCACAAATTGGATTCTGATTGTCGGGTTGGTATTCCGTCGTGAGGTTGGTTCTGATTATACGGAAGAAATTGGGATGCTGGGACCAGCTGTCTGTTTCTCTTCACTCACAAGGAGTGCTGGAAAGATATTTACCTCTTTCATGCAGACAGTCCGGAAAGAACAGGTAGGTAGTGCAGGAGTCTCCTGGGGTCCCACACACTAACCACTATTCCATTTTGGAAGCTGATGAGGGCGCTGGTAACTCGGAATAATGCAGTCAGAGCCAAGCTTCTGGGAGCACAAACGGCTTGACTGCACAGGGTGGGAGGAAGGAGAAAGGAAGGGCAATTGTGATAGGGGATTCTTTAGTTAAGAGTAATAACCAGGTAATTATACAAGGGGATTTCAACTTTCCCCAACATAAATTGGGATTGTCATAATGTAGAGGGTTTAGAGGGGGCATATTTCTTGAAATGTATCCAGAGAGTTTTTTGCATCAACACATAGAAGGCCCAACAAGGGACAGCGCAGTGCTGGATCTGGTTCTGGGGAAAGAAGCCAGAAAAATGTTTGGTGTGGCAGCAGGAGAACATTTAAGTGATAGCGACCACAACATGGCAAGGTTCAAATTTGTTCTGAAAAAAAGGAGGTCTGCAAAAGATGGCTTTAGATTGGGGGAGGGTAGGTTTCATTGAATTAAAGCAGGATCTGACCACGGAAGACTGGGAACAGCTCCTTGCAGATAAGTCTACAGTGGAGCTATGGTGGGAGGAGAGGAGGCATTCAAAAAGGAGGTGGGGTGTATACAGGTCCTTTAAAGGGAAATGCATGAGCAGTAAGTTCTAGGACAATTCAGGACTGGACAAAGAAAAGTAGGGCTCGTAGCAAGTCCAAAGGGAACAATTCAGCTGTGGCCCTAGAGGAATGCAGGAAGTGCAGGAGGGAATTTAAGAAAGCAATTAGAAGAGCAAGAAGGGGGCATGATAAAAGACTTACTAACGGGATTAGGGAGAAAAGAAAATGTTTTATAAATACATTAAAGGAAAGAAGTTAACCAAGGAAAGAGTAGGACCCATTAGGGACCAAGTGGGCAACCTGTGTGAAACCACTGTATATTAGAAGGGGGTTGAATGAATACTTCTCTTTGGTCCTCACTCTAGAAGAGGAGAACGTAGGTATGGAATTCAGAAAAAGGAACTGTGAGGAACATACACAGTTTAACTTAGGATGTGGAGATGTATTGGAGGCACTGTCGGCCTTAAAATCATCCTGACCTGGATGAATTGTTTCACAGACTGCTGTGGAAGGTGAGGCAGGATATTGGAGGGGTTCTGACACAAATTTTTTAATTCCTCTCTGGCCGCAAGGAAGGTGCCAGAGGACTGAAAAACAGCTAATGTTGTTCCACTTTTTAAGAGAGGTAGTAAAGATGAACCAGGAAATTACATGATGTGGAGGTGCTGGTGTTGGACTGGGGTGGACAAAGTTAAAAATCATACAACACTAGGTTATAGTCCAACAGGTTTATTTGGAAGCACTAGCTTTCGGACCACTGTTCCTTCTTATTTAGGGAAGGATGTAAATATATTGAAGACAGTTCAGAAGGGATCTACTAGATTGATACATGGGATGAATTAGTTCCATCCAACTCATTCATGCTGACCAGGTTTCCTAAACTAAACTAGTCTCATTTGCCTGAGTTTGGCCCATATCCCTCTAAATTCTTCTTATCTATGTACCTGTCCAATTGTCATTTAAATATAGCAGTTGTACTCATCTCTACCACTTCCTCTGGAAGCTTGTTCCATTTAGGCCCCTCACACATTTTTAAATCTTTCACCTCTCACATTAAACCTGTGCTCTCTAGTTTTGAACTCCCCTACCCTTCAAAAAAGACCTTGGCGATTTACCTTAAAAATGCCCCTCATGATTTTATAAACCTGGATGTGGTCACTCGTCAGCCTCCAACCTCTAGTGAGAAAAGTCCTGGCCTATCCAGCCTCTCCTTATAACTCAAAACTTCCAGTTTCTGTCACACCCTTGTTAACCTTTTTTGCAGTCATTCCAGTTTGATAACACCCTTCCTGTAGGGGGTGACCAGAATTATGTGCAGTGCTCCAAATAAAAACCTCACCAATGTCTTGTGCAGTGGTAATCTGACATCTCAACCCCTGTTCTCGGTGCTCTGAACGATGAAGTCAAATGTGCCAAACACCTTCTTCACCACTCTATCAACCTGTGACACCACTTTCGCGGAATGACGTAATTGCACCCCTAAGCCTCTCTGTTCTCATGTTATGAGGACAGGCTGAGAGTATAGAAGAGTGAGGGTTGACTTGATTGAAGGGTATAAGATACTAAACGGTCTTGTTAATGTGGATGAGGAAACATATTTCTTCGTGTAGGTCAGTTGAGCACATCCATGTCAATGCTAGTTTCCCAAACTAAACTAGTCCCATTTGCCTGAATTTAATCCATAGCCTTCTAAACATTCCCTCTTCATGTACCTGTCAAATGTCTTTTAAATGTTGGAATTGTACCCACCTCTATCACCTCCTCTGGCAGATCATTCCACATAGGAACTACCCTCTCTGAAAAAAATTGCCCTTCGGGTCCCTTTTAAATCTTTCTCCTCTCACCTTAGAATTTCATTGCATCTAAGGACTATTGTGACACACATGCAAATCTTTCAATTCAAAATTATTTCTCCAATCGAAGCACCGAATGATATTGATCGCAACAAGCTGCTGATTTCTGCTGGAATATATACTCACAGTTTCCTGCTTCAAGTCATTGTGCAGCCATCTGTTCACACTAGCCTTGTGACTCTTCTCCCTCTCTCCGATCAGGGTGCAGAAGACATAACTCTCGGTTCCTGCATACAAGCCTGTCCCAGTCTCAATCATGACTTTGTAAGTGATCATATTCTAGCACTGGCAGAACTTCCAACCTCTGACGGTGTGGCAAGGAAAGCAGATGCAGTGTTTATATATGAAACAGAAAAGGAAACCAGGGATTTTTCTGGGGAAACAGCTGACATGCCATCTCACAGGAAATTCTGTTCTAACTGTTTCGACATCAGGCAGGGAGGAGGGACAGAGTAGAGGTGGTTCACGTTGTGCGTTCGATATTGGAGTGCCCCTCAAATGTGGGTAGGACCCTGCCCCTTCCTTTATCATTGTCTTCTCCACATTTGCTTTCTGAATCTCGCCCTCCTATCCCACCATCACTGTTTTGAGAATCGATCTTTTTCCCCTAGTCTGCCTGTTCAAGGATATCATGCACAGGTCTTGCACCTGGACCTCCTGGCTCAGAGTCATGGGCACTACCACCAGGACCCTGTCTCTGAGCCATAATAATCACATATCAATACAAAGGTCCCACCTTCTCAATCTTGCCCTTGGCATGGTGACCCTCAGGCTAAACCACCACCATTGGAACTCTCAGAAGTAAGGACCCTACCACTGCATCACACTTGCCCCTGCGAATAATCAGTTGAGGGTCCGATAATCCAAGGTTGCAAATATAAGGAAATTGGCCCAACAGCCAGGAACAACGTGAGACAAATCTCCTCTTCAGTAAGTGATCAGGATTTGGAGTGATAGGGCAGAATCTTCACAAGCCTTGAATGATACGATGTTGGGAAAATAGTTGGGAAAATTGGATGAGTATCCAACAATGAGCTTCTCATTGTTAAGAGTATGAAGTTCTGATTTCCAATCAGATTCTTGCTAGTGAGTGGCGAGAGACCTATTTGCACTAATTGTCTTGCATTACCATCCTCAATATTGATCAATCTCACTTCATTGATTTGCAGTTGCCCATTCAACCGCCCACCACCAGGAAACTAGAGGTTGAGAACTCCTTGTGAAAGCCAGGAATGGTCACTGGGCAACTGCCTGCTCCTACAGTCCTCCAGCTTGGATACCCACTAGCAACATCTCAGGACACACTCCACAGGCAGTGACCATGTATACCCCATGTGCATGGAGTCTGGCATCAGGCAGCTACCAGTCTAAATGCATCCTGATTGGCACCTCTCTGATTCATGTACGGTGCCGCACTTTGGACCAGCTCTTCTCAATGCAGGCAGGGAGTGGCACCCAGCTCCTGGACCAGGCTGCAGCTCAGGGTTCCTCTTGGCACTCACTCCTTACCTAGATTATGCATTACCTAGATTCTCTTACAATCTCCTCCTTGCCTATCCTTGCTCTGGTGTCACCCAGCCTGAGCTAAAAGACTAACGGTGTTTCTGTTGTGCCTGGCACTTTAGCATAGACACAACAACAGGCAATGTATCAGTCAAGAGGGTGGACATGTTGCTATAGGATTTCAGGCTATATTCATCTCACACCAGCCCCATCATAGAATCCCCACAATGTTGAAGCAGGCAATTCCACCCATCGAGTCCATACCAACCCTCCAAACAGGGTCTCTCCCAGATTCATCCCTCCGCCCTATAACCCTACATTTCCAATGATTAATCCTCCGAGCCTGAACATCCTGGACACAATGGGCAATTTAGCGTGGCCAATCCAGCTAACCCACACATCTTCGGACTGTGGAAGGAAACCCACACGGACACAAGGAGAGCGTGCAAACTCCACACAGAGACAATCCCCGAGGATGGAATTAAACCTGGGTCTCTTGCACACTGAGGCAACAGTGCTAACCACTGAGACACTGCGCCACTCCCAACCAGTCGATGGTGGCCCAGAGGGAGAGAGCAGTAATGTTTGGAAATGAAGGGACTGATCCTCCATTTTGAAGTGTACAAAATTAGGTTGGTGCCTTCACCAATTTTATGGGGTTTTCCATTGGGGGATACCCTCACCAACCTCACCTCACACCCCTTTCATCTCATTCGCCACCATATCCTTCAATTCCTTCCCGCACTTGCATCTACGTGGCAAACAAACTGCACATGCTTTTAGAAAATGGTCATGTCTCAAAATCTGAGGGGAGTGGCCACAGAGTCATACAGCACAGAATCAGAGCCTTAGGCCCAACTAATCCATGTTGACTAGATTTCCCAATCTAAACTGGTCCCATTTGCCAGCATTGTGCCCATATCCCTCTCAACTTTTCCTATTCACATACTTGACCAAGTGTATTTTAGACGTTGCAGCTGTAACCACATTTACCAGTTCCTCTGGCAGCTTATTTCACACACCCACCGCCTTCTGTGTTAAAAAGTTGCCCCTTAGGTCCATTTTAAATCTTTCCCCTCTCACCTTAAACCTATGCCCTCTAGATTTGGACTCCCCCACCCTGGGAAAAAGATCTTGGCCATTCACTCTATCCATGCCCCTCATGATTTTATAAACTTCTATAAGGTAACCCTTCAACCTCCAACACTCCAGGGAAAATAGCCTGAGGTAGCCTCTCTCTGTTGCGCAAACCCTCCAACCCCAGAAACATTTTTTTCTGCACCTTTTCAAGTTTAACAACATCCTTCATGTCGCAAGTATTCCAAACGTGGTCTGACCAAAGTCCTGTACAGCCACAACATGACCTCCCAACTCCTGTACTCAATGCACTGACCAATAAGGGCAAGCAAACTAAATGCCTTCTTCACCACCTTGTCTACCGGTGGCTCCACCAAGGAACCATGAACCTGCACCCCAAGGTCTCTTTGTTCAGCAACACTCCCGAGGACCTTACCATTGAGTGTATAAGACCTGTCCTGATTTGGTGGCGATTGGAAATACCATGCTGGGATGCAGGGGATATTACAGTTGTCAAGGGTGGGCAACAAAATATAAGGTGGGGTGGATGGTAGAGCATTGAAGGAAAAGGGGTAATATGGAGTTGGGAAGTCACTGACAGTTTGAACTACTAACCTGATATGTTTACTCAATACAGGTAAAGTAGGGAGGTGAAGGTTTATATAGATCAGATGGGGGAGCAGGAGGGGCCTTCACCTTAAATTAAAGCACCCTCACGATTGACCCTCTATCAGGTCTCCTCTCAGCTTTCTCTGCTTTAAAGAAAACAACTCGAGCTTATCCAGTCTCTCATCACAGCAAAATCGCACCATTTCTGAAGAGGGAACATGTACATTTGCAGAGCATCCAGAGGAAACCCACACAGAAATGGGGAGAATATGCAGACTCCACACAGACTGTCACCAGAGGCAGGGTCCCTGGTGCTGTGAGGCAGCAATGCTAACCACAGATGGGAAATGCAGTGATGGGCTTGGATAAGATGCTCTTTGGACGGTCGGTGTAAATTCAATGGTCTGAATGTCCTGTCTAAGATTCTATGATTCTAACTGGTACAGTGGTCATTGTCAGAAATTGTGCAAAAATACACTAAGATCAGCCTTTGATAACTTGTGATCATCTGGTCTTTGTCCAGGGACTGTCGTTTCTTGGAAAGTCTCTTCTATGTCGACTTTCTGTTCCCATTTCTTACTTTTTCTTGCAGAAAAATGACTGTGAAGCAGAGCAGTGCCACGAGACCGTTGGGTTACAATGTTCTCACTTTCCCCTTCAGGTTTTTACACAGTTATTCAGCACCTTCCATCACAATCCTTTACATGCTGATTCCATTCAATCTGTTTTGTTTACTGCCTCTCCTCTCCCTTGGCCAATTCACATACATTTCAGAGCCTCTCAATCTGGGAGAGTGGTCGTTTACTATACAATCTGTGCTCATGCCACCCATACGTGCTGGAGTCTAACGGTATACAAGAGGTGGAGGTTCTGGCATGTTAAGAATACATTCCCAGTAGCAGTAACTGGCAGTGAGCAGTTAGTTCAGTTGGCTGGATGGCTGATTTATAGCACAGAATGAAACAAGCAGCACAGATTCGATTCCTATCCCAGCCAAGGTCAACTGTGAGTATGTGGAAGAGAGAGAAAACAAGAGTTAACGTCTCGAATCTGAGATGACACCATGTCAGAGCTCAATAAATAATGTTTCTTGCTGCTTTGCTGTGACATGGAAGTTTCTGGGTCTCCACAGGACCTGCCATGGTCCCTGGGCATTTTCTCATAGCGGGTGCAGTGCTGAATGTTTGACATCCCAATGGCCGTCCTGTCTAATTCTCTCACAATCCAAGAAAGGGAAGGATTGATGGCAGCTCTGTCATCTCTGGTGTGGGCAGGAGAAATAGTCACGAGATGTACAGCATAGAAACAGATGCTTTGGTCCACCTCGTCCATGCCAACCAGATATCCTAAATTAATCTAGTTCCATTTGCCAGCACTTGACCCAAATCCCTCTAAACCCTTCTTATTCATATACCCATCCAGATGCCTTTTAAATGTTGTAATTGTACCAGCCTCCACCACTTTCTCTGACAGCCCATTCCACACACACACCACTCTCTCAGTGAAAAAGTTGTTTTTAAGGTCCCTTTTAAATCTTTTCTCTCTCACCTTAACCCTGTGCCTTCTAATTTTGGTCTCTCCTACCCTATGAAAAAGACCTTGGCTATGCACCTTGTCTTGACCCTCATGATTGTATAATGTCACCCCTCAGCTTCCAATCTTCCAGGGAAAATAAAGCCCGCCAATTCAGCCTCTATCTCTGACTCTAACCCTGCATATCCGGCAACATCCTTGTAAATGTTTTCTGCACCCTCTCAAGTTTAACAACGTATGCATAGAACAACAGAGCACATAGCAATGTAAGAGCTGGGAACAGGAGAAGGCCATTCAGCCTGATCCACCATTTGATAAGGCCGTGGCTGATCTGATTACAGCCCCACAATTATTACAATCATGGTGATCTCATTCCAGCCTCAACTCCACTTTCCTGCTCGCTCCTCTTAACCCATTACTAACTGTTTATCTTCTCCTTAAATTTACTCCATGTCCCAGCAGCCACCACACTCTGGGGGAGTGAATTCCACAGGTTCACGACTCTTTGAGAGAAGTAATTCCTCCTAATCTCTGTTTTAAATCTGCTGCCCGTTATCTGGTTGGCCAGATAGTGTAAGCGTGCACTTTGTTATTGGATGTTCATTAGAGTAATGTTTCTTCCCTGGGAAGTGTCATTCCTACATCATTTGTTACTGCTGTGTTAGCTGTTGTTTTTCCATTTCCATTAATGGAAATATACAGTAGACCCCTGTATCAGTGGCTGACTTGTGTCTGTGCGGGTGGTGAATTCACATCTTGCTCAGTCACCTGGCCTTGAGGTACAACCTCTCCAGTTATGCATATGTTCCTGTGGCCATGATTTATATCTGGTCTTTCACTTTCACTGCATATGATTGCCATGGTGTGGAGATGCTGGTGTTGGACTGGGGAGGACAAAGTCACAAATCACACGACATCAGGTATAGCCCAACAGATTTATCTGAAATCACAAGCTTTCGGAGCAATACTCCTTCGCCTCTTTGGAGAGAGAGCACAGAAGGTTCACCACCATGTTGCCTGGTCTCGAGGGCATTGGCTGTGAGGAAAGGTTAAAAAGACTGGAATGGTTTTCACTGGAAAGCTGGCAACCCAATTTCCTGCATTCGTTCCAGATCCTTAAATGTTATGATATTTGAAGTACTGATCCAAATTTTTTTATAAGGTTTTAAGGTTTCCAGTCTCCACTACTTTTGTGGGCATTGCATTCCAGATTCCCACCATCTGCTGAGTGAAAAGGATTTTTCCCAAATCCCCTCTGAATCCCCTGCCCCTTATCCTAAAGTTATGCCCCTCGTGATTGACCCATCAACTTAAAGGGAACAGCTGCTTTCTGTTCACCCTGTCCATACCATTCAATCGTATACACCTCAATCCTGTCCCTCCCTCAGTCTTCACTGCTCTGAAGAAGACAATCCAAGCCTATCTAGTCTCTCCTTATAGCTCAATTTCTCAATTCCAGGCAACATCCTGGTGAACCTCTTCTGTACCCCCTCTCGCGCTCTCACATTCTTCCTATAGGGAGGTGATCGGGACTGCACACGGTACTTCAGTTGCAGTCTGACCAACACTCTGTACAACTCTGACATTACCTCCTTGCTGTTGTATCCTATGCCGCAACTGATGAAACTAAGTGTCCCATATGCCTTCTTAACTATCCTATTACCGTACTCTGCTGAATATGGATGTTACTGGCTTGGCAAGTATTTGCCCCCATTTCCCAGATGCTCATATGTTTAAAACCACAAACAAGATTTTCTTTTGCAATCTTTTGAATAAGTGTCTAACACCGATCAAAGTAGGGCAGAAAATTCCGTGGTACCTCTACATAATGGATAAAGACCGGCAACAATACAGAAACAACTTCACAAAATTCTTAAGTGGTAGGAGTTTCCAACACAACAGAATTTGAAAGAAGAAAAGGCAACAGAATCAAAGTCAAGAGCGTGGGACAAATATAAAGATTGGGATGCAGTTGTTGAGATTGAATTGTTATGTTCACTGGCATGACCAACATTCGTCACTGTAAGAGAAAATAACTATATATTTTTAAATTGGCCTTTCATCAGACCAAAGTATAAGTTCTGGCTAATTTATTGGTAGCATGGTTATCTTAAAGTTACAAGATTCTGCATTCACTTTGTACTACAAAACTGAAGCAGAAAAACCAAGGCTGGAACTACAGTACAGCATTGAGGGAGAGCTGTGTTGTTAGTGCTGCTGCCTCCCAGATGAAATGATAAACAGAGGCCCCCATTCCTGCATGGATGGATGTGAAACCTCCTCTGGCATTATTTTGGAGATCAGCAAGCAGGATCTCCTTAATGCCCTGGTCAGTGTGTTCATCCTTCAATCAACATCACAACACCAACCTCGACCTTTACTGCCCCAGATTGCCTGAGCATTTTTGGATTTGCCACAATGTTAGTATTTCATGCTGATGGAAGGAAACCCACACCCAGGCTTTTATTGAGCATGCAATTTTGTCTGTAATTCCAGTGCTATTGCATAGTTGAAAATGTGTTGCTGGAAAAGCGCAGCAGGTCAGGCAGCATCCAAGGAACAGGAGAATCGACGTTTCGGCAGTGTAAACTTCATTAGATGTTAAGCATTTAGAACGTAGAACATAGAACATAGAACAACACAGCACAGAACAGGCCATTCGGCCCACGATGTTGTGCCGAACATTTGTCCTAGCTTAAGCACCTATCCATGTATCTATCCAATTGCCGCTTAACATGTAGTGTAAATGCATGTATTTATCTTTGAAATAATTTCTCCAATGTACTGGCACAACCTAATGTAATGTCAATTACAATAGGCTGCTAAAGTCAGAGTCATACAGTATGGAAACAGAGCCTTCAACCCAACTTGTCCACGCCAACCAGGTTTCCTAACTGGAACTAGCCTCAACAGCCTGCATTTAGCCCATATAACTCAAATTTATGTTCCAGTCCAAATGTCTTTTAAATGTTGTCATTGTACCCATCTCAACCACTTCCTTTGGCAGCTTGTTCCCCTGTTTGTAAGAAAAAGTTGCTCCTTAGATCCCTTGTGAATTATACCCCCCTCACCTTAAACCTATGCCCTCTGGTTTTGGACTCCAACCCTGGGAAAAAGATCTTGTTATTCACCTTATCTATGCCCTCATGATTTTATAAAGCTCTACAATGTCACTCCACAGCCTTCTTCACTCCATGGAGAAAAGTCCCAGCCTCTTCAGCTTCTCGTGATAACTGAAACTGCTCCCTGTCCCCCCTCCAGTTACATCCTTGTAAATCTTTTTTGCACCCTTTCCAATTTAATAACATCCTGCCTACAGTACAATGCTGCTGTCTCTAAGATTCTCAAACCCCTTGTCGAATGTATACTCACAGATCCTTGCTTCAGATCACAATGCAGCCATCTGTTGACGCTGGCCTTGTGGCTCACTCCCTTCTCTCCAATCAAGGTGCAGTAAACATAACTCTGGGTTCCTGCACCCCCAATTGTCCCAGTCTCAATGGTCACTTTGTAGGCATTCATTTTAGCAGTGGGAGAAATTCAGATCTTTGATTGTGGCAAAACTGACTGACAAGGAAGCGGATGCAATGTTTATACATGAAGAAAAAAAGTGATTTTTCTGGGAAACCAGCTGACTTATAATCTGATAGAAAATTCCATTTATGATACAGGTCTTGACAGGCCTGCGATTTTTACCTTAGATTCAATCTTTCACATTTAGAGATTAGAGGAAACTTTGGTTCAAATTCCATACCCTTATTAAAAAGAGATAATACTAAGAAAATAATTAATAGTGACTAAGTCAAAGTGGCAAGGAAATCTATACAGCTCTATGCCCAGTGCAAATGCCGATGCTCTGAGCACCAAACATCGGTGCTAAATGTATATGCACTAACAGGGCAAGTGAACAGTGCTGACATGCAGCCCAGTCTGAACTGTGAGCAGGGTGCCTGAACACAAAGTGTTCCCACTGCAGATTTTCAATGCTAATTCCAGTGAGCCCTACAGTACAGACCTGTGCTTCCAGAGTAGTGCCAGCATGGTTATGAGGTGTTGCTGTCTACTGTATGCCAATGTCAATGGAAGGCAGATCCACATGGCTATGCTCATAGATTGTGACCAGAGTTACAATTTGGCTGTAGACATCACAGATCTTTTTCCCCCCACAGCAAGCTGAGAACTGAATCTGCCAGGTACCTGCTCTGATTTCCATATTGAGTTTTCCAGATGTCTAGCATGTTTTGTGTATTGAGTAAGGTAGGAGCCTAATGAGGCAAGTTTCTTTTATTCTGTTGTGACTTATGGACGTCACCTCATCCCTAGTTACCCTTGAGAAGCTGCAGATGAGCTGCCTTCTTCAACCACTCATTTTAGTTTTCCTAAATAAACACAGGGTGTAAATTCAAATCTGCTACAGTGGTGAGATACCTAAGCTTATGGGCAAGGAACTGTACCCCTGTTGCTGTGAGCAGCAATGCCCCATCAGATTGGTTGTCCTGCAAGACTGTCTCCTGTTCTGAGAGAATTCCAGATGGATTGAGAAGCTGTGAAGCATTTTGAGGCAGGAAGAGATGCAGCAGTAAAAAAAAGTCCTTTCCATATTTCTGCCTGACTGAATTAGATTTCCTTTTCACAAACAGTATGATTGGGGTGCCCAAGTTCCTAATTCACCCTGCTCCACGAGGAAGCCTCCTCCCAGTACCAAAGGGATTGTGACCATGGAGCACATCATGGTCTCACTGCCGTCTCTCCATCAGTCCTGCCTACAGATGGCACTTCTCTAGATCCTTAAATCACCTGCAGTGGAAGATGGTAAGGAATTGATGAGTAATGTCAAGGTACTATCTATTTCTGAAGTAAAAGGCAGTTGAGTTCAATTAGGAATCCAAAATGAAATCTTAACGCTCACTGCATTGACTACAGAGATGAGAGCGTTGACTGCAGAGGAGTGATTGCATTAAAGAGATCTATCCTCTCTGTTCTTCAGAAGGATGAAACATGCACATTCTTTGTGGAGCACATGCTGAGGCTGTTCCTCAGAGAGTTAGGAGGTTGGGGTCATAGTCAAAGACACACCTTTGGTGCAACCAATGAAATCAGGAATGCACAAGAGGCAGGATTTGGAGTTGCACAGAGACTTCAGAGAATTGTCAGACTTGGGGGAGGTTCCAAAGGAAGTGAGGTTGTGGTGGGGTCAATGCAATGGGTCAGTGTGGGTCAGCGAACATCAGGGGTGGTGGGTGAAAGGGACTTGGTGCAAGTTGGAAGGAGGGTTTTGGATGATTTCAAGTTTAGGTGGGTTTGGAATACTCAAGTCTAAAAGAAAGAAAAGTAAGGATGAAGGTTACAGCAGTCGATGAGCTGAGACAGGGGCTTAGCTGGTGATGATACAGAGTTAGATATGGATAATTACAATGATGACCAGCTCAAGAGGTCATCACGGGCTTGAGCATGACCCCAAAGCTGCAAATAATCTGGTCCGGTTGGATGCAAGATCCCTGCATGGCTAAACAATGCAAGGCACAGAAACATAAGTGGGCCATTTATCCCATTGAGTCAGCTCCCTATTCAATGACATCATGGCCAATCTGATAATCAACTCAAATTTCCTGCTTTTTCCCAAAACTCTTGATTCCTTCTGACTGAAAATCTGTCTGTCTCAGCCTAGAGTATGCTTAATGACCTAGCCCAACAGTCCTCTTGACTGTCAATTGAGAGTTTGGCAGTTTCACTCCAACTTTTTATGAATGAATATTGTATGCAGTTTTGTTCTCCTTATTTAAGGAAGAACATAACAGCATCAGAGGTAGAGATTGGGCAGGTTTCCTGGATTGAACCTGGAATGCCTGGGTTGTCTTATGAGGTTAGGTCAGACAGGCTGGCTTGTTTCCACTAGAGGTTAGAAGAGTGAAAGGATATTTCCCACTGTGGGTCATTC
Organism: Chiloscyllium plagiosum; assembly: GCF_037043375.1. Classification (NCBI taxonomy): domain Eukaryota; kingdom Metazoa; phylum Chordata; class Chondrichthyes; order Orectolobiformes; family Hemiscylliidae; genus Chiloscyllium; species Chiloscyllium plagiosum. The sequence continues at coordinate 10,309,328 of NW_028270182.1, forward strand.
CAGACCTGGGCGCACTGCCTTAAAATTCAGTAGGAGTGGTCAAACTTTCAGGATAGTGACAAGGAAAAAACCATTTCTCATTCAGGATTTCTGATCTTTTTTCTTCCATGGAATGGTGGAGGCTGGGTCATAGAGTCATACAGCAAAGAAACAATTCATCCATGCTGACTGTCCAATTCATCCATGCTGACCAATTTCCCTCAACTAAACCAGTCCCATTTGTCTACAATTGGCCTATATCCCTCTAAACCTTTCCCAGGCATGTAGCTATCTTTTAAATGTTGTAAATGTAGCTGCATCAACCACTTCCCCTGGCAGCTCGTTCCATACACAAATCACCCTCTGTAACAAAACATTGCCCCTCAGGTCCCTCTTAAATCTTTCCAATCTCATCTTAAACTGAAGCCCTCCAATTTTGGGTTCCCCTATCCTGGGGAAGATCTTTGCTATTCACCTTATCTATGCCCCCAAAACCTATTTGAGATCACCCCTCAGTCTCCTACACTTAAGTGAAAAAAGCCCCAGCCTATTCAGCCTCTCCTTATAACTTGTGAGAAACAAAGATCACTCACTTCAATAATTTCAGTCCGAGACAAGATCTGAATCAGTAGTGTCATTTATTTTACTCTTGCAAGACGGTGAGGTGTCCACTGTCCACAAGGCAGGGACACACACACACTGAATTCAAGTAGTACACAACATTTATGTAATTTGGTTCCTATTCTTTCATCCCATTGCTCCTCCCCTGTTTACATCTCCCACCTAAGACCGGCTCCCATTACTCTTGTTCATCTCTTGCCTTATCCGGTCTTGTCTGTGACAAAATGCTTATTTATGGCCTCACAAGGCCATTTGACCACATCCTGCTGTGGGCCATTCTCCCTTACTTGTTATGACCTTATGACCTCACGACTTCTTGATTGTGGTTTGTTCTTGTTTTTGCAGAAGCGGGAAAGATGCTTATAACTACTGTTTGTACAGGCATATCTAGCTTAACCCCCTCCCCTCACAGCACCTTAGCTATTTGTCTGTAACATCTATCATTCTTTGCAGGCACATTTCAGCTAATACAAAAACAATTATGTATTTCTTTCACATAGTTTTCATTCTTGCTGACTCAGCCCTTGGCTGAAACAATTATACACTGGTGCGAGTTCATTTACCTTGCATAAGTAATCATAATTGCAGAAATAACACTACTTTACCTATATCCCACAATTTCCCCTTTTTTCTTTAATTATCATTTGTTACCTTCTGCATTTTTCTGATGTCACTTCCAAATTGACGAGCATCTTACCTAAAAATTCATTTATTTTGGAAATCTCCCTGAGGTCACTTATTCCTTCAATGCACGGTGGCAAGCACTGCTGCCTCACAGCGCCAGAGACCCGGGTTCAATTCCCACCTCAGGCGACTGTGTGGAGTTTGCACGTTCTCCCCGTGTCTGCGTGGGTTTCCTCCGGGTGCTCCGGTTTCCTCCCACAGTCCAAAGATGTGCAGGTCAGGTGAATTGGCCATACTAAATTGCCTGTAGTGTTATGTAAGGGGTAAATGTAAATGTTGGGGTAAGGGTATGGGTGGGTTGCGCTTCGGCGGGTCGGTGTGGACTTGTTGGGCCGAAGGGCCTGTTTCCACACTGTAATGTAATGTAATCTAAAAATGTAATCTCCGAATGCTCTTTCGGGGCATTTGTTTCATTAAGGTCGTCACAATCAGTCTCTGGGTTAGCCCTCATATACAGGGTATGATTCAACAGCCAATGGCTACCAATACCTCTGCTACTACTCTCAGGGAAGTAATGATGGAAACCATCACCCCCTTCAATTTTCCAAAACATGACTCAAGCCATCCTGTGAGAGATGTGTCTACTCCTGACTTCTCAGCCAGTTCCTCAGCTAAGGTAGTCAATCCCCTTAAGGTGGCCAGAGATAGGAACTTCCCGAGGACCTGGGACAGTAGATATTAGGGAATAAACCTCCATTTCCTGTGGATTCAGAGCTGCTTCTTTCGTTACCTCATCAGCCAGTAATGTAGCTTTCCATTCTTTAATTAACAATGAATTAATGCAGTCATGTTTTAAATTAACCTTGAATAAATATGACAGGTCACTGAGACTGCGTGAAGGGATCCTGCCAATTAATATTGATTCAGGCTAGCACCACAATCGATTTATTGTAAATATTAATTATATATTATATAAATATAAAAATTATCTGTAATTCAGGGTGGAAACGCAACAAATGACCAAAACATTTTTAAAACTGTAATTGCGCAGTTCTATTTATTTACCAGTCACTTGTGCTTTCTCATTCTGTTTCTGTAATTGTTTTGCTCAAGTACATTCATTTTTAAGAACCTCAACAGATTTCATAGCACCATTTGCAGTTACTTCAGTCCCAATTTGGTGGCAGTATTTTGTCATGAGCGCAAAACTGATGCTTCGTGCCTCTCATCACAAAACTGTCACCATAATCCAATTAACTCTTTCGTTCCCCGTCTTGGTCTTAAATTTTAAGGATGACCTTGCTGCCCCTGTATTGACTAGGAAAACTCCGTCCTCTTTATAAAGTCCCACCTTTAAATTTATCAAGGGTTCCTGGTGGGTCCCTGGGGGCAGGAACTCCTGACACCTCTATTTTTCATCAAGGTTCATAAACGGTACTGTCTTCACTTCCTTTTTCAAATCTGGACACTCTCTCTTAAAGTGACCCGTCCTTTCACAGTAATAACATCCCACCTGTGGAGATTTCCACTTCGATCCTGGTTCCTGTCCACTAGACCCCTTAACATCTCCTCCCTGACCATTCCGGTTTCTTTCTCCTTTTAGTTTTGTCCTTTTCTTTATTATCTCATCAACCGTGGCTATCATTATTTTTGCCTTATGTTTCCACTTCTCATGTTACGTTGCCAGATCAATTGCTGACCCGATTTAACCAACTGAACAGCCTTAGGGCCACCTAATGGCCATTCTTCATCACCCAATGTTTTATTTAAAACTTGAGAATTTTTTAAAGAAATATTGCAATATTTCTTGCTCCCCATAACTTCAAATACCAATTCATCAATTTATGCTTGACTAACTTTAAAGCCTGTTCCTAACTTGTAAATATATTTATATTCATTGATTCAGTATTCAATATTTAAAATGTAAAATGCATACAGTTCCCAACTTTGAAATCCACCTATAATTACCCAGTTTTAGTCCCTTAATTTAAATCCAAAATTAGTTTGTTTTTTTTTCCCCGCGTGGCCACTCCCCTGTTTATATTTTTTCTTTTTTTTCCTCTTTTCTTTTCTTTTTTAATATTTAACCCCCACACTACCGCCTAACTGCAGCAGTGCTTATTTTTTCCCCAGCACCCATGGTGTGTGTGTGCAGGTGTGAGACACAGTGAGAGACACAAGGTGCACAAATCTTTATTCAATTTCCACCACCAGGAAGATTGGAAAACACCCGGGTGGCCAGTGACAAGCAGTACCCTTCACAAAAGGCAATGCTGTGTGATCAAACAGTGAAGGGGAGGGTAGGGACTAAATCAAAATAGAGTTGGAGGGGGAAATAATGCACTCCACACCCTGCGGCGCCTACCTCTCCCTGAACAACTCTAGGGTGTTGGTGGACACCGCGTGCTCCTTCTCCAAGGACACCCGGGCCCTAACGTAACCGCGGAAGAGGGGCAGGCATTCGGCCCTAACGATCCCCTCCATGGCCCGCTGCCTGGACCTGTTGATGGCCAGTTTGGCCAGGCCCAGGAGCAGACCCACGAGGAGGTCTTCGGACCTGCCCTCCCTCCTCTGTACCGGGTGCCCGAAGATCAGGAGCGTGGGACTGAAGTGCAATCAAAAGCAGAGGAAGAGGTTTTTAAGAAAATCAAAAAGGGAGTGCAAACGCCCACACCCAATATACACGTGGTCCACTGACTTCATAGCGCCACAGAACAAGCAGTTAGACTGAGAGTCCGTGAACCACCGCAATCTGCGGTTGCAGGGGACTGCTGCGTGCAGCACCCTCCACCCCAGATCCCCGAGAGAAAGGGGGAGAACTCCCGCGTCGAGAGCCCTCCACTGGGGATCCCCACCGCCCGGTGGCAAATGGGCACGCCAAGGCGTGTGCGGACGGTGGATGAGGGAGAAGAGGTGGACGGTGTGCAGCAGCAGTCTATACAGGGCCCACCTTTTTACCCCCTGAAAGGGAACAAAATTAAAATTCCAGAGGTGGCTCAGGTTGTGGGGCACAGGCTCCCGCGGGAAGTACGGGACCTTGGGGCCAATGTGAAATTCCGTCCGGGCTGGGGTGAGCGCGGACGGGATCCCACCGCACACCTGAGCGTCCTCCAACTGGTGCACTACGTCGGGTCCGAGCACCACCGTTTTAAGGGGTCGGATGGTGGTGGCCATGTACCGGACGTCTACCTCTACCCTGCTCGCTATGTCCTGCGGCAGTGTCCAGCCCAGGAAAATTAGTTTTCTTAAGTAGTCCTGACCAATCATTGCTCAATTACAATACTATAGATCGTGAAATAATCGGAGCTGCCTTAAAAGAATTTGTCTATTCAAGTTAAAAATGAAACTTCTAATGCATGAACAATGGCCGAATCCAATGTCACAGATATTAAACGTAGGATTTTGCTTTTACTACAATCTAATATTGAACTGAAACTTCAACTGTCCTCCATAAATCGCTTTTATGTAAGGATAAAAGAGATTAGTTAGAAACTGATAGTAAAGCAGTCATGACCTGTAAAAAGAACAGGAGTTATCTTTTTTTTTATAATCACTATAGAATCCTTAACCTTAAAAGAAATCATGTTAAGTTTCCATAATAAAAATCAGATTCAAAACAGTCCTGGAACTCAAGCTTCAGGGAATAAAGCGCAAACATTCAATCACCAACAAACAAATGTGCATTCAAACCAAATCACAAAGGGTTAAACTTTCTACCAACTGTACAGCTCTTTTCATTCTGTCTCTCTCACACACCATATCTCATAGACACTTTCTGAGCTTCCCGCAACAACACCTCTGGGTGCTCCTCGCTTCAGCCCTCTATCTTTTGAATATTTTTCTGGATGTCTGACCATGATTTAGTTACAAAGTGTACCCTCAGTAGCCCTTCAGCCACTAGCCCTTCCAAATGGAAGCATAACCAGATTCCTCCTGACTGTAAGGCTGTTTTTCATTGACATATAAATTCAAATATTTACCAACCCAGTCTTCATCCGACCCGTTCTTTGGCCAGAAGACGGCGGGACAAAGAATGGATTCCTTAGTCCATACAAAGCAACAATATTTAATCATCTTTTTCCCTTGTACAAGTATTATTTTTCCAATTCCACAACATCCTGCCCAACGGACTTCCTGGAGGTATGTTGTAAGGGATCCCGCCTCCATTTCCATTGCCTTTGTCTTCTTTTGTTCTCCCGGAGGCTATTTCCTTACCCACGGCACAGCCCATATTGAGTTCCTTCATTAATCCCTTATTAACTACTAAAACTCAATCCCGGCCACCAAAGCAGTACTTAAAAGTCAATTTTCTTACCCTGGTCTGTGCACAGAGTTGCCTGGCTCCTTTTTGCTGTATTTCCTAACAACCTCCTTTCACTGTCAGATTCAGATGTCTCCCTTGTGGGATTCGTACCAGTCGCCCAAGGGAGCGGACCAAACCGGGACACGAGACCACTCCACAATCGGGAACGGGACGTGTCTTCCCAGTGTCCAGGGCCAGCCATACCCCCCCCCCCCCCCGGCGATGGAAGAACATCCCGGACGGCCCCCAATTGTGTGAAACAAAGCTCACTCACTTCAATAATTTCAGTCCGAGACAAGATCTGAATCAGTGGTGTCATTTATTTTACTCTTGCAAGACGGTGTGGTGTCCACTGTCCACAAGGCAGGACACACACACACACTGAATTCAAGTAGTACACAACATTTATGTAATTTGGTTCCTATTCTTTCATCCCATTGCTCCTCCCCTGTTTACATCTCCCACCTAAGACCGGCGCCCATTACTCTGGTTCATCTCTTACCTTATCCGGCCTTGTCTGTGACAAAATACTTATTTCTGACCTCACAAGGCCGTTTGACCACATCCTGCTGTGGGCCATTGTTAGGTATATTCTCCCTTACTTGTTATGACCTTATGACTTCTTGATTGTGGTTTGTTCTTGTTTTTGCAGAAGCGGGAAACAGATGCTTATACCTACTGTTTGTACAGGCATATCTAGCTTAACCCCCTCCCCTCACAACACCTTAGCTATTTGTCTGTAACATCTATCATTCTTTGCAGGCACATTTCAGCTAATACAAAAACAATTAGGTATTTCTTTCACATAGTTTTCATTCTTGTTGACTCAGCTCTTGGCTGAAACAATTATACACTGGTGCGAGGTCATTTACCTTGCATAAGTAATTATAATTGCAGAAGTAACACTACTTTACCTATATCCTACAAAACTCAAACCCTTTAGACCCATTAACATCCTGTTAAGTATCTTTCCTGCACACTTTCCAATTTAACAACTTCCTTCCTATAACAGAGCAATCAGAATTGCTCCAAATGTGCCTCACCAATGTCCTGTACAATCTCAACATGACATCCTGGAGCGATCATGAAGCACATTCACTTGGCAATGTTTCCAGCAAGCCCTTCCACCAAGACATGGTGCACAAAATCAATCCTGGGATTGCAATCCTTAAGCCTGGGCAAGCTCAAATGCCTCTCCATTTCAGACTCAAGGGCACAGGTGCCACCAGCTTTTTCAGGTGGATCTGCCATGTACGGTTTCCAGCAGATTCCTGTTCAGGACTTGGGCTTGGCTCAAAGACTTTCTCCTGTGTGTGCATGTGAGAAAAATAACCCACAGACAGATTCGGCTCCAGATTCCCCACTTCTCAAATCCACTCAATCGTCCATCATACTCCCCGCGGGGTTGCTGGGGGTCGGTTGACACAATCCCATACAAATGGAGAAGTGGAGAAAGACATCAGTCTCTTTCAATCCGTCCCATCGGAGACGAGAAAGAGAGCCAGAATCTGGCTCACCTGCTTTAAGGAAGGGCGACCGGTGCTGCCCAATTTCTGGCGCCTACCTCCCTTTGACCGACCCTTCGTTTTATTTCAATTGTCCAGATTTGCTCCAAGCCGAAGCCGAAGCCTCACCCCGCGATGGGAGATCGAAAAGCCACTCCGGCCGGATCCCCCAGACTCGACGTCGGCGGTTAAACCGAGAGGACCCCGTGATTGTTCATCAGCCGCCCAAACCCGCTGTTATTATCAGCAGATTTCCCTCCCTTCACTCACCGCCATCTTGACCGTTAAGCGCTGCCCTCGAGCCCACGTTCAAATTTGAATCCAACGGTCGTGTCACGTGCCCGTCACAAACGGCGGGAGCCGAACCGCTCGCGAGCTTCTCCCTCAGCTCCACTCTATGAAAGCTCTTTCCCTAAAAGGGCATTAATGACACAAACGCTGCTTTTAGAACAAGGGTTTACTTTAATGAGACTAGCGTACGTTTCCAGATTTCTTAATTTAATTTCAGTTCCGAAGCCACCGTGATGCATTTGAACCCGTGTCCTGCGAGAATTATTGGTCAGGTGAGACAACCGCAACACTGTCATCTCCTCATCAGAGGAACAAGAGTAGTCCACTCAGCCCCTTGACGGTTTTTAAGGAGGAGGTGGATAGTTTCTTGTCAGGTGGGGGGGATTAAGGGTTATTAGGTTGGATGGAAATGAAGGGCAGAGCAGGGTTGAGGGGCCGAATGGCCCACTTCTATTTCATAGGTTGGTAAGAGCGTGAGAACTCCACTGTCAAGCTTACCAAGTTATTTCTTGTGAGAAGCAAAACTCACATATTAATAAATTTCAGTCTGAGTCAAATTCTGAAGCAGCAAATTGTACTGATACTTACTTGCAAGAACAGGTTCCTAACGAGTAACCACCCGATCTGAGGGTTACATTCTGATTGATGCTCTTCAGCTGCATCTCTCGGTCCTCCCCTTTCACCCCAATGGTTACGTTTGCTGTAGCGCGTAGCCTATCAAAGGCTCTAGCTTCACTCCACTTTTGTCTAGCTTCTCTCCGCCTCTGTTTACTTCTCCCATTACTCTAAGCTTGTGACTATCCTGGCATAGTTTGCTGTCATCGTGCGATCATCCTGCCAAACTAAATTCCATCCGTTGGCCACATCCCTCCTGAGACTGGCACACTATTCTCCTGTTACTGGTATATCTTGCTACACCGTCACTCTGCCCTATTAGTCATAGATAATTCTACCTGTTTTCGCTTCTCATTGTTTAATACTGGCATGCTCAGCCTAATTTTATAATGTAAACTTTTGCAGAAGCAACACCTATTCCCTTATTCTGCACAATTTTAACCGTATACCTTACATTTCTGAAAGTGCAAGAACCCAACTAATCACAAGCTATTTACTTTTTTTGCAGAGAAAACTGGGCGAATACAACGAGAAGTATTTCACCAAAGAGCAGGTGCAGAACATCATTGGGAAATTTCAAGAAGAGTTGAAGAAAATCGATAGTATGATCCAGAAATATGATGACAACCGGGCCCTGAAATATGAATAGATGCATCCTGATGACATTGAGATTAGCCGTCACCATCTGATGGGCAGAGCAATCTTTCCTTATGTACAATTTGGTCAGTAGTTATCTACTAATGTAAGATGGCTAGCATTAAGACAACTTTCCTAGCTCTGCACATGATAAAAGGTAGTTTCTCAAGGCATACTCGGATTAATTAATTATCTTAGTTATGTCAGAAATAATAATCATTGCAATACTAATGACTCTTTCACCCTAACTTTGGTCTAGTTTTATTGAATGAATAGATTTATTTAGAGCAATATGATCTTTGCTGTTAAAGTATTCATTTGAAAAACTCACTGTAACTCACTGACTTTTTATTCCCACAATAAAGGCATAACTTTTACTTTGCTTGACATCTTTTTTAGTCTTTTTCCATGTTACTGCAATCGACCAGGCAAAATTAGAGATTTGTAAGTGAGATGTTGGTGACTCTAGAGTCGTGGGTGAGTGTGGAATCGTTGGTGAGTGTGGACTCGTGTGGCTGTGGTGTTGTTGTTGATTCAGAAGTCACAGATTGCAAATCCCTGATACAAGGGAAAAAGGGGTGTAGGTTTGCTTCTGAGCTGTAGGTTTGATATCCAGACATTTCATTACCTGGCTAGGTAACATCATCAGCAGCGACCTCCAAGTGAAGCGAAGCTGTTGTCTCCTGATTTCTATTTATATGTTTGTCCTGGATGGGGTTCCTGGGGTTTGTGGTGATGTAATTTCCTGTTTGTTTTCTGAGGGGTTGATAGATGGTATCTAGATCTATGTGTTTGTTTATGGCGTTGTGGTTGGAGTGCCAGGCCTCTAGGAATTCTCTGGCATGTCTTTGCTTAGCCTGTCCCAGGATAGATGTGTTGTCCCAGTCGAAATGGTGGTTTTTTTCCTCCGTGTGTAAGGCTACAAAGGAGAGAGGGTCCCTACAAGAGAAAGAGGTGTTCATTTTTATGAAGTTCAGAAACTTCCTTGTGCTGTAATACATGACATTCTCAAGTAGCTGTACAAGGCCAGGTAGCATGTCCTGAATAAGCCTGTTTATGCTCTGGTGATGCCATTTTACATAAGCTGGAAGTTCTTTCTTGATTTACTCATGGGACATGAGTAGTATTTATTGCCTGTCCCTAACTACTCTTGAGAGGGTAGTGGTGAGCTGCCTTCTTGTGCTGCTCCAGTCCATGATGCCCTAAGGGAGGGAATTCCAGGATTTTGACCCAGTGACACTGAAGAACAGCCAATTATAATTTCAACTCAGCATGGTGACTAGCTGGGAGGTAAACCTGCAGGTGGTGATGTTCCCATGTTTCTGGTGCCCTTGTCCATCTAGATGGAAGTAGTTGTGAGTTTGAAAGGGGCTGTAAAGAACCTTTGGTGAATTTTGGCAGTATATCTTGTAGATGGTACACACTGCTGTTCCGAAGCATCAGTGATGGAGGGAGTAAATGAGTGTGTATGTGATGCCAGTCAAGCAGATTGCTTTGTCCTAGATGGCCACAGAGTCATATTGCGTGGAAACAGACCCTTCAATCCAACCAGCCCATGCTGAACATAATCTCAAACTAAATTATTCCCACTTGCCTGCTCCTGGTCCATATCCTTCCAAACCATTCCTTTTCATGTACTTATCAAAATGTCTTTTAAACATTGTAATTGTGCCCACATCTACCACTTCCTCAGGGAGTTTATTCCACAGGTCAACCATGCTCCGTGTAAAATCAAAATGCCCCCTTGTCTTTCTCTCATGTTAAAAACGTGTCCCCAGTTTTGAAATCTCCTAGGAATGACGAGCTTCCTGAGTGTTGTTGGAGCTTCACCCATCCAGGCAAGTGGGGAGTACTCCATCACATTCCTGACTTGACCCTATTTGGGGGATTCAGTAATGGTAACATTGAATGACAAGGGGCAGTGGTTAGATTGTCTCTTATCAGAGATTGTCTGGCATTTGCGCGATGTGAATGTTTCTTGCCGCTTTTCAGTCAAAGCCTGGATAATGTCCAGACCTTATTGCATTTGAACATGGACTGCTTCAGTAACTGAGGCGTCGCAAATGGAGCTGAACATTGTGCAATCTTTGACAAACTCTCACTTCTGACCTTCCATTGGAGGGAAGGTCATTGTTGAAGCAGCTGAAGATGGTTTGGCCTCAGAAACTAGCCTGAGAAATCATAGAACATAGAAGAATGAAGCGCAGTACAGGCCCTTCGGCCCTTGATGTTGCACCGATCGAAGCCCACCTAACCTACACTAGCCCACTATCCTCCATATGCCTATCCAATGCCCGCTTAAATGCCCATAATGAGGGAGAGTCCACCACTGCTACTGGCAGGGCATTCCATGAACTCACGACTCGCTGAGTAAAGAACCTACCCCTAACATCTGTCCTATACCTACCCCCCCGTTAATTTAAAGCTATGCCCCCTTGTAATAGCTGACTCCATACGTGGAAAAAGATTCTCACTGTCGACCCTATCTAAACCCCTAATCATCTTGTACACCTCTATCAAGTTACCCCTAAACCTTCTTTTCTCCAATGAAAACAACCCCAAGTGCCTCAGCCTTTCCTCATACGATCTTTCTACCATACCAGGCAACATCCTGGTAAACCTCCTCTGCACCCGTTCCAGTGCCTCCACATCCTTCCTATAGTATGGCGACCAAAACTGCACACAAAATCCCTGCAGAGATGGTCTGGAACTGAGAAGACTGACCTCCAATGGATGTTGGGCCATGGAATCCGACTGAAGAAAGATGACATGTAATTAAAATAGAACTTACTTGTTTGGTCCATTACAAAATTTGAGACTTGGAAATATTCCACACGTTTTAATAAGCGTGAAGCATCAAAGAACGAGAATGACCCCTTTGGAATGGGGAGATTAGGTTAGATTCTCTACAGTATGGAAATATGCCATTTGGCCCAACAAGTCCACACTGACCATCCGAAGAGTAACCCACCCAGACCCATTTCCAGACATTTACCCCTGACTAATGCACCTAACATTATGGGCAATTTAGCTTGGCCAATTCACCTAACCCGCACGTCATTGGACTGTGGGAAGAAACCCATGCAGGCAGTCAGCCGAAGGTGGAATTGAACCTAGGACCCTAGTGCTGTGAGGCAGCAGTGCTAACTATGGAGCCACCATGCCGAGAAACGTAACAATGTAGGAGAGATTGAATGTAAAGATTAATTGTGTTTGTTTAAATCCTACTCAGAGATATTATACATTCTGGTGGTTTTTGGGAAAGAACATTCAGGAGTTAAGGACAGTGAGGGACAAGTGACCAACCGCTTATGGTCACGTTTGTAGAGTCTTCACTCAGACTCAGACCATCAGACTCAAATACTCTCAATCCTCTTGAATGGTGAAAACTGACAAACACTGAGCCAGGTCTCTCCAATCTTGGAAGACCAGTCATGCCTGCCCCATAAATCATAGTGAGCCTCGTTCACCCTCCCCTCCTCGGTAAAGTCGACCCATTGAAATAATGCAGCTACAGCTTTCAAAACCACAGGGTCATAAGAGTCATACAGCACAGTCACAGACCCTTTGGTTCAACTCATCCCTCCCAACCAGGTTTCCTAAACTGAACTTGTCCCATTTGCTGGCATTTGGCCCATATCCCTCTAAACCTTTCTTATTCATGTATCAGTCCAAACATCTTTGAAATGTTATAATCATACCTATCTCGACCACTTCTAATTGATTCCACATTTCAACCACCCTCTGAGTGAAAAAGTTGCCCTTCAGGTCCCTTTACATCTTTCCCCTCTAAGCTTAAACCTATGTCCTCTAGTTTTGAACTCCCCTACCCGAGAGAAAAGAAATCTGCTATTCACCTTATTGTGTGCACCTCATGATTTTATAAACCTCTATAAGGTCATCCCTCAGTGTCCTACACTCCAGTGAAAAACGTCCCAGCCTCTCCTTATAACTCAAACCATCTAATCCTGGCTATATTCTTGCAAATATTTTTTGCAGCCTCTGCAATTTAATAATATCTTTCCTAGAGCAGGGCAACCAGTAGCTCCTGTCAACAACCAATGAGGTATTTTGAAGTGTAATCATCCATCATGAGCTCCCAAGAATAATGATCCAATTATCTTTGTTAGTGGTATCAGATGAGAGATATATATTTGCCAGGAATCAAGGAAAACTAGTCTTTCCACATCTACCCTGTCAAGTCTGCTAAGAATCTTGTGTTGTCTCTCATTCTTGCAAAAGCCAATGAGTACATGCCCAATCTACTTAACCTCTCCTCATAAAACAATCCCTCCATACTAGGAAGTAACTAAGTGAACCTTCTCTAGACTGCCTCCAACGTCAGTCTATTTTTCCTTACATAAGGAGCCCAAAACTGTTCACAGTATTCCAGCTGGGGTCTGACCAGTACCTGTAAAGTTTAGCTGCTAGTTGTTTTGTGACTTATGGGCGAGGACTCCCAAATCCCTTTGTTCTGTAACTTTCTGGAATCTTTCTCCACTTAAATAATATTCAGTTCCTGTATTCTTCTGGCCAAAGTGCCAAACTTTACCTTTTCCCACTTTAGATTCCATCTGCCAAGTTTTTGCCCATTCATTTACCTGTGTATATCTCTCTGCTGACTGTCATGTCATCCTCTCTTCTTTGCACACACCGTCTTCCCCTCCCTCTTCAATTTTTGTGTTATCCACAAATTTGTTGATAGTATATTCACTTTCCTCATCCAAGTTGTTAATGTACACTGTAAGCTGAAAATGTGTTGCTGGAAAAGCGCAGCAGGTCAGGCAGCATCCAAGGAACAGGAGAATCGACGTTTCGGGCATAAGCCCTTCTTCCTGAAGAAGGGCTTATGCCCAAAACGTCGATTCTCCTGTTTCTTAGATGCTGCCTGACCTGTTGCGCTTTTCCAGCAACACATTTTCAGCTCTGATCTCCAGCATCTGCAGTCCTCACTTTCTGCTCAATGTACACTGTAAGTAAATGTGTCCCCAGCACTAATCCTTGTAGCACACCACTAATTACAAGTTGTAATTTAAAGTCACAGGAATTCTTGAAAAGGGTGCTGGAGCCTAGGAAATGCACTTGCATTTGCATTACAAGCAGGACAAAGGGAGGATGCAGACAATGGAGACTGAGCTGGGAGGACACCCTGTGGCTAATTTTGAGAAATGGGACCACTCCTGGAAGGAAGAGGGGCAGGGTCTAGAGCACTGATAGAATCGTGGGTGGTGCAGGGCATGTTGCAGGTCCTTTCCACCAATGGGAACTCATTGATCTGATTCCTCCAGAAATCTGGCACGTTCTGGCACCTGATGGTAAACTATTGTGTTCAGAATAAGATTAATGTCATCCTGTCCACCCATAGTAGCCACCTGATAGCTGCTTTATCCTGTAAGGCAAAACTAGGGTGGCATGGAAGCTCAGTCGTTAGCATTGCTACCTCATAGTGGCAAGGACCTGGGTTCGATTCCAGCCTTGGGTAACTGTCTGTATGGAGTTTGCATATTCTCCCTGTGTCTGCGTTGGTTTCCTCCCACAGTCCAAAGATGTGCAGCTTGGGTGAATTGGCCAAGCTAAAGTGCCCATAGTGTTCAGAGATGTGAAGGTTAGGTGGATTATTCAGGGGAAAACGTACTGTAATGGGTCTCGGTGGGATACTGTTCAGAGGGTCGGTGTGGACTTGTTGGGCCAAAGGATATGTTTTCACATTGTAGGGATTCTAATTCCATTGTGAGGTGGCTCAGTGGCAACCAGGGACTTGGGTTCAATTCCAGCCTGGGGCGACTGTGTGGAATTTGCACATTCTCCCTCTGCCTTCTGGGTGCTCCAATTTCCTCCCACAGTCCAAACGCGTGCAAGTTAGGTGAATTGTCTATGCTAAATTTCCCCACAGTATCCAGCAATGTGCAGGTCAGATGGATTATCCATGGTTAATGCTGGGACTGGTGCAGATTTGATCAGCTGATGGCCTCTCCCTGCCCTGAAGGGGGAAATAGGCCTCAAAAAGCAGTTTTTTAATCATGTCCATTCATAGCCAAGTAAATTGGGTTCACCAATCCACCTGACAACACTACTGGCAAAATTACCGTTGAAGAAAGATCAAGGTGCATGCTCTGTGTGAAGGAGACTTCAGCCGATTGAGAGAGGCTGAGTGAGTGAACTGGAAATTTAGTTCTATCAGGAATTCATTGCAAAGTGGGACAGAGGTGGCTTAACTAACAGCAAGAAGTACTCTAGCATGAGAGTTGAGAGGAAGAGGATAAAAGGTGTGCATCAAGAGGCCTATTTGCAGTAAGACCATCACAAATCATGGCAAGATGGGGAAAGAGACCAACTGGTAAGTCAGTTTGGTGAATATTTCTAGTCTACAAGGTAAAAGTAAGATCTTCAATTTTTATTTATGTTACCAAAGGATTTCTTTTTCCTCTTCTTCTATAAAAGCTGGTGAAGTAAAAGATCAATACTGGTGTTTTTTTTAATGAAAAATATAAAGACCAGAGAATCTGCAGTAATTAATTTACAAAATAAATCAAGTATGATATGGTGACAGGATGAGTGTTGTGACGTGTTGCTGCTGCAGCATATGGAACCTGCTGGACACCAACGCGATCCAGGGCAACACTGCTGTAGTGCATTTGCAGTTCGAGGAACTTGGGATCCAAAATGAAAAGCTGGAGTCTGACCTGACCCTTTGCACCAGAGTGCAGTCACACCCCCTCAGATTTGATTATCCAGGATTGGTCTGTGATTGCAAGAAGGGGGGTGTGACTGTGGAACTAGGAGGTTGCTTTCGAGGAGTTTCAGCCCCTCCAATTTTCCAACACAGAATCCCTACAGTGTGGAAACAGGTCATTCGACTCGTCGAGTCTGGGCCAACATCCGAAAAGCAACCCACCCAGACCTATCCCTGTAATCCTGCATTTTCCATGACTAAGCCACCTACAGGCCATTTTCCCATGGGCAATCCACCTAAACTGCACATCTTTGGAACTGTGGAAGGAAACCGGAACATCCAGAGGAAACCCATGCAGACACGGGGAGAATGTGCAAACAGTGAAGAGGTTCTTGCATGCTGTGCAGATGAGAGTGTGGACTGAAGGGAAGATGAGCAAACTGACACCATAGCACAGGAAGCCATTCAAGTGGGAGAAGGAAATGGGAATGTAGTGATAGAAGGGGACAAGGGGGTAATTGGGTGGGATAGATAATGTTTTCTGCAGCCATTAATATGAGTACCGAAGGCTACATCCTTCCATATTTGGCAGAAATTTTTCTGCACATCCAAACATCATCTCCTGCACATCTCCAACATCATTTTCTGCACATCATCTAATGTGTCCATTGCTCTCAATGTGGTCCCCTCTACATTGGGGAGTCAGGATGCCAACTCATGGAACATTTCAGAAAACATCGCTGGGACATGCATACTAAACAACCCCACCCTCTGTGGCCCACCACTTCAACTCTCCCTTCCCCCCCAGCCAAGGACATGTAAGTGCTGGGCCTCCTGCACTGCCAAATCCTAGCCACCCAACATCTGGAGGAAGAACACCTCATCTTCTGCCTTAGGATCCTCCAACCACATGACATCAATGTCGATTTCACTAGCTTCATCATCTCTCCTCCCCTCACCTCATCCCAGATCCAACCCTCCAACTCGGCACCACCCTCTTGAACTGTCCTACCTGTCCACCTTCCTCCCACCTATCGACTCCACCCTCTGCTTTCGACTTATTACCATCGCCCCCCCCATCTGTATCTACCTATCACCTTCCCAGCTAAATTCTGCCCAGCCCCACCACCCCCTCCCATTTATCTCTTAGCCCCCTTCCCGACCTCCATATTCCTGATGAAGGGCTTATGCCCGAAATGTCGCTTCTCCTGCTCCTCGTCTGCTGCCTAAACTGCTACAATTTCTATGGTTACAGACCAAATCAAACCCCCTCAAAATATTCAGAAGATAGTCTAGACTTTCTTATTTTAAAGGTAAATGTAAGGTGTTGCATTTCAGGTGAAATTAGATTGATCAAACTACTGGATTTAAAGCAAAATATAGTTTATTCTTCCACTATTGTTAAAATTCAACAAAAGAAAGAGGGAATTGGAATAATTTAACTCTACTGGAAAACCTAACAGAATAATAGGTACAGTAACTATCACTAATTAACTGTTCCAAGGTGGCAACATCCCATAAACAGACTCTTGTAAAAAGGCAAAATCGGAAAATAGATTGTGGCGCACCCAACTCCAGGAGCCCAGGAGGAAAGAAGCAGCAAGAGAAAATTCTGAGAGAGTGTAGCAGCCAGAGGAGATTTACTGCAGTTTCCAATCCTGCTGAGACGCCAGCAACAAGTGCTGTGACTGAAAACAAAAAAAAATTAACTGAAAATCCTGGTTGTGTGAGAGCTTGACCACACCCATTTGGATTGCTTCTATTTTTCCAACATTAAAAACAAGTTCAAAGCATCACTAGCTGTTTACTCTCATGGCTGTGGTGGACTTTCTTTCATCCCTGCCTTAAAACCTCTCATCAAAAAACAACAGGACATATGCACCTCTGAAGGCCATTGTATCATCAAAACGTATTAATGACTTGGATGAGGAAAGTGAATGTACTATTGCCAAGTATGCAACACTGACATCGGTGAGGGGGCAAGTGGTGAAGATGACTCAGTGTCTGCAGGAGAGATATAAACTGGTTAAGTGTGTGGATAAAAAAAAATTGACGTGGAATATAATGTAGGGAAATGAGAGGTAATGTACTTCAGCAGCAAGAATCCAGGAGTTGAATATTATTGAAGTGGGAAAAGACTGCAGAAAGCTAAGAACAGAAGGATTTGGGAGTCTTCATTGATAAATCATAAACAACTATCATCCAAGTTCAAGGGGTGATAAGAAAGGCAAATGGTATGTGATCCTTTATTTCAAAGGGAATGGAGTATAATGTTAGGAATATCCTGCTAATGAGGGCCTTCAGATGGTGATGCTGTTCTCAATGTTCTTCGGACACAGGTAGTCATATCTCAGGAGCAGCTTCTCATCACGTTCATCACAGACTAGATAAGCAATTTCTTTTAACTTGTCTTGAAATCTCCCAATGATTGTCTTCACGTTCTCTTCAGTGAAATATTTCTCATTGTAATCGCCAAGTTTCCTCTGCAAAATATGGAATATTTTTAGTTGAATTCAGGCACTTCAGTAATAACTTGGTGAACTTGATATTAGAGGGTCCATGCTCTGATGGATATATGAAATAGGAGCAGAAGCAGACCATTTGGCTACTTAGTCACACAACCCTCTGAGAGAAAGAATTCCCCTCATTTACAACAGTTCACTACCCCCTGGCTGGGTGGGGTGTGGAGTGGGGGGGGTGGGTGGTGGGAACAGGGAAGGTAGCTGGGAATGTAATAGGCAGATGGAGGTGGGAAGTAATGGTGATAGTTCGGAGTGGGAGATGGAGCAGGTAGGTGGGAAAGAAGATGGACAGGTAGGACAGTTCAAGAAGGTGGTGTCAAGTTGGAAAGTAGGACCTGGGATAAGGTGGGGGAGGGGAGATCAGGAAACTGGTGAAATCAACATTGATCCAGTGTGATTGGAGATGAGGTGTTTTTCCTCTCGGCTTCGGGTAGCTAGAATTTGGTAGTGGAGGAGGCCCAGGACTTGCATGTCCTTGGCAGAGTTGGGGGGGGAGGTGGAGTTGACAATGATCCCAACCTGCTAACTCTTTGAGAAATGGCCTCTCAGGGTGTGCCCCACAATATACATATACACTTCATTCTTCTGAGCACCAGGGAGGATAGATCTGTCTGATTCAACCTCTACTCCTAAGTCAATGCTACCATCTCTGGAGTCAATGCAGTGCGCCTTCAAATTCCACTTTCCATTCCTGGTTGGACTCATTCCCCCCCTTCCTTCAGAAATGGGGAAGATGTAGAGTTTGTTCATCAATTCCTTACCATCTCCCATGGCTTCTGATTAAGGATCGAGAGAACTGACATTTGTAGGCAAGACTGGTGCAGAGATGGTAGTGATTCCATGATGTGCTCCATGGTCACGATCCCTTTGGTAGTGGGAGGAGGCTTCCTCATGGAGCAGGGTGAGTTGGGGACCCAGGCACCCCAATCATACTGTTCAAGAAAGGAAAGGAAATCGAATTCAGTCGGGTAGAAAGAAGGAAAAGACTTTCATTTACAATTGCATTTCCCCTGCCTCAAAATGCTTCATGGCTTCGTAATCCATTTAGATCAGGAGACCAATCTCCTTGGCATTTGCTGCTCACAGCACTAGGATACAGTCCAGTGGGCATCTTGCCCACTCTAGCAAATTTAAATTTACACTTGGTGTCTATTTAAAAGTGAAAAACTGAATTGGCCAATAGAAACCCATTGTTCTTCTTTCAGTCACACCATTGGATCTTTCTATTCACCCAAAGATGAATGTTATCCCCTGTTTTACATTTCAGCTGAAAGACCAGCCCCTCTGATAGAGCAGCACTCTTTTGGTACTCCAGGGGGGGAAACTGGAAAACTGGCAAATTAGACATACTGGACTAACTCTTCTTTTCTACTTTGAAATGGAAGCTAGGAACAGGAACTCTTACTCCAGAGGCTTAGGCAAAGGCACGGCCTGTTATAATACTGAGCTTGTATACATCAAAACGTGCCGGGTTCAGTCTGTGTGCTGCCTGACCTCAGTCAGGGAACCTGTTATCTCAGTAATGTTGAGCCAGATTCGATAAAAACTGAGCCAGACTGCAGATGACTACCCATGTGTAATACTGTCCCTGTAATAATGTTCAAGACTGTCTCTCTCCACAATCCTCTATGACACCCCTTCTGCCTCAGTCTCTGTTTCTCACTCTCAATTTCCTCTTCTTTATGACTGTCTTTTTCTCTTTCTTCTTTCTCTTTTTCTCTCACTCTCCTTTCCTCCTCTTCTCTCTCTCTCTCTTTCTCTTCATCTACCTCCCCAGTCTTTTTTTTTCTCTCTCTCTCTCTCTCCCTTGTCTCTCTATCTCTCTTTTTCCCTCGCTCCCTCTTCCTGTATTTCTTATTTCCTGGCCCCTCTCCCTCTCTTCCCTTCTCTCACTCTCTTTCTATCTTTAACTCTCTTATCTAATCCCTTTTCTCTCTTTCTCTCCTTATCTCTATCTCCTTGTCTCTTGTCATTCTTTGCTCTTGCTCTGTTCCCATGTCTCTCTGCTTTCCATCTTTCTCTCGCTGCTCTCTCTCTCCTTGTCTGCTCTGCTCTCTCTTCTTGATTTTATCTCTCCCACTCTTGTTCTTCCCTTAGCTACTTTTCTCTCTCTCTCTATCTCTATCTCGCTCTCTCTCTCTCTCTCTCCACCCCCCCCCCGCCCCCCCCACTTTCTGTCTCCCTGTCCTGTCTGTGTGGTGGTTACCTGTGCATTATTCAGGGCTGCATGTTGGGCACTGCATGTGAAGATAATCATGGTGAGGAATGTGCAGAGGTCGTCCCTGGTGTGGAATGATGTCGGAAATTCTGAAAGACAAACACCGTTTCACAGGATGTATCGGGGAGCAAATCGAAGGAGCTTTATGTGGGATGATGCTTGCACCAGGAAAGCTGAGAAAGGGGTGACCCCCTTCGCCAGCTCAAACATCTCCCACTTTCATGAGCACAAGAGTACATCAAAGCTCTCAGTTTTTACATGTTAGAAGATGTTAGAAGCAAGATGTTAGAAGCAAGAGTAGGTCCTATGTCCCTTCAAGTCTGCTCCACACCTCAACTCCACTTTTGTAGGACCACAGGTGGCCATTCAGCTCTTGTCAGCTTCACCATTCAATGAGATTGAGACTGATCCACATCTCCATATAGCCATACTTATCCATTTCACTTGGAAACACAAATATTTCAATCTTCATTTAAAATCTACAATTGATACAGCATCAGTTGCCATGTGCTATAGATAGATGCACAATGCCCCAAGAGAGGGAATTTCAGGATTTTGACCCAGCAACGCTGAAGAAATGGCAATATATTTTGATTCAGAATGGTGAATAGCTTGGAGGGGAACTCCCAGCAGGTGGTGTTCCAATGCATCTGCTAACCTTGCTGTTCTAGATGGAAGTGGTCTATTCCTGATGAATGGCTTTTGCCCGAAATGTCAATTTTCCTGCTCGTCGGATGCTGCCTGACCTGCTGTGCTTTTCCAGCACCACTCTAATCTAGACATAGATTTGGAAGGTGCTACCTTGGTGAATTTCTGCAGTGTGTCTTGTAGATGGTCCACTCTGCTGCTACTGAGCATTAGTGGATGTTTGTGGATGTGGTGTCAATCAAGCAGCTGCTTTGTTCCTGGATAGTGTCAAGCTTTTTGAGTGTTGCTGGAGCTGCACCCATCCAGGTAAGTATTCCATCACACTCCTGACATGTGCCTTGTAGATGGTGGACAGGCTTTGGGGAGTCAGGAGGTGAATTTTTGCTGCAGTATACCTAGCCTCTGACCTGCTCTTGTGGCCTCTGTGTTGAATTTCTGGTCAGTGGTAACTCCCAGAATTCTGACAGTGGGTGATTTGTTGCTGACTGTCTTATAGTGATGAGTACTACCTTTGTTCTTTTGACCAACGGAAACAGTCTATTTATTTTTTTCAAATTCTTCCATAGTTTTCAGGACCTCTATCAGGTCATTCCTACCCTGCCCCCTCTACCCCAGTACCCTAGCTTTCACTTTACAACAGTGTAAAGACCAAACCTTTTTATTTTTCTATATTGTTTTATTGTGGACTGAAATGAGAAAAGGACTGTTTGCAAATCAAAGGTTGTGGGTGAAATTGCTGCACTTTTTTAAAGCAAGTTGGTGAATCTCATTATAAGTGCTGTTTGCACTGCTACTTTGGTCAGGCAGTGAGGAGGCTATTTATATAGACCTATCAATTTTCCTTGTACTGTATGAGCTTGCATTCTTAGAATCTCTATAAGGCCATTTGGCCCTTTAAGACTGCACTGATCGTCTGAAGATGATCTCATCCAGACCCAACCTCCACTTACTCCCATAATCCTACATTTCCCTTAGCTAATCTGCCTAGCCTGCATACCCTCGGACAGTTTAACATGGCCAATCCACCTGACCGACACATCTTTGGAATGTGGGAGGGAACTGGAGCACCCATGGAAACCCATGCAGACATGGGGAGAATGTGCAAATTCCACAGACGTCCGAGGCTGGAATCAAACTTGGATCGCTGGAGCTTGTGAGGTAGTAGTGTTAACTACTGAGCCACCATGTTGCCTCGAACGTATTACGCACTTACCAGAGTCTCCAATACCTTCAAGTCCAACTTCAGTGAGGTCCTTGATCCAGGCCTGAAGCTCAGAGTCATCTTGAATTTCACTGTCTTCCTTATAGTAATACATCACAATTCCAGTGACAAACCTGAAAGTTATTTTCAAATATGTTAAGGATCAGGAATGAAAAAGTGTTAAAAGATGTAGTCTGTCAGGCCTTATGAATTCTTATTCGAGATGTATGAACAAATGGAAAGGTCCATTTTTTGACATTTGACCCCTCAGATCTTCCATGTAGGTGCTGGTGGACAGTCTGTTTGAGCCACAGAGGACAATGTGGTGATCGTGTCTCCCCTAGTACTGTTCTAATTAAGGAGTTTAAGGATTTTAATCCAGCGATTATAAGGAAGGATCTTTATCCCAGCTCAGGTTAATGTGAGAGTTGGAAGGGATCCTGAAAGTGATAATATTGAGACTCACCTGCAGTCCTTGAAATGTATTTTATGCCTTTTAAGAAAGTTGCTTAAAAGATACAATGACCATCTCAAAGTTGAACGTTTTTACCACAAGGTGTGCGAAAAAGGATCATACATTTTTCCGTTTTGGACTATAAACTATAAGTCAAATGGTGCCCAATTTTAGATGAGCATATCTATCTTGCTTTTTAGAGCAATGACATTGTCTGATTATTGAGTCAGAGCACCACTCGGTATCATTAAGTTAAAGGAAAACTGCCTGATGACAGCCTCTGACTGACCCAGCTGCAATTTGCTGCTGACTGGTAGGAGCAGTGCAGCGAGAACCATTCAGAGCCAGAAAGTAGAAAACGTCTTTCTCCCTTCTACTGAGTGAAAAGATAGAAAAGCCAAAAAACTTAAAAAAGAATTCTAATCTAAGAGAAGACTTAAATCTATCTGATCAACCATCAAATTGAAAAATGACCATCGTTCTACTGACAACAGTAGGTCAGTACGGTGAGAGGCTTAAAGGGGAGTAGGCAGGAAGTTCTGTTCCCATGCATCTGCTGCCCTTGTCCTTCTAGACAGTAGCTGTTATAGGTTTGGAAGGAGCTGTCTGAGTATCTTTGGTGAATTTCTGCAGTGCATCTTGCAGATGGTACACACTGCTGCAACTGAGGTGAAGGCTGTCAATGTTTATGGACATGGTGTCAATTAAGCGGGAGCTGCTTTGTGGTGTGAGCTTCTTGAGATTTGTTGGAACTGCACCCATTCACGCAATTGGGGAGTATGTGATCACACTTCTGACTTGTGCCTTGTAGATGGTGACAGGGGAGCCAGGATGTGCAGAATTCCTAGCTTCTGACCTCCTCTCCTAGCCATTAAATTAACATGGGTCATTAAGTTTAGTTTCTGGTCAATGGTTAAACCCCCCTGTGGTGTAAAATTCCAAGCAGTGGAATGTGGTGAAACGGTTAAAAATTATGTCCCAATACATGTGTGAATCTAACCGGAATGGAGGTGTTGCTTAGTCCCGTGTGAATCTTCTTATCTGTATGTAACCAGAATGGAATGTGTTTTTTAGCCTTGCTCTGCTGTTCACATGCATGTTTATATCTGGACAAGAGTATATCAGCTGGAAAAGTCTCCAGTTCGGTGAGTCTGCTCCGGGGTTACGTTTAACCGCCGAGCGTGGGTTGTTGGCAACCGCTCTACGAGAACTGACGGCTCCCAGTTTTGGTAACATGTAGAGTGAGTATAAGCCAGACCCGTTCTGGCGACGCTGCGGGGAATAAAATGCCCATATTCTAGCAGACTCGCCTCTTGGTCGTTTGTTCTGTGTCAGACTACTCTCCTACGAACCTGACCTTGAGAATTTTTTAAAACATTTGGCGTAGTCGAGCAGGGTCAATCGCAATTGAGGAGAGATTTTGATACAGAACAATGTTTTGGAAAAAGACTAAGAAACCAGAAGAACAAACTGTGGAGGTCCCGACCGTCCCGGGATGGCATGGATGTGGGCATGTACGTGGCAGTTTGTTTGAGAAAGGATCCCAGTCCTGCCGAAGAACCCCTTGCCTGGGGTACAGCGGAGGATGTGGGCATGTCCAAAAAGCTGAAGCGGAGTTAACAGAATTGAATGGGATTGAACTGAACTGAACTGAGTGGAACTGAAGTGAATCAAATTGAACGGAACAAAATGGAACTGAGCTAAATTGAATTGAAATGGACGGAACTGAATTGAACACAATTGAATTGAACTGAACAGACCTGAACTGAGCTGAATTGAATTACACTGAATTGACTGAACTGAAATTAACTGAAACGAATTGAACTGAATTAATCATAATGTAACACATGTATTGGGCCAAGCAGTGGAATGTGGTGTAAAATTCCAAGCAGTGGAATGTGGTGAAACGGTTAAAAATTATGTCCCAATACATGTGTGAATCTAACCGGAATGGAGGTGTTGCTTAGTCCCGTGTGAATCTTCTTATCTGTATGTAACCAGAATGGAATGTGTTTTTTAGCCTTGCTCTGCTGTTCACATGCATGTTTATATCTGGACAAGAGTATATCAGCTGGAAAAGTCTCCAGTTCGGTGAGTCTGCTCCGGGGTTACGTTTAACCGCCGAGCGTGGGTTGTTGGCAACCGCTCTACGAGAACTGACGGCTCCCAGTTTTGGTAACATGTAGAGTGAGTATAAGCCAGACCCGTTCTGGCGACGTTGCGGGGAATAAAATGCCCATATTCTAGCAGACTCGCCTCTTGGTCGTTTGTTCTGTGTCAGACTACTCTCCTACGAACCTGACCTTGAGAATTTTTTAAAACACCCCCCCCCCACAGAATATGGAGATTCTGATGATGCTACCATTGAATATCAAGTGGTGATTGTTAGATTCTCCCTTGTTGGAGATAGTCTTTACCTGACTATCTCCAATAAGGCCAGCACAGTGGCACAGTGGTTAGCACTGCTGCCTCACAACGCCAGAGACCTGGGTTCAGTTCCCACCTCAGGCAACTGTCTGTGTGGATTTTGCACATTCTCCCCGTGTCTGCGTGGGTTTCCTCTGGGTGCTTAGGTTTCCTCCCACAGTCTAAAAATGCGCAGTTTAGGTGAATTGGCCATGCTAAATTGCCTGTAGTGTTAGGTGTAGGGGAATGGGTCTGGGTGGGTTGCTCTTCGGAGAGTCGGTGTGGACTTGTTGGGCCAAAGGGCCTGTTTCCACACTGTAAGTAATCAATCCCGATTTGGAGATGCCAGTGTTGGACTGGGGTGTACAAAGTTAAAAATCACACAACTGATGAAGGAGCGTCGCTCTGAAAGCTAGTGTGCTTCCAATTAAACCTGTTGGACTATAACCTGGTGTTGTGTGATTTTTAATCTAATTCCTGTAATCTAAAATGTCACTTGTCACTTATCAGCCCAAACATAGATATCGTTCAAGTCTTGCTGCACTTGAACATCGACTGTTTCAGTATCTATGGATCATGAATGGTGCTGAACATTGTGCAGTCATCAGCAAACGTCCCCACTTTTGACCTTATGATGGAGAGAAGGTTATTGATTAAGCCATGGAAGATGGATAGATCTAGTACCTTCTCCTGAGGAACTCTGGCAGTGACATCCTGGAGCTGAGATGACTGACCTCCAACAACCACGACCATCTTCCTTTGTGTCAAGTATGACACTAACCAGCAGAAAATGTCCCTCCCTGATTCCCATTAACTCTAGTTTTGTTAGTTCTCCTCAAAATCACATTTGTTCAAATGTGATCTTGATGTCAAGGGTTGTCACTGTCACCTCACCTCACCTCTGGAATTCAGCTCTGTTGTCCATGTTTGAACTGAAGCCATAATGAGGTCAAGAACTGAGTAATCCTGGTAGAACCCAGAAGGAGCACAGATTGTTTCCTGCAGCTCAGAAGGTGCAAGTGTCACCCCACTATTTAAGAGAGAAAACAAGGAACCAGAGACCAGTTAGCCTGACTGCAGTAGTAGAGAAAATATTCTAATATTTGTTTGGCCTATATCCCTCTAAACCTTCCCTATCCATGTCCCTGTCCAAATGTCTTTTAAATGTTGTAATTGTACCTGCCTCTATCACTTCCCCTGGCAGCTCATTCCATACATGCACCGTTCTCTGTGTGAAAAGGTTTTCCCTCAGGTCCCTCTTAAATCTTTCCCCTCTCACCTTAAACCTATGTCCGCTAATTTTAGAGTCTCCCCCAACCTGGGGAAAAGACCTTGGCTATTCATCTTATCTAGTGCCCTCATGAATTTATAAACCTCTATAAGGTCACCCCTCACCCTCCGATGTCGCAGGAGAAAATGTCCCAGCCTATACAGCCTCTCCTTATAACTTAAACCCTCCAGTTCCAGTAACATCCTGGTAAATCTTTTAGCACAATTTAGATTTTTATTTGGATTTTTGGAAGGTTTTAAACAAGGGTCCGCACGAGAGATTAGTAAGCAACATTAGAGCACATAGGATTGATGATACAGTCTGAGAATCGATTAATGGGCAAAAAAACAGAAAGTTGAAATAAAAAGGTCATTCTCAGTTGGCAGGCTGTAACCAGTTGGTTAATATAAAGATTAGTGATTTGATCCAGAATGTTCATAATCTATATTGATGATTCAGATGAAGGGAGCAAATGTAAGGTTTCCAAATCTGATGATGACACAAAATTGGACAGGGAGTGTGAATTGTTGCAAAGACATTTCAAGGGAATATCAACAGGCCAAGTGAGTAGGCAAGGCCATGGCAGATGGAATGTGATGTTGAACACAGACACACTTTCTCTTCACAGTGATGCTGAGGCTGCTGAAATTGAAAATGTACTGGGACATGTAATATGATTTGCTAAACTCCAAGACACTCTGTTGAGAAAAGTACTGTTTCAATCAAAGATGTTTCCACGGACTCAAGAGTGTCTATTGAAGTGAACAGGTAAATGAGCCAATGTGAACGTGACCACTACGAACCAGATATATCTTCGCACTTTGGCCTCTGTAGCTGCAGTGATTGACATAAAATTACTCAAGCTGCACCACCATCTGCTGAAGGAACTGATGTAGCATCTGATGTAGATGTAGATCCCTGATTGGGGTTGTTAACCTGGGCCAATCAGGGAGCCTTGGCTGACAGACATAAACAGAGTTATTTCAGGTCACCTACACTTCTAAGCTGGAACTGTTCCTGGAGATTTGACTCTGATGTGTTCAACAGGGTTACTGATTGTCGAGGGGTTTTGCATGTGCCAGAAAATTGATGAGACACTGCCCTGAGAGCATTCCCGTCACTAGAACAATCAAAATGATCACTTACTCATGAATCGCTCTCCACAGGAGCAGGCCATCATCCATGTAACAATACCCTTTGAGTTCTGTGACTCCACGGTCCTTCAGGTTTTCTGGCAGACACAGTGACCGGTATGTTAGCCTTTGAAAGGCTTTTGAACACAGCAAATGAAAATCATCTTCTTTGACACCAAACATCTTTGGAAAATAAGAGACAGATTAAATCCCATTTATTGGCAGAACCAGCATTGATTAACCCAGCTCCTGGATAAACACTGGCCTCTAAGGTTTGTTTGGATTATGTTTCTGAGAAAGTGATGTGTAAGCCTAAAGATGACAACAAGAGGTGGCCTGGTTTAAATAAGCAGAAGACATATTGAAAGCGATTTAGCATTCAACAAACTTGCACACTGTCACAAAGGCAAAGCGGAAAGCTAACAGTCACAAGGCACTCATACATAATAGGATCACTTACTATGTGAACAACCAAAGAACTGAAAATGCTGGAAATCAGGAACAAAAACCGAAATTGCTGGAGAAACTCAGCAGGTCTGCTAGCATCTGTGGATAGAGAAAGCAGAGTCAATGTTTCATGTCCAGTGACCCTTCTTCATAACTGAAGGCCACCTCATTGCTATTGTCACTGTACTATAAACATTAACTCTGCTTTCTCTCTCCAGATGCTTCCAGACCCTACTGAGTTTTTCCAGCAAGTTCTGATTTTGTTACTTATCATCTGCTTCATCACAGGGTATGTTTCTAACCCAAATACAAAGCTGAGAAAAAAGGAAGAAACCTGTGATGGTGAGTCAGCCATGGCTCAATGGGGAACACTTGGTCTGAATCAAACAGTGATGAGGTTAAGTCTTACTCCAGAGGTTTGCATATCGGCTGACACTCCCAGATCACAGAACTGAGAGAGTGCTGAATGTTCAACATAACGGCACCATCGTTCAGATGAAATATTGAACTCAGGTTGTATCTGCCTCTCCAGAGGATGTAGAATATCCCATGGCTATGATTTTAGAGAAGAGCAGGTGAGTTATCTTTGGTGTTCCAGAATAACACTTTTAACTCAATCATTGACATGCACCCATGCACAAACAGGCCTGAGATTCCAGAGCTAATGCAAGTCCCATTAAAACACTAGACAAAGCCATAACCATGTGAAAATTCTGCACATTACATTTTCACTGGATTAGTTACAGTGAAACTCAAACATCGCTAATCCAAGCCTTAGCTTAATATCTTTCACTTGAATAAGCACAAATGAATTAGAATTTATGTGAGTTGCAATTAAAGACTCAGAACTGAGAGATTACATAAATCAGAACTCACTTGGCTGATATATCCATTATTGCCTATCAGTTTTATTCTAGCAACGGTGTTGATATGCATCGTGTACTTCACATGAGGAGCCAGCAGCTAAAATGGAAACATAACATTTGTAATATCCAAAAATGGTAGTGAATGTTTGCAATTCACAGCCTGGGAGATAAGAACATAGGTATACCACACAGTCTGCAGCGGTTCAAGAAAGCAGCTAACCACTATTTTTTACAATGCAATTAAGGGTGTGCAATAAATGCTGACCTAGCCGACAATGCTAAGATCAGAAGAATAAATGTTTAAAAGCTTGAAGTAGTGTAGAGGAGATTTTACACAAATATTGATTGGACTGGAGAATTTCAGTGATGAAGAAAGCTTGCATAGTCTAGGCTTGATTTTTTTTTGGAATAGAAGAGGCTGGAGAAATCCTACTCTGAAGTCTAAAAACTCTGTTGGACCAAGATTGAAGGGATTGGAAAGGCCTGTTCCCCATGGTTAAAGGGTCAATAAAAAGGGGCCATGGTTTTAAGATAAGTAGTCAGTGAGTCACAGTGATTTCAAGGGGAAATGTTTCGCTGCAGGGTCTGGAATTCACTGCTTAAAAGGGTAGTAGAGGCAGAAATGTTCATAACATTCAACAAGTATTAGGATATCCACATGAAGAGCCCTAACCAACATGGTTAGAGACCAAGAGCTGGAAAGTAGGATTAGGTTTGATGGCTCCTTATCGGATGGAAAGGACACAATGGGCCAAATGGCCCCATTCCCTGCTGTAAATTCCTTTGATTCTACGGTGCACAGATCAGGATTCGATGACATTCCCACCATCAGTTTAGCCGCTATCACCAGCTGCAATTTCCCTGGATTAAAATGGAGTCACATTCTTCCTCATGCTTTGTACCTTGTAAATGGGGTGCACGGACGGCAGTTGCCTGAGAGTGGCCATGCTGAATGTCTCAGCAATCAGGTGAGTTTTCAGAAGGTGGGAGACCATCTCAAAATGTTGAAAATCACAGCTCCGCACCCACATCTTGGCCAGCATCCAGTCGAGCTCAGCATCCGAGGGAAGGAAAATGGGATTGTCTTCTCCCGGGGTCTGCTTCAGCTATAAGCAACAAGAAAGATGAATATGGAGCATCAGGAAGCTTATGTATCATACATTATGGTATGGAAAGGTGGATGGATTTTAAGGTGGGAATTTCAGAGCTTGGGATCCAGGCAGAATGGCCTGCAGTGGGTATGCGAAATCAGGGATGCAAATGAGGCCAGAGTTGGAGAACAATGGAGATCTTGAAGGCTGGATAAGGTTACAGTAATAGGAAAGCATGAGGCTATTAGAAACAAGGATGAAACTGTTAAAGTTGATGTTGCACCAGATCGTTCATCAGGCGTGTTGTAAGAAGCAAATGGTGTCTGAGATATGTCACTAAACAGATGAAATATGTTAGCTAATGTGAAGTAATGATCAACAAATTTGGCAGGACATATTTTTCAAAAGGAGTTGATTATATCATGGGTGTGAATTCTAAGTCACAGACATTGTTCACACAGGGCACCAACAATGAGTCAGTTCTTACAGGTGATAATCTGTGCCGTTTGTACAGCAGCAAATGTCTGAGGAACTGAACCAATGATTTGTAGTGGTAGTTGTCTGTTTTTAAGCAGAATGTACTAGTATACCTCTAAAGCCATTTCTAATGCCTCATTGAGTGACTTTGTGTCTTATCTTCCAAACCCAACTCATGGAGCTACAGGTCTTTTGGGGGATCTGCTCATGCAAATCATCAATTCTTAGTTTATCTATAAATTTGTTGCATGGAATATAATGTAAAAGTTAAAACCAGGAATATAAAAGGTTAGAATTGAAGAAGCACAGTTATCAAAGCTATACTGCTAGACATATGAAAGGATTTTGATTTGATTTGATTTACTATTGTCACATGTACCTAGGTACACAGTACAGTTTTGCATGCAGCACAGGCAGGTCATGCTATACAAAATGCATAAGAGTAATAGGATAGAGCAAGAAATACAATGTTATGGCTGCAGAGAAGGTACACAAAGAGTGAGACCGACAGTAAATTTAAACTTTGAGAGGTCCATTCAGACATCTGATAATAACAGGGAAGAAGCTGTTCTTGAATCTGTTGGTAAATGTGTTTAAGCTTTTACATCTTCTGCCTAACGGAAAAGGTTTGGAAGAGATTATAACTGGAATTGGAGGGCTCTTTGATGATGTTGGCTGCCTTTCTGAGGCAACGGGAAGTGTAGATGGAGTCAATGGATGGACGATTGTCTTGTGTGATGGTCTGGGTTGTGTTTACAACTCTCTGTAGTTTCTTACAGCTGAAAATGTGTTGCTGGAAAAGCGCAGCAGGTCAGGCAGCATCCAGGGAACAGGAGAATCGACGTTTCGGGCATAAGCCCTTCTTCAGGAAAGGTCTGAAGAAGGGCTTATGCCCGAAACGTCGATTCTCCTGTTCCCTGGATGCTGCCTGACCTGCTGCGCTTTTCCAGCAACATATTTTCAGCTCTGATCTCCAGCATCTGCAGACCTCACTTTCTCCTCGTAGTTTCTTACAGTCCTGGATACAGCAGTTGCCATTCCAAGCCATGGTGTATCTGGATAGAATGTTTTCCATGGTGCATTATGAAAATTGGTAAGTCTTTATGGACATGCCAAATTTCCTTAGCCACCTGAGGAAGTAGAGATGTTGCTCTGCTTTCCAGACAATTACATGAACATGGGTGAACAAGGACAACGAAAGGGGAAGATGATGGATTAGGAATTGGTTTATATAGTTATAAGTGTTTGAAAGGATTACAGAAAGTTCAGACCAAGTAAGAGAAGCACAGAAGCAGCAGAATTAGGAACTCCTTGGAGCTGGAGTATTAGTCAATCCAATGCAGTTACAGATGGCATCAAATACCAGTAATCTATAGAAGCCTTCCAAATTACCTTTCAGCTGGGGAGTAAAGAGACATCTCAGAGTTTGTGAGTAAAGTTAAAAATATTGGTGGGCAAGGGAATTTAAAAAAAAATTATGCAGAATTACAGACTGGGAAAGCTTAAAGTTAAGAACAGTACCTACAGCATAAGTTCACGTATCTATGCCATAGGGACAGCCACAGTAAGGGAAATTACATTTATAGTGAGGGCAATAAAAAAACAGAAGCAGAAGCCTGAATTAAATTAGTAAAGAGGCAAGTTTGAAGCAGAAGCAGACAAGGTCTAACAGAAGAAGAAAGTTAGCTCTTAGAGCTAACAGGATCACAAGGTATAAGAGAAAAGTGGGAACAGGGAACTGTTGGGATAGATGATCAACTGAGATCCTGTTGAATGGCGGAGCAGGCTCAGAGGGCCAAATACCCTACTCAAACAGAGTTGAGATTTTTTTTAACAGGAATACCCAAAATAATTGAACATAGAATCATAGAGATGTACTGCACGGAAACAGACCCTACGGTCCAACCCGACCAGATATCCCGTCCATGCCGACCAGATACCCCAACCCAATCTAGTCCCACCTGCCAGCACCCAGCCCATATCCCTTCAAACCCTTGAATGCAGCATCACACTGATGGACCCAGGAGCATTCTACATCCATTAATGAAAGAAAATTGAGACATAGCATGCAAGAATTAGAATGGATGTCATTACCCTATTTAGGAACCCAATCAGTTGATGCTCAAGGACAATGACTATACCCAAATCCAACGGATCCATCCAAATTCATGTTGACATCACAGCTCAATGGGGTGGTGTTCAGACACATCTATCCTATGTCTACTGTCGGTGAGACTGGAGAATGATGAGGAGCCAATGACTTAGTGGTACTATCACTAGGCTATTAATACTGGGGACCTGGATTCAAATCCTACCATGGCAGATGGTGGACCTTGAATTCAATAAAGAACCTGGAATTGAAGGTGTAATGATGAACATGAGATCATTGCTGATCATTGGAAAAATCTTTCTTGCTCAATGATATCTGTTTGGGAAGGAAATCTGCTATTCTGATCCTGTCTGGCCTACACGTGACTCTAGACCCACACTAATGTGGTTGACTCTTAACTGCCCTCTGTGCAAGTAGGGATTGGCAATCAATGCTGGGCAGCACGGTGGCTCAGTGGTTAGCACTGCTGCCTCACCACACCAGGAACCCGGGTTCGATTCCCACTTTGGGTGCCTGTCTGTGTGGAGTTTGCACATTCTCCCCATGGGTTTGCTCCAGTTTCCTCCCACAGTCAGGTGGGAGGTGCAGGTCAGGTGAATTGGCCATGCTAAATTGCCCATAATGTCAGGTGCATTAGTCAGGATAGAAGTAGGGAAATGGGTCTGGGTGGGTTACTCTTTGGAAGGTCAGTGTGTACCTGTTGGGCCAAATGGCCTGTTTCCACACTGTAGGGAAGGGCACCCGCATTCTATGAGTGAATTTAAAAGAAAAGTTGGCTAAATTATTTAAATGTAGACCCTTTCGAAACACAATGTAAGCATTAGTTTCGGCTTGTGCCATTTTTGATACTGCATTTGGGAGTTTCAGCTTCAACAGATCACCATTTGGGATTGCCTCACCTCCAGAGATGTTTCAAAAGACTACATGCAGTCTTTTGCAAGGTCTTCAAGAAGAGACATACCATTTGGATGACATGGTGGTACATGGGTAAACAGTGGAGAAGCATCATCAGAGTGTAGACACATTCTTAAAATACTCGTAGGCAGAAAGCCTCATTCACAACTCTTCAAAGGCATTCTTCAGTTCACATCTTGGCACTCGTTGTCAACAACAATAGAATAATGGCAGACTTATGGAAAACCAAAGGCAAAACAAGGCATGTGGGCTACTCTGAAGTCAGTTTGTGACTTACAAATATTTTTATGGATGGTAAACCAAACCTTTGCTTCAATTGGCAGCCACTGAATATGGGGTGAGAGATCAAGAGTATGTTACCATTCACTGAAAAGAAGTTGCACAGACTAAATGTCTACTGGGTTGGCCATGGAAACGTATGTTGAGCACCGACAGCATTTCATGATCTTGGCCATCTTACTCATTTGTAGTGAGCGGGTGGTTGTTCCACCCTTACGTCTACACAAGATATGCCAGGGACTATTGGGGATTACCAAGTGCAGTCAGCAGCATGGTGTTCCGAGATCTCCAAAGAGGTTGAAGATCTCAGAGCAGACTGAGAAGTTTGAATTAGTCACAAGCCACAGCAATGAGAGACACTAATACCTGGCATTTGCCCTGCAAGACCATAGGCATTTATGAGCACAGACCTATTCATTTTTAATTGGAAGTCTTGTCTTGTAACTATTGATTAATTAATGGATTGAGGTGAGGATGTTATGTACCACCACCATGGATGTGATCATCAGGGTCTTGCAGGAAGTATTTGCAAAGCACATTGATAGAACACATTTTGCTAATGTGTGCTTCAGCCAGTCTGCTGCCAGTTCTGAATCTGAGTGTCTCATGAGCCCACTGAAATAACCACAAACAAACAGGTGGGCTCCAAACAATCAGGTCACTTTTGAAAAGAAATTCTGACTTTGACACAGCATTGTTATGTTACCAAGCCATCCCACTCCAATTAGCCTATCACCACCAGAGTTGCTGGTGGGCAGCAAGTCAAAGAGTCAGTTCCCTATACAACCAAATCTCCGCAGATGTGCTCTTTGGACTACCAATCTGTATGTGGGGAGGAACAATTTTAATGCATGCATCACACTACAGTAGGCGTCACCATGAGATATGATTGACATACTTGTGTGCAGGCCAAAAAGTGTGGATCGAAGATCTTAGCAAGAAACATATGGTCATTCGAGGAGCTGCAGACCAGCAGTGATCTTATATTGTTCACACACCCTAAGGAGGTGTATGAGGTAACCCCTGAAACTAGAACTTATTGTGGATCAATCATCTACCACTGCCTGACTGAGATGAACCCAACGAGGAACATCATAACGAAAGGGACTGTGACAATATACACTTCAAACATTTTATAACTGTTCATGGATTGGAAAGAATTATCAAACATAAACTACTACACATTGATTGAAAGAAGCAGCAATAACTCCTTTTTGGTTAAACTGTTTCTTGAGATGAACGGAATATTGAGAAATTATTTATAAAAAGAAGTTGCAGCAACATGTGAATTAACCATTCCTGGGGATGAAGAAGCTACAAAAACAACACAAACTGTTTCCAGGGAGAGAGGAGATAACACCTATTTGATAATCTGCTGCCTCATGTCAAATGCCTGCAGAAGTAATGTTCTGAAGTAAAGGGGTTAATTGCAGAAAGAAAAGCTGTGTTTTAAACAGAGAGCTTTATAACAAGGAATAAAGGAGCTATTTTTAATAAGAAGGCAAGCTGCAGATTTCAAGTCTCTGAAGGTGTAATCAATGTTGGGGGTGAAAGAATCTAAAGGGTATCAATAATGTTACACTGCAAACTTAAAAGGGAGAAAACTGTGCAAGAATCCAACACCAGAACAACTCAACAGCAGAATTTCAAAGAACAACACTGCAGAAGGACTGAATCCTGGAAACATCCAGAGGCAGATCACTATTGGTTGAAACCATAGAGCCATAGAGTTGGTCTTTGGTACACGCTGAACGGATATCCCAAACCAATCTAGTCCCATTTGCCATCATTTGGCCCATATCCCTCTAAATTCTCAATAAAATCCAAAAGAACTATGGATGCTATAAATCAGAAACAAAATCCAAAACAGAAACAGATCCTCAGAAGGGTCACTTGACCCGAAATGTTGACTCTGATTTCTCTCCACAATGCTGCGAGACCTGCTGAGCTTTCCCAGCAATTTATGCTTTTAAACCCTTATCATGTATCCATCCAGATGCCTTTTAAATGTCTATTGTACTTTTCATACTTATTTGCTAACATGGAATAAATTTCATCTTGTAAAGCCAAGAATCTCTCTTGGTTAGACAACAAAATAGTTTTCTTCTGCCACACAAGACCAAGTGGACACTGTCGATTATTTTTTAATTATTGATTTTGTGGAATATGGGTGTCACTGGCTGGCCAACATTTATTGCCCATTCCTAGTTGCTTTTGAGAAGATGGTGGTAAGCTACCTTCTTGAACAGGTATAGTCCACCTGCTTTGGGTTACCCCACAATGCCATTAGGGAGGGAATTCCAGGATTTTGATCCAGTGACAATGAAGGAATGGCAATATACTTCCAAGTCAGGATGGTGGGTAGCTTGGAGGGGAACTTGAAGTTGGTGGTGGAGTTCCCATGAATCTCCTGCCCTTGTCCTTCTAGGTGGTAGTGGTCATGGATTTGGAAGGTGAAGATCTTTGATGAATACCAGCATACTCAGACCAAGGTCAACAAAAATGGGAAGTCAGCCTCATACAACATAGTGATAGCGGTTAGGATTTCTCACACAATATGGTGGTCTACAGTGGTAATTGCTCATAAAATAAGAAGTAATGTGAGTCTACAGATCCTACCTGGATAGCAATGGGTATCATGTAGTTCTGTTCATTACGGTAAAGCAGGCAAATAGGTACTGCAGTGTACTGCTGCACACCTTCAATTACATTGGCAGGAATTCCATCCAAGATCTCATAATTGACAATATAGATATTTTCATTCTGAAACAAGCACAAACAGGAATGGTTATACAATCAGGCACTGTCTGAATACAATATCAATGTGGATCATCTTATAATTGCTGAATCCCAATGCTGTTCTGGCTGGCCTCAAGTTCCATCAACAAAAATTCAACCCAAAGCCTTGCTTTATTTACACTTACACCAAGTCACTCACCACCATCTCTTGAGTTCTGTTTGGCCTCCAGCCATGTCCTCTGAAATTAAAATTCAATCACATAGCTGTGGGTCTGCAGTCAAGTGTAGGCCAGACCAGGTAAGGACATAGAACATTACAGCACAACACAGGCCCTTAGGCCCTCTATGTTGTGCCGACCTGTGAAACCAATCTGAAGCCCATCTAACCTATACTATTCAATTATCATCCATATGTGTGGGAAAAGATCTGCCACCCTGCCTACCCACAGCATGGCCACAGGGAACATAGGAAATCAAGCCTGTCTAAACCATACAAGTAACATCCAGAATACCTCAGCCTTGACCAAACAAGCTGACAAGGGAAACCAGACATGACCATAGTCACTCACAGACCAGGGAATACCCTTCCCAAGACAAACTAACAATAAGCTTCTTGGACCCAATCAACACAGCTGTCCCAAAGCCCTAAGGGCAATCTCATACCCCAGTGATACCAAAATCACACAAAGGACAGGTCAGACAGAGAGGCATCAGAATACCTTGCTCACAGGAGGGAAACAATGGAAACAACTTGCTGCTTTAAAAGGAACATTCTCACCTACCCTCAAAGAGAGCTGGAATCTCCTGATCCCATTAAAAACTGTGTGATGCTGCCAGGATGCTTCATTGTATCTATAATCAGGACATTCTTCTGATAACTGCTTTGCAGTGATCACCATTATAACTGGATTATTTAATTATCAAATACATTGCATTTTCCCTATTTTTAATTAACATCATTGGACAAGATTCCTATAAAACCTGGCTTGATTTTCAGCTCGAGGAAGAGAATTCCGGCTACCCAGACAGACTGTCTGTGCTGTTTTAGCTTAGCCAATTTCTCTTCCGCAATATCGCTGTGTTAATAAACAGTCAATTTCACTTCGATCTGTGTTTTGTGATCTCTGTTTTATTGGGCTAATTTCTCCAACAATATGTTTATCCAATGACCATTTAAATGCCCTTAAAGTTGGTGAGTCTAATACTGTTGCAGGCAGGGCATTCCACACCCCTACTACTCTCTGAGTGAAGACCCTCCCCTCTGACATTTGTTCTAGATCTATCACCCTTCAATTCAAAGCTATTTCACCACATGCTAGCCATCACCATCCAAGGAAAAAGGCTCTCACTGTCCATCCTACCTAATCCTTTGATCATAGAGTCACCTTGTATAGGACAGTCGATATCCTTTCCTGAAAGGAATTAGTGACCCAGATCGACCTTAATGTCAATCAACAGTGATCACCATGTGAGTGAGCTTTCTAAGATCACATTTTATTGGATTCAAATTTCACCCTGTGTCCTGGTGAGATTCAAACCCCTGCCCCCAGTACATTAGCCTGAGATTCTGGATTGCTAGCTGAGTGACATCAGCATAATACTACCTCCTTCCAATTTGTCATGAGCTAACATGGCACTCAAATAAGGTATTCCGAAACTTACGTTCCTCTTTGGATATCAAATTTCTCAGAAGCTGTAGGGAAAGAGTCAAATTTCTATGCTGTGCTCAGCAAGAATTTTACATCTCCTGGTTCAATCTCTAGTCCTCAATGTGAAGGAGTAAAACACCAATGTACCTCTATCTCTTGCTTCAGTGTGGAGTTCCTGAGAGATGTCCTGACCATGTCATCTGTCACAGGGAAGTTTGGTGGGATTTTGTCGCATTTCTCTATCAGGACTGGGTTGAAGCCATTCAAAAACTGGTTACCGAAGAACCAATCCTCCTTCCAATGATGCTTGGCAAACACTGCAAATGAAGGAACAGGGGGTGGGGGTAGAACATAAAGAGCTGGTAGTGCAGAAATAGCAAGATGCCGTTAACAACAACTTAAAGCCAACCCCGTAGAAGTCCAAGTGAACATAGTCATTCTCTCCTCAACAACCAGCCCTACAAGTCAATATTAATCATAGAATCCCTACAATGTATTCAG
The DNA here is from genome assembly GCF_037043375.1 of Chiloscyllium plagiosum. Taxonomy (NCBI): domain Eukaryota; kingdom Metazoa; phylum Chordata; class Chondrichthyes; order Orectolobiformes; family Hemiscylliidae; genus Chiloscyllium; species Chiloscyllium plagiosum. Next base: position 10,347,501 of record NW_028270182.1, read on the forward strand.
CCCAACAAGTCCTTACCAACCCCCTGAAGAGCATCCCAACCCAACCCTTACCCTATCCCTGGAAGCCTACATTTCCCATGGCTATTCCACTTCATCTGCACATCTTTAGACTGTGGAAGGAAACTGGAGGACCCAGAGGAAACCTACACTGAGACAGGGAGAATGTGCAAACTCCACACAGACATTCGCCATTGGGAAATGCTAGAATCTAGGTCAACAAGTGGAATCCCATGGGAATCAGTATTGGGAACTCAACTGTTTTTAATCTAGTTGTTTCGTAATACAGAACTTGAGTATCTGTAAAAAAAGACACAACGTGTCAAACTGTTTGGTCTTGCACTCATAAAAGCAGAGAAAGTTGGGACAGGAGAAGGCTATTGAGCCCTTTGAAGCTGACGCCCACACCCCCCCCTCCCCCCATTCCCTACCTCGTGAGCAGTGGAAGATAAATAGTTCAGCATATTCAAGGCTGAATTATAGAGTCAACAAGGGAGTCTACAGTTCTGGAGGAGTTAGGCATGCAGGAATCTGGGGTTGAGACCAAAGATCAGCGATGATCTTATGCAGCATGCTTGATAGGCTAAATGGACTTTCCCTGCTCCTATTTCTTATGATCTTGTGACCTTCTGAACAACTCCCTTGCTCTCGTCGTCACCTTCAGCATCGCAGAGTCATACAGCATGGAAATAGACCCTTCGGTCCAACAAGTCCATTCCAAACATAATCCCAAACTGTCTGCTTCTGCTTCATATCCCTCCGAACATTTCCTATGCATGAACTTACCCAAATGACTTTTAAATATCCTTTGAATCAGTTCAATGGGATCTTATGTATCCAACTGAGAGGGCAAATTGGGTCTTAGTTTTGTGTTTGAAATGTTTTGCCCTCAGTCTGTCTGTATTTTTGACATAGAATCATTGAATTCCACAGCGTGGAAGCAGGCCATTTGGCCCACCGAGTCCATACTGACCTCTGGAGAACATCCTACCCAGTCTACCCCCTTCCCTGTAACCCTACATTTCCTATCGTTAACCCACCTAACCCACACATCTTTTTGACTGTGGGAGGAAACCAGAGTACCCACACAGGCATGGGCAGAACATGCAAACTCCACCCAGGCAGTAGTCTGAGGGTAGAATCAAATCTGGATCCATGGTGCTGTGAGGCAGCAGTGCCAACTACGAAGCTACAGTACAGTAAGTGTACAATGTAAATGTCAAGAGTATTTCAATTGTATGGAGGCACCTGAGACTGGCAAAGCTGAATGGAGACAAGTTGAATTTGACTGCATTCCATAATTTTCTATTCAAAATGTTTTATAATGTATTTTTATGAATTTTATGAATGAGGTATGTTTTGGAGGGGAAACAATACATGGTACAAAGCCAGAAAGATATGGTCATCAGTGCGTGTAAACCTGCCCAGTACCTCTTTTCCAACAATGGCTACTCTAAAGAATATTTAATTGGCAATAAAATCAGGAGGTAATTAAAGGTTCCACAGCAATGTAGGTTCTTTCTTTCTATTTGGTCACTTGCTCATCATAAGTGTACTGTTGATACTTTAGTGGTACTACCTGCAATGACAAGCTCAACCTCCCCTCTCCTAAATATTGCCAAATTTCCATTACCTGCATGAGAATGGTTGACACAAAAAATGTGATTAAAGTCCTCAACGGTGGTCCAAGAGCATTCCAACTTGTTCACTTTCTCCTTCAGCCAGAGTTCTGAAAGGCTAAAGAAATTGTGATAAGAGCTATTTGTAGTATATTATTATCATTACTTTGCAATTTGAATTCAAAAGTGGAGAAAAATGAATCTGAGTTTTTCGCTCCGTGAAGGTGACTTGTAACTTTCAAGAAAGGGTCAGAAAGTCGCCTTAAACTGTGAAATAAAGGCAATCTTTCCAAGAAAGAGACTTAAGCTAAATGACTCAATCTGCTATATTGGGGAGTTAATTGCAGATCATTTGTTGAGTTTTATCATCTAGCGAAATGAACAGTCAGTGCTACCAGTAAGTTGAATTCAGATGTCATACAATCAGAAGGTCGGTTTTAATTTCTAGATGTCTCCAGGCTCTAAGAATCTCCAAGTTGTCGGAATTGGATAGAAATCTCCAGTCTATCAGTGCTGGAAATAAATCTTAAGCTGTTTCTTGTGAGTTCATCTATATTTATGTATCTCTGGGAGAGAAAGAAAAAATCACATTTGGTGAATGTGCAGGAAGTAGGTTAAGTAAGAATAAAAAGGTCTATTGTCCATGGCATCAAAATGCACTTGCCAACCAATCAGAACTCTCTTCTCATTCAGTATAGGTATTAGTATTAATTTTCCACATAAATTGGCTCCTTGGTCATTGACATAATGAATGCAAGTCAAAAAGCTTTGACAAGATGTGTTTTTCTTTCAGTAATATGTGAGGAAGTAAGTTTGAAGAGTTAACATAAGAGTAATAATTTATGGGGGTTGAGTATCTGTTAAGAACATTTCCGGGAAAAGAGTTAAACCTTTATTGTTGCTGTTCATGAAAAGATCTTTCCAAAGAGTCTTATAGATATATAACTGTTTTTTTTTCTTAAAGAAACATGGAAAATTAGAACATAGGAGGAGAAGGAGGCCATATTGGCCCTTCTAGCCTATTTCACTACTCAATATGATCATAGTGGTCATCTAACTCAGTATCCTGTTCATGCTTTCTCCCCCATCCCTTTGATCCCGTTATCCCTAACAGTTATATCTAACTCCTTGAAAATATGCAATGTTTTGGTTTCAACCACATTCTGTGGCAGAGAATTCCATAGGCTCACCACTCTCTGAGTAAAAACCTTTTTTTTTCAAAATCCCTACAGTGTGGAAACAGGCCTTTCAGCCCAACAAATCCACCAAAGAATATCCTACCCAGAACAATTCCCCTATTACTCTACATTTACCCCTGACTAATGCGTCTAACCGATACATCTCTGAACATTATGGGCAATTTAGCATGGCCAATCCAACATAAACTGCACATCTTTGGATTGTGGGTGGAAACCAGAGCACCCAGAGGAAACCCACACACACACAGGGAGATTGCACAAACACAGTCGCCCGAGGTTGAGAATTGAACCCGGGTCCCTGGTGCTGTAAGGCAGCAGCTCTAGCCACTGTGCCGCCAACTTTCTTCTCATCTCAGTCTGAAAATGCCTACCTTTGGTAATTCACGAGCATTTATTTTTGTGTAATAAACTTTGATGTGCTTTTGTTAAAAGTACACTGGCAGCCTCATGCGAATATTCTCAATGACTGACCAACACTGTAAACAAATTGCAAAACAAATCTGACTTGTGTATTGTTACCAGCTGCTGGGATTATATTAAAACAAACACAACAGACAAAGTTTAAACATTGACAAAATAGAGGATTTCAAGATGGTGGAGGTTTTTGATGGCATGTGGACAGGAAAATGATTCATTGGTGACTGAGCTAAGAACCGGGGCATTTAACAGATTTAAATTGATTTGCAAAGGGGATGAGGAAAATTGATTTTACTCAGGGAGTTGTTGCATTCTAGAATGTACAAATGTAGCAAAAGCAGATTACATAAATGACTTTAAAACTGATTTGGACACAATCTGAGTGTGTGAGACTGAGAATGACTGTTCCTTCAAAGGGCTAGCACAGACACAACAGGCTGAATAACTACTTAAGTTTCGATATTACTCTGATTATTGATCTATCTTTATTGGGTATCTTCCTTGGGATTTGATCTGGGAATGCTGTATAAAGTGAATGCGGGTGTACAAAGGTATCCAGTATCAGACCCTGACTGACTGAGAACTCAGGAATAGTAGTAACAGGATTTGGTGGCAGTAGTAACAGTAGTAACATAAATTTGCTGATGATACTAAGCTGGGTGGCAGGGTGAAATGTGAGGAGGATGTTAGGAGATTACAGGGTGACCTAGACAGGTTAGGTGAGTGATCAGATGCATGGCAGATGCAGTTTAATATGGATAAATGTATGGTTATCCACTTTGGTGGCAAGAACAGGAAGGCAGATTACTACCTAAATGGAATCAATTTAGGTAAAGGGGCAGTACAAAGAGATCTAGGTGTTCTTGTATACCAGTCAATGAAGGTAAGCATGCAGGTACAGCAGGTAGTGAAGAAGGCTAATAGCATGCTGGCCTTCATAACTAGAGGGATTGAGTATAGAAGCAAAGAGGTTCTTCTGCAGCTGTACAGGGCCCTGGTGAGACCACACCTGGAGTATTGTGTACCGTTCTGGTCTCCAAATTTGAGGTAAGGCATTATGGCTATTGAGGGAGTGCAGCGTAGGTTCACGGGATCAATTCCTGGAATGGCAGGACTACCTTACGCTGAAAGACTGGAGCGACTGGGCTTGTATACCCTTGAGTTTAGAAGACTGAGAGGGGATCTGATTGAGACATATAAGATTATTAAAGGATTGGACACTCTGGAGGCAGCAATCATGTTTCCGCTGATGGGTGAGTGCCGAACCAGAGGACACAGCTTAAAGATACGGGGTGGACCATTTAGGACAGAGATGAGGAGAAACTTCTTCACCCAGAGAGTGGTGGCTGTGTGGAATGCTCTGCCCCAGAGGGCAGTGGAGGCCCAGTGTCTGGATTCATTTAAGAAAGAGTTGGCTAGAGCTCTCAAGGATAGTGGAATCAAGGGTTATGGAGATAAGGCAGGAACAGGATACTGATTAAGAATGATCAACCATGATCATATTGAATGGTGGTGCAGACTCGAAGGGCAGAATTGCCTCCTCCTGCACCTATTGTCTATTGTCTATTGTCTATTGAATACTGGGCCCAGTACCAAGTCCATTTCCAGCGATTATAGGGCACATCAGTCAGTACCAGGTCACATTTTACTGACCATTGGTTTCGGTGCTAAATTTGCAGCAGTAAACCTGTCATCACAGAATCGCAGAATCGTTACAGCGCAGAAGGAGGTGACATTCCCCTGCCTTCTCCCTGTAATCCTGCACATTCCTCTTTCTCATGTTAACTGTCTAACTCCTTTTTGAAATCCCCAGTTGAAACTGCTTGCACCACACTCTCAGGCAGCACATTCCAGATCCTAACCACTCGCTGCGTGTTTTGCTTATTTTGCCAATACATTAATTCCATGCCCTCTGATTCCTGCTCCTTTCATGGAGTGTTTCCTTATCCACCCTATTCAATACCTCTCCTGATGTTGAACGTCTCTATCAAATCTCTTCTCAACCTTCTCTAAGGAAAACAGTCCCAACTTCTCCAAACTAGGGGGTGGCATGGTGGCACAATGGTTAGCATTGCTGCCTTACAGCGCCAGAGACCTGGGTTCAATTCCCACCTCGGGAAACTGTCTGTGTGGAGTTTGCACATTCTCTCCGTGTCTGTGTGGATTTCCTCCAACAGTCCAAAAATGTTCAGGTTAGGTGAATTGGCCATGCTAAATTGCCCGTAGTGTTAGGTGAAGGGGTAAATTTAGGGGAAAGGAGGGTTGGTGTGGACTTGTTGGGCTGAAGGGCCTGTTTCCACACTGTAAGTAATCTAATCTATCCACATCATTGAAGTTAATTGTCCCTGGAATCATTCTTGCGAATCTTACTGGACCTTCTCCAGTGGCCAATACTGGACATAATATTTCAGTTGAGGCTGAATTAGTGTCTTAAACAAGCTCAATGTAATCTCTTTGATCTTGTTCTCCACCCCCCCTAACATAAAGTGCTTTCCATGGTGGCTTGGCACGGTGGCTCAGTGGCTAGCAGTGCTGCCTCACAGCGCCAGGGCTTGATTCGAGCCACATCCTACCTGTGTTTGTGTTTCCTCCGGGTGCTCCAGTTTCCTCCTGCAGTCCAAAAATGTGCAGGTTAAGTGGATTGGTCTTGCTATAATTGCCCCGCAGTGTCCAGGGATGTGCAGGCTAGGTGGATTAGCCATGGGAAATGCAGGTTTACGATGATAGTGTAGGTGGGTGGGATCCTCTTTGGAGGGTCAGTGTGGACTCAATGGGCTGAATGGCCTGCTTTCAAACTGTAAGGATTCTATGCTGCCTTTCATCCAGACTGTGATACTTACCTCTCTATCGCGGAGAATTCAAAACCGAGTTCTTTCACACAACTGAACCTCAAATCCATATGGAGATCATCCACTGATCGAGCATCAATACACTTTGGCAATATCGAGGGTAATTCCCTCCACCTAGAACACAAAGGGAGGAACCATTCAATCATGAGGCGGAGACATGTTTGTATAAATATCAAATTATCGAATTAGACCAGGATTCGGTAGCGTTAATAAAGGTTTAAAATTAAATGGAAAACACTTTCTGGCAATAGCAAGTCCCAGGGAACTGAAGCCAATGAACACATTTTAAATTATAACAGACATTATTACTTCTATATAAAGTTAAGTTTTTCATCCTATTTAATCATGTTATCTATTAAAAAGTTCACCTGTCCATTCACTTTCACATTCTTTCTTAAACTTTTCTTACAACGAGACTACAACACTCTGAGCCCAATTATTTGGTTCAATCACTTGGCTTGATTAAGTCTAAGTTGAAACTTTATTGCTGGAACAGCACAGCAGGTCAGGCAGCATCCAGGGAACAGGAGACTCGACATTTCGGGCACAGGCCCTTCTTCAGGAATGAGCAGAGAGTGTTCAGCAGGAGAAGATAAAAGGTAGGGAGGAGGGACTTGGAGGAGGGGCGTTGGAAATGTGATAGGTGGAAAGAGGTCAAGGTGAGGGTGATAGGTCGGAGTAGGATGGAGGCGGAGAGGTCAAGAAGAAGACTGCAGGTCAGGAAGGCGGTGCCGGGCTGGAGGGATTCGGCTGAGACAAGGTGGGGGGAGGGGGGATGAAGAAACTGGTGAAGTCCAAGTTCATCCCCTGTGGTTGGAGGGTTCCCAGTCGGAAGATAAGACGCTCCTCCTCCGACCGTCGCGTTGTTGTGGTTTGGCGGTGGATGAGTCCAATGACCTGCATATCCTCGGTGGAGTGGGAGGGGGAGTTGAAATGCTGTGCTACAGGGTGGTTGGGTTGGTTCGTCCGGGTGGCCCAGAGGTGCTCTCTGAATCGCTCCGCAAGTAGGCGGCCTGTCTCCCCAATATAGAGGAGGCCACACCGGCTGCAGCGGATGCAGTAGATGATGTGGGTGGAGGTGCAGGTGAATCTGTGGCGGATATGGAAGTTTCCTTTGGGGCCTTGGAGAGAAGTGAGGGGGGAGGTGTGGGCGCAAGTGTTGCACCTCCTGCGGTTGCAAGGGAAGGTGCCGGGAGTGGAGGTTGGGTCGGTGGGGGGTGTGGATCTGACAAGGGAGTCGCGGAGGGAGTGGTCTCTACGGAAAGCTGATAGGGGAGGGGAGGGAAATATATCCTTGGTGCTGGGGTCTGTTTGGAGGTGGCGGAAGTGACGGCGGATGATGCGCTGTACATGGAGATTGGTGGGGTGGTAGGTGAGGACCAGTGGGGTTCTGTCCTGGTGGCGGATGGAGGGGCGGGGCTCAAGGGCGGAGGAGCGGGAAGTGGAGGAGATGCGGTGGAGGGCACCGTCGACCACGTCGGGGGGGAAATTGCGGTCCTTGAAGAAGGAGGCCATCTGTGTTGTACGTATTTTGAACTGGTCCTCCTGGGAGCAGATGCGGCGGAGACGAAGGAATTGGGAGAATGGGATGGCGTTTTTACAGGGGGCAGGATGGGAGGAGGTGTAGTCCAGGTAGCTGTGGGAGTCGGTTGGTTTGTAGTAAATGTCCGTGTTGATTCGGTCGCCTGAGATAGAAACAGAAAGGTCTAGGAAGGGGAGGGAGGAGTCCGAGACTGTCCAGGTGAATTTGAGGTCGGGGTGGAAGGTGTTAGTGTAGTGGATGAACTGTTCAACCTCCTCGTGGGAGCACGAGGTAGCGCCGATACAGTCATCAATGTAGCGAAGGAAAAGATGGGGGGTGGGGCCAGTAGGGTATGTGGATTGTTCCACATACCCTACGAAGAGGCAGGCATAGCTGGGGCCCATGCGGGTGCCCATGGCTACTCCTTTTGTTTGGAGAAAGTGGGAGGATTGGAAAGAAAAGTTGTTCAGGGTGAGGACCAGTTCGGTCAGTCGAAGGAGGGTGTCGGTGGAAGGGTACTGGGTGGTACGGCGGGAAAGGAAGAAGCGGAGTGCTTTGAGTCCTTCGTGATGGGGGATGGAGGTGTACAGGGACTGGATGTCCATGGTGAAGATGAGGCGTTGGGGACCGGGGAAGCGGAAATCCTGGAGGAGGTAGAGGGCGTGAGTGGTGTCACGAACGTAGGTGGGGAGTTCTTGGACTAATGGGGACAGGACCGTGTCGAGGTATGCCGAGATGAGTTCGGTTGGGCAGGAGCAGGCTGAGACGATGGGTCGTCCGGGGCAGTCAGGTTTGTGGATTTTGGGCAGGAGGTAGAAACGGGCGGTGCGGGGTTGTGGGACTATGAGGTTGGAGGCGGTGGATGGGAGGTCCCCTGAGGTGATGAGGTTATGGATGGTCTGGGAGATGATGGTTTGGTGGTGGGGGGTGGGGTCAAGGTCAAGGGGACGGTAGGAGGAGGTATCTGCGAGCTGGCGTTTGGCCTCAGCGGTGTAAAGGTCAGTGCGCCAAACTACTACTGCGCCTCCCTTCTCAGCTGGTTTGATGGTGAGGTTGGGGTTGGAACGGAGGGAGTGGAGGGCTGCGCGTTCCGAGGGTGAGAGGTTGGAGTGGGTGGGAGGGGTGTGGGAGTTAACGGAGGGAGTGGAGGGCTGCGCGTTCCGAGGGTGAGATTAAGTCTAATTCAGTTAACTCAGTCGGAGTATTGTGTATAGCTGTGAGTACTACGGCATATGAAAGAAGCGAATGCAATGGAGAAAGAGTGCAGAGTGCAGAGAGCTCCGGGAAACAGAAACTTCAGATATGAGGATAGATTGAAGAAGTTGGGAGTTTTGAAGAAGACAGACATTTCTCCCTGAGTAGTAGAAGGCTGAGGAGAGATCTGATTACGGTCTCCAAAAGCAAGAGCAGGCTAGACTGAGTAAATGTTCCCTCTTGTAAAAGTGAGAGGGCATGGATTTAAAGTGATGGGCAAACAAAGCAAGAGGAATGTGAGAAAAGACTTGGTAACATTACAAGTAGTAAGGGTCTGGAATGCACTCCCTGGAAATGTGGTGGAGGAAAGTTCAATTGAGGCATTCATGAGGGGCATTGGATGGTTATTTGGATAGTAATGATGTTCAGGAATAAAGGGAAAAGGAATAAAGGGATTGGCACAAGGTAATCAAGCCAGACTAGATAATAGAGCCAGTACAGGTAGGAGGGGCCAAATGGCCTCCATCTGCACTGTATAATAATTCCAAGATTCTGTCTAGAGACTGTTGCATGTGTTGCAAAGCCAATGCTGCTACCTTGTGGTTAGGGCAGTTTGCTCCCCCCATTCCTCTTTCTTTGACTAGGTATAATTGGTGTATAATGGTAGAGGAAAAACACCAGGAACCAATGTTCCCACACCATTGCTCGGAAATTCAAATTGTTTCTCGGGATTATTGGTTATACTCTGATTACATTGCTTTCCTGTGAGATTTATTGTTTTAACCGCTTTCTAATGAATTCTTAATTGCATTGAGATTCATTTATATCGGTGCTTATCCTTGATGATAACTTGAATAGAACTGAATCATAGAATGAGAATATTGCTTCAATATGCACAATGTTAACTCAGTTGTATCCATCATCCATATTCTATTAAATGACCAAACAGTTCCAATGTCCTTTAACAAAAATAGAGGTTGCTGGAAAGTTGCAGCAGGACTGGCAGCATTTGTGGAGAGAAATCAGAGTTAACTTTTCACTTCCAGTGACCCTTCTTCAGAGCTGATGGTAGCGAAGAAAAGCATGCTTTTTCTGAAGAAGATAGATGTTGGGAAGGGGGAAGAGTATATTATAGGGGGAGATAGAGCATAATGAGACAGAAAAACAGAGTCATAGAGATGTGCAGCACGGAAATGGACGCTTAGGTCCAACTTGTCCATGCTGACCAGATATATTAAACTAGTCCCAAAACCCAGCATTTAGCCCCTATCCCTCTAAATTCTTCACATTCATATACTATTCTAGACGCCTTTTAAATGTTGTAATTGTACCAGCCTCCCACCCTCTGGGGTGGCATGGTGGCTCAGCGGTTAGCACTGCTGCCTCACAGTGCCAGGGACCCACTTTCGATTCCAATCTCGGGTGACTGTCTACGTGGTGTTTGCACACTCTCCCCATGTCTGCGTGGCTTTCCTCCGGGTGCTCTGGTTTCTTCTCACAGTCCAAAGATATGCAGGTTAGGTCAATTGGCCATGCTAAGTTACTCATAGGGATGTGTAGGTTAGGTGCATTAGTCAGGGGCAAATAGGGGAATAGGTCTGGGAGGGTTACTCTTCAGAGGGTCGGCGTGGACCTGTTGGGCCGAAGGACCTGTTTCCACACTGTAGGAATTCTAATTCTAGCTCATTCCATACACACACCACCCTCTGTACGATAAGATTGCCTCTTTGATCCCTTTTAATTCTTTCCCCTCTCACCTTAAACCTATGCCCTCTAGTTTTGGATTCCCCTACCCTGGGGAAAAAAACCTTGAGTATTCATCCTATCCGTGCCCCTCATGATTTTATAAACTTCCATAAGGTCACCCCACAGCCTCCAATGTTCCAGAAGGATGAATTCTAGGAGAATGAATAGCCACTGGTGGCTGCTGAGTTTCCTTAGCACTTCTGCAATTCTTTTAATTTCAGATCTTCAGCATTCACAGTGTTGTGCTTTTATTTGGCTAGTTCTTTGAGGAGGTGACAAGACAGGTCGACGAAGGTCGAGCAGTGGATGTGGTGTATATGGATTTCAGCAAGGCACTTGATAAGGTTCCCTATGGTAGGCTTATTCATAAAGTCAGGAAGTATGATATACAGAGAGATTTGGCTATCTGGATTCAGAATTAGTTGGCTGTCAGAAGGCAGAGAATGGTTGTAAATGGAAAGTATTCTGCCTGGAGGTCAGTGTTGAGTGGGGTCCTGCAGGGCTCTGTTCTTGGGCCTCTGCTCTTTGTAGTTTTTATAATGACTTGGATGATGAGGTCAAAGGGTGAGTTAGATGACGCAAAGGTTGGAGGTGCCAGGATAGTATCGAGGGCTACTGTAGGCTACAGCGCGACACAGACAGGTTGCAGAGCTGGACTGAGAAATGGCAGCTGGAATTCAACCTGGATAAATGCGAAGTGATGCATTTTTGAAGGTCGAACTCAAATGCTGAATATAGGATTGAAGGCAGGATTCTTGGCAGTGTGGAGGCACAGAGGAATCTTGGTGTGCAAGTACATAGATCCCTCAAAGTTGCCACCCAAGTGGATAGGGTTGTTAAGAAAGCATATGGTGTTTTGGCTTTCATTAACAGGGGGATCAAGTTTAAGAGCTGCAAGGTTTTGCTACAGCTCTACAAGTCCTTGGCGAGACCATACTTGGAATATTGTGTCCAGTTCTGGTCGCCCTACTATAGGACAGATACAGAGGCTTTGGCGAAGGGTAAAAAGAAGGTTTACCAGGATGCTGCCTGGACTGGAGGGCTTGCCTTATAAAGAGAGGTTGAATAAGCTCAGACTTTTCTCTCTGGAGAGGAGGAGGAAGAGAGGTGACCTGATCGAGGCATACAAGATAATGAGAGGAACGGATAAAGTCAATAGCAGAGACTTTTCCCCAGTGCAGGATTGACTGGTACGAGGGGTCATAGTTTTAAGATATTAGGAGAAAGGTATAGAGGAGACGTCAGAGGAAGGTTCTTTATGCAGAGTTGTGAATGCATGGAATGCGTTGCCAGTGGTGGTGGAAGCAGAGTCATTAAGGACATTTAAGTGACTGCTGGACATGCACATGGATAGCAGTGAGTTGAGGGGTGCTTCGGTTAAGTTATTTTATTTTACATTAGGATTAACCCTCGGCACAACTTCGTGGGCCAAAGGGCCTGTTCTGTGCTGTACTTTTCTATGTTCTATGTTCTATTACCGATAGAGCTGTTGTTTCTCCCGTAGTTCATTCTTACGATGACACTGGAACACGGGTCCATCATCATAGATTCTTTTAGCTGAAACAGAACATGCATATGTTAATTACAAAAGGCAATAACCAAGGAAGACTGAGAACTTGGGAAGTTTAACTACTATACAAAGAGAATCATGGATTTTAGGAAGGTGTTATGACTTTAAATCTAATTCAGATGTTTAGACTGTTTATACACAGAATAATGGACACTCGGGAATGAGTTACAGACTAAAGCCAACTGAATGGTTCATTTCAGAAACTTTATTTAAAAATTCATGGGTATTGTCAGATAGGCCAGCATTTATTAACCATCCCTAAATGCCCAGAGGGCGGTTAGGAGTTAAGCACATTGGGTCTGGAGTCACATGTAGCCCAGACCAAGTAAGGACAGCAGATTTCCTTCCTTAAAAGGCATTGGTGAATCAGATGCTTTTTTTAAGGAACAACAGTGGTCCCCATAACGCTAGCTTTGTGCTTAAGATTTTGATTGAATTTAAATTTCCTCGTCCACCTTTGAGGGATTTGACCCTTTCGGTAGTGGAGGTTCTGAATTACTAGGCCAGTGACATGACCATTACAGCACCACCTCCCCGGCAATGGGAATGTAGAGTGGCAAACCGAATCTAATCATGGGTTTGGAATGGGTTACATACAAACTCCAATTTCGTGAGGCAGTCAAACAATGGAATTATACCAATTGAATGTGTTGGCAAATCGGTGCCACTACTCAGGGGAGCTGCACTTGTAGAGAAATGTGACAAATAAAGTTGCACACCTTTGGAATAAATTTCAGGCCCAGGAGCTTACTTTAGGTGGTGTAGAGAAAATGTCCTGTAACATGCCTGGAATGGAAGATTTGCCTTCAAAGGTGTTGCCCTTCTGATAAGGCTTTAAACCAAAGTTATGTCACATGGGTGTGATAGGTCCCATGGTGCTACATCTATGAAGAGCAGGGGAGTTCTCTTTGGCATCCTGTCAATATCTATTATTCCACCAGAATCAACAAAAGAATGATTGTCTGGTCATTCTCTCCCTGAGGAACATGCTGTGTGTAAATTGTTTTGGGAAGGGCTCTATGAGGATGCATGTTACTTCCATGCTTTGCTTCTCCTCAACAATCCCTGGATTTTCCGACTTACCTGTTCCTTCCCGGAGGCTTATGGTACAGTTGGCCAGCCACTTGTAGCAGGGGAAATGGAAGGTGTTTCCCTCGGGGGTCTCCACCGTCACACAGCAGCAGAACCAGTAATCTTGGAAGTAGAATGGAGTTACTTGCAGCTCCACAAAATTAATGCTCCCAAGGTCCCAGTCACTTGCAATTTCATAGTGATCCACCTGGAAAGTGAGGGTGAGGAAGCGAACAGCATGTCAAGAAGCTCCAGTCACAAATTGGATTCTGATTGTCGGGTTGGTATTCCGTCGTGAGGTTGGTTCTGATTATACGGAAGAAATTGGGATGCTGGGACCAGCTGTCTGTTTCTCTTCACTCACAAGGAGTGCTGGAAAGATATTTACCTCTTTCATGCAGACAGTCCGGAAAGAACAGGTAGGTAGTGCAGGAGTCTCCTGGGGTCCCACACACTAACCACTATTCCATTTTGGAAGCTGATGAGGGCGCTGGTAACTCAGAGTAATGCAGTCAGAGCCAAGCTTCTGGGAGCACAAACGGCTTGACTGCACAGGGTGGGAGGAAGGAGAAAGGAAGGGCAATTGTGATAGGGGATTCTTTAGTTAAGAGTAATAACCAGGTAATTATACAAGGGGATTTCAACTTTCCCCAACATAAATTGGGATTGTCATAATGTAGAGGGTTTAGAGGGGGCATATTTCTTGAAATGTATCCAGAGAGTTTTTTGCATCAACACATAGAAGGCCCAACAAGGGACAGCGCAGTGCTGGATCTGGTTCTGGGGAAAGAAGCCAGAAAAATGTTTGGTGTGGCAGCAGGAGAACATTTAAGTGATAGCGACCACAACATGGCAAGGTTCAAATTTGTTCTGAAAAAAAGGAGGTCTGCAAAAGATGGCTTTAGATTGGGGGAGGGTAGGTTTCATTGAATTAAAGCAGGATCTGACCACGGAAGACTGGGAACAGCTCCTTGCAGATAAGTCTACAGTGGAGCTATGGTGGGAGGAGAGGAGGCATTCAAAAAGGAGGTGGGGTGTATACAGGTCCTTTAAAGGGAAATGCATGAGCAGTAAGTTCTAGGACAATTCAGGACTGGACAAAGAAAAGTAGGGCTCGTAGCAAGTCCAAAGGGAACAATTCAGCTGTGGCCCTAGAGGAATGCAGGAAGTGCAGGAGAGAATTTAAGAAAGCAATTAGAAGAGCAAGAAGGGGGCATGATAAAAGACTTACTAACGGGATTAGGGAGAAAAGAAAATGTTTTATAAATACATTAAAGGAAAGAAGTTAACCAAGGAAAGAGTAGGACCCATTAGGGACCAAGGGGGCAACCTGTGTGAAACCACTGTATATTAGAAGGGGGTTGAATGAATACTTCTCTTTGGTCCTCACTCTAGAAGAGGAGAACGTAGGTATGGAATTCAGAAAAAGGAACTGTGAGGAACATGCACAGTTTAACTTAGGATATGGAGATGTATTGGAGGCACTGTCGGCCTTAAAATCAGGCAAATCTCCTGACCTGGATGAATTGTTTCATAGACTGCTGTGGAAGGTGAGGCAGGATATTGGAGGGGTTCTGACACAAATTTTTTAATTCCTCTCTGGCCGCAAAGAAGGTGCCAGAGGACTGAAAACAGCTAATGTTGTTCCACTTTTTAAGAGAGGTAGTAAAGATGAACCAGGAAATTACATGATGTGGAGGTGCTGGTGTTGGACTGGGGTGGACAAAGTTAAAAATCATACAACACTAGGTTATAGTCCAACAGGTTTATTTGGAAGCACTAGCTTTCGGACCACTGTTCCTTCTTATTTAGGGAAGGATGTAAATATATTGAAGACAGTTCAGAAGGGATCTACTCGATTGATACATGGGATGAATTAGTTCCATCCAACTCATTCATGCTGACCAGGTTTCCTAAACTAAACTAGTCTCATTTGCCTGAGTTTGGCCCATATCCCTCTAAATTCTTCTTATCTATGTACCTGTCCAATTGTCATTTAAATATAGCAGTTGTACTCATCTCTACCACTTCCTCTGGAAGCTTGTTCCATTTAGGCCCCTCACGCATTTTTAAATCTTTCACCTCTCACATTAAACCTGTGCTCTCTAGTTTTGAACTCCCCTACCCTTCAAAAAAGACCTTGGCGATTTACCTTAAAAATGCCCCTCATGATTTTATAAACCTGGATGTGGTCACTCGTCAGCCTCCAACCTCTAGTGAGAAAAGTCCTGGCCTATCCAGCCTCTCCTTATAACTCAAAACTTCCAGTTTCTGTCACACCCTTGTTAACCTTTTTTGCAGTCATTCCAGTTTGATAACACCCTTCCTGTAGGGGGTGACCAGAATTATGTGCAGTGCTCCAAATAAAAACCTCACCAATGTCTTGTGCAGTGGTAATCTGACATCTCAACCCCTGTTCTCGGTGCTCTGAACGATGAAGTCAAATGTGCCAAACACCTTCTTCACCACTCTATCAACCTGTGACACCACTTTCGAGGAATGACGTAATTGCACCCCTAAGCCTCTCTGTTCTCATGTTATGAGGACAGGCTGAGAGTATAGAAGAGTGAGGGTTGACTTGATTGAAGGGTATAAGATACTAAACGGTCTTGTTAATGTGGATGAGGAAACATATTTCTTCGTGTAGGTCAGTTGAGCACATCCATGTCAATGCTAGTTTCCCAAACTAAACTAGTCCCATTTGCCTGAATTTAATCCATAGCCTTCTAAACATTCCCTCTTCATGTACCTGTCAAATGTCTTTTAAATGTTGGAATTGTACCCACCTCTATCACCTCCCCTGGCAGATCATTCCACATAGGAACTACCCTCTCTGAAAAAAATTGCCCTTCGGGTCCCTTTTAAATCTTTCTCCTCTCACCTTAGAATTTCATTGCATCTAAGGACTATTGTGACACACATGCAAATCTTTCAATTCAAAATTATTTCTCCAATCGAAGCACCGAATGATATTGATCGCAACAAGCTGCTGATTTCTGCTGGAATATATACTCACAGTTTCCTGCTTCAAGTCATTGTGCAGCCATCTGTTCACACTAGCCTTGTGACTCTTCTCCCTCTCTCCGATCAGGGTGCAGAAGACATAACTCTCGGTTCCTGCATACAAGCCTGTCCCAGTCTCAATCATGACTTTGTAAGTGATCATATTCTAGCACTGGCAGAACTTCCAACCTCTGACGGTGTGGCAAGGAAAGCAGATGCAGTGTTTATATATGAAACAGAAAAGGAAACCAGGGATTTTTCTGGGGAAACAGCTGACATGCCATCTCACAGGAAATTCTGTTCTAACTGTTTCGACATCAGGCAGGGAGGAGGGACAGAGTAGAGGTGGTTCACGTTGTGTGTTCGATATTGGAGTGCCCCTCAAATGTGGGTAGGACCCTGCCCCTTCCTTTATCATTGTCTTCTCCACATTTGCTTTCTGAATCTCGCCCTCCTATCCCACCATCACTGTTTTGAGAATCGATCTTTTTCCCCTAGTCTGCCTGTTCAAGGATATCATGCACAGGTCTTGCACCTGGACCTCCTGGCTCAGAGTCATGGGCACTACCACCAGGACCCTGTCTCTGAGCCATAATAATCACATATCAATACAAAGGTCCCACCTTCTCAATCTTGCCCTTGGCATGGTGACCCTCAGGCTAAACCACCACCATTGGAACTCTCAGAAGTAAGGTCCCTACCACTGCATCACACGTGCCCCTGCGAATAATCAGTTGAGGGTCCGATAATCCAAGGTTGCAAATATAAGGAAATTGGCCCAACAGCCAGGAACAACGTGAGACAAATCTCCTCTTCAGTAAGTGATCAGGATTTGGAGTGATAGGGCAGAATCTTCACAAGCCTTGAATGATACGATGTTGGGAAAATAGTTGGGAAAATTGGATGAGTATCCAGCAATGAGCTTCTCATTGTTAAGAGTATGAAGTTCTGATTTCCAATCAGATTCTTGCTAGTGAGTGGCGAGAGACCTATTTGCACTAATTGTCTTGCATTACCATCCTCAATATTGATCAATCTCACTTCATTGATTTGCAGTTGCCCATTCAACCGCCCACCACCAGGAAACTAGAGGTTGAGAACTCCTTGTGAAAGCCAGGAATGGTCACTGGGCAACTGCCTGCTCCTACAGTCCTCCAGCTTGGATACCCACTAGCAACATCTCAGGACACACTCCACAGGCAGTGACCATGTATACCCCATGTGCATGGAGTCTGGCATCAGGCAGCTACCAGTCTAAATGCATCCTGATTGGCACCTCTCTGATTCATGTACGGTGCCGCACTTTGGACCAGCTCTTCTCAATGCAGGCAGGGAGTGGCACCCAGCTCCTGGACCAGGCTGCAGCTCAGGGTTCCTCTTGGCACTCACTCCTTACCTAGATTATGCATTACCTAGATTCTCTTACAATCTCCTCCTTGCCTATCCTTGCTTTGATGTCACCCAGCCTGAGCTAAAAGACTAACGGTGTTTCTGTTGTGCCTGGCACTTTAGCATAGGCACAACAACAGGCAACGTATCAGTCAAGAGGGTGGACATGTTGCTATAGGATTTCAGGCTATATTCATCTCACACCAGCCCCTTCATAGAATGCCCACAATGTTGAAGCAGGCAATTCCACCCATCGAGTCCATACCAACCCTCCAAACAGGGTCTCTCCCAGATTCATCCCTCCGCCCTATAACCCTACATTTCCAATGATTAATCCTCCGAGCCTGAACATCCTGGACACAATGGGCAATTTAGCGTGGCCAATCCAGCTAACCCACACATCTTCGGACTGTGGAAGGAAACCCACACGGACACAAGGAGAGCGTGCAAACTCCACACAGAGACAATCCCCGAGGATGGAATTAAACCTGGGTCTCTTGCACACTGAGGCAACAGTGCTAACCACTGAGACACTGCGCCACTCCCAACCAGTCGATGGTGGCCCAGAGGGAGAGAGCAGTAATGTTTGTAAATGAAGGGACTGATCCTCCATTTTGAAGTGTACAAAATTAGGTTGGTGCCTTCTTCAATTTTATGGGGTTTTCCATTGGGGGATACCCTCACCAACCTCACCTCACACCCCTTTCATCTCATTCGCCACCATATCCTTCAATTCCTTCCCGCACTTGCATCTACGTGGCAAACAAACTGCACATGCTTTTAGAAAATGGTCATGTCTCAAAATCTGAGGGGAGTGGCCACAGAGTCATACAGCACAGAATCAGAGCCTTAGGCCCAACTAATCCATGTTGACTAGATTTCCCAATCTAAACTGGTCCCATTTGCCAGCATTGTGCCCATATCCCTCTCAACCTTTCCTATTCACATACTTGACCAAGTGTATTTTAGACGTTGCAGCTGTAACCACATTTACCAGTTCCTCTGGCAGCTTATTTCACACACCCACCGCCTTCTGTGTTAAAAAGTTGCCCCTTAGGTCTATTTTAAATCTTTCCCCTCTCACCTTAAACATATGCCCTCCAGATTTGGACTCCCCCACCCTGGGAAAAAGACCTTGGCCATTCACCCTATCCATGCCCCTCATGATTTTATAAACTTCTATAAGGTAACCCTTCAACCTCCAACACTCCAGGGAAAATAGCCTGAGGTAGCCTCTCTCTGTTGCGCAAACCCTCCAACCCCAGAAACATTTTTTTCTGCACCTTTTCAAGTTTAACAACATCCTTCATGTAGCAAGGAGACCAGAAATTGAATGCAGTATTCCAAACGTGGTCTGACCAAAGTCCTGTACAGCCACAACATGACCTCCCAACTCCTGTACTCAATGCACTGACCAATAAGGGCAAGCAAACTAAATGCCTTCTTCACCACCTTGTCTGCTGGTGGCTCCACCAAGGAACCATGAACCTGTGCCCCAAGGTCTCTTTGTTCAGCAACACTCCCGAGGACCTTACCATTGAGTGTATAAGACCTGTCCTGATTTAGTGGCGATTGGAAATACCATGCTGGGATGCAGGGGATATTACAGTTGTCAAGGGTGGGCAACAAAATATAAGGTGGGGTGGATGATAGAGCATTGAAGGAAAAGGGGTAATACGGAGTTGGGAAGTCACTGACAGTTTGAACTACTAACCTGATATGTTTACTCAATACAGGTAAAGTAGGGAGGTGAAGGTTTATATAGATCAGATGGGGGGAGCATGAGGGGCCTTCACCATAAATTAAAGCGCCCTCACTATTGACCCTCTATCAGGTCTCCTCTCACCCTTCTCTGCTTTAAAGAAAACAACTCGAGCTTATTCAGTCCCTCATCACAGCAAAATCGCACCATTCCTGAAGAGGGAACATGTACATTTGCAGAGCATCCAGAGGAAACCCACACAGAAACGGGGAGAATATGCAGACTCCACACAGACTGTCACCAGAGGCAGGGTCCCTGGTGCTGTGAAGCAGCAATGCTAACCACAGATGGGAAATGCAGTGATGGGCTTGGATAAGATGCTCTTTGGACGGTCGGTGTAAATTCAATGGGCTGAATGTCCTGTCTAAGATTCTATGATTCTAACTGGTACAGTGGTCATTGACAGAAATTGTGCAAAAATACACTAAGATCAACCTTTGATAACTTGTGATCATCTGGTCTTTGTCCAGGGACTGTCGTTTCTTGGAAAGTCTTTTCTACGTTGACTTTCTGTTCCCATTTCTTACTTTTCTTGCAGAAAAATGACTGTGAAGCAGAGCAGTGCCACGAGACCATTGGGTTACAATGTTCTCACTTTCCCCTTCAGGGTTTTACACAGTTATTCAGCACCTTCCATCACAATCCTTTACATGCTGATTCCATTCAATCTGTTTTGTTTACTGCCTCTCCTCTC
Organism: Chiloscyllium plagiosum; assembly: GCF_037043375.1. Lineage (NCBI taxonomy): Eukaryota > Metazoa > Chordata > Chondrichthyes > Orectolobiformes > Hemiscylliidae > Chiloscyllium > Chiloscyllium plagiosum. The sequence goes on from NW_028270182.1 coordinate 10,367,533, forward strand.
CCTTGGCCAATTCACATACATTTCAGGGCCTCTCAATCTGGGAGAGTGGTCGTTTACTATACAATCTGTGCTCATGCCACCCATACGTGCTGGAGTCTAACGGTATACAAGAGGTGGAGGTTCTGGCATGTTAAGAATACATTCCCAGTAGCAGTAACTGGCAGTGAGCAGTTAGCTCAGTTGGCTGGATGGCTGATTTATAGCACAGAATGAAAAATGCAGCACAGATTCGATTCCTATCCCAGCCAAGGTCAACTATGGGTATGTGGAAGAGAGAGAAAACAAGAGTTAATGTTTCGAATCTGAGATGACACCACGTTAGAGCTCAATAAACAATGTTTCTTGTTGCTTTGCTGTGACATGGAAGTTTCTGGGTCTCCACAGGACCTGCTATGGTCCCTGGGCATTTTCTCATAGCGGGTGCAGTGCTGAACGTTTGACATCCCAATGGCCGTCCTGTCTAATTCTCTCACAATCCAAGAACGGGAAGGATTGATGGCAGCTCTGTCATCTCTGGTGCGGGCAGGAGAAAGAGTCACGAGATGTACAGCATAGAAACAGATGCTTTGGTCCACCTCGTCCATGCCAACCAGATATCCTAAATTAATCTAGTTCCATTTACCAGCACTTGACCCAAATCCCTCTAAACCCTTCTTATTCATATACCCATCCAGATGCCTTTTAAATGTTGTAATTGTACCAGCCTCCACCACTTTCTCTGACAGCCCATTCCACATACACACCACTCTCTCAGTGAAAAAGTTGTTTTTAAGGACCCTTTTAAATCTTTTCTCTCTCACCTTAACCCTGTGCCTTCTAATTTTGGTCTCTCCTACTCTATGAAAAAGACCTTGGCTATGCACCTTGTCTTGACCCTCATGATTGTATAATGTCATCACTCAGCTTCCAATCTTCCAGGGAAAATAAAGCCAGCCAATTCAGCCTCTATCTCTGACTCAAACCCTGTATACCCGGCAACATCCTTGTAAATGTTTTCTGCACCCTCTCAAGTTTAACAACGTATGCATAGAACAACAGAGCACATAGCAATGTAAGAGCTGGGAACAGGAGAAGGCCATTCAGCCTGTTCCACCATTTAAATATGGTTGTGGCTGATCTGATTCCAGCCCCACATTTATTACAATCATGATGATCTCATTCCAGCTTCAACTCCACTTTCCTGCTCGCTCCTCTTAACCCATTAGTAACTGTTTATCTTCTCCTTAAATTTACTCCGTGTCCCAGCAGCCACCACACTCCGGGGGAGTGAATTCCAGAGGTTCACGACCCTTTGAGAGAAGTAATTCCTCCTAATCTCTGGTTTAAATCTGCCGCCCATTATCCTAAAACTGTGACCTCTCGTTCCCCACATGGGGAAACATCTTCTCTCCGTCTCCCTTGTCAGTTCCCTTTAGTGTGTTCTAGACAATTAGATCATCTCTCATTCTTCTGGAAAGTATAGGCCTAAACTGCTCAATCTCACTGCGTAAGACAAACCCCTCAATCTTTGGAATCAATCAGGTTAACCTGCTCTGAACTGCCTCCAATGCAACTTCATCTCTCCTCAAGTCAGAGGATCAGAGTTTTTATTAATTACTCCAGATGTACCTGTACATGTGTGTATTTGTATGCATGTGTGTGTGTGTAAATGAGTGTGTTTGTGTTTGCATGTGTATTTCAATGTGTTTCAACTTTTGGGGGATTTATATGTGTGATTCTGTATTTGGGTGTTTATGTCTCTGTGTATATCTTACTTGCAATGTTTCTGTGTGTGACTGTATGCGTGTGTGTGAGAGAGAGAGAGAAAAAAATGTGTGTGTCTGTTTGAGAGAGCGTGTGCATGTGTGCAAGAGAGAGTCTATAATTGGGTATGTGCGATTGACATTGTGTGTGAAAGAGAATGTAAATGTGTGTGTAGGAGAGAGAGAGAAGTGTGTGTGTGTGTTTTGTCAGTGAGTTTGTGTGAACATGACATTGAGTGTATGTAAGCACGAGATTGTGTCAGTGTGAGCTTGTGAGTGTGTGTCAATGTGAGATTGTGAGTGTGTGTTTCAATGTGAGATTGTTTGTGTTTGCGTGTGTGTGTCTGAGAGTGTGTGGGAGAATGTGTTTGTGTATGTGTGAGAGTGGGTGTATAAGATTGTGTGTGTGCATGTGGGTGTGAATGTGAGATTGTCTACGTTTGTGTATGTGCGTGAATGAGAGTGTGTGTGTGAATGTATTTGATTTTAGATTTTAGATTACATTACAGTGTAGAAACAGGCCCTTCGGCCCAACAAGTCCACACCGACCCGCCAAAGCGAAATCCACCCATACCCCTACATTTACCTCTTACCTAACACTACGGGCAATTTAGCATGGCCAATTCACCTGGCCCTGCACATCTTTTGGACTGTGGGAAGAAACCGGAGCACCCGGAGGAAACCCACGCAGACACGGGGAGAACGTGCAAACTCCACACAGTCAGTCGCCTGAGGCGGGAATTGAACCCGAGTCTCAAGCGCTGTGAGGCAGCAGTGCTAACCACTGTGCCACCGTGCCGCCCACATTTGTTTATGTGTTGGAGTGGATGTGTCAGATTGTGTTCATATATGTGTGAGAGATTGTGTGTGTTTGTGAATGTGTGTGACATTGTGTCTTGTTTGTGTATGTGCGTGTTTGTTTATGTATGTGTGTGAGAATTTGTGTCTGTGCATGTGTGAGACTTGGTGTGTGAGACTGTCTGAGTGTGTGTGTGTAAATGTGTGAGAATGTGTGAGTGAGTGTTTCTGTCTGCAGTATTATGGGGATGCAATCTACCAACATGTTCTCAGGGCAATTAGGGTTGGGCAAGAAATGTTCACCCAGCCAGCAACACCCACGCCTTGTAAAAAGCAGAACTTGAAATTCTTCCTGTTAAATTCAAACAAATCTCAGACGAGGTGTGCATACACCCAGACTTTCAGTTTACCTGCAGCATTGGGTTGTCACAGATTCCGGCTTCGGGCGACTCTCTGTGTGGAGTTTGCACATTCTCCCGTGTCTGTGTGGGTTTCTTCCGGGTGCTCCGGTTTCCTCCCACAGTCCAAAGATGTGCGGGTCAGGTGAATTGGCCATGCTAAATTACCCATAGTGTTAGGTGCATTAGTCAGAGGGAAATGAGTCTGGGTGGGTTACTCTTCAGAGGGTCGGCGTGGACTGGTTGGGCCGAAGGGCCTGTTTCCACACTGTAGGGAATCTAATATCAGTTTGGAGCTGGAAATGTGTTGCTGGAAAAGCGCAGCAGGTCAGGCAGCATCCAGGGAACAGGAGAATCGACGTTTCGGTCAGTTTGACCCAGCAGTGGGAATGGTTACATATAAAGTCACATTCCAGACTGGGATAATGGAGAACGCGGGAACAAACAGCCCTGTTTACTGTATGCTGGTCGGAGAGTGTGGAGAGAGCCAGAAAACCCTCATTGACAATGGGCTGCAAGCAGACTTGGAGTGAGGAGCTGTAAGTAGGTTGTGCAGCTCAAAACCTGCACTCAAAATAACCATTCAGCCCTGGGGGCAGTGGAGCTGATTTCTTGGAAGAGGGAAGAATTTCATAATCCTGGAATTAATCCAGAAACTCCTACAAATAGGCAGAGAATCTGATGAGCACCAGGGGACAGCTAGACCTTCCACCATGCAGAAGCACACGAAGATCAGCCTTCCATAACTTGTGATCAGCTGACCTTTTCCAGGGATTATCTTTTCTTAGAAAGTCTCTTCTCTGTGTGCTTTCTGTACCCATTTCTTACCATTTCTTGCAGAAAAATGACTGGGAAGCAGAGCAGTGCCACGAGACCATTGGGTTGCAATGTTCTCACTTCCCCCTTCAGGTTTTTACACAGTTAAACTTTGCCTTTATTCAGCACCTTCTACCACAATCCTTTACATGCTGACTCCATTCAATCGGTTTTGTTTACTGCCTCTCCTCTCCCTTGGCCAATTCATATACAGTTCACGACCTCTCAATCTGAGAGAGTGGTCGCTTACTATACAATCTGTGCTCATGCCACCCAAATCTGCAGGAGACAGAAGATAGACAAGAGGTGGAGGTACTGGCATGTTACGAATACATTGCCAGTGGCAGTAACTGGCAGTGGTCACTTAGCTCAGTTGGCTGGATGACTGATTAACAGTACAGAGTGAAACAAGCAGCACGGATTTGATTCCTATCCCAGCCAAGGTCAACTGTGGGTCTGTGGAAGAGAGAGAAAACAAGAGTTAACGTTTTGAATCTGAGATGACACCATGTCAGAGCTCAATAAACAATGTTTCTTGTTGCTTTGTTATGACATGGATGTTTCTGGGTCTCCACAGGACCTGCCATGGTCTGTGTGCATCTTCTCATAGCAGGTGCAGTGCTGAACATTGGGCATGCCAGTGCCCGTCCTGCCTAATGCTATCACAGTCCGAGAAAGTGAGGGACTGATGGCAGCTCTGTTATCTCTGGTGTGGGCAGGAGAAAGAGTCACAAGGATGTACAGCATAGAGACAGATGCTTCGCTCCACCTCGTCCATGCCAACTAGATATCCTAAATTGATCTAGTTCCATTTGCCAGCACTTGGCCCAAATCCCTCTTAATCCTTCTTATTTATATACCCATCCAGATGCCTTTTAAATGTTGTAATTGTACCAGTCCCCACCACTTTCTATGACCGCTCATTCCACACACGCACTACTCTCTGTGTGAGAAAGTTGTTTTTAAGGTCCATTTTAAATCTTTTCTCTCTCACCTAAACCCTGTGCCTTCTAATTTTGGTCTCCCCTACCCTATGAAAAATACCTTGGCTATGCACCTTGTCATGCCCCTCATGATTGTATAAGGTCACCCCTCAACATCCAATGCTCCAGGGAAAATAAAGCTAGCCAATTCAGCCTCTCCCTCTGACTCAAACCCTGCAAACCCGGCAACATTCTTGTAAATGTTTTCTGCACCCTCTCAAGTTTAACAACATGTGACCTTGCAATGTAAGAGCTGGGAACAGGAGAAGGCTATTCAACCTGTTCCACCATTTAAATATGGTCGTGGCTGATCTGATTCCAGCCCCACATTTATTACAATCATGGCTGATTTCATTCCAGCCTCAACTCCACTTTCCTGCTCGCTCCTCTTAACCCATTACTAACTGTTTGCCTTCTCCTTAAATTTACTCCGTGTCCCAACAGCCACCACACTCCGGGGGAGTGAATTCCTCCTAATCTCTGGTTTAAATCTGCCGCCCGTTATCCTAAAACTGTGACCTCTCGTTCCCCACATGGGGAAACATCTTCTCTCCGTCTCCCTTGTCAGTTCCCTTTAGTTTGTTCTAGACAATTAGATCATCTCTCATTCTTCTGGAGAGTATAGGCCTAAACTGCTCAATCTCACTGCGTAAGACAAACCCCTCAATCTCAGGAATCAATCGGGTTAACCTGCTCTGAACTGCCTCCAATGCAACTTCATCTCTCCTCAAGTCAGAGGATCAGAGTTTTTATTAAGTACTCCAGATGTACCTGTACATGTGTGTATTTGTATGCATGTGTGTGTGTTTAAATGAGTGTGTTTGTGTTTGCATATGTATTTCAATGTGTTTCAACTTTTGGGGGATTTATATGTGTGATTCTGTATTTGGGTGTTTATGTCTCTGTGTATATCTTACTTGCAATGTTTCTGTGTGTGACTGTATGCGTGTGTGTGAGAGAGAGAGAAAAAAAAATGTGTGTCTGTTTGAAAGAGCGTGTGTATGTGTGCAAGAGAGAGTCTATGATTGGGTATGTGCGATTGACATTGTGTGTGAAAGAGAATGTAAATGTGTGTGTAGGAGAGAGAGAGAAGTGTGTGTGTGTTGTCAGTGAGTTTGTGTGAACATGACATTGAGTGTATGTAAGCACGAGATTGTGTCAGTGTGAGCTTGTGAGTGTGTGTCAATGTGAGATTGTGAGTGTGTGTTTCAATGTGAGATTGTTTGTGTTTGTTTGTGTATTTGTGGTTGTGTGTGTGTATCTCAGAGTGTGTGGGAGAATGTATTTGTGTATGTGTGAGAGTGGGTGTATAAGATTGTGTGTGCGCATGTGGGTGTGAATGTGAGATTGTCTACGTTTGTGTATGTGCGTGAATGAGTGTGTGTGTGTGTGAATGTATTTGTTTATGTGTTGGAGTGGGTGTGTCAGATTGTGTTCATGCATGTGTGAAAGATTGTGTGTGTTTGTGAATGTGTGTGACATTATGTGTTTGTTTGTGTATGTGCGTGTTTGTTTATGTATGTGTGTGAGAATTCGAGTCTGTGCATGTGTGAGACCTGGTGTGTGAGACTGTGTGAGTGTGCGTGTGTAAATGTGTGAGAAGGTGTGAGTGAGTGTTTCTGTCTGCAGTATTGTGGGGATGCAATCTACCAACATGTTCTCAGGGCAATTAGGGTTGGGCAAGAAATGCTGACACAGCCAGCAACACCCACGCCTTGTAAAAAAGAGAACTTGAAATTCTTCCTGTTAAATTCAAACAAATCTCAGACGAGGTGTGCATACACCCAGACTTTCAGTTTACCTACAGCATTGGGTTGTCACAGATTCCGGCTTCGGGCGACTCTCTGTGTGGAGTTTGCACATTCTCCCCGTGTCTGTGTGGGTTTCCTCCGGGTGCTCCGGTTTCCTCCCACAGTCCAAAGATGTGCGGGTCAGGTGAATTGGCCATGCTAAATTACCCATAGTGTTAGGTGCATTAGTCAGAGGGAAATGAGTCTGGGAGGGTTACTCTTCAGAGGGTCGGCGTAGACTGGTTGGGCCGAAGGGCCTGTTTCCACACTGTAGGGAATCTAATATCAGTTTGACCCAGCAGTGGGAATGGTTACATATAAAGTCACATTCCAGACTGGGATAATGGAGAACGTGGGAACAAACAGCCCTGTTTACTGTATGCTGGTCGGAGAGTGTGGGGAGAGCCAGAAAACCCTCATTGACAATGGGCTGCAAGCAGACTTGGAGTGAGGAGCTGTAAGTAGGTTGTGCAGCTCAAAACCTGCACTCAAAATAACCATTCAGCCCTGGGGGCAGTGGAGCTGATTTCTTGGAAGAGGGAAGAATTTCACAATCCTGGAATTAATCCAGAAACTCCTACAAATAGGCAGAGAATCTGATGAGCACCAGAAAAGACAGGGGACAGCTAGACCTTCCACCATGCAGAAGCACACGAAGGTCAGCCTTCCATAACTTGTGATCAGCTGACCTTTTCCAGGGATTATCTTTTCTTAGAAAGTCTCTTCTCTGTGTGCTTTCTGTACCCATTTCTTACCATTTCTTGCAGAAAAATGACTGGGAAGCAGAGCAGTGCCACGAGACCATTGGGTTACAATGTTCTCACTTCCCCCTTCAGGTTTTTACACAGTTAAACTTTGCCTTTATTCAGCACCTTCTACCACAATCCTTTACATGCTGACTCCATTCAATCGGTTTTGTTTACTGCCTCTCCTCTCCCTTGGCCAATTCATATACAGTTCACGACATCTCAATCTGAGAGAGTGGTCGCTTACTATACAATCTGTGCTCATGCCACCCAAATCTGCAGGAGACAGAAGATAGACAAGAGGTGGAGGTACTGGCATGTTACGAATACATTGCCAGTGGCAGTAACTGGCAGTGGTCAGATAGCTCAGTTGGCTGGATGACTGATTAACAGTACAGAGTGAAACAAGCAGCACGGATTTGATTCCTATCCAAGCCAAGGTCAACTGTGGGTCTGTGGAAGAGAGAGAAAACAAGAGTTAACGTTTTGAATCTGAGATGACACCATGTCAGAACTCAATAAACAATGTTTCTTGTTGCTTTGTTATGACATGGATGTTTCTGGGTCTCCACAGGACCTGCCATGGTCTGAGTGCATCTTCTCATAGCAGGTGCAGTGCTGAACATTGGGCATGCCAGTGCCCGTCCTGCCTAATGCTATCACAGTCCGAGAAAGTGAGGGACTGATGGCAGCTCTGTTATCTCTGGTGTGGGCAGGAGAAAGAGTAACAAGGATGTACAGCATGCTTCGCTCCACCTCGTCCATGCCAACTAGATATCCTAGATTAATCTAGTTCCATTTGCCAGCACTTGGCCCAAATCCCTCTTAACCCTTCTTATTTATATACCCATCCAGATGCCTTTTAAATGTTGTAATTGTTCCAGCCTCCACCACTTTCTATGACCGCTCATTCTACACACGCACTACTCTCTTTTAAGGTCCCTTTTAAATCTTTTCTCTCTCACCCAAACCCTGTGCCTTCTAATTTTGGTCTCCCCTACCCTATGAAAAAGACCTTGGCTATGCACCTTGTCATGCCCCTCATGATTGTATAAGGTCACCCCTCAACATCCAATGCTCCAGGGAAAATAAAGCCAGCCAATTCAGCCTCTCCCTCTGACTCAAACCCTGCAAACCCGGCAACATTCTTGTAAATGTTTTCTGCACCCTCTCAAGTTTAACAACATTTGCACATAGCAATGTAAGAGCTGGGAACAGGAGAAGGCCATTCAGCCTGTTCCACCATTTGATATGGTTGTGGCTGATCTGATTCCAGCCTCACATTTATTACAATCATGGCTGATTTCATTCCAGCCTCAACTCCACTTTCCTGCTCACTCCTTTTAACCCATTGCTAACTGTTTGTCTTCTCCTTAAATTTACTCCGTGTCCCAGCAGCCACCACACTCCGGGGGAGTGAATTCCACAGGTTCACGAGCCTTTGAGAGATTTAATTCCTCCTAATCTCTGGTTTAAATCTGCCGCCCGTTATCCTAAAACTGTGACCTCTCATTCCCACATGGGGAAACATCTTCTCTGCGTCTCCCTTGTCAATTCCCTTTAGTGTGTTCTAAACAATTAGATCATCGCTCATTCTTCTGGAGAGTATAGGCCTAAACTGCTCAATCTCACTGCATAAGACAAATCCCTCAATCTCAGGAATCAATCGGGTTAACCTGCTCTGAATTGCCTCCAATGCAACTTCATCTCTCCTCAAGTCAGAGGATCAGAGTTTTTATTAAGTAGTCCAGATGTACCTGTACATGTGTGTATTTGTATGCATGTGTGTGTGTGTAAATGAGTGTGTCTGTGTTTGCGTGTGTATTTCAATGTGTTTCAACTTTTGGGGGATTTATATGTGTGATTCTGTATTTGGGTGTTTATGCCTCTGTGTATATCTTACTTGCAATGTTTCTATGTGTGTGACTGTATGCGTGTGTGTGAGAGAGAGAGAAAAAAAATGCGTGTGTCTGTTTGAGAGAGCGTGTGTATGTGTGCAAGAGAGAGTCTATGATTGGGTATGTGCGATTGACATTGTGTGTGAAAGAGAATGTAAATGTGTGTGTAGGAGAGAGAGAGGTGTGTGTGTGTGTTTTGTCAGTGAGTTTGTGTAAACATGACATTGAGTGTATCTAAGCATGAGATTATGTCAGTGTGAGCTTGTGAGTGTGTGTCAATGTGAGATTGTGAGTGTGTGTGTCAATGTGAGATTGTTTGTGTTTGTTTGTGAATTTGTGGTTTTGTGTGTGTGTGTGTCTGAGAGTGTGTGAGAATGTGTTTGTGTATGTGTGAGAGTGGGTGTATAAGATTGTGGGTGTGCATGTGAGTGTGAATGTGAGATTGTGGTTGTGTATGTGCATGAGTGAGTGTGTAAAATTGTGTGTGAATGTGTTTGTGTATGTGTTAGAGTTAGTATGTGAGAATGTGTGTGCGCGTGTGGGTGTGAATGTGAGATTGTCTACGTTGTGTATGTGCGTGAATGTGTTTGTTTATGTGTTGGAGTGGGTGTGTCAGATTGTGTTCATGCATGTGTGAGAGATTGTGTGTGTTTGTGAATGTGTGTGACATTGTGTGTTTGTTTGTGTATGTGTGTGTTTGTTTATGTATGTGTGTGAGAATTCGTGTCTGTGCATGTGTGAGACTTGGTGTGTGAGACTGTCTGAGTGTGTGTGTGTAAATGTGTGAGAATGTGTGAGTGAGTGTTTCTGTCTGCAGTATTGTGGGGATGCAATCTACCAACATGTTCTCAGGGCAATTAGGGTTGGGCAAGAAATGCTGACACAGCCAGCAACACCCACGCCTTGTAAAAAGCAGAACTTGAAATTCTTCCTGTTAAATTCAAACAAATCTCAGACGAGGTGTGCATACACCCAGACTTTCAGTTTACCTGCAGCATTGGGTTGTCACAGATTCCGGCTTCGGGCGACTGTCTGTGTGGAGTTTGCACATTCTCCCCGTGTCTGTGTGGGTTTCCTCCGGGTACTCCGGTTTCCTCCCACAGTCCAAAGATGTGCGGGTCAGGTGAATTGGCCATGCTAAATTACCCATAGGTAAAAACAATTACTGCAGATGCTGGAAACCAGATTCTGGATCAGTGGTGCTGGAAGAGCACAGTAATTCAGGCAGCATCCGATTACCCATCGTGTTAGGTGCATTAGTCAGAGGGAAATGAGTCTGGGTGGGTTACTCTTCGGAGGGTCGGCGTGGACTGGTTGGGCCGAAGGGCCTGTTTCCACACTGTAGGGAATCTAATATCAGTTTGACCCAGCAGTGGGAATGGTTACATATAAAGTCACATTCCAGACTGGGATAATGGAGAACGCGGAAACAAACAGCTCTGTTTACTGTATGCTGGTTGGAGAGTGTGGGGAGAGCCAGAAAATCCTCATTAATAATTGGCTGGCAAGCAGACTTGGAGTGAGGAGCTGTAAGTAGATTGTGCAGCTCAAAACCTGCACTCAAAATAACCATTCAGCCCTGGGGGCAGTGGAGCTGATTTCTTGGAAGAGGGAAGAATTTCATAATCCTGGAATTAATCCAGAAACTCGTACAAATAGGCAGAGAATCTGATGAGCACCAGAAAAGACAGGGGTCAGCTAGACCTTCCACCTCAGCAGGAGGCTGAGTGGCTAATCTCTATGGAACTGGCTCCACACAAAGCAAGCCCAGAGAGCTGGGGGAGGGCAGATCATCCATGATGCCCAAGCCTCATTGGGGAAGGGCTGTTTCATTTGTAATTTCACATGGCAGGGTTCAAATCCCTCCTTGCTCTCAACATCACCCTCCTCCCTCACCTCCCTACCTCCTGTTCTCTCCTCTAGCCCGACAATCTCTGCACTCTGATTCCAGCCACCTCCCCATGCCCGATTCTTTTTTGAGCACCCTGGGTCCCTAAGCTCTGGAATAGCCTTCCTGAAAAGCTTCATGCCAATCTCTCTCTCCCTCTCTTTCTCTCTTTCTCTTTCTCTCTCTTTCTCTTTTGCTCTCTTTCTCTTTCTCTTTCTTTCTCTCTTTCTCTCTCTCTCTCTCTCTCTCTCTCCCTTCCCCTGAGTCTTTGAACGTTTTCTGGGTCAGCCAGCCCCAGTAACCCCTGACACTGCACTGGTGTCACTGTCGAACATGTCCCTATGAAGCACCTTGTGGGACCTTTCACCACCTGAAGGTGCCAGACCATTGCAGGTTGCATTTGTTGCTGGACTATTTGACTATGGACAGCAGTGCAGCCCAGTCTTGCTCAACACGGTGTCCACGGAGTGCCAATTCAAGGCAGGAAGCCTAATAAGACATTTCTTTATAAGTCAACCCCTTCATTCCAGGAATCGGCCCAGTGAACCTCTTTTGAACTGCCTCCATTGCCAATGTGTCCTCTCTTAAAGGCAGGGACCAAGTGGGGAGGTGATGGCCAATTGGTATTATTGCTGGACTCTTAATCTCATGCCCTGGTAATGTCCTGGGGACCAAGGTCCAAATCTAGCCACAGCAGGTGGTGGCATTTGAATTCAGTAAAAATCTGGAATTGCCAGTCTAATGACAACCATGAATCAATTGTCAGTAAATCCCATTAAATTCACTCATGTCCATTAGGGAGGGAAGCTGACATCCTTACCTGGTCTGACCCACATGTGACTCCAGACCCACAGCAATGGGGTTGAGTTTGAACTGCCCTCTGGGAATTAGGGATGAGCAATAGATTTTGGGCCCAGCCATTGATGCATTTATCCCATGAATGAATTGTTTAAAACTGTACACAACACCCTAGATGCACACCTGGTTGTATCCCAAGACATACAGCATAGGATCCCTACAGTGTGCACGATCATTTGGCCCATCGAGAGTGCACCAACCCTCCGAAGATCATTCCACCCAGACCCAGCCACCCACCCTTTCCCTGTAACCCTGCATTTACCATGGCTAATCCACCTAAACTGCATAAAAACACGGAAAATACTGAAACTCCATTTATATCAGCTGTCATTCATAAATCTGTTACACTAATACACAGACTGAACTAAGTTTTAGTTTGATCAAGAAGGTTTCTAGCAATTTAGGATACAGTTGTAACAAGACTTTCCTATTTTTAAACTCCAACACACTGCACAGTTTTTTGAGTGTTGTTGGAGATGCACCCATCCAGGTAAGTGGGGATTATTCCATCACACTCCTGACTTGTGCCTTGTAGATGGTGGACAGGCTTTGGGGAGTCAGGAGGTGAGTTACTTGCTGTAGTGTAGCCTCTGACCTGCTCTTGTAACCACTGTGTTTATGTGGCTAGTCCAGTTGAGTTTCTGGTCAATTATAACCCCCAGGATATTGATAGTGGGGGATTCAGTGATGGTAACACCATTGAATAGCAAGGGGCAGTAGTTAGATTGTCTCTTACTGGAGATGGTCATAGCCTGGCATTTGTGTGTCACAAAAATGTTACTTTCCACTTGTCGGCTGAAGTCTGGATACTGTCCAGATCTTTTGTTGCTTTTGTATTCAAAATACTGCTTCAGTATTCCATGAGTTATGAATGACACTGAACATCAAGTAATCATTAATGAGCATGCCCACTTCTGACATTATGGTGTAAGGATGGTCATTGATGAAGCAGCTGACGATAGAGTCATAGACTCATAGATCTTGTGGTCCAAACTGTCCATGCCGACCAGTTTTTCCAAACTAAACCTGTCCCATTTGCCTGCATTTGGAACATATCCCTCAAAACCTTTCCCATTCTTGTACCTGTCCAAATGTCTTTTAAATGTTGTAACTGTACCTGCATCTACCACTTTACCTGGCAGTTCATTCCACATATGAATCACCCTCTGTGTGATATAGCTGCCCCTCATGTTCCTTTTAAATCTTTTCCTCTCACCTTAAAATTATGTGTTTACTTTTGAATTTCCACTAACCTCGGGAAAAGATCTTTGCTATTCAGCTTAATTATGCCCCTCGTGATTTTATAAACCTCTAAAAGGTCACCCCTTGACCTCCTACGCTCGGATGGCTGGGCATAGGACACTACCCTGTGGAACTCTTACAGAGATTTCTTGGACCTGAAATGACTGACCTCTAATAAACATCTTCATTTCCAACCAGTGGAAAGTTTTCCCATTGATTCCAGTTTTGTTCGGGCTCCTTGATGCCACACTCAGTCAAGTGCAGCCTTGATGTCAAAGGGATAAACCAGAAAAAAACATGGAGTTGATGGAACTGGACCCGAACCTGACTTCCTGAAAATGGAGCTCAGAGCAGCAATGTCACTTCCACTGGAATTTTATCATGGGTGCTCTTTCTACTTCTCCCCAATCCTGGGGTGGGGGCACAAATGGTGCTGGGAAAGTGGGACTTGGTATGAGGTAGAATTTGGAACGAAAGTGTAATCCCACATCCTCCCTAAGTGGAAGGACTGGATCTCTGTACCAACAGGAGATCCAAATTGATGTCTGGTATGGAACAGCTTGGATATGAAGAGAAGCTGCATAAAAAAATCATAGATTCCCTACAGTGCAGAAAGAGGCCATTTGTCCCATTGAGTCACAACTCAAGGAAAGCATCCCACTCAGGCCCCACATTTCCCATGGGTAACCCACCTACCTTACACAGCCCTGGACACTACAGGTAATTTAGAATGGCCCTTCCACCTAACCTGCACATTTTTGGACTATCGTAGGAAACCCACGCAGACACGGGGAGAACGCGCAAATTCCACACAGACAATCGCCCAAGGGTGGAATTGAACCTGGGTCCCTGGCACTGTGAGGCAGTAGTGCTAATCACTGAGTCACTGTGTCACCCACAGTGCTTGAGTTGTTTTCTTTAGAACTGAGAAGATTGACGGCGTGGCGGAACCTGATTGAGGTATACAAGATAATGAGGCGTTGGACAGATGCTTAGGAAACAACCGTTGTCCTTAGTTGAAGCGACATTCATGAGGGGAAAAATGTTAAGGTGAGGGGATTTGAGGAAAGTTGATTGGTGAGAATCTAAAATGCATTGCCTGGGAGGGTAGTAGAGGCAGGAAAGCTCACAGCCCTCATCTGGAAGTACTTGATTTCCCTACAGTGTGGAAGCTGGCCACTTGACCCATCAAGTCCTCACCAACCCTCCAAATAGCATTCCATACTATCCCTATATTTCCCATGGCTACTCCACCTAGCCTGTACACTATGGGCACAACCAACCCACCGAACTTGCACGCTTTTGGACCTTAGGAGGAAACTGGAGCACCCAGAGGGCGGCCCATGCAGACACGGGGGAGAACGTACAAACTCCACACAGACAGTCACCTGAGGGTGAAATTGAACCCAGGTCCCTGGCACTATGAGGCAGCAGTGCTAACCACTGAGCCACCATGCCACTCTCATACCAACATAACATGGGCCAAGTGCTGGAAAGTGTAGGTTTTGAGTAGTTTTGACTCAATGGGCTGAAGGGCCTCTTCTGTATGATTCTAAGACACTGTAGTTGGATGACCCCGTGATTGTTCAGCATCTGTCTTGGTGTGATTCCCTATCTCTCTATGTCCGCTGCAGGATGGAAAATTCTTCATCGTGAATTACGGGATGCTGGACGGCAGTCCAGCCAATGTCATCAATGGCATTCAGCAGTACCTCACAGCACCCCTGTGCCTGCTTCACCTTGACCAACAGAATTGAATGGTGCCCATCGCTATCCAGGTGAGTAACAGCAGACCCAGGCCATGGGCTAGCCCGTCGATATCACTGTCACCATCCCACACCCCTCCCATGGCCTTGCAGCAGCCCCTTCCAAAACCTAGGCAAAGCACCCATCCCACCAAACCACTTGGAGCATTCCCAATTTTAATTCCTGCCCTCTGTCCAATGATCCATCTAAATTGCCTGCTTGTGAAATCGCTCCGATGTCCCTTGCTGATCGCAGCATTGACTTTCCGGACGGACAAGGGCCTCCAACTCCTGCAGAACCAGAAAGAATGTAAGAGAGAATGCTGCGGTCTGTCTCAGAGGGATTCCAATAAATCGGAATGCTGCGGAGGCTGGAAACTTCAAACACAGAGACCACATGCCTTCATTAGTCAAAACATTGAGTACAGGAGTTGGGAAGTCATGCTGTGGTTGTACAGGACATTGGTTAGGCCACTTTTAGAGTACTGCATTCAATTCTGGTCTCCCTGCTATCGGAAGGACGTTGTGAAACTGAAAGGGTTCAGAAAAGATTTACAAGGATGTTGCCAGGGTTGGAGGGTTTGAGCTATGGGGAGAGGCTGAATAGGCTGAGGCTGTTTTCCCTGGAGTGTCAGAGGCTGAGGGGTGACCTTACAGAGGTTTATAAAATCATGAGGGGCATGGATAGGGTAAATAGGCAAGGTCATTTTCCCCAGGGTAGGGGCATCCAAAACTAGAGGGCACAGGTTTAAGGTGAGAAGGGAAAGATTTAAAAGGGACCTGAGGGGGCAACTTTTTCACGCAGAGGATGGTACGTGTATGGAATGAGCTGCCAGAGGAAGTGATAGAAGTGGGTACAATTATAATGTTTAAATGACAGTTGGACAGGCACATGGAAAGGTTTCGGGGGATAAGGGCCAAATGCAGGCAAATGGGATTAGTTCAGTTTCGGAAACCTGGTCAGCATGGACAGGTTGGGCCAAAGGGTCTCTTTCTGTGCTCTATGACTTTGTAAGATCTGGCAACCATCTGTGGGAGAGAGAGAAGCAAGAGTTTTGTTTTTAATTTAACCTATCCTTCTAACCAACCTGTTGAGTAATATTATTACATACCCCTGGAGCGGGGACACCTGAACACAGGCCTCTTGATCCAGGGTAAGGACACCACCACCACGCCACAAGTGATGTAGAGTTAACGTTTCAAATCCAGTATGACTCTTCCTCAAACTTTCTTCTTCAGAGTTAGACAGAAATCGAAACGTTAACTCCATCTCTCTCTCTCTCTCACGAATGCTGCTGGACCTGCTGAATTTCTCAGGTGTTCCCCGTGTTCGGTCCACGTGGATTTTCAGCTGGTTCAAGTTGCCGTGGCAACTTGCAGCGGATTTTCCCTCTGCTGACCCCGGGGTCAGAAACCCCGCTCAAGTAAAACACTGGGCAGTGAAGTTGTAGACCATTGGTAGGTCTCCAGTGCACAAGCCCAGTCAGCGATGGGTGCCATGTTCACGAGAGGTGGGCGTTGATGCCTTGGTGGCTGTGCGCACACCCTCACAGGGTCGGACGGAATGTTGCACACAACTGCTCAGGAGTGCTGGGACTTCCACGTCCGCGAGCACCCATCCCCCCACTAAATGCACCTCTCCAATGTTAATAGCCCCTGTGCTGAGATGGAAGCCAGGAACCTTCTCCTTGAAACGTTTCAGTTTTCTGGTCCAGCTCCAGACCCCTCCCCACTCCACTCCCAGAAGCCTTCAATCAGCCACTGCACCCTGCACTGCCCCCCCCCCCCCAACCACATGTGACATGGCGTCAGATTTTGATCAGGGAGGGGGTGGGCGCAGGTTGTTGTTGCTGCGCGGGTCTGGTGATGCCCCACCTTGACATCTCTCGCAGCTGAAGCAGATGCCAGGAAGAGCCAACCCCATGTCCCTGCCTTCGGACACAGAGCTCGATTGGCAGTTGGCCAAGATCTGGGTGCGGGACAACGACAGCCAACACTTCGAGCTGGTCTCCCACTTTCTGTAGACTCACCTGCTCGCCGAGACCTTCTGCCTTGCCACCATCCGGCAGCTGCCATCCGTGCACCCCATCTACAAGGTACACTGCGGGCCCAAGGAGGCATCCCCTGGGAAGCGTTGCTTGTTTAAGGAGGAGTGCAGGATCTCAAAGGTTTTAATACTGCCCTCTTGACCTGTCTATCTTCCTTCCCACATAACTACTCCACCTTCCCCTTCGACCTATCACCTTCACACCCAATCGACTTCCCAGCTACCTTCCCCCCAAGCCCCATTCAGCCATCTCTCAGCACCTTATGCCCACAAGCCTCATTCCTGATGAAGGGCTTTTACCCAAAACATTGATTCCACTGCTCCTCGGATGCCGCCTGACCAGCTGTGCTTTTCCAGCACCACAATCTGATCTCCAACATCTGCAGTCCTCACTTTCTCCATAGAATCCCTACAGTGTGGAAGCAGATCATTTGGCCCAACAAGTCCACACTGACCCTCCGAAGCGTATCACACCCTGAACCATGCCCCCCCCCCCCCCCCCTACATTTACCCCTGACTAATGCACCTAACCTACACATTCCTGACCACTATGGGCAATTTAGCATGGCCAATCCACCCTAACCTCCACATCTTTGTGATAGTGGGAGGAAACCCACACAGACATGGGGAAAACATGCAAACTCCACACAGACAGTCGCCGAAGCTGGAATCGAACCCAGATCCCTGGCCTGTGAGGCAGCAGTGCTAACCACTGAGCCACCTCTGAGGGACAAAGGTTCCACCATCTGCCGTGGCGGGATTTGAAGCCAGCTTCCCAGCGCCTGCAGGAATTTGCTCCTTCCCAGAACATTACATAATTCTGAGAATATTAATCTCCAGATTAATAGCCCAGCGATAAGCCATCACCTCCCCCAGTCAGCCTTGTACAACTCACCTTATGGTGTGAAGGTCTTTGTGTCCTTTCAAATCAGTTTAACTGTTCGTTGTCACTATTTGGCGGTGACTCACTTCCCCCTGCCTCCAGCCCATTGAGTCTGCTCCACCATTCAATGTGATCGTTGGCTCATCTGATAAACCTCAACTCTACTTTCCTCTGAATTCTGTGTTCACGTTTCAGCTCCTGGTTCCTCATGTGAGAGACACGATGCACATTAACGTCAAAAGCCGAACTGACATGTTGGGTCCAGATGGACGTATTAACAAGGTGGGTTGAGTTTCGTGTAACCCCTTCATTGCTATGCCAAAGCATTTTGATTAATTTGTTAAGATGGGGAAAATTCATAGAATCCCTGCAGTGCAGAAAGAGGCCATTCAGCCCAACAGAATCTGCACCAACCTTCCAAAGAGCATCCCAACTTTACTGTATCCGGTACATGTGACAATAATAATGTTGTTTTTATGTCTCCATAGTCTTACCAGACCATAGGGCTGCTCTCTCATCAGGGACAGCTGACTGAGAAGTGGTGATTTAACCTGAGGGCCACCAAACCTTGACAAAGGGTGAGGTTGAAAAGGAGAGTCCTTCACTTTAACCTCAGCCAGTGACGGGAATTGAGCCACTGCCGTTGATATCACACCGCTTTATAAACTAACCATCCAGCCAACTGAGCTACATCAACTTTCACAATAATAAGGATCAAATATCTCTCACCTCACATTTAGTATAGTTAACCCACCTAGCCTGCACATCCTGAACACTACAGGATAACTTCCCATAGCCAATCCACCCTAATCTGCACATCTTTGGACTGTGGGAGTAAACCAGAGCACCTGAAGCAAACCCACGCAGACACAGGGAGAATGTGCAAACTCCACACAGACATTCGCCCGAGGGTGAAATCGAACTGGGTCTCTGGTGCTGTGAGGCAGCAGTGCTAACTCGGGTAACTGTCTGTGTGGAGTTTGCACATTCTCCCCATGTCTGCATGGGTTTCCTCCCACAGTCCAAAGGTATGTAGGTTAGGGTGGATTGGCCGTGTTAAATTGTCTTATAGTGTCCAGGGATGTGCAGGTTAGATGGATTAGCCATGGGAAAATACAGGGTTACAGGGATAGGGTAAAGGATGGTTCTGGGTGGGATGCTCTTCGGAGGGTCGGTGTGGACTCGATGGGCTGAATGGCCAGCTTCCACGCTGTAATGACTCTATAATGAATTGATTCTACGTTGTGAAGATGTCTCTGATTTAAAATAGCGAAAGCCCAGCAGTATTCGAAGTGCCTTGTGAAGTAACAGGAAGAGTACTGGGCCTGTCTACACCCTTCCCTTACCCTGCCCATCTTCTCCCAATATCTCCATGTCACAGATAGCAATGCATTCTGGGTTAAGGAAATCTGCTCACTGCAAGACCAACGTTTCACTGCTCTGGCCCTCTCACTTTATAAACAGAAGCATAGACAATATGAGCAAGAGTAGGCCATTCATCCCTTCAATGCTGCTCCACTGTGGGGGGGGCTTGGTGGCTCAGTGGTTAGCACTGCTGCCTCACAGCACCAGGGTCCCAGGTTCGATTCCAGCCTCAGGTGACTGTCTGTGTGGAGTTTGCACATTCTCCCCGTGTCTGGTTTCCTCCCACAGTTCAAAGATGTGCGGGTTAGGGTGAATTGGCCATATTAAATTACCCATAGCATTAGGTGCATTAGTCAGAGGGAAGTGGGTCATTCTTTGGAGGATCAGTGTGGATTTGTTGGGCCAAAGGGCCTGTTTCCACACTATAGGGAATCCAATCAGATTCATCCAACTCTATTCCCGTTTCCTCCATTTGGCCCTAAGGACTATAACTAACTCCTTCTTGGAAAATGTCAATGTTTTGACCTTGATCCTTCTCTGTAGCAGAGAATTCCTCAGGCTCCCACTCTCTGGGCAAAGATATTATTCTTCATCTCCATCCTAAAGGGCCTACACTCGTTTCCTTAAATAGTGATTCCCTGGTTCTGGATTCCCCTCAGTCATCCCTCCTGCCTGTCAGAATTTTATGGGTTTCTGTGAGATGCCCCTCTCATTCTTCTAGACTTCAGTGAATATAGTTCCTCATCGATCCCATCTCAATTCATATATCACTCCTACCATCGCTGGAATCAGTCTGGGACGCCTTTATGGCAAGTATATATACCTTCACTTCCAGTTTCCTTACCAAACCTTTGCCTGACCAATCTCTCCACGCACAACTTTAGGACACTCATATTTTTAATATTCAAGCCAGCCGGGCCCGATTTCCCTCACCCACGTTCAACCCGTGTAGCAGTAGTGTGTCCCGTCAACAAATCGCACTACAGAAATTTCACCAAGGCTCCACCCTGAAGGTTTCTCTCCAATGTGTGAATGAGTTGGCATGGAACTTGCAGGGGGCAGTGTTCCCATGTATCTGCCGCCCTTGTCCTTCTAGATGGAAGTGGCCATGGCTTTGGAAGGTGCTGTCTGAGGATTTTTGGTGAATTCCTGCAGTGCATCTTGTAGGTGGTATGCACTGATGCTACTGAGCATTGCTGGTGCCAGTCAAGTGTGCTGCTTTGTCCTGGATTGTATTGAGTTTCTTGCATATTTTTGGAGCTGTACCCATCCAGGCAAATGGGGGACTATTCCATCTGACCCCTCGAGCTGCTCTGCCATTCAATAAGATCATGGCTGATCTTTTCCTGGCCTCAGCTCCACTTACCCACCCGCTGACCCTAACCCTTAATTCCTTTACTGTTCGAAAATCTGTCTAACTCTGCCTTAAAAACATTCAATGAGGTAGCCTCAACTGCTTCCCTGGTCAGGGAATTCCACAGATTCACAACTCTTTGGTTGAAGATATTCCTCCTCAACTCAGTCCCAAGTCTGCTCCCCCCTCGTTTTCAGGCTTGCCCCTTCGTTCTAGTTTCATCCACCAGTGGAAACGACCTCCCTGCTTCTAGCTTCTCTATCACACTCCTGACTTGTGGATGGTGGACAGGTTTTAAGTAGTCAGGAAGTGAGTTACTCACTGCAGGATTCCTAGCCTCTGACCTGCACTTGTGGCCATTGTATTTATATGGCTGATCCATTTCAGTCTCTGGTCAATGGTCAATTCTGCCAGGATGTTGATAGTGAGGTATTCAGCAAGGGTAACACCATTCAATGTCAAGGGGTGATGGTTGGAGTGGGGAGTCCCATATTAGAGATGAGCCCTACAGTGTATCCAGTTAGTAAGCATCTAGGTTGGGCCCAGGGGCTCTTGTGGTGCAGTGTTAGTGTCCTACCTCTGAGCCAGGAGGTTTGGATTCAGGTCCCACCTGTTCCAGAGGGGTGTGATACCATTTCTGAACAGGTTGACCAAAAAGCATTGATATTTTGGGCTCACAACAGAATGGTAGTGGAGTGAGAGAGTTAGAGAGAGCGTCGTGTCTGTTACTCTCCTACACCGCCATGGATTGTACCATTCAGGGAGATAGCCCCAGTCGATATTTCACTTCTTTTGAGTGACATCAGCTCGCTCTTTCTGCCAGTTTCTGAGTAGCTTAAAGAAGATGTTGCTTGCAGTCCCATGTTGCATCTTTGACCCCAATCTCTTGTGTTCACTCCACAGGCGTTTGGCATCAGAACTGAGGGTTTCTTTGCACTCGCTTGGAAAGAGCTCGATCCAGTTGCTGTGTCTGCCAGACCGCTTGCAGCAGTATTGAGTCGCAGAACTCAACAGCTACTAATACAAGGATGATGGCCTGTTGATATGGTCTGCGATTCACAAGTAAAGTACAAGTCGCCACAGTCTCACCAGGCCACAGGGCTGCTCTCTCGTCAGGGAGGCGATTGATGGCCACACCTCAGGCAAGGGGAGAGGTTGGGCAGGAGAATCCTTCATAGTGACCACAGCCAATGTGGGAATCAAACCCACGTTGTATGTTTTTTAATTCATTTGTGGGACTTGGGCATCACTGGCTGGCCAGCATTGATCGCCCATCCCTATTTGTCCTTGAGAAGGCGGTGGTGAGCTGCCTTCTTGAATCGCTGCAGTCCACTTGCTGTGGGTTGACCCACAATGCTGGTAGGGAGGGAATTCCAGGATTTTGACCCAATGACTGTGAGGGAACAGCGGTATGTTTCCAAGTCAGGGTGGTGAGTGGCTTGGAGGGGAACTTGCAGGAGGCTGCTATTCCCAAGTAGCTGCTGCCCTTGTCCTTGTAGATGGAAGTGGTCGTGGGTTTGGAAGGTGCCGTCTGAGGATCTTTAGTGAATTTCTGCAGTGCATCTTGTAGATAGTACACACTGCTGCTACTGGGCGCTGGTGGTGGAGGGAGTGGATGTTTGTGGATGTGGTGCCAATCAGGCGGGTTGCTTTGTCCCTGGATGGTGTCAAGCTTTCTTGAGTGTTGTTGAAGCTGCACCCATCCAGGCAAGTGGCGGGAGTATTCCATCACACTCCTGGCTTGTGTCTTGTAGCTGACGGATAGACTTTGGGGGGTCAGGAGGTGAGTTACTCACCGCAGTATTCTCAAGTCTCTGACCTGCTCCTGTGTTTATGCGGTGTTACTCTGCATAGCAAGCCAGCCAACTGAGCTAACTAACCCCCTCATACATAGGGGTTCTCACAGTGAGGCAAGGAAATTGGAAGCTCCCAGGACCCTGTGTGTGAGCAAACCTCACTAATATAACTGAGAGATTAATGCGACGTGAGCATGTATCACAAAAGGGACAGGCACGCAAAGGAATGGAGGCTGATCCCCCATTGGGGTAAGGTTCAAGTCAGACGGTATTCAGAAATAACTGCATGCAGCTCCAAGCACTTCTGGTGGAATGGTTCCAGGAGTGAGACACTTGTGACAAGAGATGCTGGGGCTGCCATCCTTGGAGAGGGGAAGGCTAAGAGGAGATTTGATGGAAGTCTTCAAGATCACGAGTCGATAGGGAGCTACTATTGCCCTACGAGAAAGGGATCGACAACCAGAGGGAGCTTCAAAAGAAGCAATTGTGGGGTGAGAAAAGCATTCAAGGCTGAGATACAGAGAGAGATTTATAATCAGTCAGGGGATCATGAGGTGTGAGCAAAGGCTGGCAGGTGGGGATGAGGATATTAACAATCACATCACTCAATGAAGAAGGAGAAAGGGCACAGCATTTTGTGTTTTTGCAATCCTCGCTGATTGTTAACCTGTTTTAACATGGCCTTTAGGTTTGTAACCAATGTGGTAACATTCTACTACCTAAAGGATTGGCCAGTCCTGGATGACCCTGAGCCTCAGGCCTGAAGTTGGATTTCAAGACATTAAGATCTCTGGTAATTAGATGTAAACTGGCTCTTGTCCTGTGAAATCGTAGCAGCTCACTGAATCACAGGAGGCCATTCAGCCTCTCCTGGCTTTTGGAAAGGACGTTCCAATTAATTAGATTAGGTTAGATTCCCTACAGTTTGGAAACAAGCCCTTCGGCCCAACAAGTCCATACTAACCTAAGGTTTAGATACATAATTCTTTGAACGGTGGCTCAGTGGTTAGCACTGCTACCTCACAGATCCAGGGACCCAGGTTCGTTTCCAGCCTCGGGCGACTGTCTGCGTGGACTTTGTACATTCTCCCTGTGTCTGCATGGGTTTCCTCCGGGTGCTCCGGTTTCCTCCCATAATCCAAGGATGTGGGTGATTTGACCATGCTAAGTTGTCCCATAGTGCCCAGGGATGTGTAGGTTAGGTGCATTAGTCAGGGGTAAATATAGAGTAATATGGTAGGGAAAGGGGTTTGGGTGGGATACTCTTCGGAGGGTCAGTGTGGACTTGTTGGGCCGAAGGGCCTGTTTCCACACTGTAGGGAATCTATGATTCTGTTGTACAAGATGTTGGTCAGGCCTCTTCTGGAGTATTGCATCCTGTTCTGGTTGCTCTGTTATAGGAAGGATACTATTAAACTGGACAGGGTTCAGAAGAGATTTGCCAGGCTGTTAGAGGGTTTGAGTTAGAAAGACAGGCTGGATAGACTTGGGCTTTTTCCACTGGAGCATATGAGGTTGAGGGGTGACCTTACAGCCGTTTACTAAATCACGTGGGGTATATATAAGATGAACGGCAGGTGCCTTTTCCCTAGAGTGGGGGTTTTCAAGACTAGGGGACACATTTTTAAGGTGAGAAAAGAAAGAATTTAAAAAGACATGAAGGGCAATTGTTTTTCCACCGAGTGTGGTATGAACTTGGAGAGAAAATGGTGCATGTGGGTCCAGTTACAGTGAATTGGTTGGAGGGATGACAAATAAGGAAACACTGGAGAGGCACATATAGACCATGCCCCCACTCAAAAATAAATAGCAGATATAGTGTTGGGAAGAATGGAATTCAGGATACAGTACACGGTTCTGGAAATACATCATATAGGAAGGATGTGATGGCAGTGGAGGGTGCAGAGGAGATTCACCAGGGTGTTGCCCTGGGCTGGACAGATTTACGAGAATGTTTGCCTGGACTGGAGAGTTTCAGTGATGAAGAGAGATTGAACAGACTAGGGCTGTTTTCTTTGGAGTGGAGGAGATTGAGAGGAGACATGATTGAGATGTGGAAAGCTGTGAGGACCATGGACAGGGCAGATAGGAAGAACCTTTTCCACCTTGATGGAGGGAATCGTTGATCAGGGGCTTGACTGCAAGGGGCAGGAGGTTTACAGGGGATGGAATGTTTACCCAGGAGTCTGGAACTCAGTGCGTGTAAGGATGGTCTGGGAAAAAACTGCAGAACATTGAAGAATTCAGAGTGCACTCACAATGCCAAGACATTGACCAAGTGCAGGAAAATGGGATTAAAGTAGTGAGGTAGTTGCTTTTGATTGGCACAGACTCAATGGGCTGAAGGACCTTTTTCTGTGCTGTAGACCCCGACAGCTCTGTAAACCTGAGCTGCTTGTCATTACTTCAAAGCATGGGAAACCTTAAACTTCTTTCGAACTGCCCAGATCCATATTCGCAATAAGCTGATGGAGGATTGACTCATGGGATATTACTGAAGCTCATTTTTCCCAGATCGGTCTATCACTGGAGTGACTAGCGAAGGTGGAGACTGGAATCGAGGACTGCGCTGTTAATGTGTCAATATTTAACAGTTTCTTGATTCACTCCTGCACTTGAGCGTGTAGGCTGTAGGTGCAAGATGTAAATTTGAACCCATTTCAGTGGGCTTCTGGAGCTTCCACAATCACCTGATGAAGGAGCGGCGCTCCGAAAGTTAGTGCTTCCAGTTAAACCTGTTGGATTATAACCTGGTGTTGTGTGATTTTTAACCTCTGCTGTAAGCAGCAATGACCGGGGATATTGGAATCCAGTTCCAGGAGAGTCCTGGATGGATCTGTTTCAGGGCAGGGAGAGCTCCCACTGTTGAAGGAAAGCCCTTCCTGTCTTTCTGCCTGACTGAGTCTGGTTTCCTTTCCTTTTTCGAACAGTATGATTGGGGCGCCCATCTCCATGAGGAAGCCCCCCTCCGTCCGAAAAGGGGACCGTGTCGATGGAACACATCGTGGAATCTCTGCCAAACATCAGCCAGTCCTGCATCCAGATGGCTGTTTCGTGGACCCTCAACTGCCCCCAGCCTGGAATGGTGAGGAGCTACCCAGTCAACTTGGAACCAAACAATCTGCATTTACATAGCGCCTTCTATAATGTAAACAACCCAGGAGGGTCTAGCAAACAACGTTCGGCCTCGAGGCACATAAGGAGCCATTGGATCAGGGCCATTTAGTCAAAGAGGTCAGCTTGAAAAGGACAGGGAGAGGGTTTTGGGAAGAAATTCCAGAGCGTAGGGCCCAGGAAGCTGACATTATACATGAGAATATAACTGTATTTGAACAGAATCCCAGTCCACACTTAGAATCAACAGCTTTGTTAATCACATTCCATACAACTCACAGCCCAATATGTACTAGCTCCTGGTATTTATACAAAGAATTCACACATAATTATCCCAAAACAAATATCGCCATCAGCTGAGGGCTCTCGAGCTGCAGTGATATGTCATCTCTTTCCCCTTATTGCTTCTTTTAGTTGTCCTCTGCTGGTTTTTAAAGACTTCCACCACATTAGGCACGTTTTGTTTTGGTTTTATGCTGTTCCTGACTTCCCTTGTCAGCCACGCTCCCCTTGTCCTCCCCTTAGTACGTTTCTTCTTCTTGAATTACCCCAGAGCCATTGCTGCTCCACCATCTTCCCTGCCAGGTTCCCCTTCCAATCAACTCTGGCCAACTCCTCCCTCACGTCTTTATAGTCACCTTTACCCAGTTGTAATACCATCTGATTCCACTTTCTACCTCACAAACTGCAGCGTGAATTCTATCAGGATTATTGTCACTGTCTTTGGGGCATTAATGTGGATTTCACCAGTTTCCTCATTTCCCCTCCCCCCCCCCACTTTACCCCAGTCTCCACCCTCCAACTTGGCACCGCCCTCTTGACCTGTCCATCATCTTTCCCATCTATCCGCTCCACTCTCCTCTCCGACCTATCACCTTCTCCCCTACCTACATCTACCTGCTGCATTCTCAGCTCCCTTCCCCCCAGCCCTACACCCCTCCCATTTATCTCTCAGCCCCGGCTCACAAGCCTCATTCCTAATGAAGAGCTTTTGCCAGAAGTGTCGATTCTCCTGCTCCTCGGATCTGCCTGACCTGCTGTGCTTTTCCAGCGCCACACACTCAACTCTGATCTCCAGCATCTGCAGTCCATTCTCCTAATAGCATCACTGCCCCCTAGAAGTTCCTTCACCACAAGCTCCCTAATCAAGTCTGCCTCATTACACATCATCATATACAGAACTGTGGCTTCTATCACAAGCTGCTCCAAAAAAGACCATCCCATAGCCATTCCACAAATTCCTTTTCTTGGGTTGCACTGACTATCTCAGCCCACCTGCATAGTGAAGTCCCTCAAGATTATTGTAATCATGCTTTTCTCACAAGACTGGCCTTTCTCCCTAATTTATTTTCTTCCCCACATCCTGACTCCTGCCAGGAAGCCAATATGTAACTCCCATCAGGGTTTTTTAATCCTCTGCGATTCCTCAACTCTGCCCAGATAGATTATACTCCTTCCAATCGTGTATTGCTATCAATTTAACTTCATTTCTTACAAACAAGGCAAACCTCTGCCATCTGTCTGTCCTTTGAAAGGACACGTATCCCTGGATATTTAGTTCCCGGACCTGATCCCATTACAACCATGTCTCCATGATAACCACAACATCATATATGCCAAATTCAATCTATGCTACAAGCTCATTTACTTTGCTTCATAGACTGTATGCATGTGGCTCATTGGACTAGGGGTATGATTCTTGCTTTGGGTCTTCTACTATGCAAGCTTGCGATAGATCAAATCCCGGTTGAGCCTGTGTTTCCTAACTTGACTTGTGCAAAAATGCCTGATTAAGTTTGGTTCCATCATGGTGGCTCAGTGGTTAGCACTACTGCCTTACAGCACCAGGGTCCCAGGTTCGATTCCAGCCTCAGGTGACTGTCTGTGTGGAGTTTGCACGTTCTCCCTGTGTTTGTGTGGGTTTCCTCCCCCAGTCCAAAGATATGCAGGTCAGGTGAATTGCCCATGCTAAATAATGTTAGTCAGAGGGAAATGGGTCTGGTTGGGTTACTCTTTGGAGCGTCGGTGTGGACTTGTTGGGCTGAAGGGCTTGTTTCCACACTGTAGGGAATCTAATCTAATCACTTGTGGGCAACACTTTCAGTCCTGCGTAGACTGCCTCCCTTTCCTTATCTGCTGTGCCTGAAGTTAGATTCCTGACCCTTTCTGTACTCTCTGTCCTATTACTTGTTCTGGAAACATTAATAACCTCTCCTGAGCCCTGCCCCACTTAAACCACATTAAAGTGGTGATTGCCTTGTTTGGCCTTTCCGCTAGGATCCTGATACACTGGGACTGTCACCTCATATCCCGTTGTGAACACCCAGCGCCTCCCACACCTCCCATTTCGAACGCAGCAGAGCTGCACCCAACTGAACAGAAACCATTCAATTGTCGCCCAGTGGAAACCTGGCAGCTACGGGGAATATTTCACCGAGGAGGCGATGAAGACCGTCATCGAGAAATCTCAGGAGGAGTTGAGGGTGATCAATCGCACGATCCAAGAGGGTAACGAGACCCTGGATCTGGAATACCAATACCTCCAGCCCTCGAACATCAAGAACAGCATCACCATCTAATGGGCAGAGTGGCCTATATCCAGGACGAGTGTGTGGTCTTGATGACCATCTTGTGGGGGGTTCCATCATTTGGGGACAGGAGAGGAGTGGGGAGTGGCTCCAGTTTATTTTTGGTGTGGCCAAACGTGGTGTCCACTGGTGGATTTAAAATCCAAAAATATTAGGATTATTACATTGCAATCAGTGGTTTGGTGTCTTCCAAAGCTTCAGGGCAATGTCTCAATATCCTACACATTTCCAGGAGGTAACAGACAGAGTCATACTTAGCATTTCCAGCACAGGAAGAGGCCTTCGGGCCTTCAGGCCTGTTGTTTATGGTCTGTCAGACCCTCCTTACACCCCACTCTTCATCTGAACTCAGCAGCATAAATCCCAATTCCTTTTCCTACCTCCCTTTAGAAGCATTGATGCTATTTGCTCTGTGGTTGCGGCAACATGTAGACTTTGGTTACGTAAAGTACGCCTATTGGTGAGTTTAACCTGAGGGTCACCATACCTCAGAGAAGGGGAGAGGTTGAGAAGGAGCATAGCGTTTGATACAGAGTAAAGCTCTGTCTGCACTGTCCCCATCAAACACTCCCAGGACAGGGACAGCATTAGGTTAGCTTCAGAGTAAAGCTCCCTCTACACTGTCTGCCATTAAACATTCCCAGGACATGGACAGCACAGCGTTAGATGCAGAGTAATGCTCTGTCTACACTGTCCCCATCAAACATTCCCAGGACAGGGACAGCACGGGGTTAGATACTGAGTAAAGCTCTCTCTACACTGTCCCCCCCCATTAAACACTCCTGGGGCAGGGAGTTAGATACAGAGTAAAGCTCTCTCTGTATAATTACAATATTTAAAAGACATTTAGGTAAGTACTGTACATGAATAAGAAATGTTCGGAACAGTGTGGGCCAGGAGCAGGACCAGGACAGGGACAGCACACAGTGTAAAGCTTCTCTACACTGTTCCCCATTTTACACTCCCACGACAGGGACAGCATGGGGTTAGATACAGAGTAAATCTCCATTTGCACTATTCTCATCAACATTATGTTTGTAAAAGAGCTCTGTGTTTTCCTTTTCTCAGCTTTTTACATTTTGCCATATTTTCACAATTCATAGAACATTTAGATAAACATATTCAGAGGGTTTTTTTTGGAAATAGTTTTGATCTTTATTGACTTGACTCCAAGATTTCCAAAGAGTTCTGTTAAAGACTACTCACCTTTCCCTGTCCAGGCAGATCCTGTGGCTCTGCTGATGCCTCCTGCAGTGTTGAATTAATTTAGCCTCTTGTTGAATGCCTTGGTCGTGTCCGCTCTACTTATGCAGTTGCAACCCCTGATCAGCAGAGGGTAGCATTGTATCACTTTCATCGGCAAGACAGTTTCGAGGAAGGAAAATTTACATTTTTTAAAAGTTCAATTACACTCGAAACCCCAGAGAAAAGATGCCCAAATGCAGCAGACAAATGCTTCTGAATCACTGTAGGCTTTACAACCCAAAAGATGGATCAATGACTGAAAATGTTTTACTCTTCGTTAATTTCCCCTTGCAAGTTAACATTCAAATTAGCTGGGTATGGGATAACGTACCTGTACAGGTAGATGAAGGGTATCTGCACAGGTGATTGAGGGGGAGTATGGGATAATGTACCTGTACAGGTGAGTGAGGGGGAGCGTAGGATAATTTACTTGGAGGCTGATTGAGGGGGAGAATGGGATAATACACCTGCATAAGTGAGTGAGGGGAATAAAAGATAATTTACCTGTACAGGTGAGTGAGGGAGAGTACCAGGATAATCTACCTGTACAGGCGAATGAGGGGAGTACAGGATTATGTACCTGCATCGGTGATTGAGGGGGAGTATGGAATAGCTGAAAATGTGTTGCTGGAAAAGCGCAGCAGGTCAGGCAGCATCCAAGGAGCAGGAGAATCGACGTTTCGGGCATGAGCCCTTCTCCAGGAATCCTGAAGAAGGGCTCATGCCCGAAACGTCGATTCTCCTGCTCCTTGGATGCTGCCTGACCTGCTGCGCTTTTCCAGCAACACATTTTCAGCTCTGAATTCCAGCATCTGCAGTCCTCACTGTCTCCTCGGAGTATGGAATAGTACAGGTACAGGTGAGTGAGGGTGTGTGTAGGATAATGTACATGTACAGATGAGTGAGGGGGAGTATGGAATAATGTACCTGTACAGGTGAGTAAGGGGCTGTGTAGGATAATGTACCTATACAGATGAGTGAGTGGGAGTATGACATAATGTACCTGTACAGGTGAATGAGGGGAGTACAGGATAATGTACCTGCATTGGTGATTGAGGGGGAGGATGGAATAGTACAGGTACAGGTGAGTGAGGAGGAGTGTAGGATAATGTACTTATACAGGCAAGTGGGGGGGTGTATGATAATGGACCTATACAGGTGATTGAGGTGCACTACAGGATAATGTACCTATACAGGTGAGTGCAGGGAAGTATGGGATAATTATTTGTACAGTGAGTGGGTGTGTAGGATAATGTACCTGTACAAGCAAGTGAGGGGAAGTGTAGAATAATGTACCTCTACTGTTAAGTGTAGGGAAATACAGGATGATGTACCTGAAAGGATGAATGAGGGGGATACAGCATAATGTACCTGTACAGGTGAGTGCAAGGAAGTACAGGATAATGTATATGTACTGGTGAGTGAGTGGGTTTGTAGGATAATGTACCTGTACAGGTAACTGAAGGGGAGTGTAGAATAATGTACCTCTACTGTTAAGTGTAGGGAGGTACAGGATGATGTACCTGAACAGGTGAGTGCAGGGAATTACAGGATAATGTACCTGGGTACTGAGGTACGTCCACATGCCTAAGGTCCACCTGCCCAGCTTCTACACAGCTGATATCCCCAGGGTTGTCAGAGACAGTGTTTCCTGAGAGGATGAGACACTGACACATTCCTGCAGCTTCTTTTTAGCCAGCCAATTCAGCCTGAGGTAAACTTTCTTCCACTCCGGAGTCATCCGGATGTAACTGAAGAGTCAAAAGTTGCAACCACTGCCAGTGGCTGGGTGCTGCTTGAAGGGGAGGGTGAGAGTCTGAGGTTTCTGCACACTCGTTCCACTGATTACCCTTATCCTCCGCTGGGCCTGTCACAGATGGTCCAAATGGATGTTTCTACCTTTGTGAATGGTTCTTCTCCAGTTTGGACCAATCTTGGGCAAGAGATTCCCTGGAGGTTTGCTTTGCCCTCCTAATGGAGCTCGGAGTACAGAGCCTGTTTTCGAGGCCTTGTGTCAGGCACATGGACAATGTGGCCTGCTCAGTGCAGCTCATTAACCCTGACCAGTGCCTCGATGCTGGGGATGTAGGCCAGAGAGAGGATCACACACAGAAACACACACAGGCATGCACAGAGTCAGACAGAAACAAGATGAGGCACATCCACAATGACACATATGCATATACTCACGTGCGCACACACACAAATGCAACACAGACACACATGTACATAAACTCTGATTCCTACTCTTACACACAAACATGCAGACACTGACACATACATTCTTTACATGGACATAGAGTCATAGAGATGTACAGCATGGAAACAGACCCTTCAGTCCAACCCATCCATGCCGACCAGATATCCCAACCCAATCTAGTCCCACCTGCCAGCACCCGGCCCATATCCATCCAAACCCTTCCTATTCATATACCCATCCAAATGCTTCTTAAATGTTGCAATTGCACCAGCCTCCACCACTTCCTCTGGCAGCTCATTCCATACCCGCACCACCCTCTGTGTGAAATAGTTGCCCCTTAGGTCTCTTTTATATCTTTCCCTTCTCACGCTAAACCTATGCCCTCTAGTTCTGGACTCCCCAACCTCAGGGAAAAGACTTTGCCTATTTACCCTATCCATGCCCCTCATAATTTTATAAACCTCTATAAGGTCACCCCTTAGCCTCCAAGGATCCAGGGACAACAGCCGCAGCCTGTTCAGCCTCTCGCTGTAGCTCAAATCCTCCAACGCTGGCAACATCCTTGTAAATCTTTTCAGAACCCTTTCAAGTTTCACAACATCTTTCCGATAGGAAGGAGACCAGAATTGCACACAATATTCCAACAGTGGACTAACCAATGTCCTGTACATCCACAACATGAGCTCCCATCTCCTGTACTCAATACTCTGACCAATAAAAGAGAGCATACCAAATGCCTTCTTCACTATCCTATATACCTGTGACTCCACTTTCAAGGAGCTATGAACCTGCACTCCAAGGTCTCTTTGTTCAGAAACACTCCCTCGGACCTTACCATTAAGTGTACAAGTCCTCCTAAGATTTGCTTTCCCAAAATGCAGCACCTCGCATTTATCTGAATTAAACTCCATCTCCCACTTCTCAGCCCATTGGCCCATCTGGTCAAGAATCTGTTGGAATCTGAGGTAACCCTCTTCGCTGTCCGCTACACCTCCAATTTTGGTGTCACCTGCAAATTTACTAACTGTACCTCTTATGCTCACATCCAAATCATTTATGTAAGTGACAAAAAGTAGTGGACCCAGCACCGATCCTTGTGGCTCTCCACAGGTCACAGGCCTCCAGTTTGAAAAACAGCCCTCCACCATCACCCTCTGTCTTCTACCTTTGAGCCAGTTCTATATCCAAATGGTTAGTTCTTCCTGTATTCCGTGAAATCTAACCTTGCTAATCAGTCTCCCATGGGGAACCTTGTCAAATGCCTTACTGAAGTCCATATAGATCACGTCTACTGCTCTGCCCTCATCAATCCTCTTTGATACTTCTTCAAAAACTCAAACAAGTTTGTGCGACATGATTTCCCACGCACATAGCCATGTTGACTATCCCTAATCAGTCCTTGCCTTTATAAATACATGTACATCCTATCCCTCAGGATTCCCTCCAACAACTTGCCCAGCACTGAGGTCAGGCTTACTAGCCTATAGTTCCCTGGCTTGTCCTTACCACCTTTCTTAAACAATGGCACCACGTTTGCCAACCTCCAGTCTTCCGGCATCACACCTGTGACTATTAATGATACAAATATCTCAGCAAGAGGCCCAGCAATCACTTCTCTAGCTTCCCACAGAGTTCTAGGGTACACCTGATCAGGTCCTGGGGATTTATCCATCTTTATATGTTTCAAGATATCCGGCACTTCTTCCTCTGTAATATGGACATTTTGCAAGGTGTCACCATATATTTCCCTACAGTCTATATCTTCCATATCCTTTTCCACAGTAAATACTGGTGCTTGTTTAGTATCTCTCCCATTTTCTGCAGCTCCACAGAAAGACCACCTTGTTGATCTTTGAGGGGCACTATTCTCTCCCTTGTTACAGTTTTGTCCCTAATGTATTTGTAAAACCCCTTTGGATTATCCTTAATTCTATTTGCCAAAGCTATCTCATGTCCCCTTTTTGCCCTCCTGATTTCCCTCTTAAGTATACTCCTACTGCCTTTATACTCTACTAAGGATTCACTCGATCTATCCTGTCTATATCTTACATATGCTTCCTTCTTGTTCTTAACCAAATCCTCAATTTCTTTAGTCATCCAGCATTCCCTATACCTACCAGCCTTTCCTTTTACCCTGACAGGAATATACTTTCTCTAGATTCTCATTTTCTCATTTCTGAAGGCTTCCTATTTTCCAGCCGCCCGTTTACCTGCGAACATCTGCCCCCAATCAGCTTTCGGAAGTTCTTGCCTAATACCGTCAAAATTGGCCTTGCTTCAATTTAAAACTTCAACTTTTAGATCTAGTCTATCCTTTTCCACCACTATTTTAAATCTAATAGAATTATGGTCGCTGGCCCCAAAGTGCTCCCCCACTGATACCTCAGTCATCTGCCTTGCCTTATTTCCCAAGAGTAGGTCAAGTTTTGCACCTTCTCTAGTAGGTACATCCACATACTGAATCAGAAAATTGTCTTGTACGCACTTAATAAATTCTTCTCCATCTAAACCTTTAACACTATGGCAGTCCCAGTCTATGTTTGGAAAGTTAAAATCCCCTACCATAACTATCCTATTATTCTTATGGATAGCTGAGGTCTCCTTACAAGTTTGTTTCTCAATTTCCCTCTGACTATTAGGGGGTCTATAATACAATCCCAATAAGGTGATCATCCCTTTCTTATTTCTCAGTTCCACCCAAATAACTTCCCTGGATGTATTTCCGGGAATATCCTCCCTCAGCACAGCTGTAATGCTATCCCTTATCAAAAATGCCACTCCTGTCTTGCCTCCCTTTCTATCCTTCCTGTAGCATGTATATCCTGGAATATTAAGCTGGACGTGAATTCCCACTCTTTCACACAGCAACTCACACACACACACTCACACACGCACACACACTCAGATACACACACACACAGGCATGCACAAAGTCAGCCAGAAACACCATGAGGCACACCCACAATAACACATATGCATATGTGCACATGCACACACGGACAAACATGCATACACACATAGTGCGATTCCGACACACGCACAGACTAATATACAGAGATTGACATATACAGTCAAATTCCTGCAGGCTCAGGAGCTCACATACATGCATCCCAAATCATACCTAAGAGACTGACACCCGCACATAGGCAGGATTTCCCATCAGTGTTAGCTTACTCATGTAGTCCAACTCTCTGCTTTCTGCCTGTTAACCAATCCATGCGGGTAAATTACCCCTAATAACTTACACTTTTATTTTGTTCAGTAACACCCTGTGTGGGATTTTATCAAAAGTCTTCTGAAAATCCAAATACGCCACATCCACTGGTAACCCCTTTTTGATTCTGGTAATAAAGTCCTAAAAATCTTTACCAGTTTTGTCAAACATGATTTCCCCTTCAAAAATCCTTGTTAACTCTGTTATGATTTAAAACTGTGGTATTTATATGTGTAATTTTGAATAGTATTTGTTGTGAGTTAGTAACCTGTGGGCTTTCTGTGCAATTGGAGTTGATATTACTTTGTAAGTATTTCTGTGACCTGGTGATTTCTATTAAAAACTGTTTTTGAGGCCTGGTTTTAAAGTAAGTGCACCATCATTAGACTTTTGTTTATTTTTGAATCCAAAAAGGTATGCTTCAAGATATGGAGAAAGCGAGGACTGCAGATGCTAGAGATCAGAGTCAAGAGGGTGGTGCTGGAAAAACACAGCAGGTCAGGCAGCATCCGAGGGGCAGGAGAGTCAGGAAGGGATGATGAAGGGCTTATGCCCAAAACGTTGATTCTCCTGCTCCTCGGATGCTGCCTGACCGGCTGTGCTTTTCCAGCACCACATGCCTCAAGATATGTTAAACTTTATCAAGCTTTTTTTTAAGATAAAGGGAAACACCCATGTAGCTAACAGGAGAAAACTTTCAGACGTTTTAAAAATTTGAGTAGAAAAGTCCTTCGAACATGATGCTAATGTAGAAACATGCTCCTGTGAAGGGAAGGTTGCACAGTGAACTCGATTACCTTAGACTAAAGAATTGCATTAGTCCCCAAGCAGAGGTGCTGGAGTAATACCCTGAAGAGGTTACTTAAAACAGCACACATTGAAGCTGAGATGTATAATAGTTCCAGGAAGACTCTATCTGCAGTTCCAGTTGAAGTCACAGTTGATTTAAACCTATCCAGGTTTTATATACAGGGACTCTGTGTGAGAACTCAGTGAATGCTATTTTCATTGCTATACAAAGGCTACTTTGTTTCATTTCAATTTACAAAGTGGTTTGGAGATTGTACTTCTGTGAATTTTTAAATTGCTGAATTTGTGTTTTAAGCAGGTAGTTTGGATTATTCTATTTTATATTAATATTTTTTGTAATAATCTTATATTTTATTGTTCTGCAACATGACGTGTTTAGGTTTCAATGAGAGATCAATTTGTGAAAACCAGAATACATAAACATACGATCTATCAAGCCAGCTTCCTTTCAGGGATCTGCCTTGTCTGTTAATAGCATCAGCTGTGATTGTAACACTATCCAATCAGACAATTATTTTCTCCTAATATTCCTAATATTCACATTGTTTAGAATAGATTCCAATATTTTCCCTACTGTACATGTCAGTTCTGAGGTTCTCACTTCCTTTCTCCTATCATCCTTAAACACATTGACAATCTTCCAATCTGTAGGCACCAATGCCGAATAAGTAGAATTTTGCAAAATGATTACAATTTCATTCACTTGCTCTCTATCCATTGCTTTCAACACACTAGGATGAAGGTCATCAGGTACCAAGGATTTATTTACTACTGGTCCCATTAATCTCTCCAATCCTATTTTCTTTATGTATATTAATTTCTTCCAGCTCCAGGCCCTCAGTAAATCTGAGGGTCTTGATT
The DNA here is from genome assembly GCF_037043375.1 of Chiloscyllium plagiosum. NCBI lineage: Eukaryota > Metazoa > Chordata > Chondrichthyes > Orectolobiformes > Hemiscylliidae > Chiloscyllium > Chiloscyllium plagiosum. The sequence continues at coordinate 10,403,914 of NW_028270182.1, forward strand.
ATTTCGAGAGACGTCTTGCGTCATACAGACACACAGTACATACATGGCTTCCCCCCATTTCTATTTCCTTTTATATATTTTCCTGTCTCTCCCTATAAGAATCACACATTTGTCTTTTCACATATTTTTCTTTTATGCATGCACACAGAGGCTTTTACAATCTATTTTTATGTTTCTTGATATTTTACATTCATCTTCAACTCTCTGTTTCTCATTTTTGTAGTCCTCCTTTGTTGCATTCTAAACTTTTCCTAATTCTCTGACTTTTATTATTTTTTGGACACTTTATAAGCGTCTTTCTTTCATCCAATACTATCAGTGACTTCTCTCACTCAACATGGCTCTCTCATTTTTCCTGTTGGATGCATTTGCCTAAAAGAAATGCACATTTTGTTTTAAAAATCAAGCATTATTTGTATAAATATTTAGTCATTTTCAATCCACAGTCAATCTTTTTCCTTTATTTCTCTAATCCACTGCAGTCTACTTCCTCCTCATCCCTTCATAATTGTCCTTGTTTAGACTGAAGGCCCCATTTTCAGGTTGGATTGCATAATTTTCAAACTTAATGGAAAAGCCCAACATGTTATGAGCACTATTTCCTGAAGGTTCTTTTGTGATAGTAAGGTTATTAATTAGCCTCTGCTAATTGCATAGCACTGCATCTAAAATAGCCTTGTCCATTGTTGAATTCTCAACACCTTGCTCTCAAAACCTATTTTGAACACACTCCAGGAATTCTTCCACCACAGTCGTGGTTGATCAAGTCTACATGTAGATTGCTATCACCCATGATTATTGTATTCTCCTTGCTGTATGCACTTCTATTTTCCCGATTCATAGCATGCCCATAACTGTTTGATAACTTAAAATCCACTGGTACCAATGTTTGTTCCTCCTTGCTCTTTCTGGGCTCCACACATCCAGATTTTACATCCTGATTGGAGACCAGAGAATCACAGAATAATTACAGAATAATTACAGAACAGAAGGAGGCCATTCGGTCCACAGTATCACAGAATCATAGAATCCCTACAGTGTGGAAGCAGGCCAATTGGCCCATCAAGTCCACTGCCCTTCTGAAGAGCATCCCAACCAGACCCACCCCCCTACCCTATCCCTGGAACCCTGCATTTCCCATGGCTAATGTACCTAACCTATGCATCCCTGATCACTTCTGGGCAATTTAACATATCCAATCGATCTAACCTGCACATCTTTGGTCTGTGGGAGGAAACCCACACAGACATGGGGAGAATGTGCAAACTCCACGCAGACAGTTGCCCGAGCCTGGAATCAAACCCAGGTCCCTGGAGCTGTGCGGCAGTTGTGCTAACCACTAAGCCACCTGAGGTGCAAAATGACTTAGTTCTATGTCCTCATCCCAAAACACATGCTCATTCTTTCTATTTGGAAGAAGGATAAAAATCACATTTCTCTGCAGAGATTGGCTATCTGTGAAAAAGACTGTTTTGGCCAATGGGATATTCTTGAAAGCAAAAACACAAAAGTAGGATGTTCTGGATTGTGATGCTATGGTGTTCTGGAACATGTGGTCAAGTCACTCACAATGCAGGAGAAAGTGAGGACTGCAGATGCTGGAGATCAGAGTCAAGAGTGTGAGAGTAGGAAAATTGACATTTCAGGCATAAGCCTTTCATCAGCCCTTCACTATTCCTGATGAAGGGTTTATGCCCAAAATGTCAATTCTCCTGCTCCTCGAATACTGCCTGACCTGCTGTGCTTTTCCTGCTCTACACTGTGGATCCATCATGCAGGTTTGTCTCTGAAGTCTTGCAGACATAGCTAGCTCAGGAAGTAGAATCTTGACTTATTCTTGCAATCGTTCTTTCAAAAGGGATTTTCACCCTGTGCTGATATCTAGGGGTTTCCTTTTCAAAAAAAGGGAGTGGTCAGCTAGGCAGCTTGTTCTTGGCAGGTTTTCCCCCAATTCTTCTTGTTATTAACAAATTTTCCTCCAATGCTGCCTTTGTAAAACAAGAATCTCTCCCACCCACTGTTCAAGGAACAGCCTCAAGTAACGTCTACAGCAAAGCAAGCAGTCATGTAATTTCTAGGAAGCCTTTTTAAAAACAAGTACTCAAGTCCACAGTTACCTTTCAACAATCACTTTTAAAGAAAAACACTCCAGGTATGTCCACGAGTGTCTTTGTCACAGGATGAAAAATGTTGTGATTTGTAGCAAAAAGCTGGAAACTTGAAAAAGAAAGCTCCAGAAATACTCAGCAGGCCTGGCAATATCTATGGAGAGGGAACATGAGTTGGATACAAACCAGGCTGCAGAGTATCTTCAAAACTTTGTGTTTTCACGGTGACAGGTTATGACAGAGCAATAATTATTAGGATTCATTCTAAATTACTACAGTACATCACAGTCTCTTTATGATGGCACAGTGGTTAGCACGGCTGCCTCAGCGTTAGGCACCCGGGTTCGATTCCACCCTCCAGGGACTCTCTATGTAGGGTTTGCTCATTCTCCCCGTGCCTGTATGGGTTTCCTCCAGGTGCTCCGCTTTCGTCCCTCAATCCAAGGATGTGCAGGTTAGGGTGGATTGGCCGTGCTACATTGCCCATAGTGTCCAGGGATGTGCAGGTTAGGGTGGATTAGCCGTGCTACATGGCCCATAGTGTCCAGGGATGTGCAGGTTAGGGTGGATTGGCCATGGGAAACTAAGGGTTTACAGGGATGGGGTGGGATGCTCTTTGGAGGGTTGGTGTGGACCTGATGGGTCGAATGGTCTGCTTCCACACTGTAAGAATTTTACAAAGTACGACTTCACAACGACCAATACTTCCAACGGTCAGAACTTGAGTATTCCTGTGTGTAAGATTTGTGGCGGGGTCTGAATGTTTTGGGCGGAGTCAGAGTGTTTTGGGGCAGGGTCTGGGTGTTTTGGGCGGAGTCTGGGTGTTTTGGGGCGGAGTCTGAGTGTTTTGGGGGCAGGGCCTGAGTGTTTTGGGGAGGGGTCTGAGAGTTTTGGGCGGGATCTGAGTGTTTTGGGGCGGGGTCTGAGTAGTTGGGGGCGGGGTCTGAGTGTTTTGGGCGGAGTCTGAGTGTTTCGGGGCGAGGTCTGAGTGTTTTGGGGCGTTGTTGTGGGTTTGGGGGCGGGGTCTGAATGGCTGGGGGCGGGGTCTGAGTAGGTCGGGGCGGGGTCTGGATGTTCTGGGCGGGGTCTGAGTGTTTTTGGGCGGTGTTGTGGGTTTTGGGCGGGGTCTGAATGGCTGGGGGCGGGGTCTGAGTAGGTGGGGGCGGGGTATGAGGGTATTGGGGTGTGCTCTGAGTGTTTTGAGTGGGGTCTGAGTGTTTTGGGGCGGGGTCTGAGTGGTTGTGGGCGGAGTCTGTGTTACTTCGCGGGGCGCGCCTGAGAATGTGTGGGGGCGGAGTCTAAGTATTTGTTGATGGGTGGTCCGAGTGTTTGTGGGGGCGGGCTTTGAATACGCGTTGGAGGCGGGGTCTCCATGTTTTAGGGCGTGGTCTTAATGTCTGGGGCGGGGTTTGAACGGTTATGGGGGCGGGTTCTGTTTGTTTTTCTCAGTGATTTTGGAGCAGAGTTGTGGCAGAGTCAGCGTGATTTAGGGGCGGGGTTTGGGTGTTGTGGGGAGCCTGACCGTTTGTGGGCGGGGTCAGTGTTTGTAGGGGAGTGGCCTGAGCCTTGGGGCGCGGTACATTTCTGAGGGAGGGGCCTGACGCCCGTTGAGGGTGAGGACAGGTACCTGTTTTGGGGGAGGGGGGCGGAGCAAGCCACTGTTTTGTTTCCCGCGCGGCACGGGGGTGGGTGGGGAAAGAGAGGAGGCCCCGCCCGTCGACATCCGGGCAACGCCGGGGCCCGCTGAGCGTCGGGGAAGGGGGTGGTCACGTGACGCACTGCGCGGCGGCCATCTTAGAATCGGCGGAGAATCCGCAGCGACGGCGGCGAGTGAGAGGCGGAGACGGACTTTCCTGATTCACCGGAGGTAACGGCGAGGCGAGGGCTCGCGCGACCATTGCACCTTCCAGCCCACGGCATGTGAGACCGGCTTCCCAGCCTCGCGCTCGTTTGGAGCGTCTCCCCCCCCCCCCCCCCCCCCCCACTCTATCTTCAAACCCCGGGGGGGGGCCTTCGAGTGACCGAGGCTGGCTCCTAGGGCAAGGCCCCGGCTCTGAGGCCTACCTAGAGTGGGGCCGGTGAGAGAAATAGGAGGCTGGGATGCAGGCAGGCAAGGCCCCCTGCATCACGGTGGTTGGGATAGAAAGAAAACCCGCTCCCGGAAACTCTTTTAAGTCCAAAAGGGGGGGAAATCTTCAAACCCTACCTGTACTGACCAAAATCGTGTTTCTTCTTTGCAAAGTAAAACATAAATAACCTCAAGTCGTGTTAAAACCCTCCCAGTTTAGCCCTGAAAAGGGGGAGGAGGTGATATAACAACAGACGTGGCATCAAGGGAATTTGTTTGGGAGTGACAGGCCTTATGACTTTTTTTTAACTAAAGTTAACTGCCGGATTTTTATTTATTTTTTTCTCAATAATTTCACCTCTTCCTCCCTCCCCCAGAAGCTGCTTCCCACGCCCCCTCCAATCATAATGACGGTTTTTAGTTATTTGGCCTCCATGTGGAATGCACCGAAATAAACAAGACCTCGAGTGTTCCATAAAAATAAATCGAGTTTTTAAAAAAAAATAAAATACTACATCTGAAAATTTGAGGTTAGCTTCCAAACAAGCCATGACCTTAGATTCCACCACCCCCAAAAAGAAGCAGTGCCTGTATGTATTGCTGTTTCCCTTAATGCTCAGGTTAGATCTAACTGAGTTGTGGTTTGTTTTTTGGAAAAAGGTTGGTTTGTGTTTATAAGTCGCACACTTGTGTGACTTAACCTCCTGTTTCCTCTTCCCCCTCCCCAAAAAAGTGGAAAGGTTGAGCGCAATGATCTTTTCTTGTGAGAGGTAAACATTTGTGCATTGAGAACTTGAAACTGTTGTAAAGGATTGAACCTGGCTTGATTGGGCCCTGTTGCACGCTTTGCTACTGATAAAGGAATAAAGATGTCTACTCCACTTGCAGTTGTTTGTTATGGTCAGGTTTTAAAATCTTATTTAATCTTTGAATCTTACATTTGAATGCTGCATATGGTGATTGTTTACAACTGAATTCTGTTCTGCTGCCTTAATATTTTTGGCACTCTATTAAAGAATATGTTGTAAATTTTAAGTTTTGCTTCAGTATTTGTAATACGAATTTATGAAATTTTCTAAGTTCATAAATTGTTGGCTGAATAGATTTTACATATGCAACTGCAGTAATTTCTTGTGGTTCTAAATGATTGTGAAAAGATCATTTTGCCTGTTATTCATTTGTTTTTTTTGTTTTAGATATGTAGCATTGACTTGTAGCTCTGATATTATGGCCATGGTATTGTTTAACCAGTAGTGATGTGAACATGGTCCACTTGTCAAGATTGGATTGTCGTCTGGTGCTTGTATTTATTGCTTTAGGTGTATCATCAGCACTGATGCACTTTCATGTGCATGACACCCAAAATTTTGGTTCCATGTATGTTGGAGATCTGATATGAAAATAATATTTTACTGTAATGTGTGCAACAGTTATATGTATTGCATATGTGTACATAAGAGTTTATTTGAGGAGTTCACTTTAATTCTTTGTCAACAAAAAACTAGAAGCACATGTTGAGGGCTGAGGTTCCTGTCTTCATAATTGCACTACTGATAATTTCTCTACTGCTCATTCAATTATCTATGAACACAGGGATCTGTGCTGTATATTTCTGTGTAACTAACAGGACCCTGGTATGATAAATAGTGCTGGAGAGATCCAGCAGCTCTGTCTGCAACTATGGTAGGAGCAATACATTTAATGTTTTCAGTCCAAAACAGTCCCCTTCAGATGCTGCTGAGCATGCTGAGTTTCTCTGGCAATATGTTTTTATTTCAGATAGGCAACAGCTGCAGTACTTTGCTTTTATTACTGTGGTGAGGTAGCATTTGTTGTTCCTGTGAACTTAACAGGCTGTCATGTTCACATTGTATCCTACTGTTGATGTATGCATTTCCCAGTGTAGACTATCTTGTGGTGGAGGGCCTGGTTTTTCTCTCCCATGTTCAACACAGAGCCACCAGTGTCGATCATTGCTGCTCTGGCTGAAGTTATAAATTTAGGGTGAAATTTAGTACCATTCACATAGTTGTGTATCAGCCTTCATGCATTTACTCTGTTTTGTTATGAGTGTCTCCTTTTTTTAAATTTCCCTACACGTCAGCTAGTTAGAATGACTGAAATAACCAGTTGCCCTTTGTTCGAAACCAATTTCTGTGTAATGCAGCATGCTTTACGGTTGTGTTGTATTCCAAAATTGAAGCTACAGCTGTAATAAATATGAATATAAATCACCTTGCAAAATCTTTTCTTGATGCCCCTTGGTCGGATCTGTGATAGTAATAATATCTGAGAAGTAACATATACTCCATATCCCACTTTTTTTTATTTTTGCAAATGTCATTGCTTCCCTGAATAAGTAACGTATTACTGCTGCTAGTCCAGCTCACCAAGCTGCTTGGAGGCATGTGACAGTTGTATACTGAGTACAGTTGCCATATTTCCCATCTCCTTTGCCTTCAAGTGCTTGGCAGTCATTTGGGTTGTCATCTTGACGTGGCTGTGATTAAACCCTCACTAATGGGTGGTTGAAAATTAGTGTGATTGACTGACACGCTATCATATTTTATTTTCTCCACTTTAAACCTGATTTTCTTTTTGTGTCAGCTGGATGCACTAATTCTCGACTGCTGGTGCGGTTGCACAAGTACAGGCAGCCTTGTCATGGCTGGCTTAAGTCTAATACTTCATGTGAGCATAGCCTGATTAACGTGCTGCTCCACTGTGTAAGTTCTCACTAGTGCCCTGATCCATCCAAATCGTGAATGCCTCTGTCTGGTACCTTGATTGTTTTGAGAGCTGATTGCAGAAGTAGATCTGCATTTATTTCTTCCAAGAAGGGCATATTAGCCAAATTTTCTGCTTCTGATTATACCTAGAGTAGATTATGGTTAAGAGGAGCCTCAATGGGGTTAATGTTGGGAAGACTATTCAACTTGCTGAGGCTTCATGGCTGGGAGCCGTAGATGGTCACTAATGAAAGGAGATAGTTCACTGAATGGAATGTGGAACTCTCTTTCAAAGGGAAAGCTTAAGCTGAATATTATCAATACCTTGAAGAGGAAACTCCTAAACACAGAACGGAGAAAGTAATAAGAGATTTTGTATAGTATGCGATGAAGAGGTAGCTGGAAGGAGCTGTTGGACTGAAATGCCAATTGGACTGTTGCTGTGCTATAAGTAAACCTTTGCAATTATAATTCAGTGACCCGGGTAGAATAGAATTAAGTTTGGCAGTAATAGTCCTTCATGGTTGAATGACTGACTAAGGTTTGATGTCCCTCTATTCTGTCTGGTAATTGCCATGTGTTTAAGTTACCAGAATCCTTTGTGTATTTGTACCTTCCATGATTTGGCACTTTTAGAAGGCAAATGTGTTCAAGATTTTAATAAGAGATCCTAATGATGAGACTGGTGGTTGCACTGTTATTCTAGAAAAGGTTTCTAACACTTCCTTTCCTCCTCTCTTTACAGATCTATTTCTCTTAGGTGGTGGTGAGACATCAGGTCATCAGAATAATTCTCTACAAAGATATATTTTTAGCTGTATTGCAGTAAGTAAAGCTTCTTCCTAAATTCGTACTGTGAAAGCTAAATTATTTCTTCAGTGTTGTAGCGGGGGCAAGTGTGTGAAATGTTTGTATTTTGTCCACTTGAATTTGGGAGGCTTGTCTTTCTGAGCCTGGGGTTGTGTTTGGCGTGAGTGCTTTTAAGAGCCTGAAGTAATGATGGAACTCCTCCAACAATCTATCACCTTTTGATCTCTCTCCTTCTCCTCAGAACATAAGCTTACCAGTAAGGAAATCTGTGGCTCACTGGTTAGCATTTTCTACTTGTGTCAAAAGTTTGTGGATTCATGGACTTGAATGTAAAAATGTAGGCTGCCAGTTCTGTGCAGTACTCTGTGCTGCACTGTTAGGTGCTGTCTTCGTCAAGATGTTAAAACTGTCTACTCCATCTTGAAACGAAGATCCCATAAGACCATAGGAGCAGAAATTAGGCCATTCGACCCATCGAGACTGCTATTTTAAAGATGATTGTGTAAGTACTCCCTAATGTCCTGGCCAACATTTAACCCTTTAACAACATGACAAAAAACAATTACTGGCCACAGTTATGTTGGCAGCCATGTTTCCAATAGGGGCTGCTACTCAAGTAATTCATCACTTAAGAGTGTCCTGAGGTTGTTACGTCTACTCTTGAAATGCAAACACCATTTGTGTAGGCACAGCATTTTGCATATTCATATATTTTAACCTCCACTATTGCACTGTTCTGCATGACTGATTTTCACATTCCCTTAAAGGTTTGATTCACGTCTGGGATACTGTCCTGACAGAAACGAGAAAGGACACGGAGTTGATACCCATAGCTTTCTGATGCCCTAGTCTCTATGGCTGCCAGCGCTCGACTTCGAGTCAGACGCTGTCCCCACCAATATCTGAACTAAAGCATTAACTTCAGACACGTAAGTAGAAGCAATAGAGCCATTTGCTGAGTTCCACGCTGTCAAATCTGGCAAAGGAATAAGTCTTTATTTGCAGTGCTCTGATCATTCCACTGCCTGTAAACCACTATCTTGCATTTCCAATTTATTAAGCCAGTTCTACAAGTTTAAAGATTGCCCCTGTGTGGCGTGAGAACCTTGAAGCCCACCATCTCCCATTCTGTAATGTACCAGTCTGCCATTGAGCTGTGTGTTGCAGGAAGATCCCACGGTAATATGTATGAGTTGGAGTAAGGAATGGTGCTCTGAATCTGTCGTCTATGTTTGAGTAGAAAGTTGTCACCTGAAGAATGACTTGTTCTAACTACAAGTGCATGATTGGGCACCCATTACTCCTGGCGGATTCACAGACATAATTTCCATAGTCTTTTTTTGTTGATTAAAATGGTCCTTATTTCCAAAGTCATTGCTTTCTCTCTGTTCCATCTAAGCATGATGTAAGTATATTACTTTGGTTAAAGATGCAGCCTAAGTACCCTGTGACTAAGCAAATGTACAGTGCGCATGACTGAAGTTTGAGTTGGCTCGAGATGGGTTAGGAGTTGTGTGAGGGGATGGCAACTTGCCTACCACTCCACTCCAATCCTATTTCATGTGTCTATCCGGCATCTGTCTTTGTTGCTAGACACTTGTCTTCAGTCAAACAGCATTTATTGTCCGTCCTAATTGCCCAGAGGGTAGTTTAAATGCCAACTACATTGCTGTGGTTCTGGAGTCACATATAGACCAGACCAGGTAAACTTGGCAGTTTATTTCCCTAAAGGAAATTAGTGAATCAGATAGGTTTTTCCATTAAACAACAATGGATTCGTGGTCGTCATTAGACTGTTAGTTCCAGATTATCTTTTGATTTTTTTTTCTTCTCTGCATTCTTTTCATTCAAGTAGACATTGATTTGGAGCAGGAGCCAGTACAGTTAGAAAAAAGATGAAATGATGGTAGCGAATGAGAAGACAGCAACTAACTTCAGCATTGCTAGGGCAGGGAAAGCTGAGAATAAATTGCACTTTCTCATTGCAAAATAAATACACTTTTAACTATGAAGTTACTTCATAAATCTAATCTTGTGCCTTCAAAGACTTTATGGTTGACCCTCATTTAGAACGTATCCTAGGCTTATAAAAGTATGAAATGCTGGGAGTTGAGAAACCTCACTTATTCAACAGATTAGATGGTTACCGAGCTGCGACTCTTGGCTCATTTGGTTTTTAAATTGTTTGGCCTTCCAATTTAAAACACATTATTACTCTTTTATGCAGCCACATTTGGTATTTTGATTGTTAAAGGATTCGTAATTGAGTTAATTTCTGTTTCAAAATCAAGCTAATTCAAGACTGGTTAAAATGAAAGATAATACAAGATAATACATGGCTTGGAAAGGGTGGACGCTAGGAAATTGTTTCTGTTAGGCGAGGAGACTAGGGACCTGTGGACACAGCCTTAGAATTAGAGGAGGTAAATTCAGAACAGAAATACGGAGACATTTCTTCAGTCAGAGAGTGGTGGGCCTGTGGAATTCATTGCCACAGAGTACAGTGGAGGCCGGGACGCTAAATGTCTTCAAGGCAGAGATTGATAAATTCTTGATGTCACAAGGAATTAAGGGCTACAGGGAGAATGCGGGTAAGTGGAGTTGAAATGCCCATCAGCCATGATTGAATGGCGGAGTGGACTCGATGGGCCGAATGGCCTTACTTTCACTCCTATGTCTTATGGCCTTATGGAAAGGTTGCAGGCATTGGAAAATGTTGTTAAAACCAGAGCAAGCCAGTTTGGGGCTGTGACAACTTAGTTTTTTTTCATGCTGATCTGTTTCCATGATAGTATAGAGGGAGGCTGTTTGGCCCACATCTGTTTTGGCTCTCTGCAAGAGCTACTCAACTAATTTCATTGCTCTCTCCTTTACCATGTTGCCATGTTATTTTGTTTTCTCTTTATTTAATTGGCCTTGTCTCTTCTGAAAGCCCTCCATTCTCAGGTAATATTTTCCACTGTCTTATCCCTGCTCCATTTGACAGGGTAACGGGAATGCCAATGAGGCATGGATTGAGGGAGGTTTTTTTTAGTAAAGCTAGGGGAGAAGCTTGGTAATGTTGATGACCTCATTAATGCAGGGGGATAGAACATAGAATACAGCGCAGTACAGGCCCTTCGGCCCTCGATGTTGCGCCGATCCAAGCCCACCTAACCTACACTAGCCCACTATCCTCCATATGCCTATCCAATGCCCGCTTAAATGCCCATAATGAGGGAGAGTCCACCACTGCTACTGGCAGGGCATTCCATGAACTCACGACTCGCTGAGTAAAGAACCTACCCCTAACATCTGTCCTATACCTACCCCCCCTTAATTTAAAGCTATGCCCCCTTGTAATAGCTGACTCCATACGTGGAAAAAGATTCTCACTGTCGACCCTATCTAAACCCCTAATCATCTTGTACACCTCTATCAAGTCACCCCTAAACCTTCTTTTCTCCAATGAAAACAACCCCAAGTGCCTCAGCCTTTCCTCATACGATCTTTCTATCATACCAGGCAACATCCTGGTAAACCTCCTCTGCACCCGTTCCAGTGCCTCCACATCCTTCCTATAGTATGGCGACCAAAACTGCACACAATACTCCAGATGCGGCCGCACCAGAGTCTTATACAACTGCAACATGACCTCAGTGCTCCGGAACTCAATTCCTCTACCAATAAAAGCCAGTACGCCATATGCCGCCTTCACCGCACTATTTAACTGGGTGGCAACTTTCAAAGATTTGTTTACATGAACACCAAGATCCCTCTGCTCATCCACACTACCAAGTATCTGACCATTAGCCCAGTACCCCATCTTTTTATTACTCTTACCAAAGTGAATCACCTCACACTTAGCTACATTGAACTCCATTTGCCACCTTTCTGCCCAGTTCTGCAGCTTATCTATATCCCGCTGTAACCTGCCACATCCTTCCTCACTGTCTACAACTCCTTCGACTTTCGTATCATCCGCAAACTTGCTCACCCAACCTTCTAACCCCTCCTCCAGGTCATTTATAAAAATGACAAACAGCAATGGTCCCAAAACAGATCCTTGCGGAACACCGCTAGTGACGGCACTCCAAGATGAACCTTTGCCATCAACTACTACCCTCTGTCTTCTTCCAGCCAGCCAACTCCTAATCCAAACCTCCAACTCTCCCTCAATGCCATACCTCCGTATTTTTTGCAGTAGTCTACCATGGGGAACCTTATCAAACGCCTTACTAAAATCCATATACACCACATCTACCGCTTTCCCCTCGTCCACCTCCTTAGTCACCTTCTCAAAGAATTCAATAAGGTTTGTGAGGCACGACCTGCCCTTCTCAAAACCATGCTGACTATCCTTGATCACATTATTCCTATCCAGATGTTCATAAATCCTATCCCTTACAATTCTCTCTAAGATTTTGCCCACAACAGAAGTGAGACTCACCGGCCTATAGTTACTTGGGTTATCCCTACTCCCCTTCTTGAACAAGGGAACCACATTTGCTAGCCTCCAATCTTCTGGCACTACTCCTGTAGACAACGAGGACATAAAAATCAAGGCCAATGGCTCTGCAATCTCCTCCCTTGCTTTCCAGAGAATCCTAGGATAAATACCATCAGGCCCAGGGGACTTATCTATTTTCACCCTTTCCAGAATTTCCAACACCTCTTCTCTACATACCTCAAAGCCATCCATTCTACTTAATTGTGACTCAGTACTCACATTGACAACAATGTCCTGTTCCTGATTGAATACTGACGAAAAGTATTCATTCAGTGTCTCCCCAATCTCTTCAGCCTCCACACGCAACTTCCCACCACTATCCTTGACTGGACCTATTCCTACCCTAGTCATTCTTTTATTCCTGACATACCTATAGAAAGCCTGAGGGTTTTCCCTAATCCTACCAACTAAGGACCTTTCATGTCCCCTCCTTGCTGCTCTTAGCTCTCTCTTCAGGACCTTCCTGGCTACCTTATAACTCTCAATCGCCCCAATTGAACCTTCACGCCTCATCTTTACGTAGGCCGCCCTCTTCCATTTAACAAGGGATTCCAATTCCTTATTAAACCACGGCTCCCTCACACGACCCTTTCCTCTCTGCCTGACGGGTACATACTTATCAAGGACACTCAATAGTTGCTCCTTGAACAAGCTCCACATATCAATTACGCCCTTGCCTTGAAGCTTACTTTTCCAAGCCACACATCCTAAGTCATGCCTCACCGCATCATAATTTCCCTGCCCCCAGCTATAACTCTTGCCCTGTAGTGCACACTTATCCCTTTCCATCACTAGAGTAAAAGTCACCGAATTGTGGTCACTGTCCCCAAAGTGCTCCCCTACCTCTAATTCTAACACCTGGCCTGGTTCGTTACCCAAATGATAATGAATGGACAACCTGACTTTGATACTGCTTAGTCTGATTTGGAAAGTATTGGTGAAGCACAGAAGAGACAGTGTATGGTTAGATTTTTGAGTGGTCCAATTGATAACGCATGTGGCTTGCATACCTCAGTTAAGGTACTGAGCGGTGGGTGCACCCTCAGATCTATATATATATATAGAAATGTATTTATGAAAATGAATGCAGATACATTTAGATGAAAGCCTTACAAATGCTTGTTGTTAACAGACAAAACAGTTCCTGTATAATGTAGACAGCTGACTCCCCATCTTTTGAATCATAGAGGCTTGCTAATTTTTTTTTTCATTTCATCCCTTTACCTGAGAGAATGTACCTTTCATGCCTTGTCTTCAGCTGAAATTGCAACCATCATGAAACTTGAGAAACTGGGATGTTTAATAGTCTTTTAAATTTTTTTTCATTTGGTGAATCATTGGCAATGGCAGCATTTACCCAGTTGCCCTGGTAGACATGGAAGAGGGCCACAGTCTGAAACCTCTGTGACCTGTGTGGTATAGGTACACCCCATAGTGCTGTTGGGAAAAGAGGTCCAAGATTTTGGCCCAGTGGTGGTGAAAGAACTCGAATGGGAGCTTGCAGGTAGTGGTTTCCATGGCTATAGCTGCTACAAAGCTTTGACTTGTTTTTGAAATTCTTTTGTTTTAAAAAGAAGCTGTCAATGTTAGTGCTTAATCATTAATATTTTCTATTCATAAGGTTTAAAATATAGTACTTGTATTTTATCTAGATCCTTTCACACTTCAGGGTGTCCTAAAGTGAACCAGCGAAACTCTTTGGAATTATTGTCATTGTTGTAATGTGGTAAATGCAGCAATTAGTATATGCACAGCAAGCCTCCATAAACAGCAGTGTGATGATGACCAAGTAAACTTTCCTTAGTGGTATTTTTTATATAGACCAGACTCTGTAGGTGGTATGTCTTCCATGAAGGATATTGGCAAACCTGCAACTTCCTGAGCAAATCTTGGCAGCATGTGGAGCTGTTTTTTGTGCAGCTAGTCGAGGGAATGAAGCATATGGGCATAAACCAGCAATGTGGATTAATGCAGCACTACCATTGCCACACCACTCTGCAACTCTTGAATGAAGTTGAGTCAAAGCAGCAGTTGCCTGATGAGGCATTTGTCAGTCTATAATCTGTGTATATTTGAGCACTCATCTGCTCGTACACCCATTCCTTGTTACCAAAGGGAGATCCAACAGTGCTTCTCGGCTGACAGCAATGTTCCCTGTTTCTGAGTGTGCTTCTTTCTCCCATGTTTTCAAATTCAACCATAAGAATGCCCAGATATCCTAAAGAAACCTGGGTGGAACAGTGACAGGAGAGCAACATAAGTGCTTCAATTGAGGTATGTTTCTGATTGACTTTGACAGTCCAGTTCTTTAAGAACACTCTTACCTGGTCAGCAGTCACCCAGGTGCAAAAGCAGAAAATGCCAGAAAAGCTCAGTAGGTCCAGCAAAATCTGTGAAGGGAAATCAGAGATAACGTTTCGGATTCATTAACTGATTTCTTTTCACATACTGTCGCAATTAAATATGGATCCAGGTTTTATACCTTTCTCACTTGGTCATGCAGCATGTTCCTGTCAGTTGTTTTGGCATCCTGAGTTAAATTGTGCCTAGGTTTCTGTCTGTGAAGCCTCTCTTCTTCGACATTAAAATCAGACCAACCAATACTTTGGCCAGTTGCCTGTGTTTTGGCCCAGAAAGGGATGCACTAATCAGGATCTTTTACGTTGGCATTCCAAAAGCAGTAGAAATGCCTTTAGGTTGCTTTCCTTGTTGGTTTCTCTTTGGCTGTTCTACTAATTGCTGCTAACATTGCCTCAAAATCAATGGCAGTACACAAAGTAGGCAAGTGCACCACTGGGTTGTCTTCAGCTCATCTGTCTTGTTTCAGAGGTCAGTTTTTATGCCAAGGGTTCTTTTGCCAGCCATGTTATTGTAAACTGTAACTTGACAAAGTGATTACAGATTAAGTAGCTATGGTAACTTCGCCTACTGATTGAGCAGTTGGATCTGTCTAAAACAGTCAGTGTTTAACATGGTTTAATGATCACCTTTGCTATTGGTGGGAATAGAAATGCAACATCCTTGTGTGGTACAAAACCACTGCTTGAATTGAGCATTTTGAAGGCCATTTAACCCTTTGCCAAATCAATGGAAAATTTGGAGATTGGTCTTCCAATAGTTTCAAAGCACTTTACTGTGGCAGATTTTTGCTTCATCAGTATTATCCCTTGATATTTTAATGTGTAGAAATCTATGGATCTCTGTATTGAACATACTCAATGACTGAACCTTCACACTCCTTTGGGCTGGGGAATTTCAAAGATTCACGAGCGTCTGACTGAAGAAATTCTTACTCAATCTGAGTTATACAGCACAAAACAGGTCCTTCGGCCCATCAAGTCTTCGCTGACCTATCTACACTAATCCCACTTTCCAGCACGTGGCCAATAGTCATGAATGTTATGACATTTCAAGTGCTCATGCACATCCCAGTCCCATATGGCCTGCCCATGATTATTGACTCCTGCCCCAGTCAGCAGAAATATTCCTCCTGTATCTACAACATTGAGCCCTACAAGTGTTTTGTGTAGAGCGTATCTCATTCCTTCCATGCTGAGGTTGAATCAGGTATGGCTTTTTTAGGGCTGACAGTAACCATATTTAGCAGTAGTCTTCTGTTGAGCAGAATTATGCCACATTTTCAAGGCCTGCAGCCATTTTGTCCAGGCTAAAATTAATCCTGTTTATGTGCAAGTGAATATTATATGGTAGTAGCAGAGAGACAGGTGACCATTACACTGCAAAATAGTGAGATTTTTTGAAGTCCAGAATTTTAGGCTGCTTCTGGAAACATCCCATCGAACCTATTTCAGAGTTCAGAATCCTGTGGGGTTGATCTTGGGAGGAAGTATCTTACTGAACTCGGTGCATGCGGATCTTCAGGCCAGAGGTGTTGTATAACATTCCAAAAATGACCAAGGCATATGTATTTGGAATGGCATCCATTCTTATGCCAGAAGTTGTCATCACTGAAAGATTGTGCTTTAGTTGCCTGTGCGTTTGGTCATCCTCTCCTCAGCAGAGGTTTCCCCCAAAAAACAAATGTGCGTTTGCATTAACTGCTTTTCAAAATCTAAGCAGTCGTGGCAGGCAAGGTGTGATTGGCCTTGTCATAGTGGTTTATAGCTCAGAAAAAAGTCCCTTCAGCTCATCGGCTCTGTGCCAATCAAAAGCAGCTACTTAACTATTCTAATCTCATTTTCTTGTACTTGGTCCATAGCCTAGTATCATAAACTGCAGCAAGATCAGTTAAGCCCATCTGTGTTATTGGTCTAATGGTAACTGTTGGCTAGGACATGAGTGTTTCTTCACTCGTTTCAGACCTTTTACATTCGTGTGAACAAGGAGCGTGGGGCCGCAGTCTAATCACCTTTCCAAAGGTGGCCGATTTATTCTCCGTTCTGTAGACTCAAGTTATTTGTGATGGGAAATGAGATTTTTTAAAAGTATAAAATGGAACAGCTTGGCTGTTGCACTGTTGCTTTTTGTTTGACGTTTAAGCTGATGAATGACTCACAAGCAATAGCTAGGTGTGAGTAGCTAGACTGTACATGCAGTATGTTCGTTATCCCCCTCTGGATATAATTCCTGGCTGAGGATTCCAGCTCTCTGCAGCATCGCCCAACTGTGCAATAACAGTGCCTTCCATAATTGAGTATTCTGATCCCTTGCATACGTCACTAAGCTCTTGGAATGAGCTTCAAGTTCTTCTGTGCCTAATGGCTTCTATCTGTTAACTGTCAGCTTTGCAGGAGAGCAGCATTTTTAAAGATTTCCCCTGAACTGCAGAAAACCTCAGTGCTGGAGAAGAGTCAGAAATCTTCAAGTTTGATCAGTAAAATACATGCTGTTCATCCCGAAACATTGTTGACTTTATTTTAGAGAGAAGGAAATGGGCTCATTACCAGAGAGCTAACTTTCAGCTACGTGGCTGAATGCCACACTAAAACATGCACTGTGGATATCATACTGTCTGGCCTTTTATTCTGTCAAGTTCAATTTTTTTGTTATTGCATATCCTAGAATAACTTCAAAACATTTGCACTTTTTACTGACCAGCCAAAACCCGATCTCATTTAAAGTTCCACTAACTTTGGCTAATTGGTACCAGATCCTGTTTAGCCATCTTCCTCGGCCACTGTCTCTGTCCACAGCGCCTCCTTTGTTTGGCACACCCCTCCCCAAAAAAAAACTCACATTCAATCTGTTCTGGCAGTACCTCACTTCATGCAGTTATATAAATTAGGCTTATTTTCTCTTGCATTTAGAAGATTTTTATGGGGTTAGTCGATCAAAGTCTTCAAGGTATTAAAAGGCAAAGATACTTAGATAAAAATACTGTTTCCACAAGTTGGGGTTTCTAGAACTAGGGGGCATAGTTTTAGGTGCAAGAGTCAGACTGTTCAAGAGAGATGTTAGGAGGCACAACACACAAATGGTGGTAGAGGTTTGGAACTCTTCCAAACAGCAGTTGTTGCTAGGTGGGTTAGCTTTAAATCTGAAGTGTTTGTTAGGCAAAGGTATTAAGGGATATGGGCCAAAGGAAGATGTATGGCGTTAGGTCATAAATCAGCCATGATCTCATTGAATGGCAGAATCGGTTTCAGTAGCTGAATAACCTATTTTTATTCCTCGTTTTTTTTTTTACTACTTACCCTTTTCACCATGGCTTCCTGCATACAAAACCTGGTACTCTGGAATCTACCAGGTTTGCTATGCTGCTCCAACTCTGGCCCCTCACTCCTCCATTGCTGCCGTGCCTTCAATTTACCAAGGCCCTTCACTCTGAAACTCTGTCCCTAAATCTTACTGGCTATCTCCCTTCCTTTAAGTTTCTCCTTGCGAACCTGCCTTTTTGATTAAGCGTTTAACTATCTTTGTGATTCGGTGTCAAACTTTAGCAGGAAGCACTGTTGTGAAGAATCTTGGAACCATTATATTATCTTAAGGTATAACTGCAAGTTCTATCAATTTCTTGTTTGATTTTGTTTTGATACCTTGCTCAAATGGCAAAACTTCTTTTTGTGATTTGGAGCAATTGATGTTACAGGTTGCTTAACCATATTAGCTAGGTGGCACCAAATACTGTCCTCACCTAGTAACTCTTTGACAGATGACTGTGGAACCCTGCTTAACCTTTGTACTTGCCCTCCCAAGATTTTATACCAAGGCCATCAGTAACATTCCAATTGCATGCTATTGCACTGATCTGGAGAAGTCAGAATGGATCAATGATTATGTAGGAAGCCAATTCCTTTCCCAGACAGCCATTACAACATGAACCATCTCTACTGCGGGCAGAGGGTGGGGTGATGACGAGATTTTCTTTTTGCTTCATTGTTCCCATGCTGCCAACAGCTCGGCTCCATAAAAATCAGCAACCCTTATCATGAATCATGGTCAGTGGCTATGCCTTCAGAGTGAATGCGACAGCAAGTCTCACCAGGTTATTCCTCACTGGAGAGGTAACAGTTAAGCATAATTCTAGACACCTGCTGAAATTCTGATCAGAAGGTATGACCAGATTGGGATGAAACAGTGGGCTATCTTGATGTATAAAACTCAGGAAACCATAAACTTGGATCAAATTCCCAAGTTAATTGGGAAACAATTCTGTTCTATGAAAAGGTTCTGTGGCCGCATAGGTGGCAAACACATTGTCGAGGCAGGTCGAAACATACAACTGCTAAGCACACATCGGTTGCAAATTCCGAAGTGTCAGTTGTTTTAGGTATGTGCTGAGAAGTTCGGAAATGGCAGTTGTGATAGCAGTGCTTTGCCATGGACAGACCTTAAGATGTAGCTTCAAGATTCATATAAAGTAATGCATGGTCTCATTATTCAACAGTCACTCAGGAAGCGACATGGTTGGTATATATTTTTAACTTTGGAATGGCTGTCATGTTTGGTGTTTGGCCAACATGAAATGGGATGATCTCCAGTAGGGTACGTTCCAGACAGCTGACAGCAAACTAGTTTTCCTCGTCCCCTCTCCTGATCTGCAGTTCCTCACTGGGTTACAGTTGTGCAAGCACCAGTTGCATTCCAGCACAGCAGTCCAGATTTAAGTGCCAGTCAGCTATTTGGCTGTTGAAGCTTCACACTCTGGTCAGATCCTGTTGTAGCTTAAGTGCATGCGGTTTAATCGGTCATGCAGTTAGTTATCAGCCGTGGACTCAAATCAATAAGACGTGTGTTTGACCTATTTTGTTCATACTGTTTTTCGGAAAGTGATCTATTCACTTGATTTTTTTTTCAGAATCTTTCCTTTGAATCTTTCCTTGAAAGCATGTTTTTCATTCTACTTCTCCCACTTTCAGTTGGGCCATACAATCTGTTGCATATTTTACAAATGTAGTTCCAGCGTAGATTTATGCCTTCCTATTACCAAATCATTCACCGCGAGTAGATCTTTTATCCCTGTTAACTTTTTCCTAACTTCTAATCATTTTGAGCATCCCTTGATTTTGTTTTTCCTGTCACCTCAAGGGACCACCTGTTTCTCTGGTCATCATGGTCACTAAAGCCTTGCATCTCCAGTATTATATTGATGATAGTCCTCTTTAATGCAACCAAACTGTGTTGTGATATTCAGTAATAAGGTGTACAGGGTCTGTATTACCTGTTAGAATCACTGAATACAAAACCTGTTTATGAAACAGGCTCTATTCACTTGTCCCACTTTGGAAGACATAACTTCTAAAAGCTTTTCTAATCTTAAACATTTGCAAATCAGTGAAACTTTCTAACATTTTGTATTCACTGGACTTTAGCAAATAGTGACTTGATTGAAACATTTAAGATCCCAATTTCCCTTGGAGCGTCTGTACATACCAGTTGGTGTGTGACAGCATTAACCTCTGGTTCCATAAGTCGCTGCCGTGCATGGAACTCCAGTCCGCTCAGTTGCAGGAAAAACGAGAGGGAATGTAGGTCTTGACAGGGTGCATGTAACTAGGGGGCTGCTGTTAAAAAAAAAGTCTTGTCCTTTTAAGAATGACCAGGAGGTTTATTTTTCAGAGGTCATGAGTCTTTGGGGCACTTTTTGTTTCAAAGGCTTATGGGGGCAAAATATTTTTTATGGCAGTGGTAGGTGAGTAAGGGTTGAAAGGTTATTGTGGGTAGATGAAAATAGCTACTATTTAGATCATTTATAATGTTACAGAATGACTTGAAAGGGCTGAGTGGCGTACTCTTACTCCTAATTTGAATGTTTGTATGTCTTCTCTATCCATATTCCATAATTTGTCTTATCACTGTTTATCATTGCATTCATCACTGTAATCTTTCTTTGCTGTCCCTTTCTTCACCTTTTTTCCCTATTGTTAGTGTTTTCATCAGTGGGTTGTACAAGTCCCACTCCAGGACTTGTACACCACAATATCAGCTGACACTTCACTGCATTACAGAGGGAGTTCTGCATTGTCTGAGGTGCTCTCTCTTGAATTAGATGGTAAACTGAGGCTCTGTTTATGTTTTACGTTTCAAAAAAAAATTCCCTGCGTTATTTTGAAGATGTAGGGGATTTAACCCTGATGACCTGCCTAATATTTAATCCTCAACCAACTGTTAGGAAAAACAGATTTTCTGGTTGTTATCCCATTAATGAGTTTGCTGTGTGCAAAGTGGTTGCACGTGTACGACTTGAAACAGTGACGTTACTTATTGGCTATCAGCTACTTTGAGAAATCTGCTCACAAATGCTAAAATTTCTTTTCTTTCAATATGCTAATGTAGCAGTTTCTTACTGTCCTATTATCTCTGTTCTTTTTCACATTGCTCCCATCTAGAGGTGCTGAGACCAATTGTAGTATCCCCTTCCATCATCCTTGGAGACAGTGTGTAACCAGCTGAACTCCTAGGGAAACTGTGAGTACAACCTTTGAATAGGTTTGTTGGGAAGGGCAATTTTAATGGATCCATTCTTATTTCATACTTTGATCTCTTCAACTTTAGAGAATAAAGCTTTTTAAAAGTTAGTCTAAACATTTGGGACATGGCCCCCTTTCCTTCTGCAGTTCTCCAG
This sequence comes from Chiloscyllium plagiosum, assembly GCF_037043375.1. NCBI lineage: Eukaryota > Metazoa > Chordata > Chondrichthyes > Orectolobiformes > Hemiscylliidae > Chiloscyllium > Chiloscyllium plagiosum. The sequence goes on from NW_028270182.1 coordinate 10,425,143, forward strand.
ATATCAGTGTCTCTGCAGTTGGAATCTCCTCTACTCTGTACTTATAATTTAACTAAAATGTATTAACTGACTGACCAAATGGTGAGGATGCCCATGGTTAAGCTTGGTGAAAGTTGCTTTGGTGGTGCCACTGTGAATTGGCAAGTTTCCCACTGAAGTTTTGTGAAACAGGTTTGACTTGAGGTGGCGGCAAGGCTACTCCTATTTAGGGGAGGGGTGGAGCAGCTGGATTCTTCACAGTGACTGCATATTAGAAAGTATCACTTGGTGTTAGAGAGCATGAGAGGCGATTTTATTTTGGCATGGGTGGGTGCTGAGGTTCCGAGTGGCACCATCAGCCTTTTCTTTGAGGGAGGATTAACAGGATAGTTCGGAAAAACACGAGCAAGCGGATGTGGGATCTAATTTAAACTGGTTAACTGGGAATGTGGGAAAATGGTGTCATGTAGCACATCACGAGGAATTTGGTAGGGTGGAATCAAACCCCAGTCTCTGGCACTGAGGCAGCAGTGCTAACCACTGGATCACTCCATGTAATTCATTCAGTTGTGCATCAGTGTGTGGTCTGCAGGAGAGAGTGCAATCTGCTGATGGGAAAACTGCAAGAGTTTAATTGTAGCTAGTGTTTTGCTCTTTCCTATGAGTGTCTTGAGTGAGTGCATTCTACCTTCCTCTGTCAGGCCAAGTAGCTGCTTAAATGTAAAACATAAAACTGGTATTTTTGAACAAGTCTTGGACCCCTAGCGCAGACCCAAAACTGGTATCATTCTTGAGCTTGACTTTGCTGGCATTGAGCATGTTGTGGATTTAGAGTTTTCTCAGCTACTGGCTCGTTCAGTTTTAGACATGAGTGGTTAGAGGGGCTAGGTTCTCTATTTTTAACTTCCCCTCTGGATGGTACATTTAGTTAAAAGGATTGCTGACAGTGGGAAGTCATGGTGTGGGTGAATTGTGGGTCTGTTTCAATGGCCAACCTTCAATCCTTTGTGGTTTGTAAAAAAAAAAGTTGCTGACTTCTTTGGCTGCTTTCCAATACAGTCAGTAATCTGACTGCAATAGAAAGTTGTATACACTACTAAGTTAGTTAGCCAGTTCTGCGTTTTGATTATGCTCTTATTAAATGAGGCAAACAAAAGTCTATGGCAGTGTGCCAGGCTCAGAATTTTACACAGCGAACAGATTGCAGAGTATTTGCTGATGTCACCTCAAACTCTAGTTCTTGCTATTTTAAAAAGGGATTCCAGGGCTCTCCCCAAACTTTGTCTCTGAAAATTCAAATGCATGCCTGCTCTCTGTAATCCTCTAGGGTTACATTTAATTTCACTTTAGCTGGGGAGCTGAAAATAATTTTTTTGGTAATATTGGGTTGTACTTTACTGATCCCTCTTTCTCTGCTTGCCCTCTTTGACCCATTCCCAAGAACCCTGGTAGTGTATATTTTGTATCCAATGTGAGAGAGGCTGGCTAGATGAGACTCAACCACATTGATATGGTCTGGAGTCACTTTCAGGCCAGTTCAGTTAACAGTGGCAGATTCCTTCCATGAAAGACACTAGCCAGTCAGATTTTCTTGACAGCAAACGGATCATAACTTTTTTTTATTTCAGATTTACTTAAGTAACTGAAGTGAAATTTCCTAGCTGACTCAGTAAATGAACTTGCGTTTCCAGATGGCTGGTCCAGGATTCTAGATTACTAATTCAGTGGTTACTAGATCATGGCTGTTAGACTATCGTGTTGCTTGGCACTTCATAGCAGCTCTTGTAACTTGCTTGTTATCTTGTAGATGCCATAGCTGAAAATATGGTTCCTGGCGAAATAGCAGACTGATGATTGGTTCCTTCTATCTTCAGGCTTGTGTTTCTGCACCAGCTATGCTTCTATTTTAAGATGCTGTTTTGCACTTAGGCAGCATTTAGTGTGGGTTGGTCTTGATTCCTGCGTGTTTCCTTCTCTGGGCGACTATCCGTTACTGACTTATCGTCATTGGCAGCCTTTGACTGGCAGAGATTCTTGGCTGCAAATAATGTATAAAAACATCTTTCAGCTAATGCAGTTTTTCCTCTTCAAAGTTTTTAGTCTTGCCTTCATGTTGATTGATAGTAAATTTGTGTTTTTGATATTTATTTGGAGGCCTCAGATGTTTGCTGTTCTGCAGGTTTTGATAGGATGGGTTCAAATAGAGTACATCAAATAGAGATGTACAGCATGGAAACAGACCCTTTAGTCCAACCCATCCATGCCGACCAGATATCCCAAGCCAATCTAGTCCCACCTGCCTGCACCCGGCCTATATCCCTCAAAACCCTTCCTATTCATATATCCATCCAAATGCCTCTTAAATGTTGTAATTATACCAGCCTCCACCACATCCTCTGGCAACTCATCCCATACACGTACCACCCTCTGCGTGAAAAAGTTGCCCCTTAGGTCTCTTTTATATCTTTCCCCTCTCATCCTAAACCTATGCCCTCTAGTTCTGAACCAAGAGCCATCGATGCAAGGTGTTTATCAAGAAACGTGAAGTTGAGTTGGATTGTCTTTACCCAGAGAGTGGTCAGAATTTGGAGCTTGCCTCCACATCAAGTGGCTGAAGTCATTGTATTTGTGCATTTAAAAGGAGGAAGCTAGACAAACATAGGACATAGATGGAAATAGTGCGCTACAGTGATGTAGAAAAATGGAAGGCGGCCTCGGTGAAATATGACCACTCGGTGATTGAATGTTAGGTTTCTGAGCTGTATACCTGATGTATATGCAATAATATAATGTTTAATTAGTCAAGGGATTATTGTTAGGAGTATTGATAACTTTATCAATGGATTCCCTGTTCCCACATCCCAAAAGTAAATGTCTAGTATGGTCTGATTTTTAACTGTGAACTTTGTCCTTTCTTTCAGTGAAGTAAACCAGTATTTTGTGAATGATAAAGGGAATTACTATCAGACCAATTCATCTGTTGTATTAGCTACTCAGAACAACGTATCTTGGGGAGTCTCCAACACCGGTTGTAGGTTGGGAACCTGACCTGTGGTCAAGGTAGGTAACATTCTTCTGTTTGTGTTGTGCTTTGAACATTGCAGTGGTGCCCTATTTGCCCTTCGGGCACTGTTTTAATTAAATCCAATGCCTGTTATTTAAAATCTTGTAGCACCTTGATAATAAATCAGTCTTCCCACGACATCCACATTTGGTTGCAGTCTGTCTTGAACTGTTAATTTGGATAGGAATAAATGGTTTCAGTTGATAGGATATCCTGAATGGTGTGTCACGGGTCGATGCTGAGGCCTCAACTCTTTGATATATAGTAATGATTTGGATGAAGGAATCAAAGGTATGGTAGCTAAATTTTCTGATGACACCAGGGTAGATAGGAAAGTGAGTTAGCAAAATGAGATACTAAACCAGCAAAGGAAAATAGGTGAAGTGAAAGGGCAAAGAACTAGCAAATGAAGAATAATGTGGAAAATGTGAAATTGTTGCAGAGCTGAGATGCAAAGAAGTGTGCCTGAATCACAAGGTTAGTAAACAGGATTATTGTGGATGGAGGTTTTCTCTTGTGGGAGAGTCTAGAACTAGGGGATCAGAGCTTAAGATATGAGGCCACCCATTTCATAAACAAAGAAGCATTTTCCCTCTGAAGGTTGAGTGGTCTTGAGTGTTTTAATTCTCTTCCTCATGTGGCAGTGGATGTAAAATCTTTGAGTATTTTGAAGGCAGCTGTAGCCAGATTCTTGATTAACATGAGGATGAAATATTGTCAGGAGTGTGCAGGAAAGTAAAATTGAAGTTCAAACCAAATCTGCCATGATCTGTTTGAATGATGGAGCAGACTTGAAGGGCCAGTTGGACTGTTGTTGTCCTTGACTCTGTTTTTCTTTCCTGTTAGTGCCTTTGGTCCTCCTCATTCCCTTGAACTTGTTCATTGCTGTTGGTCTCGTTTGAGTCAGATCTCTTTTTTTAGTTTTAAATTTTCCTCATAACAATTGTTGGAGTGTGCTCAATTTCTGTCAAGAATGTTTTTTTTTGGGTGGTATCATTTTCTGAGCTCCAGTTCTGCTTGCTGCATACCTGCTTTGGTTTGCACCCTTTCTTATTTCGAATTTTTATTTTATCTGTTCAATATTACATTCAGCTAAGTTAACTCTTATGGTGTAAAATTGGACAGGAAAGCTCTCCTGTTTCTCTTAGGATAGGGTATTTAATGCCCACATGAATAGGCAGAACATCAGGGCTGCTTGAAATTGGGTTTCACACCTCAAATGGGTTTGCAGTATCTGAGGCAGTAATGGCTGCCATTGTGTTTTGACTATGTAATGACAACTATGCCTTTGCTCTAACAAGTCTCCAGCTCTCACATCTCAGTGTTTGTAACAAGTTTCAAGCCTTTAATTGTGGTCAAGTGGGGAAAAACTTGAAGTCCTAGATAATTCAGAATTTTGTCTCAAATGTGCTTATGGTGCTGTAGCAGTTCCCTGACGCTGTACTACATACACTGCAAGGTGATGAAAAATAGATTAGTTAGTTGACATTCTCATGAAAATAAGGGACACTGAAGCAAAATTTTTTTCCACAGGCTTGGGAGGCTGGGACTAGAAAGAAAATTTAAAAATTAGAGCTCTCGAGCATAAAATTGAGAAGTTTGGATCTCTTAATTGTAAACGACATCAGATGCCAAACCAATTAATTTTGAATCTGAAGTTGATAGAATTTTTATAAAAAGCATTTGGGTCAATGGAGCTGAGTCATGGATCAGACATGGCGTGGCAGAACATACATGAGGCAATGGAGGGCTTCTGTATTACTTTTGAACTTGAGCGAGAGGTTAAAAGAAATCTTCTTTCTCCCCCTCACTGATAGCCTAAACATTCATGTTATTGTTGTAATTGAATCATAGAGTATTACAGCATGAAGATAGATCATTAAGCACCCATCCACTAATTCCATTTCCCAACACTGACCGACAGCCTTGTATGCTTTGGTGTTTCAAGTCTTCAATGAAACATGAAATTATTCCTGCTTCTGCCCCCTTTCAGGCAGAACACTCTAGATACCCACCACTCTCTTGGTGGCAAAAGTTCTCCTTAAATCCTCTCTAACCTCTAAGATACTGTCATAATGCAGGAAATCTTGCAACTGATTTATGCAAAGCAAGCTCTCTCAAAACTGTGAGATAATAGGTCAGAATTCTCTGTTCATTTGAAGGTTAAATTGACAGGTGGAAAGCCTCCAATCATGATCCTGGGGTATTAAGGTGCCCACCATGAGGACCTGTGGCAACCTCCAGCTTAAGAGGTCCTCTCCAAAACAGCACCTCTGACACCATGGCACCCCCTCAGCTGCGTGTTGAATTGCGAACCACAATTGTGTGCAAACATGGGTTGAACTCATCAATTTCAAATGAGGTGTGACTGCTATCAACCGACAAAGACTTCTGAAAAACTATTTCAGATGCCTGTACCACCTCTGCACTTGTCAAAGCCAGGAGGTCAAAGCTTCAGACTGCATGCTCATAATCTCGACTGTGAAAATGCAATATTGAAGGAGCTGCTGCCTTGTCGCAGTTTCCATGTTTAAAATGAAATGGTCAACCTTTCACGTTAACTTCAGTGATTCCAATGCATTACCAGAAGTGCAGATTGCCTAGCATCTTAATCAACCGTACTGAGTTAGATGACCCAGCCATTAACTAAATTGATAATTGTGCAATGTTGATGCTGCAAAATGGGTTGTAGCATTTGTCGTATACATAATTGCATTCTAAGACAATTTGTTGTATGTGAACAAATTTGTGTCCTCAGATCATCATTGAAATTTGCTGTCTATTTAAAACGTGACTGGGCCTGCAGTCAATTGCTTTGATTTGTGTGTGTTTTTTTTCAACATAATCCTTTTCTAATTAACCATTTTCTGGCCTTGTGTACTTTTTTTTTGGAAGCGAATTTACATTTTGCATATTTAAGGCTCCATTATTATTCATTCCGATCCCTCTACTAGAAATTTAACATTCGTGGTGGTATTTAAAACATGTCGCTCTGAATTCTGTTCTTTAGTTGTGTGTCAAGGATGTCCTCTAAGAGTCAGAGTCAGAGATGTACAGAGCCTTCGGTCCAACCCATACATGCCGACCAGAGATCCCAACCCAATCTAGTCCCACCTGCCAGCACCCGGCCCATATACCTCCAAACCCTTCCTATTCATTTACCCATCCAAATGCTTCTTAAAAGTTGCAATTGTACCAGCCTCCACCACTACCTCTGGCAGCTCATTCCATACACGTACCACCCTCTGTGTGAAAAAGTTGCGCCTTAGGTCCCTTTTATATCTTTCCCTTCTCACCCTAAACCTATGCCCTCTAGTTCTGGACTGCCTGACCCCAGGGAAAAGACTTTGTCTATTTATCCTATCCATGCCCCTCATGATTTTGTAAACCTCTAGAAGGTCACCCCTCAACCTCCGACGTTCCAGGGAAAACAGCCCCAGCCTGTTCAGCCCCTCCCTAGAGCTCAAATTCTCCGATCCTGGCAACATCCTTGTAAATCTTTTCTGAACCCTTTCAATCTTTCCGATAGGAAGGAGACCAGAATTGCACGCAATATTCCAATAGTGGCCGAACCAATGTCTTGTACAGCCGCAACATGACGTTCCAACTCCTGTACTCCATACTCTGACCAATAAAGGAAAGCATTCCAAATGCCACCTTCGCTATCTGCGACTCCACTTTCAAGGAGCTATGAATCTGCACTCCAAGGTCTCCTTGTTCAGCAACACTGCTGAGGACCTTGACATTAAGTGTATAAGTCCTGCTAAGATGTGCTTTCCCAAAATGCAGCACCTTGCATTTATCAGAATTAAACTTCATCTGCCACTTCTCAGCCCATTGGCCCATCTGGTCCAGATCCTGTTGTAATCTGAGGTAACCTTCTTCGCTGTCCACTACACCTCCAATTTTGGTGTCATCTGCAAACTTATTAACTGTACCTCTTATGCTCACATCCAAATCATTTATGTACATGTCAAAACGTAGAGGACCCAGCACCGATCCTTGTGGCACTCCTCTGGTCACAGGCCTCCAGTCTGAAAAACAACCCTCCACCACCACCTTCTGTCTTCTACCTTTGGGCCAGTTCTGTATCCAAATGGCTAGTTCTCCCTGTATTCCGTGAGATCTAACCTTGCTAACCAGTCTCCCATGGGCAACCTTGTCGAACACCTTACTGAAGTCCATATAGCTCACATCTACCGCTCTGCCCTCATCAATCTTTGTTACTTCTTCAAAAAACTCAATCAAGTTTGTCAGACATGATTTCCCATGCACAAAGCTATGTTGACTATCCCTAATCAGTCCTTGCCTTTCCAAATACATGTATATCCTGTTCCTCAGGATTCCCTCCAACAATTTGCCCACCAGCGACGTCAGGCTCACTGGTCTATAGTTCCCTTGCTTGTCCTTACCACCATTCTTAAACAGTGGCACCATGTTAGCCAACCTCCAACATCTTCCAGCACCTCACCTGGGACTATCGATGATACAAGTATCTCAGCAAGGGTCCCAGCAATCACTAGCTTCCCACAGTTCTAGGGTACACCTGATCAGGTCCTGGGGATTTATCCACCTTTATGCGTTCCAAGACATCCGGCACTTCCTCCTCTGTGATATGGACATTTTACAAGGAGTCACCATCTATTTCCCTACAGTCTATATCTTCCATATCCTTTTCCACAGTAAATACTGGTGCAAAATACTTGTTTAGTATTTCCTTCATTTTTTGTGGCTCCGCACAAAGGCTGTCTTGCTGATCTTTGAGGGGCACTATTCTCTCCCTAGTTACCCTTTTGTCCTTAATGTATTTGTAAAACCCCTTTGGATTATCCTTAATTCTATTTGTCAAAGTTTTCTCATGTCCCCTTTTTGCCCTCCTGGTTTCTCTCTTAAGTATACTCCCACTGCCTTTATACCCTTCTAAGGATTCACTCGATCTATCTGTCTATATCGTACATATGCTTCCTCCTTTTTCTTAACCAAACCCTCAGTTTCTTTAGTCACCCGGCATTCCCTATACCTACCAGCCTTTCCTTTCACCCTGACAGGAATATACTTTCTATGGATTCTCGTTATCACATTTCTAAAGGCTTCTCATTTTCCAACCGTCCTTTTACCTGCAAACATCTGACTCCAATCAGCTTTCGAAAGTTCTTGCCTAATACTGTCAAAATTAACCTTTCTCCAATTTAGAACTTCAACTTTTAGATCTGGTCTATCCTCTTCCATCACTATTTTAAATCTAATGGAATTATGGTCGCTGGCCCCAAGGTGCTCCCCCACTGATACCTCAGTCACCTACCCTGCCTTATTTCCCAAGGCTCGGTCCAAGTTTTGCACCTTCTCTAGTAGGTACATCCACATACTGAATGAGAAAATTTTCTTGTACACAATTAACAAATTCCTCTCCATCTAAACCCTCAACACTCTGGCAGTCCCAGTCTATGTTTGGAAAGTTAAAATCCTCTACCAAAACCACCCTATTATTCTTAGATAGCTGAGATCTCCTTACAAGTTTGTTTCTCAATTTCCCTCTGACTATTAGGGGGTCTATAATTCAATCCCAATAAGGTGATCGTCCCTTTCTTATTTCCCTGGATGTATTTCCAGGAATATCCTCCCTCAGCACAGCTGTAATGCTATCCCTTATCAAAAATGCCACTCCCCCTCCCCTCTCGCCTCCTTTTCTATCCTTCCTGTAGCATTTGTATCCTGGAACATTAAGCTGCCAGTCCGGCCCATGCCTGAGCCATGTTTCTGTAATTGCTATGATATCCCAGTTCCATGTTCCTAACCATGCCCTGAGTTCACCCGTTTTCCCTGTTTGGCCCCTTGCATTGAAATAAATGCAGTTTAATTTATTAGTCTCTGCCTGCCCTGACTATTTAACTCTCTTCTGTTCTCAACTGTACCAGATTGATCTCTTCCCTCGCAATCTCCCTGCCAGTATATTCGTCCCCTTCCAATTTAGGTGCAATCCGTCCTTGTACAGGTCACTTCTACCCCAAAAGAGATTCCAATGATCCAAAAATGTGAATCCTTCTCCCATACACCAGCTCCTCAGCCATGCATTCATCTGCTCTATCCTCCCAATCCTGCCCACACTAGCTCGCCAGAACTCTCCGCTTCATTTTAATCTGGTATGCCGTGGTAGATTTCTAGGTTTCTTTTTTGTGACTGATAATCAGGTTTTCAAAGAGGAAAACATTCTTTCTGCTGATGTAAATTAGAAACCAAGAAACCTTTCCTTTTCTGTAGATATGTTTTGCATATGAGATTGGTGCACAAAGTCATTCATGGTCATTTCATGTATATGTTTCTGGCATTCTCCTGGAAGCAGAAAAGGTTGAAATGATTTGTCACAAATGTTTAAAATTATAAAGGTTTTGGATTGAGTAAATCAGGAAAAACATTCTGGTGGCCTACTGGTTTGCATTCAAAGACAAAACATGTTTGCAGAGTGGCTAGACAGAGTTTAGAGTGCACTGTCTGTTATGGAGAAGAGAAATAGATAGAAAAATACAGCAAAGAACAGGCCCTTTGGCCCACGATGTTGTGCTGAGGTTAATCCTAATGTAAAATATAGTAACTAACCTACGCGCCCCCTCAACTCACTGCCATCCATGTGCATGTCCACAGTCGCTTAAGTGTCCCCAATGACTCTGCTTCCAGCACCACCACTGGCAATGCATTCCATGCATTCACGACTCTGTGCGTAAAGAACCTACCTCTGATGTCTCCTTTATACCTTCCTCCTTATATCTTCAAACAATGACTCCTCGTACCAGTCAGTCCTGCCCTTGGGAAAAGTCTCTGGCTATTGGCTCTGTGTTCCGCTCATTATCTTGTATACCTCGATCAGGTCTCCTCTCTTCTTCCTCCTCTCCAGAGAGAAAAGTCCGAGTTTATTCATAAGACAAGCCCTCCAGTCCAGGCAGCACCCTGGTAAACCTTCTTTGCACCCATTCCAAAACCTCTGTACCTTTCCTATAGTAGGGCGACCAGAACTGGACACAATATTCCAAGTGTGCAAAACCTCGCAGCTCTTGAACTTGATCCCCATGTTAATGAAAGCCAAAACACCATATGTTGCCAATCCTTTTGTTTTGAATTCCTTCCACATCTTCCAAACCAATGATGATTACCACCGAGAAGGACAGCCACCACCAGCAATATCTCCTCCAATCTGCATCCTAATTTGAAACTGTGTTGCTGCTCCTTTGTTATTGCTGGATCAAAATAGAGGATCTCCTTCCCTAACAATGTTGCATGTACCCACAGAGTATAAACTGCAGTAATTCAAGAAGGGAGCTCACTACAGCATTCTCAAGGCTAGTTGGGAGTATGCAGTGATCCCCACAACCCATGAATGAAATTTAGGAAAATTGCTTATCAGAGCAATTGGATTAATGCAAAATTTGTATACCGCTGGAGAAAAGAATGTTGTATGATTGTTTGTTTGAAATTTGTCACTTCTATATTCGTCCTGGTGAGTGCAAGGCACAATTTGCAACATGTTCCCCTCTCTTCACCAATGCCAATGTAAAACAGAACAATTTCTTTTCAAAGAAGAACTTGGAAGGTGAAAGGGTGGGTGGCAGTGGTTAGCACTGCTGCCTCAGCGCCAGAGACCCGGGTTCAATTCCCGCCTCAGGCGACATTGACTATGTGGAGTTTGCACGTTCTCCCCATGTCTGTTTGGGTTTTCCCCCGGGTGCACTGGTTTCCTCCCACAGTCCAAAAATGTGCAGGTTAGGTGAATTGGCCACCTAATGTTAGGTGACGGGGTAAATGTAGGAGAATGGGTCTGGGTGGGTTACGCTTCGGCGGATCGGTGTGGACTTGTTGGGCCGAAGGGCCTGTTTCCACACTGTAAGTAATCTAATCTAAGATGGCTGGGATGGCTAGCATAAGAGCTGGCAAGTGAAAGACCTGATGCAGAGCCAATAGACTGGCTTCCTTCTACTTTGATATGATCCCTGGACTGGATTTGCAGCAAGATGAGAAATTAAGGCTATTGCAGTAGTGGGTTTTTTTTTGTATTTTCAATGGTGCAGGGTGTCTTCTGAATTGCCCCTGTGAAGGGTGCATGCTTTATTGTACATCAAAGCTGAACTTTAACACTTCTTTAGCATTGGAGCCTGGACAGTGGTGCATTGGTGCAGTAAACACGTTGACATTCTCTTTGAAGGCTCAGGTTATCAATCATAGGCTGATTCAGGTCATGCACCATATCATTTTCTTAACAAAAGAAGCTAACTTGTTTTTCTATGCACCATTTCAGTGCCACAACAACTTGAGGCTAGTTTTTTTTCAATAATGAAAATAATAGAAGGATGAGAATCTGCCATTGAACCCCATTGTTGTGTCATGAATAATGGTAGGTCATCTCTTGGCTTGAATGCATGTGTTCTTAAGAAACAACTAGCAACTGTGGAAAGCAGGGGGAATTCAAGTGAGAAGGCCTTTAAAAGCAAAATCAAATATTACATTTTGTTTTCAAACTTTTATTTAAAAAAAGAGAACCTGCCTGAATACATTTCCCTTCCATGACCTCCATTTTCACACTGACTCAGTAACTGCACATACATTAACGTGCTACTGTGTTGTCATTTTGGGTGCCAATGATGCTGTATTTAGTGACAACAGTGCCATAACATTGTTCTGTGGAAGATGGCACATTTTTTATTCATCATTCTTTAAAAATTGAGCATCTACTGCAGAAGTGCTCTGTTTACAAAGTGTTCAGTTAATACGTGAAAGCAGGCTATTAATGAAAAACTTCCATATCAGAAGCATGCCATACATCTACTGCATGTTTTCTCACAAAAGTGACTTTCGTTTAACATGGAGAAAATGAGGACTGCAGATGCTGGAGATCAGAGCTGAAAATGTGTTGCTGGAAAAACACAGCAGGTCAGGCAGCATCCAAGAAACAGGAAAATCGAAGTTTCGGGCATGAGCCCTTCTTCAGGGCTCATGCCTGAAACGTCGATTCTCCTGTTCCTTGGATGCTGCCTGACCTGCTGTGCTTTTCCAGCAACACATTTTCAGCTTTCGTTTAACGTGCTTTTTTTTCCCAGATCACATTGTGTGTGAAACAAGGGATAGCTCTACGTCATGTCTTACTGACTTGCATGCAAGTCTTTAAACACTAATGGAATATTATTAGCTTGAAGTAGTTTGGACAACACAAAGGATGTACATTCAAAGCCTCTTTGTATTATGTTTAGAGTACCTCTGAAAGCTTGTGTTGAGTTTAGATAACACTAAAGGTAAATTGCAAAAAATCCTGCATTATTAATTTAGCAGTTTTCTTTGAAATCTTGTCAATCTTGAGCCTGCTTAGCCATTCAGTCAGGTTACAACCAATCTGAATACTTCATATTCTGACCTACCTCCTTTCAGCTCTTGCTTATTAAGGATCAATCCACCTGTACCTTAAAAATATTCAAGGACTCTGCTTCAACCACCTCTTGAGAAAGAGAGTTTCAAAGACTTATAACCCTCAGGAAAAAAAAATGTTTTTATCGCCTTTCTTAAATAGGTAACTCCTTACATTTAAACAGTGACCCCAAATTCTAGATTCTCCCATATGAGGAAGCATGCATTCCACATCTTCCCAAGGCCCCTCATGATCTTATATTTTCATCATGTTGCCTTTTACTCTTCTAAAGTCCAATGGAAGCAAGTCTAATCTGTTCAATGTTTATTTGTAAGACAGCCATCCATTCCCAATATTCATTTAACATACATTTACATTCGACATAATCTAGGAGACCAGTGTAGTACACAGTACTCCAAATGTCTTATCAGCATGGAACATGCAGCTTCTTTTCCTTGTCTTGGTTTGGTATTGCCATAATACAATCAGCTCTCAGGCCTGATTGCTGCTTTCAACAGAGCCAGAGAACTGGTCTAAGGGGAAATAAGCAACACTTCCTACTCCTCAACTCCATGGACGCCTCATCTCCCCATATCAGGCGCTCTCAAAACGACTCTCTTCTCCTCACGAATTCTCTCAGTCTGAAGCACTGAGGACTTATGTTCAAGAACCACCCCAACAACTGGTGAAAGTTAGTTCATAAAATTGAAATGTAAAGCTTGCCTCCAGATCTGGTCATCAAGATTTGTAAAGGCGATCCTCATTGTCAGAAGCAATATCACCTAACACATAAAGGTGGAAATATGCTTTTCTTACCCAATCTGGCCTACATGTGAATTCAGACCCACAACAATATAGCGGGCTCTTAACTGCTCTCTGAAATGGCCTCAGAAGCCACAAGGACTGACAACACGTGCTGGCCTTGTCAACATTGGCAACATACCATTAAAGAATTAAAAACCAAGAGTTGGTCATGTAATGCAGGAAAATAACAGTAAATGTAAGTCCTTCTCTTAGGGAAAAGAGTTCTAGCTTAAAGAAGAAATCCTGCAATGTCACAAACATCATGGATTTCCCTCCTATCATTAAAGCTCTCCTTGTTAAAAAAGCCCCTTTTAAAAGTCTCTCTTAGATGCAAGGCAAAGCAAGTTGAGTGAATTCCCAAGTGATACTGATTCAGCTGCTATTTAAAAATGGACTTCTAAATCACATTTGTTTTGGAATGTAATTCCTTATTCCTGAGAGCAAGGTGTTATTTCTTGTCTCTAACCTCGTTTGAAGCTTGTGAATTTTGTCGTCCTGCAATCTCCATCCAAGTTAAATAGCTTGTTTATTGTAACCACCTCCATTTGGCTGTTATTTTATTGCTGGCAATGGTGCAGCTGTGTGCTGGGGCCCCACTTGTCTTGTTACTGAAGTTCATGTGGCAATAAATTCCAGTGTAGTATGAATCACTGCACAATCATGTAGACTGACATATTATAAAGGAAGTTTAAATGAAGACTGTTGAAAAATGGAATTAGCCAGATTGTGTTGGCAATGATATTTGTAGAATTGTGCAAGCTTTCCAACAGTTTGTGACTCATGACAAATGTCAATTTGAGGTACATTAAGCATGTTAACTCACTATTTCTGTTCCCAATAAGACTATTGCCCCCTTCTAAGGAAGTAATTTTACCACTAAACCTTTTTTTTATCCGTAGATGGTAAATCTCAGAGATTAAAATAAACTCCTGAGGGCAGCATTGCTGCTTAGTTGTCTTGAAGTGAATTATGAAACAGTACACAGTGTGTCCCAGGGCCATACTTAAATTGGAAAAATGACGAGAGGTCTGGGGGATGGACAAAAGGTTTTTTCCTCCTGTCTAAAAATGGGAGTCTGCTTTTTTATATTTTATGCGGATTTGGGATTGGATTAGCCAATACGCCCTGCCCTTTTCCCTTCCCTTTTGATTCCCAGAATACAACTATTCTGGTTAAAACAATGTGCATGGTTTGAATTGGTGCAGTAAGCCAAAGTTGCAACGTATCACAAAACTGTTTGTTGGGCAGTGCACACAGCGTGAATGGGGAGTGTCTTGGCAGGTTCGGACTTGGAAAAGGCCAAGGACATCCTGTTCAGTAACGTAGTTAACTGTTAGAGAAGCTTTGTATTGCAGCTGGCAGCCTCTGCTTCTGCCAGGTGGTACTTGTCTTTTTCTGAAGCTTTCTCTTCCCCCGCAGATGGGGTCAAACGCAGCAACAGATGCTGTTGCACAATTTTCCTTGCCTGCCTGGCAAACTTAATTTGGCGAGACTCCCTTCAAGTTTCCTAATAAGACAACAGCCGGAAATCATCAAACACTTGTTTGCAGTTCCAATTCCCCCCAGTCAGTTTGTTTAGAATTTTTTTATCTGAAAGGGAAACCAGATAGATCCAGAGAGCGTCCAATCATATCTGCAGTCAGTGCTGAGTTCACAGATCTCAGCTGGTGGTACGTTTGTGTGGCGTTTGGCACTGGTCTGGCTGGCATAGGGTAAAAGTGATTTTGGCCAGGGTCCATCCTTTTGGCTGTAACCCACTGACCCACACAAATGTGCAGATCTTGGGTGCCCCTGAACAGACCATCACAAAGCATGATTGCTGTAGAAAAGCACCAAAATCCAGTGCCTCTGTCCTATAGAACTGACCACAATCCAGAAATGCCAGGCAAACAGTCAAAAGCAATAGCAACAAAAGTTATTTTCCCTTGTGTCAGTTTCATTTCAAACATCTGCCAGTCAATTCTCTTATTGTGCGGTGTTTTTTTGCCACTCTAACATCAGGTCGACACAGCAAAGGAAAGCTCTCTGTGATGTCCTGTTTGTATTTGTTGATGCGGAGAGCGATTATTCCTCTAACTCAGTCACGAGCTGAAAAATGTGTTGCTGGAAAAGCGCAGCAGGTCAGGCAGCATCCAAGGAGCAGGAGAATCGACGATTCGGGCATATGCCCTTCTTCAGGAATCATTCCTGAAGGAGGGCTTATGCACGAAACGTCAATTCTCCTGCTCCTTGGATGCTGCCTGACCTACTGCGCTTTTCCAGCAACACATTTTTCAGCTTTGATCTCCAGCATCTGCAGTCCTCACTTTCTCCTCTGACTCAGTCAGCACTAATGAGTACAGAACTAGTCATGGTTACCAGCAGCACAGAAAAAGTGTCAGGGCTCTCCCACTGCTGCATGCAACTGCAGAATTACATCAGTTGCATTCTGATCCGGGAACCAGTTTACCTTCGGAGGGTTAGTCTGAACTTGTTGGACTGAAGGGCCTGTTTCCAGACTGTAGGGATTCTATGATTCTGTGGTGGAAGTTAAATTTTAGTGGGGCGATTGACTGAATATCTGAGTACACAGCATGGTGATTTTAGAATTGTATGCTTATTCACGTGATCGTGATGCTACTGTGCACACACAGTCCCACTATCTGGGTCAAGTCTGTATATCATCTAACATCATCAAAATAGCTTCGCAGATCATCTGCCTCCTTGCTATTTGTTAGACCTCGCCAGAGGTAAATTTAGTTTGTTTTTAACGACAGAATACAGTGCAACACTTCACTAGCTGGGCCTTTGAATGTGAGGTCCTAGAAGGCACGTATAAAAGCATGCCTTTCTTCCGCACAAAGAGGGTGTGAACAAATCATGACTGTTCAGTTGCTAAATTTGCTGATAGCACAAAGGTATGTTGGAAGATACACTGTGAAGTGGTCAAAATTAATTTGCAAAAGGATACGGATGATTTGTGAATGGGCAAAAGTTTGGCAGTTGGAGTATGACCTGGAGAAATGTGATTTGGCAGGAAGAATCAAAAAGCCGCATGTTATATAAATGGAGAGTGTTTGTAAACCTCTGAGCTACAGGTGGATCCATGAATTGCAAAGTTAATGCACAGATATAGTGAGTGATTTAATAGGCAAATTGGATCTTGTCATTTATTGCATGATAAATGGGATATACCCAGAGGACATTTGCACAAGGCATTGTTGTTGCCATTTTTGGAGAACTGTACTGTTTTGGTCCCTTTTTAAGAAAGGATATAAATGCTGATATCTAGGAAAGGCAGGATCCTGCCTGAGGAAGAAGTCAGGCAGGCTGGGCCTGTGCCCTTAGGAACTAAGAAGAATGGGAAGTCATAGTCAAAGATGTACAGCATGGAAACAGACCCTTTGGTCCAACCCGTCCACGCCGACCAGATATCCCAACCAATCTAGTCCCACCTGCCAACACCCTGCCCATATCCCTCCAAACCCTTCCTACTCCTATACGCTTGTTGAACTTATAAGATCTTGAGGGGACTTGACAGAGTCGATGCTGAACGGATGTTTGCTTGCTCTTGTAGGGAGGATAGAAGAAGAAAATGCAATTTAACAGTAATTTGAAACACATTTTGAGATTCTTGAATCTTTGGAACTCGCTTATCCAGAGATGGAGCCATTTTTATTGTATTAAAGGCAGAGGCAGATTCTTGAGTAACAGGGGAGTCTAAGGTTATCAGTGCTGGTGCAAAAATGAAGTTGCGACCTGATCTTACTGAATTGTGAATGAGTCTTGAGCAGCCGGATGGCCTACTCTTGTTCCTAATTCCTGTGTTCATAAGACTGCATGTTGATCGGTATTATGAAGAAAATATTATTATGACCTTCTTACAGGCATTCTCCTGTTCCACTGGAAAGGTTTGACTTGCTTTGGATTTTGGTGGAGCTGCCACCTTGAAGCTCTGTTGCCTCCTCTCAGTGTGATGAGCCTTTTGCTGAGTGCATTTGATTCAACATAGCTGTCCCTGAGAGTGTTCAGCTTGTGCAGGTACTGATGCAGTAAGCTCAGCTTGGGCTTGAATAAGTCCTGGGGTCTTATCATTTCTTATCTTTGTTTTGTTTTTTCTGCTGGTTTTTAACTGGAAACCTTAACCTGATATTTTGAGGGAGGGGAGAATGTAATGGAAACAAAAGATTGCTTAATTTGAAATTCCTGGTGAGAACCAAAGTTCACTTCTCTTAGCTTTTATCTAGTTTACTGTGTACAGGAAGCTGATTGTAAACATTTCCTGAAAAGGTGTTTGTTTTCTGATCAAAATCCCTAAAAACACTTTGATCCATTCAGCACACCAGATTCAGATACACAGTGTAGAGTTTTGCGATGTGTATGTGAAGGAATGCATACAAGTTATTTTCCTTCCTGCACAGTTTCCTGCTTTGTGCTGTGATCTATCCACTGAGAGGATGGCTTTGCTGAAAAGTGTGCTGCCTTTTCTTTGTTGTTAAGAGATGGGAGTTCTTGTCCTTCCGGTGTCAACTTGGCTTCATTAAATGTACTTCTGAACATAAAGGTGACCATTCAGCCCATGGAGGCTGTATATTTTGAATAATCCAGTTAGTCCCTTCTTCTGCTTTTTTTCCTTCTTTGTAGGTCTGCAAATGTCTTCTCTCCCAGTGTTTATCCAATTCACTTATCGAACGTAACTTTTCATTCAACTCCCCACCATTCAGAAAGTATATTCCAGATAACAGAAACTTTCATTTGGATTTTATCCTCTCGTAGAATTCCTACAGTATAGAATCAGGCCATTTGGCTCATCAAGTCCATACTGACCCTCTGAGGAGCATCCTGCTCAGGCCATTCCCATGGCCACTCCACCTAACCTGAACATCTTTGACTGTGAGAGGAAACTGGAGCATGTGGAGGAAACCCACACAGACAGGGCGAATGTGCAAACTCCACACTGTTGCCCGAGACTGGAATTGAACCTGTCCCCCTGGTGGTATGAGGTAGCAGCGCTAACCACTGAGCCACCGTGCTGCCTTTTTATCACCCTTTTTATTTTAACTAATCACCTTGAACCTATACTCTGGTTAACATCTCGTCTGTCTGATGTAATAGTGTCTTCCATCAGAGTTATTCAAAATTTTGAATATCTCCATTGTCTCCTCTATTTTTCTGATCTGACATATTTAGTAGTAACATGGGTAGGCTATCCAGCCCATAGACCCTGCTCCACCATTCAGTATGTTTGCCCGCCTCCCCCCTCTATCGCTGTATCCCTTATTCCTTTAATACCCAAAACTCCATTAAACCCAATGTTGAATATACTTGGCCACCAAACATGTACAGCTCTCCAAAGTAGAGAGTTCTTCCAAAGATTCATATGAACATGTGAAACAGAGATATTCAGCCCCTCAGGCCTGCTCTGTCATTCAATACGATCATGGCTGACATGTTGCTTATAAGCCCTTTACTGAAAAGAAATTTCTCATCTCTGTCCTGAGTGACTGACCACCTGATGTGTGACCCTTTGTTTTAGGTTCCTCAATTTTTCGAGGCTAGTCTCTCCCTAGTACCATTCCACTACATCTCTCCTCCACCACCAAGTTTTTGATGTCTTCTCTTAATCATGGTGACTAAATTAAAACACAGTGCTGAGACCGAGGACAGAAGCTAAGCTGAATGCCATGTTGAGAGAGACAGGAGCCAGAGGTCCTTGCAAGTCCTACTAATGAAGTTTAAAATGAAGAGTCGGGCCTGGTTAACATTCCCGTCAACCATCACTGTGGTAAACATGTAAATTAACCAGCCATTAATCTTATTCTGGACCTTGGAGTGTGAAATTTACTGCTGTGTTTACCTAATTAACAATGGCTGCGTTCTAACTAGCAGCTAATTGCAGATGAGTTGACTTGGCCTATCTTAAGGTTAAGTGTGGCATAGTTGGTCTTTCACCCTTCAAAATCCAAACATTGGTCTTTTCTCCTTTTCCAAGGGAGTTTTGGCATTATGCCTGAAATGTAGCTTTCAGTGAGTGGTGATTTGTAAATAAGCTGGATTTAATATTGATTTCAAACTTTATCAGCAACCACTATGACTGTTTAGACTAATCTTGTTAGACCAGTTGATAAGTATTTTGCTTGGGAGTGCGTTAGGAGTTTTTGTTGGTGGGAATAGAGAGTAGTACTTTGGAATTCTAAGTTAAAAATCACACAACACCAGGTTATAGTCCAACAGGTTTAATTGGAAGCATACTAGTTTTCGGAGCGCCGCTCCTTCATCAGGTGATAGTGGAGGACATAATTCTAAGGCACAGAATTTATAGCAAAAATTTACAGTGTGATGTAACTGAAATTATACACTGAAAAATACCTTGATTGTCTGTTGAGTCTTTCATCTGTTCGAATACCATGATAGTTTAACTTCTTTCATGTGTAAATTAGCAAATCTTTTTTTAAAAGTTGCATTCTCAGGTTAGCTGTAACAATGGGTATTAGCTAGACAATATGTTGAAGGTGTTAGCCCCCTGTATTCTGTCTATGCCATGATGTTTAGATTGATTCTAATCTAAAAAGTGAGAAAACTAGAGTTTTCCATGAATTCATGCAGTTTTTGAGCAAAGTACAATGTAACTCTGCAAGTACAAATTCTAGACTTTGATCAGAGATCATGTTTTATCAACTTTATAAGAGCATTAAAATAGCATCCTTTTAGAACTACAGCCTCCAACTGCTGTGGTTACTTGGACAACTGCTGCCCTCTGCCACCTTGCCCAACTGCCCATTACTCTCATCTCAACCAAGCACTTAACCCTTGACCGGCAATGTGACTGCAAGTTATTCCTTGCTCCACCAACACCTATCTTTGTCTGAAGCCTCCAAAAATATCCTTTCTGGCTAGGATAATTTGAAGTTAGTTCTAGGACATCCAAAATATCACTCAGAAGCTAATGGAATGGACTTGAGGTGATAATGATAGCAAGCAATGCTACTTTGAATACTGTGCTTGAAATAGGCATCATGGTGTTACTGATCTGTACAGGAGACAAGCTTCCACATTTCTGCACTGAAAATTATTTCTGTATTTCAATGCTGCCGCTAACTTAATCTGTTATCCCTTATGTGTCAGCCTCAGCTCTGTGGTACCACACTCTCCTCTGAGTCAGTCCAATCCCATAGACTTAGAACCTTCAACCCCTCAGACTCGAATGAGGGATGCAGTGCCATCTTTTGGGTGAGCTACCAGGCTCTCAGCCAAAGATTTAAAAAGATCCAATCGGACTTCAAACGACTGAGTTCTCCTCCATAATCTCACCAATATTTGTGTTTCAGCCAGTGCTGTTAAAATCTGGTGACATCATTGCTGTTTGAGATTTTACCATGTGAACATTAGCTCCACTTTCCAATAACTGAGATTGTCAATTAAAAGTGATTCTTTGTAAAACCCTTTTGGACATTCTGAAAGTAGCTGTACAAATCCAACTTCATAGGACAGCATTAAAACAATTTCAAGCCTTAAACTGTTTGCAGGAGCACCTTTAAAGTAGTTAGGACTTGCAGCTAATGCTTGACCAGCATTATGACCTGCTCTTTGTCACTATGTGGTTAAACAAGGAATGTAGATTAAAAGGAGGCACAAAAGAGAGCTTTCCATGTTATAGTGTTTGCTAAGACTCCAGTGCAGTTCAAATGCATTTCTTAAGTTTCTTCCCACGATACAAACCTGCAAGTGAAACTTAGTGCCATATTGGAGTGTAGTACATGAATTAACTATTCCTTGTATTCATTTTACAGTGGCATAAAATTTATCTTAACTTTCTGGCTATGTGACTTTGATATTAAAATGGAGGATTAGTTGGAGGGTAGGTACATGTGGTGGAGCTGTGAAATTTCACTGGATTTAATAGCTTTGCAACTTTGAGCATAATTACTTGTCAGTTTAAGTTGATTTTTGTTTATTACTGCTGTTTGAGTCTTTATTGGAAAGTGGTAAATATTGAGGAGTGCTTTTTTGTTCCACCACCACAGACCTCTGTGGGAAAACTCATGCACTGAGACCATTTTCTGGTCAGTATTTAATGGGTGAATATAGTAATATTTGGTAATAAGCATTGCTGCAGTATACATTGGGCTTCTTGGTACAATTCCATTTATTTTGGTGTTTGGGAGGAAGTTCTCTTATTTTGGTGGTGTGTGGGAGGAGAGAATGGTTCACATCTGTGCAACTGAACATGGGAAGAATCTGTGCTGAAATGGGCAGTAACTTCTGTAAGTTGACAGCGTTGATTGCAATTTAAACAGCCTTGTGGTTTGAAGACAGTGGTTTTGAAATTGGCTTTGAGTCAGGCTGCACTTGAAAGAATTTGATTTTTTTCCATTTCGGTGGTGAACGCAACATCGCAGGTGATATCTAAACACAGACTGGGTGATATATTTGAAGTTGCACCTAAACCATTTTGCTGCCTTGTCTCTCCATTACAAGCTGACCTGACTCTGCTTACAATGGGAAGACACTTATATCCATGGGTTTTTATGGCCCTCCTGTACTCTGAAATTTGCTGCTCTACTTTGTTCATTACCATGAATCATTTAAGAGGCATATCAAGCTGTCTGCATGTTTCTTTCTGCCAGCTACATTGTGTGATGAATGGGAACCACTTCCTTTTTTGGTAAATATTTTCCTTTTGCCAGCTACATTGTTGTTAAAGCAGCCACTCGCCCGTGGACCAGAAGTAGTGGTGACCATTTCATCTAGGCATCCCTCCACATCCTACCTGGAAGCTTGCTTGAAGAGTAGCATTCAGAGGTGCAACGGTTAAATTGTTCATCTGTTCCCTCAGGGCTTTATGCACAATTGCCAGTGCTGGTAAAGTGGGTTATTTCACTCTGCTGCCTTTAACTCCTCCTTTTAAGGAAGTGCCCAAAGGTGGTTGTTGAGAATGTTTCCCTTCGTTTTCCCGTTTCATTCAGAACAACTTGATTCCGTGTTGATGTGTGGTTCTTTGGCTGCTTGCTATTTTTTTTTGGCACTTAATTGAAGTGGCTTTAGAACTGAACCTTCTGACGGAACTGAGAGTGTGTTGCCGTTGAGCCAAGGTAACAGTGATAGCTTTTGGATTTGTAGATTCAGTTCTTTGCATATCCTGCCAATCTGTGGCTTGATCCCATGAGGAGAGAAAGCTAATGCCAGTTACTTGTAGCTCAGTTCATATACTTCCTACTATCTCTTCCCAGTGAAGATTTGAAACGGGCATTTTGGCAGTGTGGGGTTTTAAGTGGGTGACAGAAGAGAAGATGCCAATGATATGTAGCTCTCGAGGGGGAATAATTACCATGCTTAACTTTGTTATCATAACTTTAGTGATGTGATTTTATTTTTAATCTTGTAGAGTTGTTTGTCGGAAGACAAGGAAATGGCAGCAGAGACTCAGACGCTCAACTTTGGACCTGAATGGTAATGTATAACCAAAGCGCTTTCTGAGAAAGGACATGTTTTGGAGATTTTCATCATGCCCTCATCAGGACAGAGGTTAAGAAATACCCAAGTAAAAGGATGATTTGGAGGTGCCGGTGTTGGACTGGGGTGGACAAGGTTAAAAATCTCAACAGGAGAAAGTGAGGTCTGCAGATGCTGGAGATCAAAGCTGAAAATGTGTTGCTGGAAAAGCGCAGCAGGTCAGGCAGCATCCATGGAACAGGAGAATCGACGTTTCGGGCATAAGCCCTTCTTAGGGCTTATGCACGAAACGTCGATTCTCCTGTTCCCTGGATGCTGCCTGACCTGCTGCGCTTTTCCAGCAACACATTTTCAGCTAAAAATCTCAACACTTGGTTATAGTCGAATAGGTTTATTTGGAAGGACTAGCTTTTGGAGCTCTGCTCCTTTATCAGGTGGACAGCTAGTGCTTCCAAATAAACCTGTTCGACTGTAACCTGGTATTACACTTATACTGTGAGAATAAAATGCTGATTGTTTAAATTCTAGCTGCAAATTCTTTAAACAAAGCTTGGCAATTAACTGTCATCATAATTACTGGTGCATTCTCCATGATGACGCCTCTACCAACTGGAGTCCACTTGCCAGTCAATCTGCAGTTCTCTTGTAAAATATAAGTGTAAAATATAACTACCTAATTACTTTGTGTGATAATTGAGTGTTCATGAAGTTTGTAGGATACTGGGGACTGGGCTTTATGCATTTATTTGAGATGCTGACTTCTATTGTACCTTGGACCTTTTGCACTTCGTTTCAGTGGAGTTCAGCTTCAGTGAAAATTAATAGCAATCTCTTAAACAGACCACGCTGTAGTTGTACAAACTAATGCAGTACCAAAAATTAAAATGCTGTTCCACATCAATGGATTGTCTTGCTTGAGTTAATCAGTACACTTTCCATTAACCATTTTGCAATCTAACATATTGCAGATGCTGATATACCTTTGTGTTGTTTCTCTCAAGCTTTATGTAGAATCACCTAATTTAACTCCTTCAAAAACAGTTCATTTGAGCCATTAAAATTTAGCCGATGGAATCTTTCAACAAAGGGGAGGCCATTCAACCCATTGTGCCTGCGCTGGCTCAGTCCTATTTAATTCTGTTCCCAGCTATGAGTTATTCTTCATGATCAGTGCTTATCAGTTCAGGAAGGAGAAATCTGGGTGTCATTAAAATGTTGCTGTGGGAGAATGGAACTAGCCCTTGAGCAGAACTCTGGCCTGTATTAGTTTGTAAAAAAAACTGTGGTATGGATAAGTGCAGAGTACTAAATAAATGTGTTTAGATTCACTACGCTATCATTCAGTTTTTTTATTAGCTGTGTATATTGGCTACTGATATATCCCAGCACATTTATTGCATCACACACCCTGTTCCAGGAAGGACTTTGGTTTAATCCCTGTTTATAGCTTTGTATATTCATTTTAAACTACTTATTTTATTGAAGTGAATTGACTATCGAACAAATTGTGTTCTCTCGTTACAGGCTTCGTGCATTGTCCAGTGGTGGAAGCATTGCATCCCCACCTCCTTCACCTGCATTGCCAAAATACAAATTAGCAGATTATCGATATGGGAGAGAGGAAATGCTAGCACTTTATATGAAAGATAACAAGGTACTTTTAACAAGCCTAACCAGTTGAGTTTTCCTTTGCATTCTGCCTGTACTTTTCTGTAACTTGGTGACATTTATCAGTTCAGGAATGTTTCTGAATTGGAGAATACAAGCTGAACTGTGTTTGGCTGTGATGTGCTGTTTTTTTTTTTGACAGTCTGTTGTGTGCTCATTATTTTGAATGACAATTCTTTGCCATTTGTAGTGACCGCTCACAGCCAGGAAGGGTAAGAACGATAGAGTTAGGTGAGGGAAGATGATTTCTGAGCATGCAAAGAAGCATGAAATTGTGGGGGAGCTGTCTGGAGTCAGTCATGAAGAGTGGTTGTACTACTATCTGATTATCTGAGGATCAGTGCCTCCATATTTACTTTTGGGTGTGATATTTGCTTTCTGTTAGTTTTTTTTTAATTGAAAACTTTAGGTTCATAGTGAACAGAAAAAACTGTTGTTTGACCTTTTGAGTTTGAGTAGTTGCCCAACAGCACTTGAGTTTGGATGTTGGGTATTTCAGTAGCAGGAGTGGGCACGTTTGGATGTGAACGTACTCTCTGTTTGCAACTCTGTGCGAGAACACAATGGTGTAAATTAGTTAAACTGAAGTGGGACTTGCTGAACTTTTGATCGTGAACAACAGTGAAAGATGCCTTGATTTAGTTTGGCATGCCGGCATTCCATTTGTGCAACTTGGATATGGTGAAGAAACTAAAGTTAGATTAAAATCCAGGGTACTTAGGTTATTGGAGTTGGGCAGCATGACTGTGTCCAAGGATGAGTAAGTTACCCTTTGATACTGTCGGATGTCTGATAAAATGGGTTTAAGTGGTGCTTGATGTAAAACTGTTCAGCCAGCTGGTTGAAGTAGTTAAGCTGACTACGATGGAAACAGAATTTGAAGGAGGGTGCGGACTCTGGTGATAGTGGCACTCGCCATAATATGGGTCTGTGCTTGCTAATGGAAAGTAAGATTTAATCATATCTATGGGGTGAGAATTCATGAGTGGAAACTATCCATTGCATTAGTCAGATACCCTTGAAATATTCAATTACAGTACTTGGAGCCCCAGAGAAAGAAATGGAAAAGTTTTGTTGGGATAATTATTTGTGGTAGAGGTTCATTGGTGGTCTGGTAAGCTTTGGTATATGTAGGCTTCTGAATGTATCATTTTAGTTCCTAAACTTAGTAATGCAAAATAGTCATCAGTTATTGTTTTCCATCTCTCTCTTCAGTTTTGTTTCCTCCTTTGTCCCAAGCCACAAAAAAGTTAACAACTCAGTGTTACCAGACTTCATTTGCTGCCTTGCTTAGAATTTAAGAAATAGGAGCAGAGTAGGCAATTTGATCCTTCAAGGCTGCATTCATTAGGATCACAGTTAATCTAAAATCGATTTTCCTGCTTGCCCTATTAACCCACTCCCATTCCATAACAACTGACTCCCTTGGAGATTGACGCTCAGTTTGACTGGTCTTTGAATATATTCTGCAACCCAGCCTCCAGATTTCCAAATGCTAGCCACCCTGTTAGCCATCCTGAGCTCCACCTGAAACAGGAGACCTGTTATTTGAAGCGGTTTCCAGGTTCTCGACTTCTCCAGAGAATAAATATGCACTCTCTCTTTATCCCATCAAACCCCCTCAGAATCTTGAAAGATTGATCTGTGGCCCTGCTTTCAGTAAATAGTTGAGAATATTGACAGATCAACGGTACATGGGACATTACAAAACCTTCGAGCAGTGGACTCATAACCAATAGCTCTGAGTTCAGTGACTAGAGAAATCCAGTGCACGTGCTGAGTCCTGTTCTTGGTTTTATTTTGTCAGGTTCCTGAAGAGCTGTCGGACAAAGAATTTCTGGCTGTCTTACAAGATGAGCCGCTTCTGCCCTTAGCACTTGTACCTCTTACAGAGGAAGAGCAGGTGGGTTGAGTTAATGTGTTTTGTTTAAAACCTGCAAATACTGCTGGTTGCAGTGTGTAAACATGTAGTTTTTCTTTGATGTACTGTCAGCTGGATTCGTTCAAGGTCTCATACTCTTGTGGACTCAAAGTGGGCCACTGCTGATAAGCTTCAACTAAAAATATAACAGTGGCCGTGAGAGTAAATATTTTACAGTTGCTTCCCCTGACTCCGCATAGTCTGCAGGGAAGATTAATCAGCTTTACATAGATACCATTCGTTTGTTCCCACAGTAGTACCGGAATATTTGCTGCATTACACTTTATTTCCTTTCCTGTTGGACCTGCTTGCCTAGATTCAGGACTTTTCCTGGCTTAGTTATGCATTTAAAAAATTGAAATTTCTAGACTAGTAGTTGCTATCTGGGTCTTTGCAAGAAATCACTCTCTTATGTAGTTGCAGTGCTGCTCTGGAAGGAGGGAATTGCGTTATCCGGCCTCAAGTTGACTTTTTATGTTGCTATCAGAAATCCAATCTGACTGTGGCTGCAAGTAGGCAGGACACTCATTAGATGCAGCAGTTAGGATAGTGTGGCCGAAGGGAATTGACGCTCCTTCTGCCCCTTTGGGTCACTGCATACTTGTTCAATTCAAGACCTTATTTACTGCAGGAGATATAGCTGTTGAAATGTGGAGTGAATTTGGGTGCTGTCTTAAAATGCACTTGTTTACTATGACAACAGCAGCAATCTGTATTCGTGTAGCCACTTCAGTATCGAGTATCCCAAAGTGCTTCGTAGGAACAAGATTTTACTGTGTCATAAAGTGTGATATTATAGATGAAGAGAGGGAGGCTTTAAGGAGCATTTTGAAGATGAAGAGCAGCCAGAGTATTTTAGAGTTGGAATTATAGATCTTAGGACTGAAGGAGCTGGGTCTCTCATTGGAATGATTAAAATCAGGGCATTATAGAAGGCTAGAATTGGAGCTGGGCAAAGATCTTGAGGTTGTGAAGTTCAAGGGTGTTAGAGATCAGGTGGCGTTAGGGAGGAATTTGAGCGCACAATTACTTTAGAATTAAAACTTTTGATCTAGCCAATGTTTCAGTCGCAGGTGATGGGTTAAATGGGATTTGCAAGTGAGGGCCAGTCTGAAGGTTGGTCACTTTATGGAGGGTGGAGGCCATCCTGTATGCATACATTTTTGCCATTTTTGTTTGTCCCTCATTAACCACAGCAGCTGTTCCCATGGGCTGTAAATACAGCTACTAATTTAAAGCAATTGCTGAATTATAGTTCATCATAGCGTGAAACATTCAGAGTTAAAAATATTGTCTGAGCAGCTTCACCTCCGCTTAGGAAAAAAAAATGGATGGATCTTGGGAATCCAGCAGAGAAAACTTTTACACAATTCACTTGTTGAGGCAGCTGGGCAAGAAAATGGGACTTCTGGACAGACATAAATGTGACATTTGTACCAAATGGGCATCAGTCACTTATGGTCTTTTATAAAAAATGTCTGTCGTAACAGCCTTGACATTTTGCAAGGAAGAGCTGTCTTTTTTTTTAATTTATCTTAAACTGAAAATCCTGTCTTTGTTTCTGCATAGAGAAATTTTTCTATGTCTGTGAACAGCTCTGCAGTGATGAGGTTGATGGGGCGGGGAGGAGGAGCCCCATCGGCAGGGGTTGTCAGAGGCCGAGGCAGTGCAAGAGGCCGAGGTAAGAAACCAGAACTGCAACATGTACAAGCTGTGATCTCTCAGAGAAGCAGAAGGAATGCAAGAGTCAGCCATGTAGCCTCTTGAACCTGCTCAACCCTACAACAAATCATGGTAGAGACACCCCACATCCAGTTCACTGCCCCATCTCCATACATCCCTTTGTTCCCAAATAGCAGTGCTGTTTGTTATTGGATGCTGCCTGGCTGTCTCTTGTATTGTGGTTACTCTCCTGCTTAGGCCACAGGAGGACATGGGCATGCAGATTAACTATGTTATCTTGGAGAAAAAGTCTGACTGGCTAAACTGAACTCTGTATAATCCACCGCCTGGCGGTCATCCACCCCCTGTCCAATTTTGTCCAACTTCTGTACCATACATGTCAAAAAATAAACCGAACAGCTTTATGCTGAATACTCATTCATTGTTTGCATTTAATTGTTTTTACAATCAACACAAGTCTTCCGCCTGATCAAATGTCCCTCACGGTACTAGCTTGAGGTGACCTCTTCATCCTGTTGTAATCCTTTTTGTAAAATCTTGTTTCACATACATAAGTGTGTGTATCCTCTCCACATGGTCCTGACACTTCATTTGGTGGCCAAATTATCAAATTCACTTCTTTTCTAAAACAAAAAGCTTCATGTGTAAGGACGTGTAATCTCAAGAGAAAGTTGTCAATAACCAGTTCCATCTACACTTTCACATGATATATTCCAATACACTATACCTAACTGTGTTATCCCTATTCGATTTGTCACTTTCCTGTCATTCACTTTTTATTCTAAGTGACCCTTCCCATTAATTACTGTTCTGTCTAATTCAGGAGTTCTAGGCGAACCTTGCGTGTTTTCATAATATCTTTAAAACAAAAATCAGTGATTGCTTTATGGCTGTAGACATTACCAAACTTATTGGTTCTTTGTTACCAAAAGTGTATGCAATTTTTTTCAAAAGTAATCTGTTAGATCACACTTGGCATTTTTTTCCTTTTAATATTATCCAAAATACAGACATGGCAGCCACACTCTATTCCCCTTATTTCTAAGTTGTGCCCCCTAGATTTAGACTCCCAAACCAGGGTAAATTTCTTACCTGCATCAACCCAGCGTATCTCTATTTTGTAAGTTTCAAAGAATTCACCTCCGTTCGAAACTCTGGAGAGTAATGGCCCAGTTAGGCCAAACTCTCTTAATAGGTCAGTTCTACCATCTTTAGAACAAGACTGATGAACCTTCCTTGCACAGCCTCTGTGGCAATAATATCATTCCTGAGTTAATGAGACCAAAACTACGTACTACTCCAGGTGTGATCTAACCAAGCTCCTGTGCAACTGAAGCAATACATCACTAATCTTGTATTCTGATTCCCCAACTCTCCACTAAACGGAGCAATTTCTTTCAATCTACTTCATCCAGATCCCTTGAGTTGTGATCAGATTCAGGAAATTGTTTTGCAGCATGTGTTATTTCCCGCTTTTTTTTTCCCTTGTCTCTTTAACCCGCAGGTCGAGGAAGGGGTGAAAGTGGTTACTACCAAAGAAGTTTCGAAGACGGTGAAGGGGGTTTTGGCCGTGGGGCACGTGAAATGCTGCGAAGTCAAAGTTGGGAAGAAAGGTAATTGCAACAGGTGTTACGTGCAATTGGACAGAGGCCAGGGGAGGTTGACTATGGCTAAGAGGTTTTTACGAGGTGGTTGATGGTCCTCCATCCTTGTGTTCTTTAACTGTTCAAGTTGAAATGTTGTTGTGAATGCTATTGAAAATTATGCGTTTAAAGCTATATTTACCCTGGTATTAAATTAAAATCATTCCTGCAGGGCCAGGTACTGCAATAATGATATGCCTTTCTCAGATCCATGTATGAGTGCATGGAAACTGATGGCTCGGTTTGCATCAATATTTTGAAGCCATGCTGCAGAGCTGAGTTCTTAAATCAGCTGCGATACAAGATTGTTTGCATGGCAGCAGCTGTATAGACTCCATATCAGGAGATATGACTGATACCAGGAGAGAGAATCTGACGCTGTGACATTTCTGACTCTTGTGTTCTAAGTCTTCCTTGCCTTTAAGAGAATTCACCTTTAAGGGCTCCACATGCTCTGTGTGTAGTGTTGCAATTCTGCCTGCCAGATAGTCTACTAAGAATTTGTAACTTGCACATGCTGTCATGGCTACTTATGTTCTTTTCTGTTTTATAATAACTAACAGAGTTAATCAATCCCTGAGGAATATTTTAATTATTAGATCATTATCAGGAACATGGCAGCTTAGATTCAGGGGTACTGGCTGCCATATTGAAACTCCGAATGGTGAAATAGGAATTGGTTCAGGTGCTAAATGAAGGAATTGCACAAAACAGAAATACATTAATCTTACTGTTGCCTCAGTGGTTTCCAGAAAAGCATATGTTGTTTGCATTTTCTGATTGCCTTCCCTTAAAGGCCTAACTTTAGCCTTAGTATGGTTTCCTCGTCCCAGCAGACCTCCAGCACTCAATCCCATCAACAGCTCTTAAAGCAAGAGTCCACTTAAGGCTTTGACCAGCTATAGATTCTCGTTGGCTATCAGCTGACAGCTTTCCAGTAGATGGATGCTCAAAAGCAGCAGAGGTTTTAATGGGTGATTCTTCCCTGTCCACCTCCCAGGCAACAGGGGCACCAATAGTGATTGCCTCGCTTGTTGCAGTGATTGAGATCAGCTAATCAGTCATGATCGATCAGGAATAGTTTAACAATTGGAGGAGCCTCAACAAATAAGCCTATTGATGATAAAAGAACCCAGTGCATCAATATATTTAAAAAGCTGAAGCATTTGTAGCCATCCTCAGCTGAAGTGCTAAGTGGACAATCCATTTTGACTGAGATCCCCACCATCAGGGGATGGTGGGGATTTGATTCACCACTTGATATCAAAAAATCTGACAGAGCACATTGGGTGATGAAATGCAGACTGGGTGAACACTTAGGGTCATTTTTTTGGGGATGGAACCTGAGCTTCCAGTTGCCTGCCACTTCTTCACACCATATTCTCATGCCAGTATTCCCGTTGTAGGCCTATTGCAGTGTTCCATCAAGCCTCATCGCCAGCTCGAAGAACACCATTTCATTTTCTGTCTGGGGACCCTGCAATCTCTAGGACTCAACATCAACTTCAATAATTTCAGAGTCTGATTCCACCTTTCCACATTTTTTAAACCAACTCCACACCCTGTCATATTACGTCATGGGTTGTTTTTAGCACAATCATCCGTTCCTGCATACTCTAAGGCGCATTATCACATTCCGCGGGTTGCATTTAGCACAGCTAACGCGTTTTCCTTGCTCTTAGCTGTTCTTATCACTTAAGTTTCTGACCAGACTTCTGTCCTGGTTTACTATCCCATAATCTTTGTCCACCCTCTCCTTTTTCATATCTCCCTCTTTCCCTCTCTTCAGTGTAAATATCACTTTTAACTCTGAAAATGTTAACTTTTTTTTCCACACATGTTGCCAGACCTGCTGAGTTTCTCGAGCAGTTTTCTTTTCAGATCTCCACAGTTCTTTATTTTATACTTTAACAAATCTTGAGGCTCCATTATTTACCTTGCAGAATTGCAAAACAATCTAAACTAACCAGAAGTCCATTAGTGCTGCACAAGAAACAATTACTGTAAAGCCAGTATTCAAAAGCTGCTTTTAAAAGAAGCTACCCTAGCTGCAGAAATGCTTAAAAGTTAATTATTAATTTCAGACACAGAAAAATCCACCAATTATTTTTATTTTAAGAAAGCAGAACCTAACCTCAACAAATAACATTCACAATTATGCGCGTGAATCCCACAACTCTCACCACGATATGAGGTTGCTCCGTACTTTTGTATGGTCAGCTGGGAGTGCGAGTATGGTGAGCAATACTAAATGGTCATATGGCAGTCTTTTCATTCTTGACGTTTCTCTACTTTTGGGTGTTTGTTTTCCAACTGCCAATTCTTTGTTTTCCACAGGGGTGACAGAAGATTTGAGAAGCCTGGGCGTCGAGATGGAGGTATGGTTTGAGCTTTAGTGGAAATAAGATTCATTTTGCGTCCTCTGTGGACCCCAGCGTGATTAAGACTACATTTTTACAAATTGCTAAGAAACTTTATGCACTCATCAGTTATTAGGGAAACTCATTTTCAGAATAATCCGGATGGATCAACATAGAGTCATAGAGATGTACAGCATGGAAACAAACCCTTCGGTCCAACCCATCCATGCTGACCAGATATCCCAATCCAATCTATTCCCACCTGCCAGCACCCTCTCCATATCCCTCCAAACCCTTCCTATTCATATACCAATCCAAATGCCTCTTAAATGTTGCAATTGTACCAGCCTCCACCACTTCCTCTGGCAGCTCATTCCATACACATACCACCCTGTGTGTGAAAACGTTGCCCCTTAGGTCTCTTTTATATCTTTCCCCTCTAACCCTAAAGCTATGCTCTCTGGTTCTGAACTTTCCCACCTCAGGGAAAAGACTTTGCCTATTTATCCTATCCATGCCCCTCATAATTTTGTAAACCTCTATAAGGTGAAATTTCGGTGCTAAAGTTAAATGCAGACCCTTTTGGCTGAGCAAGTTATAAGTCTGGCTGGGCAGGTTGAAAGTCTGACTTTATCATCTTTCTTTCTCCTCCCTCCCAACATTTTTTCTCCTCTTCCTCCTCCTCCTTCCTTTTTCTCCTCCTCTTTCCTTTAAGTACGGGTAGGGTTTGAGGAAGTAGCTCCCACGTCACGCAAACAGGATTTTGCACGTTCTGACAGCGAGAACTGGCGAGCCATTCGAGAAGAACAAAACGGTGAAGAGGAAGACGGAGGCTGGAGGACAGCCGGAGCAAGAAGAGAAGGCGAGAGGTGGCGGCCCCCAAGTCCAGGTACCACAGAAGACCCATTTCCAACTTGTGCCAGATAGGTTTAGAGTATCTTTTGCAGTGTTTGATGTAGCAGGGGGGCATTTATAGCAGAATTTGCTGTCGAATTAAGGACTAGGATGGACAGAGGGCTCTAATTATAGGTCATAAGTTCAGGGTAAGGAACAAGTAAAAACATCTGGCCATTATATTTCCTAAAGGCAGTCATTAGGAAGATATACAGACCAGGTGCTTAACTGGCATAGCTGAAACATTGTTGAAATAATAATTGGGGGAGGCAATGACCTATGTAACCACATTTTAAGAATGGTGATTGACAAAGGCTTCACTGGAGGATTTGAAAGTGATTAAAACTAGTAAAGTGAAGACATTTAAAATGCCTTTGATGGAAGCACAGTGCTAAGAATTATGAAGGCAAACTTGAATGGAAAAGAGCTGGTTAAACTGCTTTGAATTTAAAATTACCTGGAGAGTAAAGACAATAGAAAATTTGAAGTGCAGTAGCAACAAAGGAAAAGCTGCAAAGGTTTGAAGTCACTGACTTTTCTATGCAGGGAATCATGGTGGCAAAGATGTGGAATTGGCTATTATTTGTTAACTGTATCCGTTAGTTATACAGAATTTCCCCCATATCTGCGGGTTATACGTTCCAAACCGTGGTTAGTAGTGAATCCTATCATTTACCTCCCTGGCAGCCCCATGGTCCCTGGTTATGGAATGTTCCATGTTACTATTTTCAGGCTGCGGTAAATGGCACATAACTGAAACCATAGAAGCCAATTCTGCGGATATGGGGGCTCCACTGTGTGTTGGGGCAGTTACAGCTTCAAGATAGGATAGCATAATAAAGTCATCAGTCTGTGCAGTAGGTTTAAATAACCTTGGAATGAATTAAAGTACATGAAAAAAGAATAGGCACCTATGTTCTCGGCGCAGTTGATAGGTACACCGCATCTGTAACAAAAGTGGATAGTACTGGAGCCTGACAGAGGATTTTTGAAATTGTTGGAACCGTAGAGAGTCAGTTTTCCAGAACTGATTTGCATAGCATTGAAAGTTTGTGGCTTTATGATGGGAAGCCATACCTGAATAAAGAGCATATTTGATTATATAGCTAATGCCATGTCTGGGGTAAGAACGCAAGCATGTCTAACTTGCAAGTCTTCTGATTAGGTGCCTCATGGAACTCTTTCCTCCCGGGAAGTTGCCCGATGATGTATTGGCACAAAGAAGGAATGAATCATGACTGGATAATCGGAAACATAAAGGTCCCTGTAAACTTGCAGGTTTTAGGTTTTTTGTTAAATGGAGAATATGACCAACATTGGGAAGAAAAAAACAGCTTTTATTGCTCCTGAGAATGTGACTGAGCTTCAGCCCTGTGCTGCTGCAGTCCATGGTGCTGTTGGGAGGGAGTTCGAGTTCTAAGTTGCTTAATGACCCAGCAACAGTAAAGGAACCAGTGGATTTAGTTCCAAATCAGGGTAGTGTCAAACTTTCAAGATGGAGTTACAGGTTGGAAGATCCCAAAGAAAGTTAATGTGATGAGTTCATTTGGTTGGATGCCCAGAAGAAATTAGCTCTTCTCCATCCAGCACTATCACTTGTTGTCATACGGTTTGAAATCTAACTTTGAAGTTACTTCAAAGGGGAGGTGTTTCGTAGGTGCATCAGATCCTTCTATCTTGGGTAATGTTCAGAAGAAGGGCAAGCTTTTCAACTTTGTAAAGCATTCTATATGTAAAAGTTTATAAACCCACTCTGGGATTTGACGGGACAAACTCAAAGATTTTTCTGTCTTGAATTCTACTGCGCCAACTGTAATGCTAGAGACTGGCACTAAATACCATGAGATCTTGCAGTGCTTTTCAATTGAGAGGCTGATATATGTCCTTACCATTGTGTGTGTCCGTCCCCATTCTCAACCTTATCCGCTTATTGCAGATGGTCCTCGCTCGGCAGGCTGGAGGGACCATGCTGATCGGCGGCGAAGGTTTGACTTTGACTTCCGGGAGCGAGATGAGGAGCGTACCTACAGAAGGGGAAGGACTGGTAGTGGAAGCTACGAGGATGAGAAGGATAATTTACCTGAGTGGTGCCTAGAAGATGCAGAAGAGGAAATGGGGACGTTTGATTCATCTGGGGCTTTCATGTCATTAAAGGTACAGAATGTTTGGCTGTTGAAGTGGGATGGCAGAGGAATGAGTGACCGTTGCAGATGTTTCTCTGTACATGTGCTGTAGGCAATATTTTCTCAACCCTCCAGGGTTTGAATAGATAAATGCAATTAATTCTGTTGAATGACACCTCCGCACCCCTCCCTCGAAATCTGGTGGCCCTGACTTTTGCTGGTGTGTTTTCCTACGGGTGCTCCAAGTTTTTTGATTCATTCGGAGTGCGGGCTTTGGATTTATTGCCCATCCCTCTCAGAGTCAACCATATTGCTGTGGCCTTAAGTAAAATTGAGAGATTAGGTAAGGGTGGCAGATTTTCTTCCTCACGTCACAGCTGAATCTTTACGCCAATTCACCAATCATCATTAGACTCTTAATTCTCAATTTCTATTGAATTTAATTCAACAATGGCAGATATTAGGATTTTGGGCCCAGGACCCAGAGCATTACCTAGGTCATTTTTCAATTCCAAATTTATTAATTGAATTTAATTTCTGTCACTGGTCTTTGCACTAGTGCATTAAGCAGCTTGGACTTTCGATTTGCTTGTATAGTGATATTGCCACTATGCTGTTATCTCCTAGTGGCTTGTCCAAGCAATTCCAGGTGGATAGAAATTAATAGACTGATCACTGTTTTGCCATCACACATTTTTATATGTGTGCACAGGAGCCCTAGTTAATTCACACACCTTTAACCTTCTCTTGTACAGTGCTAACTGTCAGTGTCTTGAGCTGAGATGAGCTAACTCCAGTGCAGTTTGAATGTCAAAAGGGACATTTGGTTTTTCGGTGAGAGGGCAGAAAGTTACCATATTGCTAGTGGGGCTAATAGGATTTAATTATAAGGATAGGTTGCGTCTGATCAGATGCCCAAGGATCTCTTACTCCTAATTCATAAGCCTATGGACTGTTTGTATTCCTTTAGATTGAGAAAAATGAGATGTTTATAATTGGAATTGATTGGGTTTATGGGGAGGAAGCTATTTTCTTCGTTGGGAGGAGTCCAGAGGAAGGGAGGACAGAATCATCAGAATAGAGCATTCGGAGTGATGGCAGGAATCATTTCCTCGTTTGAAAGGGAAATATGAAAGTCTTCCCCGAAAGGTTGTCTCGGAGTCATATGAAAATCTCAGGACTAAGGAATTACATTCGGCAAGGATATTCGGTATTGCAGAACCCGTCCATTTGGATAGAGTTAAAATGCAGATCAGAGGAGCCGAATGGCCTCATATTTGTCAGGCTCTGTGATGCTCTGAGTAAAGCATTAATAAAACTCTCATTATTTTGCAGACTAGTTGAGGCGAGTAGCATTAGTGCATTTAAACAGAAGCTAGTGAACATACATGAAGAAAGGAAACGTGAGATGTGTTAAGGTAGAAGAGGTCCATGTTCAGCGCAGACACCAGCTCAGACTCACTGGGCCTAATGACCTGTTTCTGTCATGTAATTGCTATTTAATGTAGTTTTTGCAGCTTTCTGCAAAGCACCCATCCGGTTTCTTGTGCTGTTTTCCTAGCTAATTCTTAATTGCTGTGTTAAACAGAAAGGTTCCAAAGAACCAATTCCTGAAGAGCAGGAACTTGAATTTCGAGGAGTAGATGAATTGGATGAACGACCAGAAAATGAATATGATATGGAATTCTATAAAGAACCTGATAGAACAGAAAACGAGGATGCAGGTAACTAGAGTAATACATGCTCATCAGTTCAAGGCATCCAGCATCGTTGTTATAGATAACCGTAATTCAATTCGTGCTTAGGATTCTCTCATGCTTCAAGATTTTCTGCAAGCAGCCCCTTACAACAGTATTTTTTTCCCCATTTTCCCTTGGCCCTGCTCCTCACTTGTGAACCAAATGCAGCCACTTAACAGCAGAGTTGAGGGGGGGAAGCATGGAGACATTGGAGATAAATGTCTGTCTCTCACACCCGCTGAGGATGGTGTTGATGCAGATAGAACAGCACTGAAACAGCCCCGGTAACCAAGTGAGCAGTAAATATATTGGTTTACAGCAAGGTGCCTGCACTGCCGGGACAATCATCTTTGTCCAGCAAACAGAAAGAATGAATTCGTGCTCCAAATTAGTGTTGGAAGTGTGCTGAGGGCACCAAGTGGCAGTACAGGGAATAGATTTCCTGTGCCCTGAACCTTGGAAATCGTCCAGTCTTTTGATGTAATCGCCATCATGAGGATTTTGTCCATTTTTTTTTAACATCCTTTTCGCCAGCCCCCATGTCCACCACCCTCCTAGCAATCTCTCCATGATCTAGTTTCCTGTGCACATGCATTGTTTTTGGAAGGGAGGAATTTTTGACCTGGCACCTTCTCCAAATGATCAAGTGGGTGAGATGAGATGGTAATGGCAGGCCAATTGATTGCAGAGAGTGTAACGGTTGACCTGTCTTAACCCCTGGTGTGCATCTTTCAGCAGAAGTCACACTACAGCTCATTCATGACTTGGAGTCATAGCATCATACAACACGGAAGTAGAACCTTCGCTAAGTCAGCCATGCCATCCCAGGTTTCCCAAACTGGATTGGTTCCAATTGCCTGCATTTGGCCCATATCCCTCTAAACATTTCCTATCCATGTACCTGTCCAAATATCTTTTAAATGTTGTAATTGTACCCACCTCGCCCACTTCCTCTGGTAGCTCATTCAATAAATGCACCACCCCTCTATGTGAAGAAGTTGTCCCTTCGGTCCCTTTTTAAATCTTTTCCCTCTACCTTAAACCTATGCATTCTAGTTTTGGACTCCCCTACCCTGGAGCGGGGGAAACCTTATCCATACCCCTCATGATTTTATAACTCTCTATAAGATCACCCCTCAACATCCTGCAGGGAGGAAAGTCCCCGCCTATTCAGCCTCTCCTTATTTCCAGTCTCGAAAACATCTTTGAAAGTATTTTATGCACCCTTTCCAGTTCAGTAACATCCTTTCTGTAGCTGGGCAACCAGAATTGTACACGTTATTCCAGATGTGGATAGCTAGTAGGGGCAGGAGAAAGTGAGGACTGCAGATGCTGGAGATCAGAGCTGAAAAATGTGTTGCTGGAAAAGCGCAGTAGGTCAGGCAGCATCAAAGGAGCAGGAGAATCGACATTTCGGGCATAAGCCCCTTCAGGAATGAGGAAGGTGTGCCAAGCAGGCTAAGATAAAAGATGGGGGGAGGGGCGTTGGGAATGCGATAGGTGGAAGGAGGTTGATAGGCCGGAGAGGTCGGGAAGAAGATTGCAGGTAAAGAAGGCGGTGCTGAGTCCGAGGGTTGGGACTGAGATAAGGTGGATGGAGGGGAAAGGAGGAAGCTGGAGAAATCTGCATTCATCCCTTGTGGTTGGAAGGTGAAAGATGAGGCGCTCTTCCTCCAGGCGTCATGTTGCCATGGTCTGGCGATGGAGGAGGCCAAGGACCTGCATGTCCTTGGCGGAGTGGGCGGGGGTGTTGGTGTTCAGCCACAGGGCGGTTGGGTTGGTTGGTGCGTGTGTCACAGAGGTGTTCTCTGAAACGTTCCGCAGAGAGCTCGTAGGGGTAGCTAAACTGGAATGAGTGCAGAAGAAATTTACAAGGATGTTGCCTGGACTCTGGTCTGAGTTATAGGGAGAGGTTGGACAAGCTGGGACGTTTTTTCTGTAGAGCATAGGAGACTGAGGGGGGACCTTTTATAGAGGTGTATAAGATCATGAGAGGCATGGATGGGGTGAATATACTGTCTTTTTCTCAGCATTGGGGAATCCAGAGTGAGAGGGGAAATAATAAAAGGGAACCTGAGGGGCAACATATTTTACACAGAGTGGTATGCATATGGAATAATTTGCCAGAGAAAGTGGTTGAGATGGATACACCATCAACGTTTAAAAAGGCATTTGGACAAATATGTGGATAGGAAAGGATTAGAAGGGTATGGGCCAAGTGCAGGGAAGTGGGGTTGGTGTGGGTGGACATTTTGGTTAGCAAGGACCAGGCTGTAGGACTCCATGACTCTAGTCCAGTTATAATATTGCTTTTGCTGTCTGCCTCATACATTTATCCCTGTCTGAAATTGATTAATGTTCAAAGGCTGGCCAAGGTAGTGTTTTTTTTCTCCTTCTCCTCTTCAAGTTTAATCTATGTGCCCACTGTCCTTCAAGGGTTTTGCTCCTGAATAACCTCTTCCTTCACAGCAGACAAGACAGATCTACCAGCTGAGATTTACAATGGCAAAGTCTCGCCATCGTGCTCATCATCCTCTCCCTCAGAGTCACAGGCCCAGGAAGTGTTTCTCGCAGTACCAGAAGAGTGTGAACCCACTGTGCACAGGGCAGAACCTGATATGTCAGACTCTGCATCAGATGCTCAGGGACAGAGCAAACCTGCCGATGGTATGAAATTCTAATAATGACTAATTGTTATCGAAGTCAGTGGAAGGGTAACCTGAGGTGCTTGACACTTACGTAATCAGTGTGGAAATGTGCCGTCTTGTAACAATGTCAAACTGTGTGCCCTCACCATCGAACATTTCTTCCTTCAGATTTTAATAATATATTTTCAGCTTCTGCTGTTATCAACTAAATCTGGTTGATGCAACAAAAGAATGCAAAAATTAATGAGTCTCTTCCTCCCCCCCCCCCCCCCCCCCCCCCCCCCCCCCAAAAAACCATGTGTGCATTAATTGCTGTTGAAAATCCGTATTAGAATACATATTGTTTATAATGCTATTTCTCTAAGCTGCATGGTTGGATGGCTCCACAGCAGTCAGCAACAGACAGGCCTTGCGCAGTTCTGTTTTAAAATGCATGCAGCAGCCATCTTGAGGGCACCACATAGTGCAGCACAGAGTCAGCAGAAGGATTGGAGGGAATTTTGTACTTTGCGCCTGATTTTGCATGTTTAATACATTTAAAAACATATCCAGTCACTTCACCAAGGACCACCATTCCTTTTCCCTTTTGGCTGCTCCCAGTTTCCCCCGCTGGCACTCCTTTTCCCTGTCACATTGACAAACTGTGAAATGCTTGGCAGCTTTTCAGTCTTACCGATTTGTCAAAATATTAAACTGATTCTGGGCAGGGCACTGGCATCTTGAGTATGTGGGAGGTCCCAGCCAAGCACAACATGCATGCGCACACCACACACATTTTCCTAATGTTGAGTATTTTGTCACAATAGCAAGAGCTGTGAAACTTCCACAGGCCCCTTCCCCATTTCCTGAGGAAGAGCTGATAATATAGTGTCCTAACAAGAAACCAGTCAAATGTTAAAAGATTAGTCATCTGTTTAATATAATGTAAACATTCTGTATTGCTATATAGAGAGCCAGCACAGACTAGATGGCTTCCTTTGCTCCTCTGGTTCAGTGCTGTGACTTAATGTTTTTTTTAAATGTTTTGGGCTTACCTACCCACAGATGTGGACCATTGAGCAAATCAGCATGGTCTTGTAAATGCTTAGATGGTATTGGCATATTTCGAACAGTCCCTGCTGTGATGGTTACCTAGAGAGGAACACTTGCATTTATTGTCGTGCACAGCCGCAGTTGTTTTAAGCATTTCAAACCCAATGAAATATTTTGTCTAAAGTAGTCACTGGTGTAATGGGAAACATCCCTGCAGTGATGAAATGGCAGGTTGGTTGTTTTGACTGTGTTTAAGTAAGAAAGGTTGGTCAGGGTACACATAGAACCTCTATCTCCTGTTCAGAATGGAGCTTTGGAACATTTAACATCCACTACTTCTGAGGTACATTATATATGTGTAGATGTTGACCTCCGCTTTCAGCTAAGAATTCCTTGGTTTTAATGTACAGCATGCAAGAGTTGTTTCCTGATTTTTTTGCCCAAGTTATCCTGAATTTTCCATGTTCCTTGTGCCTGTTTTGAGAGTGGAGTTGGTAGGAACAATCTGCTGATTTTTTTTTTATTATAATATCTCAAGAATATTCTCATTTAAACTGTCAAGAAATAGCACAGCACAGCTGTTCTCTGCTGCATTCAGAACTATGGCACTATCAGTATTGGTAGTTGTCAAGGGCTGGC
Source organism: Chiloscyllium plagiosum (assembly GCF_037043375.1). Classification (NCBI taxonomy): domain Eukaryota; kingdom Metazoa; phylum Chordata; class Chondrichthyes; order Orectolobiformes; family Hemiscylliidae; genus Chiloscyllium; species Chiloscyllium plagiosum. The sequence continues at coordinate 10,466,157 of NW_028270182.1, forward strand.
TTTAATTTCTCAACCCTCTCAAAAATATTCATGTATGTAATTGCCTAAAATATTGGTCACAAAGACTCAATCCGTTGGCATTCACTGCAGTGCAACACTCCCTCAGTACAACAGTGCAGTGTCAGCTTAGCTGGGTGGGCCAATTAAAAAGGAAACTGCCTGCATTTATATCGCAACTTCTGTGATCACTTGATGGCATTTTCAGCCGATAGCTACTATAACCAGCCCAGTCCTGGAATGCAGCACAGCCCTAGGGTTATAAAGGAGAAAGTGAGGTCTGCAGATGCTGGAGATCAGAGATGGAAATGTGTTGCTGGAAAAGCGCAGCAGGTCAGGCAGCATCTAGGGAACAGGAGAATCGACGTTTCGGGCATTAGCCCTTCTTCCTGAAGAAGGGCTAATGCCCAAAACGTCGATTCTCCTGTTCCCTAGATGCTGCCTGACCTGCTGCGCTTTTCCAGCAACACATTTCCATCCCTAGGGTTATAAACCCTAGTTTATACTCTGGTATAGTTTCTCCCTGCAAACCTGTTGTCCATCCTCTGTTCTGAAGAAACTTTTTCTCCTTTTAAGTTTCCAGTTTGTAAAATATTTTAATTAATAATTTTAGTAAATTGCTGCACTTGTTGAAGAGGATGATTGCTGGACTGGATGGAACTGCATGGAAGTTGTTAGGAGTTTTCATGAAAGCATAAAATATAGTGCAGAAAGGGGACTGGTAAGCCATTAAATGGGTGGCACGGTGGCTCAGTGGTTAGAACTGCTGCCTCACAGCACCAGGGTACCAGTTCAATTCCAGCCTCGGGTGACTGTCTGCGTGGAGTTTGTACATTCTCCCCGTGTTGCATGGGTTTCTTCTGGGTGCTCCAGTTTTCTCCCACAGTCCAAAGATGTGCAGGTCAAGTGAATTGGCCATTCTAAACTGCCCACAGTGTTGGGTGCATTAGTCAGAGGGGAAATGAGTCTGGGTGGGTTACTCTTCGGAGGGTCAGTGTGGACTGATTGGGCCAAAGGGCCTGTTTCCACACTGTAGGGAATCTAATCAAATATAATCTAAATATGCACACACTATTTGGATGCAATCTAGTTAACGTTACTCGCCTACTCTTTCCCTACATCTGAACAACTTCTAAAATGTTTTCTTTTAAATGTGGCTCTGCCAGCACAATCTTGAACCAGCTATAGGAAGTGAATAAGAATGGCTGTGCTGACTGGCCCTTCTTTATTGAGGTGCAGAAAAATTTAGAAATGACAGGAAATACATAAGACTGGTAGCAGCTAGAAAGGGCATTTCAGTTGTGAGCTGTTAAAAGTGGAACAAACTAAGACAAATCCAGACCATTTATTTATTGTCTTTCAGGTGCATTTTTAGACCTATAACTGCTATTTCTCTTCCCTCTTCCTTATGCTTTGGGGGAATAAATTGTCCTGAGTCCTGACCTTTTGTTTTCTCTCTCTCGGTCATGTTTTGCTTCCCATGCAGAAGCTGTGAATCTGGGCCAACCTGCTCAGCTAAGCCCTGCAACAGTGTCCACATTATCCTCGTCCTCGCCTTCTTCCTCTCCTCCCTATCCCAGCACCGTTGCCGAATTCGCACCAGTGGACAACGATGACGACGATGGGATGAAACGTTTTGAACAGGTGAGGAGGGGGTTGAACATGTTGTCACATGACTGCCTTGTTCATTCTTAGTAGAAAATCCAGGAACCTGCAAATGATGGCTCAATTACAGGCTGCCTTTTACCTGCTCCAGTAGATGGTTTATTAAAGTTTTCTCAAAATCTTGCTGATACTTCGGTTCAAAGAATTGCCACTGAATGTGGATTCCCTGAAGTTTAACTTGGAATAAAGGGAAGGCTTGCATTTATATAGTGCCTTTCTCAACCTCAGGACATCCCAATGTGCTTTACAGCTACTGACGTAATTTTGAAAGTAATCCCTGTAGTAATGCTGATAACACAGCAGCCAGTTTCCACGTAGCAATATGAAACATTTAATTCCCCAGAACTTTCCGATGTGGGTCAATGTTCCCAAGCGAAAGGGTACCACCCCTTTTCCTCGATCCTCAGAAGTTGAGCCCGATTTTCTTTTAAATGAAAAGCTGGTCCTCAGATATGTAATGCCAGCCTTTTGCGGCCACCTGGGTGTAACTTCGCTGCGACCCTTCCCATGTTGTGGTTTCTGTGTGGCAGGAGGCTGAGAAAATGGTGGCATCACTACATGACAATTCACTGGATGATGAACGATTTGTGGAGATGATGCAAGATCAGAGGAACCGAGCTGCTGCTGCCTTACCCCTCTCTCATGAGGCAGCCATGAAATGGTTCTACAAGGATCCACAGGGAGAGATCCAAGGTAAGAAATTGAGCAGAAGTGGGCCGTTTTGAAAATCAAACGGAAATGTCTTGGTGCGTTTCTGGGTTTGGTAACTGAGGGAGCCTTCAAGTCACTTTTTAAACTACCAACTGCACAGGCTACAACGTCACGTGCCGGATTTCCAACTTGTCCAGATTTTGTTACCTTCATCCAGGGAGCATGTAGTCTTGCTGTGCTTGGCGTCAAAGCTTCTGCAGCAACGTAAAAATTGGCAAAGTCACTGTTTTTGATGATCATTCTGGTACTAAATGAAATAGGAGAAAGTGAGAACTGCAGATGCGGGAGATCAGAGTTGGATCCTCTATCAAAAAAGACATTGACTTGGACCCCATTTACCACCCCCTGAGAAAAAGAACAGGAAATGACATTGCCATAGGAAATAACATCATCACAGGAAATGGCATCACCAACCCAAGGAAACCCAAACACATCAACAGAAAGCAGGAGACACCAGCAGTGCTTCGTCCGGAGGCTCACTGAAGATGTTACCCAGTATGGTGAAAAAACATCTGAAAATGAACCTTCCAGCTCAGCGAGCAAAACTACACTCAAACTACACTCAGAGTTTGAGTGTGGCACGGGAAATGCACAACCGGTCAGGCAGCATCAAAGGAGCAGGAGACTAGATGTTTCTGGCATAAACCCTTCATCAGGAATGACGCTTGTGGGCCAAGGGGGTTGAGAGATAAATGGCACTCATACCACAGCTTCATCTCGTTCCTCACCACCTGCCTACGGAATCAACTGATCCCACAGGGATTCCAGACCGCATTCAGACCATACCTATCGCACTCCCAGCTTCCTTCCCCCGCCCCTTGGCCCATAGGCCTCTTTCTGATGAAGGGCTTCTGCCTAAAACATCGATTCTCTTGCTCATTGGATGCTGCATGATATGCTGTGCTTTTCCAGCACCACCCTCGTCAGCACTGGTACCAAATGTAAGTCTTGCAATGTGTGAGATATGCCTTTGAAAGACTCTGCCTGCCTGACTGACATTAGAAATCTGAAACGCTTTGTCTCCTTTACACAACACAGTTGCAGTTTAATTGTGTGGTTTAACAGTGGGGCAGGGGAACTTAATTGCTTGATTTCTCTCCAATTCAGGGAAGCCTAAAATTAAATGTTGACTTTTTATCAGGTCCGTTTACAACGCAGGAAATGGCTGACTGGTTCCAAGCTGGATATTTTCCCATGTCCCTCTTGGTTAAACGGGGTTGTGATGAGGGCTTCCAGCCGCTGGGGGATGTGATTAAGATGTGGGGAAGAGTGCCTTTTGCTCCTGGTCCCTCTCCTCCTCCGTTGCTGGTAAGTAAGCATTCCTTGCTGGGATTTGAAAGGGGGATGTTGACTTTAGTGGCTTATTTAAAAGTCCACATTCCTTACTTTATATACTGTTTTGTCATGCCACACACATACATACATACATACACACACACACACACACACACACACACACACACCCCATGCAAATACCCATCTTGTGCAAGATTACCTTGTAATGGGGTCAGTGGAGGGGAGAAAATGAGAAGTAACGCCTCACCACATCCTGTCTTTTAGCTTTGTCTCCTCCTGGTGCACAGACCCTAGCTAGATTCTCCACATGCATAACTTGAGACAGTGAACCCTTTGAAACACAACCTCTTGATAATGCCAAAATTTGTCCCCCAGTGAGTGCTATTGAGCTGAACTCTCAACTCTCCCCTCTGCTGTAGTGACGAGTGGCTAATCTGCAGGCACTTGAGCAATGATAATTTGGTGGCAGCCCTACCAGTTCCCAAATCATGCTGTAGTCTCTTCAGGGAGCAGATTACCCCCCCCCCCCCACCCCCCAACCCAGAAAAATGTAGGGTGCAGGATTGAATCTTCAAGTTCTGATTCAGTACCATTCAGAGCCATGGTCTGAGATCACTGCACAGCCTCCAAGCTATCGTGTATTTTTTTTGTAGAATACTTTTAAATGTGTGGAGCAGACCTGTGGCGTGAAATGATTTCTAGGGTTGATTGGTACCAGTGCTGAACTCAGAAACGTAAGCTGACCTGTTCATTCTCTCATTATTTAACAAATGGATGGTTTATTTCTGATTGGTGGTGGCAGCAAAGCAAGCTAGGCATCAACGTGACTGCGTCTATGTGTCCTTTAAGTGGGAGATGGAATTCTGTGGAAAGCCAGCTAGGAATTTCATTATGGCTAATTTTTGATGTGGGTGGCTGAGGCTTCTCTCTTGTCAGCATATTTCACTGACATGATTCAAGTGAGGACATAGTAGTGATTTCCTGCTGACACATTGTTAACTTGTGGATCTGCTCTGTGGTTTAGCTTGGGAGACTAGTGAGATACAGCTTGTACACACACTGAAATAGTGGCACAAACCATGATTGTCTAATTGTTGCAATGGTTTGGTTTGTTGGCCACACAAAGGAGGTGTCAGATTTCAGAACCATTTGTTTTCTGCCTTGTTGACAAAGCATGTTGGGTTAGAGTGTAGCATGGTAAAAATCTACATTGTTTGTGAGCTGGTTGACATTCTTGCTTCCTCGCCTTTTGATTTTCTGCCCATATCTCAACGTGCTCCCTATCCCACCTTTAAATCTTGCCCCCCTCAAACAACCGGCTCCCTTACAGTGAAAGGATTTGCATCTTTATCGCATTTATCATAGCCACCAGACTACTTGGTGCTTAACAGCCGACTATGTACCTTTTGTTAAATGTAGTGCCCATTGTTCATCGGCACTCTTGAGTGGCGAGTGTATTGACTGTGATCTTGTCTAATTGTATTTCTCTTTGATACCCCCTTGCCTCAGTGAGTGCATGCCCAATGGTAACTACCTCTCCTTGGAGGGATGGGCTATCCTCGACCCAAGTCAGCAGTCTGATGTTTTAACACCCCTGTGGTCTGCAGGATCGTCATTATCATTCTAATCTCTTGACCTTTCTGCTAGTTGACTGTTTTTAAGGTTGCCACTTGGTCATTGCATCCTTCTCATTAGGAGTAAAGTTGACAGTAATTTATTTTTGGTCAGGGGGGGTCAGTCCTTATCCTCCCTTTGTTAAAGCTTGTCCCTTACTCTGTAAGCCATCAACCAAGAGAACAGTCAAGTGGAATTGTGGCCTCCTCACAGCCCTGCAGAAAATGCTGCTTTATGTCAGCCAGTAGGAGGCATACGTTGTCTGTAAAAATTAGACATCAGTATGTGATAGGAAGTGCTACCCAAGACTCGGAAGCTAAAATCACAGGCATATCTTGTTAAAATAAAAATTGAACCAACGCCATTGTCACTGGTTCCAGTGTGGGCCATGCCTGGACATCAGTGCAGATTAAAACCAACCAGACTCCAGTCCCATGATCTCTTCCTGTCCCTTAAAGGAGCTTACTTGATTATCTTCCATCCATCAAATCTCCCCGTTGGCCAGTAACTTAGCAAATTTATAGCTTCAAATAAAGACCTTTAGTTTGAATTTTATTTGTAAAGTTTGTGTTTAATATTATTTACCACTTTTTTTTCATTTTATTTTTCTTCCTATCTGCATTTCACAGGTGTCTCACAAGACTAACCAGTACAAATATTTGCGTGTGGTAAAACCTAAGTGTAAAGGTGACCGAGCAATCTATTTGCAGAATTGGGTTTTTCAGAGCACATGTTGGTTCGAGAGGCGGAGAAGTTGGAGTTTATTTTTTTTCAAATGGAGTTTGTTTGGTCTTGGTAGGGCGATATGGACCAGGGGAGACTGAAAAAGCAGCGGGAGTTGGCAGCTGCCTTGTATCATCAGCTTCAATACCAGCAATTTCTGCAACTCATAAACAGGTAAGAAGTGCAGATCTCTTGTACTCTGTGAAGTACAGGGCACCCCATGACCTGCAATATCTTTCATTTTGCCATTTACTAACCCACCACAGTGTCACACAAGGGATGTCATGCAATGGTTTGACAATGTTACTTTAAATTCAGGGTGTCTATTTGAGATGTGTGAGTGATGCTCGATTAGTCCATACAGAGCTAATCTGGCCCAGAATGCCTTTTTGGGCCCCACAGATGGTTTGCAAGCCTGTCTCTCTAAGTTGCATCTCGTTTTTTTACTTGTTTTCAGCTATAGTGGATTGATTGTTGGCCCCCAAGTTAAAACACTCTCTCTTTGCTGCATAATGTCGTCAAGTCATTTGCTACCATGGTCTCTGCACTCTTCAGTCCAAACTTTTATGAATGCTATGTGTTGGCTGGGATGATTAGTGTTAACGTTGCGCAGTGGAACACCTTTTTGCATTATTAGCTTCCATTAGCATGCCCAAGTTGAGGCAAATCATAAGCTAACAGAGATGGACTTCAGCTTTCTTCTGTACTAATGTCATCTGATTATTTCCATCATGACGCATTTATTGGTCTCTGATGATTTCATGTGTTGGGAATAGTGGTGTGAGCAAGGAGGGCCCACTATGACTCAGATCTGGATTCACTTAACACCCTATATTGGTGGAAAAGAGGGAAACTTTGTCCTTGGCTGCGTGACCTGGTTCTGAACTACGGGGTTTCCAGGTTTATTAGAGCATTTGTGCTTTACATAGAGTAACACTCATGTGCATGTTCCCATTGAAAATTTGTTCGCTTGAAATAACAGATTGCTCCAGCCACACCTGCAAAGAGAAAAGGTGGGCCAATGTTTCAAGGTGACGGCATTGTCCATCAGTTATTGCATTATTCTCAAATTTTATTAATTGGATGTAGATTTTTGCTTGGCTCTACTGAATCAGGTATATGATCAGTCATTTATTTGCATGTCTCTGGGATGTCAGCAGAACACTTAGCATTATTTGCAAATTTCCTAGCTGCCTCATCTTCAACCTGAGAGTGGGCATGAACAGTGACAGTATTTTACCTGGAATGGAACTGGATGGAGAGCAATGAAATATTTTGCACCTTAGCTGGTAAACACATCATATGCTTTTGGCACAAAAGTAGAAAGGTTTGATCTCTTTCTCCCCCCCAACACCAAACTTTTCAGTGGCCATCCACTGGTCTGCACCCTGTGATCTAATCTAATTTTGGTGTTGAGATTGGTCAGTGTCCCCTGAACTCACCACCTGTTTGTGGGATTGGAGTCACATGTCAGCAAGTCTGGATAGAGGTCACATGTCAGCAAGTCTGGATAGAGGTGATAGGATCCCTCCCCTAAAGGAAGCACTTGGGACCTTAGAACACCTCAGCAGCTCTCGTTGCTAATTGATATTCTGTAGATAGCCCGTGTTTTATCAGGTTTATTGAATAGAATTTCAGAGCCAATGTTGTAACTCACTTTTGCCATTCCCAAAACTATTCTAACCACTCAACTCCACGCAAGTTTCTAATGTGGGTTTGTTTTCAGATTATGTACTTAAAGGCATCCTGAGATGTCTTGGGTGGATTCTGTTCCTTGCCTAATGCCTATAGCTTCTAACTCCGCGTTATTTTATAATATATGATGCATGAGAAATGGTCACCTGATAAATTAGAGTGCTGGTAGCAGCGGCAGCACTGCACGTCAGAGTGAGAATTTGGTCTAGACAAAGGAAGCTCTACTCCTCCTGTAACTGTGGCGTGTGCCTGGCCTCGTTGCGTCTGTCTTTGTCTTGATGGGTGTGTTTCCAGTGAGCAAAGCAACCAACCCCATTCACAGGTAGAGAAACTAACATGTTCCAAAGCTGAATACAAAATTCATAATGGCTCTCTCCTTGTTTTTGTAGCCGGCAGCAGCTTGTACAGTGTGCGCTACAGCAGAAGGCAAACATGACGCCCCAGCAACAACAGCAACTTGTGGTGTTCCTGCAGCAGATCCAGGCCCTCAAATCAAGGTAGTGATATGGAATAGTTGCACTAACTGTTCTGTTTTACCTTCAAATAATTGTAGATTAAAGTTAGAAAACTCTGGTTTTGCTGCACTTGACAGCAACAATGTAATATAACAGGGATTTGCACTTCATGTATAAACTGCGTGTGTAATATTCTTAACCATCGACATAAACTAAACAGTTATGACAGTTAATTTGGCACCTGAGTTTATTCAGTCTCCAGCAAGATGAGAATCATCAATGATTGTCTTGTAACAGAAACTAGGAACATGGGTAATGTGGCATTGAAGGCTACAACAGCTATTCAGTTGCCATAAGGAGAATGCTTCAAACCAAGATGGAATCTGGGACTTATCTATTCTCTGGTCGCCTGCCAAGGAAGTGATATCGTGAGCCTGTCTCTTAAAGGTGTACTGCTGTTAGACAACACTATTGTGTGGCACGGTGGTTAGCACTGCTGCCTCTCAGCGCCAGAGACCCGGGTTCAATTCCCGCCTCAGGCGACTGACTGTGTGGAGTTTGCACGTTCTCCCCGTGTCTGCGTGGGTTTCCTCCGGGTGCTCCGGTTTCCTCCCACAGTCCAAAGATATGCAGGTCAGGTGAATTGGCCATACTAAATTGCCCATAGTGTTAGGTAAGGGGTAAATGTAGGGCTATGGGTGGGTTTCGCTTCGGCGGGTTGGTGTGGACTTGTTGGGCCGAAGGGCCTGTTTCCACACTGTAATGTAATCTAATCTAATCATTGTAGACTCGCAGTGCTAGTTGACTTGTGTATTCCATTCTCTTCTATCAGTAGACTGTTGTGAAGAATATAGGAGAAAGTGAGGACTGCAGATGCTGGAGATCAGAGCAGAGAGTGTGGTGCTGGAAAAGCGCAGCAGGTCAGGCAGCATCTGAGGAGCAGGAAAATCGATATTTCGGACAAAAGCCCTTAATCAGGAATGAGGCTCGTGGGCCGGGAGGCTGAGAGATAAATGGGAGGAGAGGTGGGGCTGGGGAGAAGGTAGCTGAGAATGCGACAGGTAGACGTAGATAGGGGAGAAGGTGATAGGTTGGCGAGGAGGGTGGAATGGATAGATGGGTAAGACAATGGACGGGTCAAGAGGGTGATGCCGAGTTGAAGGCTTGGGACAGGGATAAGGTGGGGGATGGGGAAATGAGGAAACTGGTGAAATCCACACTGATCCTGTGTGGTTGCAGGGTCCCAAGGTGGAAGATGAAGTATTCTTCCTCCAGATGTTGGATGGTTAGGGTTTGGCAATGGAGGAGGCCCAGGACCTGCATGTCCTTGGTGGAGTGGGAGGGGGAGTTGAATTAATTCAGCCACAGAGTGGTCGGGGTCGGTTGGTGCAGGTGTCCCAGCGATGTTCTCAAAATGATCTGCAAGTTAGCGTCCTGTCTCCCCGATGTAGAGCGACCACATCGGGTGCAATGGATACAGTAGGTGACATTGGTGAAAGTAGGTGTAAATTTCTGTCAGATGTGGAAGGGTCCTTTGGGGCCTTGGACGGTGGTGAGGGGAGAGGTGAGGGTGCGGGTTTTGCAATTCTTGCAGTGGCAGGGGAAGGTGCTGGGTGTGGGTTGTGGGCTGGTGGGAGTGTGTGGATCTGACAAGGGAGTCGTGTAGGGAATGGTCTCTGAAATGCTGATGGGGTGGGGAGTGAAATATATCCCTGGTGGTGGACTCTACTTGTAGGTGGTGGAAGTGGGAGAGGATGATGCGATGTATAGGGAGGTTTGTGGGGTAGGAAGGTGAGGACCGGGGTCCTGTCCTTGTTGCATTGGAAGGCGTGGGGGTTCAAGGGCGGAGATGCAGGAAATGGAGGAGATTTGCTGGAGGGCATCAACCATGTGGGAGGGGATATTGCAGTCTTTGAAGGACGCGTCAATCTGGTGTGACCTGTGGTGGAATTGGTCATCCTGGGCACAGATGCGGTGGAGGAGTTGGGAATAAAGGATGGTGTTGTGAAGAATATGTTGGACTGACTTGGCTTCATGGTTCTGCTTGATTTTCCACAGAGCGCATGCAGGCATGTGTGTTCTGGGTGAGGTGAAAATAAAAGGAGGCAAATATAAAAGTTTGTGTTATACTGTGTTCTTTCAGGCTTGTTGAAATTTTTAAATAGCAAATTTTTAATTCCCTGATATTTGGAGATAAAGGGTGCATTTGATCAAAGTTCAAGATATTGAGGGGAACTGAGGGAAGACTGAGAATTAGCTTTCACCTGATCTGGGACTCGGTGACATATGGCTGGTTCTAATTTATAGACTTTAAGAAAGAAATTAGGAAGCAATTTGCCCACACCAAATGTATTTTCAGTCTAGAACTCTCTTCTGCAAGGTGTAGTTGATGCTTGATCAGTTAATTATGATTCTGAGATTGGGTACTGCCATGCTTGCCTTCATTGGTCAGAGCATTGAGTACAGCAGTTGGGACATCACGTAATAACTACAAGGCATGGGTAAGGTTGTGTTTGGAGTACTGCGTTCAATTCTGGTCGCCCTGCTACAGGAAGGATGTAATTAAACTGGAAGGGGTGGAAGAAAGATATACAATGTTGTTACCAAGACATGGAGTGTTTGAGTTTATAAGGAGAGGCTGAGAGGTGACACTTAGAGGTTTATAAATTCATGAGGGGCATAGAGAGGGTGAATAGCTGTGGTCTTTGCCCTGCAGGTAGGAGAGTCGTAATCTAGAGGATATTGGTATAAGATGAGATGGGAAAGGTTTAAAAGGGACCTACTGCCTTTTGAGAAGGGCATTGCTTGTCAATGGCCATTCGGGTGTTTCCTTTCTTCCTGGTGGTGGAATACAAATAGGTTTACACACCTGTTGTTTTTCATTGTGTCCTACACATGCGCGCACACAGCATGAGTACTGGGGAAAAATAAGCACTACTGCAGTTAGTCGGTAGTGCGGGGTTAAGGAAGAGAGAGAAACCTAGGGAATCTCCTCAGTTTAGGGGACTTTCTCTGACAAGAAAAGAAAAAATAAAAGGGACCTGCTCCTTGCTGCTCCTCATAACCTCACTGCTGCCACTCCTGAGTCCCACATAAGTCCAATGCCAGTCTGTCTACTTGTGCTACTGGAATCTCTGCTCTTGTTGCTTCTTATCATCATGCAATTGTTCCTGAGACCCCCACTGTTCCACCATCAGTCTTCCTATTTCTGGTTTTCACTTTGCCAGCTCTTCTCATTTATCCATTTCCTGGCTCTTTATTTAATGAACATGAAGATAGTTTTGATATTAAAAAAAATGACAATGTGCAGAATGTGTGGATGAATGTATAAGTTGTTACAAACCCAGTAAATGAAAGGTGGGAATAGATTTTTTTAAATTAAGACCCAGACAGAAATATCCTTTTTAAGTCTTGCTCAAAAATGGTATTATCCCAGCCTGTTGGCATCCTTCCCTTTGTGGAAGTGGAGTCAGCAGAGTTTGGTGGAAATTGACATGAATTGTGACAAAGGAGGGTAGTTTAAATAGGCGACATTATATTGATGTGGAATAGATGATCTAAGAATTGTTAACTGCATTCTCTGACGTGAAAATAGTTCTTCGATTTGGATAATGTTTCACCAGATCGCAAGAGTGTGTGGCTGCTTTGCTTTCCCTTTGGGCTTTCGAGCAGGTTTCCTGATTGCTGGGTGGAATTATGAAACACTGGCACAGATTTGAGTGCTGACAATCGCAGTTTGACTTGTTCAGTCATCTTTAAGCAGTGACCGTGATTGTATAGTATTCTGTTCATTCTGAAGGCAAGAATGAACAATGGTTTGGACTATTTCCCCAGTGCAGCGTGTTTTATTTATCTAATCATGACCACCTGCCCACCTGAAAATTCTCCTCCATTTTGTGTCCCCCACCTCACAGGTGTGCAGAGCAAAATTTGATTCCTGCTATCAACAGATCCATGTCTGTGCCCGAAACTGGGTCTCTTTGGGACCTTCCGACCTCTGCTTCACAGCCCTCAGGTGAGGATCCGCATTCATTTCATGGGGTTTTGAACAGCATTTGCTGCTCCATAGGATATTGCTAAGCAGCCAAGGTTATGCAGTGGACTGGTTCGTTGGATGATGTGCACTAATTATGTGTAAATATTTTCAAATCAAGTTACATCACATTCATTCTGCTGTGTAAAATGAGGCCCATCTCTCCCTTCCCAAATTTTCTCCTCTGCTTCCCTGTAGGCTTGAATTCCTGCTTGGCTCCCAGTCCTTTGGGCATGCAGGCCAGAGCAGGACCAGTGATAGTGCTATTGGTGATGGGTTTTTTGTTGTTGCTACATTACTAAGTTTTCATACTCACAAGTTTTGTTTTCGTATTTTCTGTAAACGTTGCCAAAATTCATCACTGTAGGCCATTAGTGCTATGTGCTGTGATTCAGGCTTTTTGCAACCGATTTAAAGGAAGAACATGCAGGTGAATGTGTACATTAGGAGAGAAGTAGGTCATTCATCCCCTCAAGCCTGCACTGCTGTTCAGTACGACCATGTTTGCATTTCAAATTCTATGTTCCTATCTCCCCCTTTAGCTCCTTTGCCTAATCAGAACCTATCCACCTTAGCCATAATCTTCAATGCAATGTGTGAAAAAGATTCATGCTCATGATGATCCTGAAGAAGTCATTTGTTCATAGGCAAAGAACCTGCTAATTTTTGCAGTGCCTGCATCGACTTCTGTGGAGTTTGAGTGGTATACTTAAACGGATTGGAAGTTGTGCAATGTTGTATGTTGGGATGTGTTTTTTGTGAGCTGCTGCGCATGTGTGCAGCTTACAGGGAACATAGATCACTGGCCATTCAGCCCATAGAGTCCATTCCAGTTGTCTCATGACTGGCTGTTCCACACCAATGATGAAACATTGCAAACTGTTGGCCAATATACAGGTCACCCATTCAAGTCAGGTGTGCAGGCAATGGCAGAGCTGGTGGGGGAGGGAGAGAGGCATTTAGACAGTCGTCCTAAAGCCTGCTTTTGATGTAGTCCTGTTAATTAATGTTGAGTTTCAGAGACTCTGGGGTTTTGTTTTTAAAAACGTGTACACTTTCTGTTCCAGGTTGTGATACAGGAAGCTTGTGGGATTCAGCATCTCAGGGTCCACTGCTGGAACAAATTCAAAAACTAGAGCGAGAGAAAGCTACAAAAGTAAGACCTTGATGTTGTTTTTTTTGGTTCCATAGAAAAGATACATCCTCCTTTAATGCAAGGGGATATTTCAGCATGCTCATGGAGTCCACTTGCAACATTGTCATGTAGGCTTTCAAACTAGGATCCCCAGAGGTCCGAGCTTGAGCTGAATCTCCAGCACTGCAACCATTTTGTGATTTGTTTTTAACCCACAGATCTTCAAGGTTATTAAATTCTGTTTTGTTTGAGTATAACTTGTATCATGGTTTTCTTTGTATGATGACTTTCTGAAAGACTCAGTTGTGCCAAGTCCCACGTCCGTCTTATTGTAATCTGTCCAACAATCTCTTACAACTTTCAGATTAGATTCCCGACAGTGTGGAAACGGGCCCTTCGGCCCAACCAGTCCACACCAACCCTCCGAAGAGTAACCCACCCAGACTATTTCCCTCTGACTAATGCACCTAACAGTATAGGCAATTTAGCATGGCCAATTCAGTTGACCTGCACACCTTTGGGAGAAAACCGGAGCACCTGGGGGAAACCCACACAGACATGGGGGGAATGTGCAAACTCCACACTGACAGTCGCCCGAGGCTGGAATCTAACCTGGGACCCTGGTGCTGTGAGGGAGCAGTGCTAACCACTGAGCCACCATGCTGCCCTTAAATGAGTTTCCTTTAACTTGAAGCCTTCCAAATCTTGACAACTAAAAGAATCTGATTCTCATGTCTCCTCTTCACCTTTTACCCGATGTTTTAGTTCTATAACTATAACCTCTGGCCATTACCTACTAGTCAGAGGGATCAGGTTTTCTCTTTCTACACTTGTGTCCAGACCTCACCATCTTAGAACCTTCCAAAAGGCCATCTTTTTCCTGTTCCAAGGAAAAAAGTTTGGACTGTTTCAACCTCTCCTCATATCCGACTTCTTATCTCTAGTAACATTTGTCAACTTGCTAATAAAATTTGCGTTTCTGATATGGTAAACGTTTTAGGAAACAATATGTTGCCTTTACATCTCAGTCACTCATATGGGATTTTGTGCAAGATCTCAGTGCAAGTGTCTGTGGGAGGTTGCCAAGAGTGTTAGTCTTAGATTACCTACAGTATGGAAAGAGGCCCTTCGGCTCAACAAGTCCATACCGACCCTCCGAAGAGCAACCCACCCAGACTCCTTTCCCCTACATTTACCCCTAACTAATGTACCTAGTACTACAGGTAATTTAGCATGGCCAGTTCACCTAACCTGCACATCTTTGGACTGTGGGAGGAAACCGGAGCACCCGGGGGAAACCCACACAGACACGGGGAGAGTGTGCAAACTCCACACAGGCAGTTGCCCGAGGTGGGAATTGAACCTGGGTCACTGGCGCTGTGAGGCAGCAGTGCTAACCACTGAGCCACCATGCTGCCCACAGTCTGTATTAATCTGTTGAGAGTTTGCATAAGCTTGTCAGTATCTGCAGATGGAAATAAGTTCAGACGTTGTGGAGCAAGGTATATGTGTATCTGAAATCTGTGAGGTGCTAAGTGCAGGAAGTGAGCAGTTCATCTGAGCATGTTGAACCTATGTGTTAGTGTTACACTGATTTGCTTCTGTAACTGTTTGGCCAGGACACAGGTTATTGAGAAGTATTCTATAAAAGCCACCCTTGTGCCTAATGTAACCATCGTGATGCACGTTATCTTTGCAAACTAGTGGAACAGCCAATATTTCCCTTCATTGAGAGAGAGGCTCCTTCCTTTTCCTACACCCATCCTGTGTGCCAGTTCATGCACTGGTATGAATCTGGGGCATCTGCACCTTGTGTGATTTGTGCCCATTCCTCACATGTCCCAAACTGTTTGATTTGACAGTGTATATATCATGGGAAGCATCACAGATGAATCGGGTCACAATTGCATATTTTTTTCTCCCAGTCTTTTGCTGGCTGGTGATCAGGTACCAGAGCTTGGCTTTTCACAATTACTGGGTATGTTGAGCATTTTGCACCCAGTGAAGTGCTCCTGAAGTCTAACTGCTGTTGTAATGTAAAAAATGCCAGTTTGCAAGCTGAAGACTCTCCCAAACCGCAATGTCATCAGGGTCAGACCTGTTCTTATATTGTCACTTGAGGGTTAAGTATTGGCTGAGGACACTGTGGGCAGTTTTTCTGTTCCTCTTCAGAGTGGAATATTTTGCATCCCACACAAGCAGGCAGATGGGAGCTAGGGTTAACATTTCATCTGAAAGATGTCACCTCCAACAGGGCAGCACTCCTTCAAAATCGCACAAGAGCGAGATGTGAACTCAGAACCTTCTGATTCTGAGGCAGAAGTCCTATCACTGAACCACATCTGATGCACAACCAAATGTCACTGCAGCCAACTGTGTGGTATTCCTGTGACTACTCCTGAGATTGTGTGAAGATTTATACATATTCCCTTCTGGTCTGTTGCTGTTAAGTTGATTGAGGTCGATAAAATCATGAGGCATGTATACGATAGGCAGCCAATAGCTTTTCCTTAGGGAGGAGGAGTCTAAAACCAGGTTTAAGGTGAGAGGGGAGGGATACAAAAGAGTCTAGACGGGCAACTTTTTCACACGGGGTGGTGAGTATGTTGAATGGACTGTCAGAGATAGTGGTGAAAGCAAGTGCAATTTTGAGATTTAAGAAACATTTGGTCAGGTACACAGATGGGAGAGATATGAATGGGTATGGGCCAAACACGAGCACATGGGACTAGTTTAAATAATGAAAACTGGACAGCGTGGGCAAGTTTGAGCTGAAGGGTCTGTTGCCATACAGTAGACTTCTGACTGTATGTGGAGTTAGTTGCGATGTTTAAAAACTTTCTAATGGAGGTGACCTTGGAATTAACTGCAGCTTGTAGCAATTGTTTTCCAAAAAAAAAGAATGCTAGTAAAATGAAGTGTGTGCTTTATTCCATTTCAGAGTAATAAGATCAGTGTTGAAATGTGTGTTGTGTGCACACGCAGACAGATTTATTATTTTTGAGGTCAGGGCAGGGTACTAACTAAAGGAATTATCCAGTTTTGAAGAAGTAGCTCAGAGGGACACTGACCCACTAAAACAAGTGCAGCCATGCTTGTTTTGAATTGCTTGACAAGAACGCTTTTATTCTTCAGCTCCCATCCCCTACTCCCCCTGTGCAATGTTCGATAACCTGTAACAGGTCGGGAGGCTGCTGCTACTTTACCACTTTGGAGCAGTTTCACTTGGCATGTGGGTCAAAGTTGTATAAATCTGGCATCAAAGTCCAACCTGTCAGGTTGGAACAGAACACAATAAGATCATGGAGCTCAACACCCCATCCCCTGTCCCCTGCTCACGTGGGCAGAGAGAAACTTCCAAATGTACGTTCGGGTGGAGCAGGTGGGTGAAGTGTACAATGTGGATCCATATTTTGTCATCCTTTCAGGTCAAAGGTGCTTTCAGGCTCTGGGAATTGTATTGGTGAAGGAAACTGCTTCCTAAATTGTCTTGGGTAACTTGAGTGTTGCTTGTTTAGCTAAAGCAGGAGCGAAGAGACGTTGAACTCAGGAATAAAAGGGAAGAGGATGACAGAAAACGACAGGATGAAATCCGGTGGCAAGAGGAAGAACGCAAACGTCGGGATGAGGATGAGTTAACTAGGAGGAAGCAGGTAATTGTCCACGGTATGGTTCTTATTATTGTAACCCACTCCTGAGTCCCATGGGTTTTATGATTTCTTCTGTAGGTTTCTGATCTTGATGAAGTAGTGATTTGTTCTAACTTTTTCAGCCAGAAACTGGTTACTGAGTGGGCATCAAGACAGGCTGTAATGTGGAGAAGTGTTGGATTGTTCACTTTGGTCATAAGAATGGAAAGCCAGCAGAGGTTTTAACAAGCATAAAACTTGTTTATGTTCAGAGAGACTCTGGTGTGCTAATCTAGGAACCAATGAACACTAACTTCAGAAATAGCAAGCAATTAAGAAGGAAAGTGGCACGTTGACCTTTTTTGCAAGAGAGTTGGAGTGCCGGAATAACTAAGTCAATAGACAATAGGTGCGGGAGTAGGCCATTCAGCCCTTCGAGCCTGCACCGCCATTCAATATAATCATGGCTGATCATTTCTAATCAGTATCCTGTTCCTGGCTTATCTCCATAACCCTTGATCCCACTATCTTTGAGAGCTCTATCCAACTCTTTCTTAAATGAATCCAGAGAGTGGGCCTCCACTGCCCTCTGGGGCAGAGCATTCCACACAGCCACCACTCTTTGGGTGAAGAAGTTTCTCCTGAACTCTGTCCTAAATGGTCTACCCCGTATTTTTAAGCTGTGTCCTCTGGTTCGGCACTCATCCATCAGTGTGTCCAATCCTTTCGTAATCTTATACGTCTCAATCAGATCCCCTCTCAGTCTTCGAAACTCAAGGGTATACATTGTGCAGTTGCACAGGGTTTTGTTGACACCACGCTTGGAATATTCAGTACCATTTTGGTCTCCATATTTAAGGAAGGAACAGTAAAGTGGAGATTCACTGGATTGGCTCCAGGATGCCCTTCAGTGCTGAGAACTGGGCCAAAACTGTTTGGAATTATGAAAAATAGGATGTGATCACTTTTGAAATGTCCAACCCTTTCAGAACCTTGTATAGGATAGACAGTGAGAGGTCGTTTCTACTTGCTGGACAATCTAGAACACACACATTGGTCTCTGGAGCCCTAAATGATTGACCCCTTTTCCAACGAGAAGTGTCTTGTCTCAGTGTTTGGAATTCCCTAGCCCCAAAGTTGAATGCTCCATCATGGAGTGTAATTTAGCCTGCGATAGACGGTTTTGAATTGTGGGAAACTGGAGGTGAAGCTAAAGATGAGTAACAATTACATTGAACGGCAAAGCAAGCTCAAGAACCTTTCTGGTCTATTTCTGTTCCTATTTCTTGTGTTTGCATTGATCTAGGTATTTGCAATGATTCCAGACTCAATATGTTGTGCAGTGAATATGGGGATGTCTAGCCTAGAATGTCCTAAGTTTTTATGCGCAGGGAGTTGTTCTGAGTTGTATTGTCACCATATGGTGAGAAAGTGGATGACTTTTGTCTCCTGGTTGTTAGTCATTGATGCTGCTGGGCGAGTGCATGTTTCCAATGAGCCAGGGCAAGATTGGAGTGAAGCTGCAGCTCATCTATGGTCAGAACACTCATTTGTGGGCAATAGCCACGGAGTGTGAAATAGCCAGAGACTTGGCTGCCAGTCTGGGAACTGTATTCTGCATGAATTGGCAGGGGTAAATCTGGGCTCAAGGAGAGAGAAGTGAGGTGGGTTATAAAGGAAACTTAAAAGGAAAACTATTCATTCGCAAGCCAAGCAGTCCTCTTGCTGTTGGTGCTGCAGGTGTGGCATTTGAGGAGAGACTTTGCGTGAGTAATATTCCAAATCAGGCTGTGTGACTTAGAAGCAATGTTTAGGTGGTGTTATTGAAAAATCAACACACTTGCCCTTCTCAGGGTGCCGAGGCAGTGCTTCTTTCTTGTGGCTAATGTTGAACAGACCAGATTCTCTCAAAAAAGACTCCTTTTGGATGTCTCCATTTGCAATCTCCCAACTGTTTGGCAGCAAGCCAGCAGGGTAGGAGATTTCATCAGCTCTGTTGTATTCGTCTGTCATCACTTGCACTCCCCTTTGTGTCCAGTGTGTTTCTGTCCTCCTGTGAGGAGGGAAGTTGGGGCTCATCTGTGTCCAGGTTCTGCTGCTCAACGTGCTAGATCACAATGGAACCGCCCTAGATTGTTGCTGTTTGTCTGTATTTTGGCACGTGCATTTGAGGGATCTGAGGAGGCAGGCTTCTCTATTCACAGCCGACAGTCGGCTGAGCTGATTGCATCACAGAGTAACTGACCTGTTTCCTTCCAGGAAGAGGTAGTTCGATTTCAGAGAGAGCAGCAGGAAGAGGCTGCCCGGCGCCAAAGAGAGGAGGAGGATCGCCGACAAGAGGAGGCCCTGAGGCGACGCGATGAGGAGGAAAGGCGGCAGATGGAGGACATCCTCCGGAAGCAGGTGATTTGCTGTGCCTTTCATGTTGGGGGACAGTGGGATGTATGTCTCATGTGACCTTCCTCCACACTGCAACAAGTAGATGAATCACTGGCCCCTCAAATCTCCTCACTCAGTTCAGCAAATGCGATGCAAACATTGAGAAATTAAGAGGGCACATTATGGAGCCCTGTAACTGAATGGCTACAAAATCTCTGCACACCCACATTGCACATAGAATTCTCAAAGATTTTCACAGGGCAAAGTCTAGTTTGGACTGTAATGGATTTTGCCTTTAGTTTTTTAATGAAAAGTATGCATTTTGCCTTCTTCAAATGACTGGAACCTACAGCAGAGGAGGCTGCCATTTAATCTGTGTGCTAGTGCTGGCTTTCTGAAAGAACAATTCCACCTTGTTCCTTGCCTCAGTATTTTGTCTGTAACTGCGCAGGTTCTTCATCCCCAAGTAGCTGAGCAAATCCTTTTTAAAATTATTCATGGTTTCAATCTGCTCCACCTTATTCAGGTCAAGTTTGAGAGGAAAGCACGTCTCCTTTTACCTCTTCACAACTGATTTTAAATCTTCAATCACTGGTTCTAGAATCCTAGTTATTCATGGCACTGAAGGAGGCTATTTGGCCCATCAGGTCCATGCTGGTTCCCTCTAAGGCAGTCCAGTCATAAAGTCATAGAGATGTACAGCACAGAAACGAACCCTTCGGTCCAACTCGTCCATGCCAACCAGATATTCCAGTGTAATTTAGTCCCACTTGCCAGCTCCTAGCCCATACCCCTTCAAACCCTTTCTATTCATATACCCATGCAGAGGCCTTTTTAAATGTTGCAAGTGCACCAGCCTCCTCCACTTCCTCTGGCAGCTCATTCCATACACGTACCACCCTCTGTGGAAAAAGTTGCCTCATAGGTCTCTTTTATATCTTTCCCCCTCACCCTAAACCTATGCCCTCTAGTTCTGGACTGCCAAGCCCCAAATAGACTTTGTCTATTTATCCTATCCATGCCCCTCATAATTTTGTAAACCTCTGTAAGGTCACCCCTCAGCCTCCGACGCTCCAGGGGAAACAGCCCCAGCCTGTTCAGCCTCTCCCTGTTGCTCAGATCCTCCAACCCTGGCAACATCCTTGTAAATCTTTTCTGAACCCTTTCAAGTTTCACAACATCTTTCCGATAGGAAGGAGACCAGAATTGCACGCAATATTCCAACAGTGGCCTAACCAATGTCCTGTACAGCCGCAACATGACCTCCCAACTGCTGTACTCAATGCTCTGACCAATAAAGGAAAGCATACCAAACGCTGCCTTCTCTATCCTATCTACCTTTGACTCCACTTTCAAGAAGCTATGAACCTGCACTCCAAGGTCTCTTTGTTCAGCAACACTCCCGAGGACCTTACCATTAAGTGTATAAATCCTGCTAAGATTTGCTTTCCCAAAATGCAGCACCTCGCATTTATCTGAATTAAACTCCATCTGCCACTTCTCAGCCCATTGGCCCATCGGCCCATCTGGTCCAGATCCAGTTGTAATCTGAGGTAACCCTCTTCGCTGTCCACTACACCTCTAATTTTGGTGTCATCTGCAAAGTTACTAACTGTACCACTTATGCTCGCATACAAATCACTTATGTAAATGACCAAAAGTAGAAGGCCCAGCACCGATCCTTGTGGCACTCCACTGGTCACAGGCCTCCACCACCACCCTCTGTCTTCTACCCTTGAGCCAGTTCTGTATCCAAATGGCTAGTTCTCCCTGTATTCCGTGAGATCTAACCTTGCTAATCAGTCTCCCATGGGGAACCTTGTCAAACGCCTTACTGAAGTCCATATAGATCACATCTACTGCTCTGCCCTCATCAATCCTCTTTGTTACTTCTTCAAACATCTCAGTCAAGTTTGTGAGACATGATTTCCCACGCACAAAGCCATGTTGACTATCCCTAATCAGTCCTTGCCTTTCCAAATACATGTACATCCTGTCCCTCAGGGTTCCCTCCAACAACTTGCCCACCACCGAGGTCAGGCTCACCAGTCTATAGTTCCCTGGCTTATCTTTCCCGCCCTTAAACAGTGGCATCACTTTTGCCAACCTCCAGTCTTCCGGCACCTCACCTGTGACTATCGATGATACAAATATCTCAGCAAGAGGTCCAGCAATCACTTCTCTCACTTCCTACAGAGTTCTCGGGTACACCTGATTAGGTCCTGAGGATTTATCCACCTTTTAACCGTTTCAAGACATCCAGCACTTCCTCCTCTGTAATCTGGACATTTTGCAAGATGTCATCATCTATTTCCCTACAGTCTATATCTTCCATATCCTTTTCCACAGTAAATACTGATGCAAAATATTCATTTAGTATCTCCTCCAATTTCTGTGGCTCCACACAAAGGCCGCCTTGCTGATCTTTGAGGGGCCCTATTCTCTCCCTCGTTACCCTTTTGTCCCTAATATATTTGTAAAAACCCTCTTGGATTCTCCTTAATTCTATTTGCCAAAGGTATCTCATGTCCCCTTTTTGCCCTCCTGATTTCCCTCTTAAGTATACTCCTGCTTTCTTTATACTTAAGGATTCTTTATACTCGATCTATCCTGTCTATACCTGACATATGCTTTCTTCATTTTCTTAACCAAACCCTCAATTTCTTTCGTCATCCAGCATTCCCTATACCTACCAGCCTTCCCTTTCACCCTGGAATATACTTTCTCTGGATTCTTGTTATCTCATTTCTGAAGGCTTCCCATTTTCCAGCCGTCCCTTTACCTGCGAACATCTGCCTCCAATCAGCTTTCGAAAGTTCTTGCCTAATACCGTCAAAATTGGCCTTTCTCCAATTTAGAACTTCAGCTTTTAGATCTGGTCGATCCTTTTCCATCACTACTTTAAAACGAATAGAATTATGGTCGCTGGCCCCAAAGTGCTCCCCCACTGACACCTCAGTCACCTGCCCTGCCTTATTTTCCAAGAGTAAGTCAAGTTTTGCACCTTTTCTCGTAGGTACATCCACACACTGAATCAGAAAATTGTCTTGTACACACTTAAGAAATTCCTCTCCATCCAAACCTTTAACACTATGGCAGTCCCGGTCTATGTTTGGAAAGTTAAAATCTCCTACTATAACCACCCTATTATTCTTACAGATAGCTGAGATCTCCTTACAAGTTTGTTTCTCAATTTTCCTCTGACTATTGGGGGGTCTATAATACAATCCCAATAAGATGATCGTCCCTTTCTTATTTCTCAGTTCCACCCAAATAACTTCCCTGGATGTATTTCCGGGCATATCCTCCCTCAGCACAGCTGTAATGCTATCCCTTATCAAAAACGCCACTCCCCCTCCTCTCTTGTCTCCCTTTCTATCCTTCTTGTAGCATTTGTATCCTGGAACATTAAGCTGCCAGTCCTGCCCATCCCTGAGCCATGTTTCTGTAATTGCTATGATATTCCAGTCCCATGTTCCTAACCATGCCCTGAGTTCATCTGCCTTCCCTGTTAGGCCCTTGGCATTGAAATAAATGCAGTTTAATTTATTAGTCCTACCTTGTCCCTGCCTGCCCTGACTGTTTGACTCACTTCTGTTCTCAGCTGTACACGTCTCAGATCGATCTCTTTCCTCACTATCTCCCTGGGTTCCCCCCCCAAACTTACTAATTTAAATCCTCCCAAGCAGTTCTAGCAAATTTCCCTGCCAGTATATTAGTCCCCTTCCAATTTAGGTGCAATCCGTCCTTGTACAGGTCACTTCTACCCCAAAAGAGATTCCAATGATCCAAAAATGTGAATCCTTCTCCTATACACCAGTTCCTCAGCCATGCATTCATCTGCTCCATCCTCCTATTCCTGCCCTCACTAGCTCGTAGCACTGGGAGTAATTCAGATATTACTACCCTTGAGGACCTCCTTTTTAAATTTCTGCCTAACTCTCTGTAATCTCCCTTCAGAATCTCAACCTTTTCCCTTCCTATGCCATTGGTTCCAATGTGGACAATGACCTCCTGCTGCCCCCTCTCCCCCGTGAGAACATTCTGCACCCTCTGAGACATCCTTGATCCTGGCACCAGGAAAACAGCACACCATTCTGCTTTTTCTCTGCTGGCCACAGAAACTTCTGTCTGTACCTCCGACTACAGAATCCCCTAACACAATTGATCTTTGGAAGTCAACGTACTCCTCGTTGCATTAGAGCCAGTCTCAGTACCAGAAACTTGGCTGTTCGTGCTACGTTCCCCTGAGAATCCATCACCCTCTACATTTTCCAAAACAGCATACCTGTTTGAAATGGGTATATCCACAAAAGACTCCTGCACTAGCTGCCTACCTCTCTTACCCTTCCTGGAGTTAACCCATCTATGTGACTGTATCTGAGACTTTCCTCCCTTCCTGCAACTGCCAACATACTGTTGCTGTTGCAAATTCCTCATTGCTTCTATTTGTCTCTCCAACCGATCCACTCGATCTGATAAATGCTGTTGGATGCGAATCTTATGGCAGATATAATCCGCAGTAACTCTTACACTCTCTTTATACTCTCACATCTGACAAGAAGTGCATTTCACTGCAAAGGCCATTTTTGCTCCTTCACAATCTAAGTCAAATGTACTTTCGCTGGAAAGTGCTTTGAGATGTTCCCTCTGATGGTGGAAGTCACTATATAAATGCAGGTCTTCCTTTTCTTGCTTTTGCCCCTGTGTTCAGCCTTCCCTGAAGTGCATCAGTGCATCTCTTCTCATCTGCTCCATGTGGTCACGTGTTGTTGTTCCAGGAGAAAGATAGGCGGCAGCAGGATGAAACCCGCCGGTGGCTGGAGGAAGAGGAGAGCAGGCGCCAGCTGGAGGAGGAAGCCAGGCGCAGGCTTGCTGAGGAGGAGGAACGGAAACGCAAGGAGATGGATCTGCAGCTTCAGCGGCAGCAAGAGATGCTGCGACACAGGCAGCAGCAAGAGGCACTGAGGCGCTTACAGCAGCAGCAGCAGTTAGCACATATAAAGGTACCACTCACCTGCTAGTTCCTCTGAAACTGGGCGGAGATTTACATAACTGGATCTCCATGCTTATCAAAAGTCCTGCATTTGATTCCCACCAGACTGCTGGGATCAAAGTCCCCCTGCCAGTTTGTGAAATGAGATGAGCCTGGCTTGTGTTAAGAGTGTCCGTTAGCACTTGCAGTCCAGCTCTCCCTTACCATTGGTCTTTTTACAGACTGGCTGGTCCATGTATCCTGGGCCTCTGACCTCATTCTGAGTAAACTGAGGTTAACTGCCTGTCTCTCTCTCCAGAAGACACGACAGTGTCAACAGGGATAGCTTTATCACAGTTTCCCTGAGCAAGTGAAAAGACTGTGCTAAAAAGACATGGATTTTTATTCTCCGCCCACCATGCAACAATGCATGTCTTCCTGGGAGGTGTCTTGAGAGAAGGGATTCAGTGATATTTGCTAATCTTATCATGTCAAGAGTTGGGGTCAACATTTGATGCCCATCCCTAATTGTCCTTGAAGTGCGGCAAGCTCGGCTGTTTTCAAAGAGCAGTTCAGAATCAACCAAATTGCTGTGGGTCTAGTCACATGTAGGTCAGAGTAGGTAAGTACAGCACATTTCCTTCTCTGAAATGCAACTAGATGTTTAATACCAACAGTAATGGCTTCTGTGGTCACCAGCTCTGGTTCCAGATTTATTACTTAGCTGTTTGTTAACTGATAAAACTTCTTGAGTTGCTAAGGTGATATTTGAAACCATGCCCCCACAGTCTGACTCTGTGCTACTGGTTTATTGGTTCACTGACATAACCAATTGGCCACTGTTTTTCAGGTGGGCTGAATGATTAGTTCCTGTGTTGTTCTGTTACTGTAAACTTTGCAATGTCTGAAATGAGCTGTTGTTCTTCAGATCCCCTCTTCCACTTCATGGGGACAGCAGTCCAACTCGGTACCACCACTTCAGAAGCTGGAGGAGGAAAGGGAGCGACACCGCAGGGAGGAGGTAAGAATGCACGTCCTTGAAGCAAAGGATATATCTGAGTGCTACCATGATGCACTTGCCTTTCGCAGACTGGAAGCCTGTACAAAAACATCACCATTTCCGGTTGAGCTTTTGCTTGTTGACATATGAGTAATATGTGATCTTTGTGAACCTGTTCTTCTTGCCCAACATTCTTGGGCATCGGTTTCTTCTCCAGTGGTTATACCAATTTTGTAACCAGCCCTGTCCCTGTAATTGAGAAATTCTGCTTCCTGCGTGCTGATCCTGATGGGGACAAACTAAAGAAGTTGGCAGGAGATTGAGAGTGCCCAATTGTGGCCAGTCGTTCTTTTGTCTAAGCAGTGTGTATGTAAGGCCACTGTGCCATCAGTGAAACTGGTATTTCTGATCTGACGGATCACCGAGGTTGGTGTGGGTTGCTTTACATTACCGAGAATTGCTATCGTCTGAAGTGCAGCCTTTCAACACATATGTGTTTGCATTTTGTAGTAATCCAATGCAGAGTTAAAAGTGATCCTACTCTAGGGACGCCACATAATGCCTCAGGCTCTGCTGTAAAGTCTCGCACAGTAAATCAGTTCTACCGTTGTCTCAGTGCGGTATGACAAGGGCTTTCTGCACCTTGTCAAAGTGAGCACTAATCTTGAGGGACTATCAAATTTGTGTGTATACAGGGTGTTTGACTTGCAGACAGGCTTGACCCTGTCTTACACACCTGAGCTCAATGAGTGGAGAACTCTGAGCATGAATCCCCTCCTCCTACCCTATTCTGATAATTAAGACTATTTGTAACCTTTTGCTCTCCTGAGGTCAGCAAACCAGTGTGGGCTGTGAACTGAACCCACTACTCTCTGTCCTGTGCTGTTTAGTTTGCTGTATGCAGGTGAACAGCTTTGGCTTCTATTTGTTGTAGTCAACAAAAAAAAAACTTTCATTTCTGTCAACAGAAAAAAGTTTGCATTTCCCTGGTGCCCTTGACTGTCTAAAGCACTCAAAAGCATTTCATGAGTACAATTGGCCAAAATTTGGTTCCAAGCCTCCTAATGAGATATTAAGAAGGGTTCCAAAGTTTGCTCAGTCAGAAGTGAGGAAGAAAGAGGCAAGTTTCAGAGCTTGGGATCTCTAGAAAATTAAAGTGATGTAGCAATTAAAACCAGGAGTGCTCACAGGTCTAACATTTGAGGAGCAGGAGGCATTTTGGAGACTTATCGGGCCAGAAATGGTCATAGATAAGGAAGGGCAAGATCTCATTGGGATTTGAAAACTCGGGTGAGTGTTTTACACAGGCCATTGCCAGGTTGATCTAGTCCATTAATCCTCTGGATTCTCTTCCTTGACTGTTAAAGTCAGGTTCACATCAATTGGTGCAGCCACAGATTGAATGGTGTTGAAGAATCAATTCCTGGATTTGTGCATGTAGAATGTAATCAGTGGTTATTCCATAGGCGCAGTGATGGCTCGATGTGCTATTGCTGACTGGCAGAAAGCAGCACCAGCTCAGGTTGCTCGTGTCTAGACCTGTCAACCATCTCTGATGTGGCTTGATAATGTGTGCGCTCTAACCTTTTTGTAAATGTTAATATTCTATGCTGCAGCAATGTCGTCAGCAACAGGAGATAATGAAGGCCCTTCAACAGCACCAGCAGCAGAAGTCACCTGGCTGGAACAATCTTCCCAAGCAGTCGATGTCTGTCAAGTCATTACTGGAAATGCAGCAAGAGCTGCAGAAACAGCAACAGCAGAGAGCGCAGGCACGAGCAGTGAGTATCCTTTAGTTCACCCACATGCAAATCTTTCCTCAGACAATGCCTTCCCCTGCCAAGCTGTTCCTTTTTGGGGCTGCCTCTCTTTCTGTCAGTGTGACATACACATCGGTAAGGGCATTCAGCTGTGTCTCACACTTTAACCCAATCCTTCCTGGGCAGAGGGCATGAACACCTTCGTTGACAACTTGTGGTAATGTCACAGATCCTCCCAGAGTTTGTTCACATTCAGAAACTGTAATCAGGAAGGAGCTGTCACTGAGATGAAGACCCATCTCGGCTTTACCTCACTGGCACAGTTTAATTGCAGCATTGCTTGGCTGCCACCTCTACATCAAGCGGTGCATGCACTTCAATCTCTAGTGAATATTAAGGGCTATTACAGAGATATGGCTTGGGGATGAATAGGATTAGCAGCTGAATGTTCCAGGTTATAGATGCCATAGGAAGGATAGAAAGGCAGTGAAAGAGGAGGGGGAGTGGCATTTTGATTAGGGATAACATTACAGGTGTACTTGGGGTATTCCTGTAGGATCGTCCAGTGAAGTTATACGGGTGGAACTGAAAAACCAGAAAGGGATGATCACCTTATTGGGATTGTTATTCGTATCCCTCACCGCCGCCCCCCCCCCCAATTAGTCAGCAGAAAATTGAGAAGCAAATATAAGGAGATCTCTGACACCTGTATTAAAAATAAGGTTATAATGGGGAGGGCTTTTAACTTTCCAAACATAACTTAGGACTGTCAGAGTGTTCAGGGCTGGGAAAGGAAGGAGTTTGTGTGCAGGAAAACTTTCTTGTTCAATATGTCACTGAATCTACTAGAGAAGAAGCGATCCTTATTTCCCCAAAGGAGGACAAGGCATAGCAAGTGACTGAGGTGTCAATGGGAGAGCACTTTGGGGCAAGTGATCACAATTCTATTAGTTACTAAAATACTGGTGGAAAAAGGATAGAATTGATCAAAAAGTTCAAGTTCTAAATTAGAGTAAGGCCAATTTTGACAGTATTAGACAGAAACTTTCAGAAGTTGACTGGGGATGCTATTTGCAGGTGAAGGGGTGATGGGTAAGTGGGAAGCCTTTAAAAATGAGTTCAGAGATGGTATGTTCCTGCTAGTGTAAAGGGCAAGGCTGATAGTTGTAGGGAATGCTGGATGACTAGAGAAATTGCGGGTATGGTCAAGAAAAAAATATTTCAGGTATGGATAGCTGGGATTGAATGAATCCCTAGATTCCCCATAAGGGAAATAGAAGTATTCTCAAGAGAGAAATCAAGAGGGGCTTAAAGGGGACATGAGATAGCTTTGACAAATAGAGTTAAGGAGAATCCAAAGAGATTCTCTCAGTACATTAAAAGTGAAAGAGTAATGAGTAAAGAGCAGTGTGATCATCTGTGTGAAACCACAGGAGATGGGTTAGGTACTAAATGAATACTTCGTTTCAGTATTTAATGTGGAAATGGACATGGAAGTGAGGGAACTGAGGGAAATAAGCAGGGACATCTTGAAAGGAGTTTGTATTTCAGGTGCTGGCGGTCTTAAGGAGCGCAACGGTAGATAAATCCCTGGGGCCTGATTGGGCATTTCCCAAACTTTTTGAGAAGCTGAATAAGAGATTCTTGGGACCCCTGTTGAGATATTTAGTATCATTGATAGCCATGGGTGAGGTGCCAGAAGACTGGAGGTTGGCTAATGTGCCATTATTTAAGAAAGGTGGCAAGGAAAAGCCAGGAAACTGGTGAGCCTTACGTCAGTGGTGAGCAAGTTGTTGAAAGGAATTTGCATGCATTCTGAAAGGTAAGTCGGTGCTGCATTTTGGGAAAGCAAGTCTTAGCAGGACTTGTACACTTAATGGTAAGGTCCGAGGGAGTGTTGCTGAACAAAGAGACTTGGAGTGCAGGTTCATAACTCCTTGAAGGTAGAGTCGCAGGTAGATAGGATAGTGAAGGTGGCGTTTGGTATGCTTTCCTTTATTGGTCAGAGTATTGAGTACAGCAGTTGGGAGGTCATGTTGCGGCTGTACAGGACGTTGGTTAGGCCACTGTTGAAGTATTGTGTGCAATTCTGGTCTCCTTCCTATCAAAACTAGGTTGTAAAACTTGAAAGGGTTCAGAAAAGATTTACAAGGATGTTGCCAGGGTTGGAAGATTTGAGCTATAGGGAGAGGCTGAACAGGCTGGTGCTGTTTTTCCCTGGACCGTCTGAGGCTGAGAGGTGACCTTATAGAGGTTTACAAAATTGAGGGGCATGGATAGGGTAATTAGGCAAAGTCTTTTCCCGGGGTCAGAGTGTCCAGAACTAGAGGGTGAGAGGGGAAAGATATAAAAGAGACCTATGGGGCAACTTTTCTCACAGGGTGTTACGTGTATGAGATGAGCTGCCAGAGGAAGTGGTGGAGGCTGGTACAATTGTAACATTTTAAGAGGCATTTGGATGGGTATATGAATAGGAAGGGTTTGGAGGGATGTGGGCTGGGTGCTGGCAGGTGGGACTAGATTGGGTTGGGATATCTGGTCGGCAGGTTGGACTGAAGGCTCTGTTTCCATGCTGTACATCTCTATGACTCTCTGACTCTAAGTCTGATTTGAGATAATCAACATGGCTTTGTGCATAAGAAATTGTGTCTCTCTAACTTAATTGAGGTTGTGAAGAGGTGGCAAAGAAGATTGTTAAAGTCTGCGGTAGGCAATTTCTAAATTGACTTCAGCAAAGTGTTCAACAAGGTTCCATATGGTGGACTGGTTAGTAAGGTTAGATCTCTCAGGATCTGGAGGAGCTAACCAACTGGATGCAAAGCTGGCTTGAAGGTAGGAGGCAGACTGGTAGTAGAGGGTTACTTTTTGGACTGGAGGCCTGAGGCAAGCAGTGTGCCATAGGTACCGGTGCTGGGTCCTTCTTGGAAGTGAATATAGGAGGCATGGTTAGTTTGCAGATGACACCAAAGTAGGTGGTGTAGTGAACAGTGAAGATGATTATCTCAGTACAGTGAGACCTTGATCAAATGGGCCAATGGGCTGAGGAGTTTAATTTAGATAAATTTGACGTATTGCATTTTGGTAAGGCAAACCGGGGTAGGACTCCTATCTTAATGGTTGGGCCGTGGGGAGTGTTGCCATGCAAAACAACAGGGGTGTAGGTGCATAGTCCTTTGAAAGTGGGGCTGCAGGTAGGGTGATGAAGGCGGCATTTGGCATGTTTGTCTTCATTAGTCAGAACAGAGTATTGGAGTCAGTGTCATATGACTGTACAGGACATTGGTGAGCTCACCTTTGGAATACTGCATACAATTCTGGTCTGTTTCCATGCTGTCTGACTTCAGAGGGGGCTGGTTTAGGTGAGAGAGAGATTTAAAAAGGAAAGGTAACTTATTCCACAGAGGTTGGTAAGTGTATAGAATGAGCTGCCAGAGGAAGTGGTGGAGGCTGATACAAATACAGCATTTAAAAGGCATCTGGATGATTTATAAATAGGAAGGGGTGAGAGATATGGGACTAGGTCAAATTGGGATATTTGATTGGCATGGACGAGTTAGATCGAAGGGTCTGTTTCCGTGCTTTATAAATCTATGACTTTATGGATGAGAAAATAGAAATGCAAGAATTTTTGGAAAACTCTCTTTCAAATTCTGCAGCTTGTATTGTCAATATTTTGCATTCCTCTTTTCCTCCTCTATTTCTTTATCCCTTCTACCACATCTTGTTCCTCCTCTTCATCATTCATATTCTTGTCTTCTCCTTACCATCAGCCTCCTCCCTTCATCCTTTCCCTTTCTCGTCAGATCTCCCGTTCCCCCTCTGTCTGTCTGTCTCCCCCTCCACTCCGCAGTGTCTCTACTGTTCCTATCACATACCATTTTGCCTCCTTAACTTGGCTGTTGTGCCCTTGCCCTCCACTCTTTCCTTGCTCCTTGTGTTGTACTTGTTTGACCTTTGTTCTTCACCCAATTCCTACTCAATTTGTCTGAAATGGACGGGCAGCTGCAAAGTAATTTCCTGTTTATTTCCCTTTGGGTTGGTCTGTTAGTTTGGTTTTGCAACCTAATGGACAGTGGCTTGGATATGTCAGTGTTGTTTTACCTTAACTTTGCTGATTAGTTTCACCGTCTTTTTTTGTCTGCCTGCCATTAGCATTCCAGTATGCCTATGAACAACTCATCGGTGTGGGGATTGCCTGGCCAGTGGGGGTCTGATATGAACAGCATGTGGAGCATGCATGAAAATAAGAACTCTAACATGAGCCTTTGGGGTGATGAAGCTGTGAAGAGCACAGGCCCTGTGATTAGAAGTGCTGGACTGAAGAACAGCAGGAGTAGCCCCTCGCTCAGGTTTGTCTCTGTTCTCCAAGCCATTTGGAGTGCTCACTTTTATCATGCTTAAATAAGTGGTGATGTTGGGCAGATGTTTGTGTTATCGAAAAATTTTAAAAAGAACAGTGTGAGTTGTGTTTTAGCATTTGGTTCATGAGAAACAGTATACAGAGCACTTTGCCCATTTCAAAACTCTTGGCTTTGACCATACTTCATCCAAGAGTCATCCAATATTTCGTCATCAAAATTTTCTTTCATGTCTTTGGGGTCGTGCGTGTCACTGACCTGGCCAGCATTCATTGCCCTAACTGCCTTTGAGAAGGTGGTGATGAGCAGCCTTCTTGAATAACTACAGTCCTATGGTGCTGGTAGACCTGCAGTGCCAATAATGGGGCAGGAGTTGAATGAGGGGAGGGGGAGTCCAAGATTCCAAATTCCCAATATGCACCGAGGTACTGTCAGAATTCAACCCCCTGGCATGTTGGGGGGTACCAGGGCAGTGCTGTGTAAACTGTCTTCGGTTTATTGAGTAACGCCTGTCTGGCTTGTTAAATTGAGCAGAACCAGTGATCAGTCTAATCCAACACCCCACCTTCTAGCTTCAGCAGTGACCCTTCTACCCTGCATCTAAATGGAGAAGGGTGGATATTTTCAAGATGAGCAGTTTCAATAGTGTAGGTCAAAAACCATTATTCCTCAGTTTCCACAGGACCTGGATTTAAATTCATTGAATGGAAAAGAAAAAGACTTGGAGACTTTATGTTGGTGGGGGGGTGCTGTGCTGTAATTTTTTTTTCACCATGTCAGGAATGGGAATGCTCTGCCTGAAACTCAATGATGGAAACTCAATTGCAGATGAGATTGTAAAAGGGAGTTGAGCAGATACCCAAAAATTAGGAACTCGACAGGGTCATGGACTAAGTGTAGAGATTTGAAATATAACCGTACTACTGCAATAGGTGAAATAGCCTGCATTTGTGCCGTATTCAATATTTTGCTTTTGTTAGCGAACAAGCCTGGTGTGTGTTTGATGTTTTATCTCCGTTGATTAATTCCACAAACATAAGTACTTGAAGGTTGTAATAGCTTGTTTCAAAACTTAGTTTTATGTAATTCACTTGGAAAGAGCCTCATATTTTGAACTTATTTGGTTACTGTATTGCTGAATACATGATGCCAAACCTTTTTTCTTCAAATCCCTTCTGCAGTGACTCGTATGGAATTCCTTCCAGACCGAGCAAAAAGAAAACTGAGGACGAGGAGAAGTTACTGAAGCTGTTCCAGGGAATGAACAAAACTCAGGACGGTTTCACTCAGTGGTGTGAGCAAATGCTGCATGTCCTTAATACAGCCAATAATCTTGATGGTATGTATAAATAGTGCCTGTTTCTCTTCAGTCTATAACTCCCTTTGATGTAGTCCAGTAGGGCCTGGGATCATGTGCTCTGAAATCCTGCTGCAAAGATTAGTCAGGTATTTTTGTTTTGTCAGTCTGATTGTATTGGAAGGTAATATTCCCTGCTGTTGGTATCGAGAGCATGAGGCAGCTTGTTCGGAGTAGTGTGACTCTGCATTGCATCTGCATCTGCATTGCACTAGTAATGGAACCTTACTTCGAAGTTTTCATCAAGTGTTTATAAGGGATCTCGCACCTTATAATGGGGAGGCTAATGGATAACGTGCCGCCAAATTGTTCCGTGTGATGCCACCTATCGTAAACTCCTTGTCCTTCAACCTCTCCACACCCCCAGAGCACATACACTGCTTACAATTCACTGATTCAGTGTACTGGCAGCACTGGATGTGAATGCATTCACTGCATGCTGTGCCGCTTTCTGTTTTTGTTATTTGCCACCTTTGAGTCCCCAATTAAATTGGCCACCCTTGCGGCCTGTTTCTGCACCGAGTGATTCCATCCTGTCCTCTGTTTGAGTTTCCACCTTGCTTTGTTCACCTCTGCCATCTGATAGAAATGTAAAAATCTTGATCTGGAATTCCACTTAATTCCTTCATCCTGAGGGATGGTCAGTAAGAGAGCATGTCCCCATTCTGATTTATTTTTCTCTGGTTTGGTTGGGTTTTTCTTTGGTCATGAAGTTTTGTGTTTTCAAAGCATCCCAACAACCAGGTGTGTGTTTTAGGCACTTTGCATCTGTATTGAGCAATCCTAGACAACGTGTGATAAAGTTCATGTTGCTTTATCTCAACTTCAGAAGAACAGCCTTCACTCAGGCCAGTGTTAAATTTTTCACTTTACCACACAGAATTGGGGCAGTTGTATGGTTTTCAGCCCACCTTCACTCAGATCAGAATTACAACTGCCAAGATTT
This sequence comes from Chiloscyllium plagiosum, assembly GCF_037043375.1. Classification (NCBI taxonomy): domain Eukaryota; kingdom Metazoa; phylum Chordata; class Chondrichthyes; order Orectolobiformes; family Hemiscylliidae; genus Chiloscyllium; species Chiloscyllium plagiosum. The sequence goes on from NW_028270182.1 coordinate 10,499,885, forward strand.
AACTTCTAAGTTGGACCTGAGAGAAGTAAACTTGGTTTGTGTGGATCTTTGGTTTGGACACACAGAATTTCTCATTTGGAAAGCAGTCTGACCTCATCAGGGTTTTCATGGGCTTCCTTGTCATTGCAGTCCCCACGTTTGTATCCTTCCTTAAAGAAGTGGACTCGCCGTATGAGGTGCATGATTACATCCGTGCTTACCTGGGTGACACCCCGGAGGCCAAAGAGTTTGCCAAGCAGTTCCTGGAGCGTCGTGCCAAACAAAAGGCTAACCAGCAAAGGCAACAACAGCAACAGGTAGAGTATGAATGATACAAATGCAGGACAGGCTCTGCTTTCCCATTCAACAGAGTACATCTTCCATAAGTCTGCAATATCTTTATTTTTACATATGTACCTAATGAATTGGCATTACATGGAGTTATGTTCCTTTTTTCAAACAACTGAAACCACTTTAGAAACCGGCAATCTTTTAATTTTATTTTTTATTTCATGTTTTCTCCATTCAGCCTTTACTTTTGGCTAGGGTTAAATTCTCCAGCTCGCTCACTAGTAATTTATTCTGTAGCTGTTTTTCTTTGGTTCAACATCCTCTGCACATTGTGGGAGAATAGCCCAGCTTCAAAGAATCTTAATTATTACAGCACAGAGGAAGACCATTCTCCATTATACTTGCACGTCAACTAACGTGATTGGAAAAGCCAGTAACAATATTATGAAGCCTCGAGCCTGCACTTAGCTTTTTATATTTTGAGCTTAGGTTGCCAAAATTTGGGGCCAGGTTTTTTTGTACTCCACAATGTAAAGTTGGGTAGAGCATTGAATCTATCATCCATCCAACAGCTCTTTAGTTTCTTTTTGTTGTTTGTTTAGAAAGCTAGGAGAGGTTGATTAATGTTAGGCAAAATATCAAACAAAGCTGACAGCATTGAACAGGCAGGCAATTAATTGCACAATAAAACTATTGAGTAGGTCCTTGGCCTTGGAAACTGTCTTGCATCATAGACTATTTCCAAAGTAGCACCAATTTAGAAAGGAGAGCCCCCACCCCCATGTGATGCATGTGGGTAATGTATGGTGGGATGCCTAACTCGTCCCCAAAGTAGAAGTCTTGTGGCACCCTGCCTCTAAGCCAGAAAGTCCAGGTTTGTGTCCAACTCCAGGACCTGATGGCCACAGAAGGTGCATTTGTAACATGGCCAAGCATTGGTAGTCAGCCTGTTAATCTCGCACTCTGCCAATGGACTGTTGGAAAGAGCAGAAAAGTTTCCTGGTCAACTGTGCAGTGGATCCCAGCCCAGGATTAAATGGAAAAGGTTAGCCGCAAGGAGGACCAAACTGGCTATAAAACCTGCTTCCAAAATGAGCATTGTGGCAACCCTGCATAACATGGATAAAAGCAGAAAGGAAACCAGCACCACCCCACCCTGGCCAAGCGAGTGGTGACTGCCCTCAATCAAAGGCCAGAAATATTTTTTTTGGAAGGGTTACGTTTTTGAGTCCTTGTACTTGCTGAAACAAAAATTTATTCTTAAAATTATGGGCAAGGCTAACTACTGGCATTCATTCCACCCATACACATACACGCGCATGCTTTGAATCACTGCAGTTCCTGCTATCATGGCAGGTAGGTCAGGACGTCCAGCATTTTGGCCCTGTAGTATTGAAAGGAGCAGCAAGAAGTTTTCTTTTATATTCTTTGATCAGATATAGACATCGCTGGCAAGACCAATATTTGTTGTCTGTCCCTAATTGCCTTTGAACTGAATGGCTTGTTCTGCCATGTCAGAGGCTGGAAACACATAAGCCATATCTGGTAAGGGCAGCAGATTTCCTTCCAATGAAACAAATTGTTTTCTACGTCAGCCACCAATAGTCTAAGGAATGGTGTCAGTGACACCAGATTTCAGATTCAGGTATATTAATTGATTTTAAATTCTGCCAGCTACTGTGCTGGGATTTGAACCCGTGTCTGTGAAGCATTAGTTTGGGTCTTTGAATAGTTCATTGACATTACTATTACCACACTACTCTACTATCTTCCCTCTAATTTGGAGAAGATTTTATACCCAGACACTTGCTATCTTTGTTTTTCTCAGTGGTTGAGACCCCAGTTTTTGAAGGAGTGTTGAGTTGTTGCAGCGTATCAATGTAGATGGGCTGCTTATCTTTAAAGATAACAGTCTTATCCTAATCTCTAAGTTTATAGCTCTCTGCTTTATTTAATTAAAGCAAACTGGTGTGAGCACTGGGGACAGGCAGTGTGAGGTAGGAGGCCAAGTCTTGCATCAATGTGATGCGATGTCTACAGGATGTACACTATTTGGAGAATGAAGTCTATACAGGGTGTGACAAGATCTGTGACCTTATCTCACACGCCCACTGTGTCATCGTACTCTCTTTTGGCAGTTGCTAGTGTTCGATTTTTATCTGCCTCTTGGTTATGGGACAGTTTATGGAATAGAGGGGAAACTCATGGCGGTGATGGGGGAACTGAGTAAGTTTGAATTGTCTTCAGTGCAAGTAACATTCTTCAAACCTATGACTAAACATAATGTGGGGGTTCCATGCAGTTGGGTCAATAGTTACTGATTAAGGTCTCCATGTTGGTTATGTATAGTTGTATATGGAAAGCAGTTGTATATCAGCAAACATCAGTTAGTAACTAGCCTCATCCTGAATAAGCACTTTATCTTCTGAGCACTTGGGTTGTGAGGGCAAATTCTGGGAAAATATCTCCCTCCCTCCCTGCCTTTTTATCCTTGCCTCATGGGTTTCCTGATCTTTGGGGGGGATATGTCCTATCACTGAATCATGTGCCACAGTAATGTGCAGCGGACAATGTGTTTGGATCGAATTCCCTGAGGATTTATGGTGTTTTCCCTTTCTTTCCTAGTTAACAAAGGAACTTTTAAGCCTCACTGGGAACCTCGCTCTGCAGCCTGACAGGTTACAGGTTAGCATGGAACTTTTTTTTTCCAGCCTATCTCGTTGCTGCCATAGACAGCAGACCAAGTGAAGGATTGTGTTTTGGTGATGTTTAATGGCTCTTGAGTCTGGTGAAAGCTGTTACTTGTTCAAAGGATAGTATATCAGGCCACCCAACCCAAGGAGGAATGCTAAATACTTAGTCACAAGTAATGTTTTGCATGACCATTCTAACTTGGTATACTTACTTTATTCATGTGTATTTTGGATTATAGAACAGTTCAGTTTAAAGCATGTATTTTGGAAATTGACTATAGAAAAGAACTGTCTTTTTTTTTAAAACAATTATATTAAATAAATTGCCATAATCAGATGAAGCAAACACAGCGTGAATCTCACCATATCACCTTGAGGAAGAGTAGATGTGAAGAGGGCAGACCTTAGAAAGATTGTAAGGTTGGAGGAAAGGGATGTAGGTGACGGTGTTATTTTGGGACTCAGTTTCAAAGAGTGTAGTCTGACAGAATGGAACTCTGACATTGGCATGAAGAAAAGGAGGTGGGCAGGAATCAGCCTGTGACCTGGATTGGATTAAGAACTGGCGGGATGCAGAAGTTGAAGTTGGAAGCATTGTGCTGCAAGGAATCAGTGGAAGCCAGCAAAGACTGGGGAAGGTTGGTGTGTGGAAATGGATGTGATAAAGGAGGAAAAATAATTGAACTCTATAAATTTCAGCGTTAGCTGGGATTGTCGTGGCTGGCCAGAAGAGCTGCTGTCAATTTCAGTAGGTGATTTTTGTTGCCTCAAAGAGTTTTACTATCAAATTGATGTTGAATGAGGGCAAATGACCCATTGAACAGCTTAAACGATGCATTGTTGAGATACAGCAAATAGTCTGAGCCTAGAGTTTGGTGCCAAACATCCTAAACTTGGCCGCCATGTCAGATTTCCCAGTTGCCACGGCCTGCAGCAGTTTCTCAGGCTGTGATGTGCAGCCAACAGCAGTGTCGATAATGTGACTTTTCATGCTTAGAGTGAGTCATGAATAGGCTAACCTTTGAAGGCTGTCACTCCCCCTCATCATCCATTGTTGTGCCATATAATCAAAATGGCTCCAAACCTGCTATCTGTTTTAGCGATAAGAGCATGTGTGGAATAGTTCCCACATAAGCAGCATCCACTGATGCTCCCAGTTGAGTACTGCACACATCGGCCACCTGACCACCGCAATATTTGCCTCATGACTTACCTAACGGAAATAATTCTGTAACTTTCCAAAGTTGGATTGGGATGAGTTGGGGAGAGGGGTATGAAAAGGGAGCCAGGTGTGACTTAATGTTGCTTTGTGTGGAGCGATATTGGCGGGTCCTGACTTTGCGATTTGGTCACTGGTTCTGTCCTGCTTTTCCCTTAGCTTGCTCTTTGCTGAAGATGCCAGCTCATGAAGGGTTCAATTTCCACACATGCTGGTGGCCTTATGGCCTTATCCAAGTAATAGGGACACTTGTGCCCAGCCTCAGTTGCCTGTGGAGGCAGCATGTAGACTTCCACGAGGGCTCAGGAGTTGAAGCAGAGACTGCGTGTGCTTCCTGTCCTCATTAGCAAATCTTGCCCCCACAAGTCAAGGGGCACTGAATGCAACCCTACTGCCCACACAACTGATTACAGTTGCTCCTTAAAAGGATTGTGACAAACTAATTGTGTGATGGCTTCTCTTGTGCCAGGACTCCATCTGGGGAATCGGTTCAAACAGCCTACAGTCACTCTTCCAGGGTAATCACAACAGTGCACAGCAGTCGTCTTACGAGAGCTCTCAAGCTGGGAAAAAGAAAAAGAAGCAAAAGATGGTGCGGGCTGATCCTAGTATCCTGGGTAAGAGTCACTGTCCATTCTGATTGCATTGCCACTATTTGCAAGAGGGAAATGGTGGTCTCTTAATCCAGGACCCCAGGCTAAAGTTTGGGGGATGGAAGCTTGAATCCTGTCGTAGCAGATGGTGGAAGGTGAATTCAGTAAAATAGCTGGAATTAAAAGCGTTCAAAACCCATCAGGTTCCCCAGTGTCCTTCTGGGGAAGGAAAATTCTCCTTGCCTGTTGTGGCCCAGATGTGAATACTGACCTACAGTAATGTGGTTGACCCTTAACTGCTCTCTGGAAATTGCTGAGTGAGTCACTGAGTTCAAGAGCAATGGGGGATGGAAGAATAAAACTAGTGACCACATTACATGAAAAGATTTTTTTTATTTAAAGCCTAGAAGGGATGTAGATCTGGGGACTGAATTCTTGCTTCCTGCTCTAAAATTGCTGATCTCGTCATTTCCAGTCCTGCTCATTTAGGACTTATTTCTAACAGGAGACTTCATTTTAACTCTTGTTTCCCACCACCCCCACCCATAGAAATATCTCGATGCAAGTAGATGTGCTATTTTTTTCTGGGTGCTTTTGCTTTTTTGCAAAATCCAGCCTGTCTCATTCCGCCCACACTCCTGATTGTTTTGAGAGTAATTGTAGAGCTGCATTTTGAGCGTGCTTCTTGCATGAAGAAATCTTCACTCACAGTAGAACAGACTGCCTCGGATTCAATTCCTTGCCTCTGCTGAGCTGTCTCCTGTCAGCAAGGGGAGCAATCAAGAGGGCAGCAAAGACTAGGAAGAATTGGTTGCAATTCCTGCTGACTACAAGCAGTGACTGCTCCTGGAAAGTGATGACAGTATGGAGCTCAACGATGATGCTGCCTTCCTCATCAGTTGAATAATTCCCTATTGATCCACTTCATTTCTCCATATTCACGTCTTGATGGAGTTACCAGACAACACCAAATGGAGCAGTTCATGAATGAGAAGGGAATAAGCATTTCCCGCAATTTCCATTCTGTACGGAAAACCTAGCTTCTGTTTGCATTCTGTAGTGTTAGAAACTGGTTCCTGTCAGTGGTGCCGCCACAGTTTGAATATGACATGCTGAATCCAATATGGAGAGCTCCTGCAATCCCTGGAATAAAGTATCACATGACTTCTGAGATAAAGTAAGAAGTCTTGCTCTGATCCAGTGTGTTCCTTCACTCTTCAATTGTACCTTCAGTTCACAAACCAAATAAGAAGGTCTTTTGGCTACTTAGCTTATCTGTTGGATGAAATGGCATCATGGAATGCAGAAAAGACAGCACTCCATGAAGAAGGTCAGGTAAAAGCAATGGATTTTGAGGAACCATGATACTTGAGTCTCTTCTGTGCATGGAATTGATTGGCTTTTTGACCTGCTCTCTTTGACTATCAAAATACTTAATATTATTACAAAGTACCACACTTTAGGAAGAAGGCAAGGTCCCTGGGAAAGGTGCGGAGGAGATTTTCTGGGAATGAGAGATGTTAGTTACAAGGTTGGTCTGAGAAATCAGAGCTGTTTCCAAAGAAGCAAAAAAAATTGACTAGAGATTTGATCGATGAGTACATAATTATGACATCTTTTAGATAAGGCAGTAAAGGGAAAGCTGTTTCCATTCCTAATGATGTAAGGACTGGAAGCCCACATTTAAGATTTTGCTAAGGGATACAAAGAATACTTTACGGCATTGAATGCTGATGACTTGGAACCCTCTACGCACAGGGGTGTTGGAAGTGGAGATAATGATTTCAGAAGGAAATTAGATAGACACTTGAAATAAATAAACGCATGGATGCGGGGTAGAGTAGGGGAATGGAACTGACTGGATTATTCCATGGAGATGCAGGATAAATTTGATGGGTCAAATGGACGACTTCACTTCTGTTGATGCATTTGGCTAGTATATCTCTTGGATTTATACAATGTGAAGCTAACTGAGCTCATCCAAGGGGTAGTTATACTGACACTGGCATACATTGGACAAGGGAGGGGAAAGTTTGAATGAATCACTGGAGAACTGAACCTGCCTTGGCCCTGATGATTCCTTGTAGTCCTATTGAGAAATCTTACATTCTTGCAATGTGAGCATTTGTTGGCCTGTGACAATGATGCTCCTTCTTGAGCCACTGCAGTGTACGAGGTGAAGGTGCTGTCGCTTTTCTGTATGGAAATTTGTTGAGTGCTGAATATTTTGGCATGGGTGCTGCAGACAAGGCTAAGCCTTATTGAGCAATCTTAAAGGACCTGGAAAATCTGTATTTTTGACAGTGTTGACAGCTTCACGGTGACTTCCACTGCCAGCTTTGTTTCTGTTTTCCAGAGATTTTAAATTCAACTCCTTGCACTTTCACATTGAAAGTTGAACTCCCATCATCCTTGTGTTATCAATTCAGACCTTTGGATTCCATGAGCATAACCATTGCATTAGCATACTCTTCTGTGCTTTATTAATTAAACACCATGATTAAGCATAAATCTAGCACTGAAATTGTGTCCATTAAAATAGAGCAGGGGAGATGAGTTGAGTTTAAATTAATTCCCATGCTATCTTTCTTTACACAGGCTTTTCTGTGAACGCATCGTCGGAGCGACTGAACATGGGAGAAATAGAGACATTGGATGACTTTTAAACAAGGTTTAAAAACAAAAAATATTCCTAAAAGCTGCCTTTGACTCCTACTCGACCGTACCTGGAACATGCTTCATGGCAGGTGGTCACAGTGATGGATCCAGGATCTCCGCTCCCTCTGCTGGCAAGAAGTGTGAAATTCACTTAATTTTTTTGGTGAATCCTCTGGGTACTTCTGTTCTTCATTGGATGAAGCACCTTAATAACCATGCACTTTATTAGACGTTGTACATAGACTGAAACTGGAGATTTTCTTGAATTTAAAAAGTTCCTTTTTTTGGAAATATATCTGCAAAACACTGTTACTGTTTTTTTTTTAAATGTTTTTTTGAAAGGATGTGGAGCCTGAAGAAATGCACTTAGAGACTGAATCCAGAACTGGAACTTTTGGCGTGCTATAATTTGGACAATGTGATTGCGAGTTTGGGTCCCTACCTAAAATAAAAGGAGGGGCAGAGAGAGGGAGATAGGGAAACCCAAGCGTCAGGAGGCCACTTTCTGAGTTTTACTTTGGTTGCACACACAGCACCAAGCTACATTGGACTTAACTAGACAGCACTGCGCGAGTGTGGACTTTCAGCGTTTTCGTGGTGCTCTATACAAGGAATGTAAAAAAAATAATAAATAAGTACTTGGACAGGGTGGTTCAAGTGGACTGCTGCGTTGACAGCTTTTTTGGTTGGTTTTGTTTCTTAAAACAAGCAGCTATTGCAGCCCCCCACCCAAACATGGCATGCCTCGACTCACTGCCCCAGCCATGCTTCGGTTAATTTAGGAATCCTACCCCCTGCAGCAAGATGAAAGCAATGATGACCAATCCTGCCAAGGCAGACCCAGAAGCGGGTGCTAGAATGAATGGACAAGAGGAAAGGGTTGGAAATGGCAACAGCATATGCTCTGCTCAGCGTTCTTTGGGAGGTGACAAGACAGCAGCAAACCTAGGATCCGCCTTGCCGCTACCATCCCCCACTCCAAAGAAGAATTGACCTGACAGCACTGCAACAGCAGTATGCTCATCGCCAGTGTTGATATGGGACCATTTCAGACTTTGCGTGTATTTCTTTAAAAGGGAGAGGTCATTTTATTTGACCTACTGGTAGGTTTTTTCCCTTCCAAACTTCTGTTCCCCATAGATGTTGATCCAGAATTGGTTATAATAGGGTGCATCTCTGTAGAGAGTTTGCTGCTTTAGTTTTTATCTCCAACAGAGTGGCTCCAATTTAAAATGATGCTTTTTCTTTCCCCCACAAGTTCCTTTCTCGCCGTGAACCACACCTTGTCTTACAGCTTTTGAGAAACATGGTCATTCAAAAATAGCATCTGGCAAGGCGGACCTGTGCGGTTTTTTTCATAACATGATGCTCTATTGGAAGATTGGGACCCCACCTGTGTTTTATCAATGCGTGGTTGGACGAGGTAAAGGCGATCACTGCTTCTCTTTGCCTAAGAAGTGTGTTAAAAGTGCTAGTAAATACCTTTCCCTCCCACCTGCTGTTTCCTCTGCTTAGCTAGGAAAGTGCACCATTTAACTCAGTGAGCCACCCGTAATGGACTATCCCAGGTCACAGTCTGTGCCCCTTGACTTGGCTAAACTGGACCTGAAGCATTGTAAGGAGGTGGTTTCACCTAGGTAGGTCTATCTGCTACTTATAGCTGCCTGGCAACTGCTGGTTTGAACATGCATGTGGTAATCAGATAAAACAACCAGTTGCCTCTGGTCTTGTAGCCTGTCTCTGTGCAAAGGCCAGGTTGAATAAGCCTTTGACCTTTGTACCTGTAGGGCAGTTGATTTTTTTAAACTGAATCCCCACAAGAGACACAGACGTTGCAGGACATGAGGAAAATGGAAAGGGGTGTTGCCAGTAGTTGAGCACAACTCTTCTGCGGTTACAATACCATTGAGTGTAACTGTAAAGACCAGTTCAGTATTACCTATGATAAACCTCAAGTGTACTTTTCCTCCCAATTCAGTGAGTGCATCTCTGTATACTGCTGCCTTGAAATTCGTGAATGCAACTTCTCTTCCCCATCCCAAATCCGTCTCCTTCAGGAAGGATTTACATAAACCTCCCACTGTTTAAAATAGGAATGGGCCAGCCTACTGTACATGAAGGAGGTGGAAAGGTTTCGTGTCCGCTCAGGATACTGTGCACGAGAACCTTGGGGACCAAGAACTGTCAGTCACATCATTTACCAGAGTGCCGCTGTTGGTTGTACAGGCGCCATCTCTCCATTGCCTTAACAAGAATGCCGACCGCTCATTGTGCTTCTCCCCATGCCCTCATCTCTCGATTCACCTACAGTGCAGCTCAGTGCTGTTCCTGTTAGTGGATGCCAACAGTAGCTGAGATCAGAAGGCAGAGCGATAGACTTGTTGCAGCTGTAACTTCCCTTCTCTGGGTGGGAATTTCTGAAATGCATTTAGCCTGATTTGGGGGTTACTGCTTATGTTATGTGATTATTTTGTTTTAGATTGTGTTGGAAGCCTTTTTAATAAAAAGAAAAAAAAACTACCTTTATGCAAGCAACTGAACTTTGTAAGTTAACCCTTAGACAAAATACAGATTTTTTTAAAGTGATAAATCTTGCTGAAACATAAGGAAGGTACTGCAGCTTTAATTGATTGGAAGTGGTGCGATAAAGTGGACTTGCCCTTGAATGTTTTGAACAGTGCGATTTTATTTTTAGCCATCTCTTATTGCCAAGTTGGCACTGCCTTGAGCATAATCCATTCACAGGGTGCAAGCACACAGGCAAGGTTTTAACACTGGTCCTTTGCTTGTGCAGCTTGTTTGAGCTGAACCTATACTGGGGTAAGGGAAGTGTCGCACTTACCTGCACCTCCCCCTCATCTCCCCACTTATACACAATGCCCATGAATCCAGTATTGCCACAGCAAGATTGTTAAAGGTGGCACTATCAGAGTGTGCCCTCAACTATTCCTCTGTTTCTTGACCCCACCCCCACCCAACCACTCCACCCATCTCTCTGCTATAAATAAGGATGAGTCCTTGGATTCACTTGTCTTTTCCCAAGGTGAGGGATGGAGTTCTGCAAATTTGGGAATAACGCACAATATTTCTCTCTTAGGAGAGGTCTTCAAACGAGAGTCACTGCATGACTTCCAATCCACTGATGGTGTTATATATTATTGCCCTCTCCTTGACAACATTTTTTTTAAAAATAGTATAAATCACCTGGCTTGGTAGAATTGGTGACCCTAGTCTAATGAATTGGAGAATTCAGTGTTGTCATTAGGCTGGTTGATTGTCACTTGTACATTGAAATGTTGATGTACAACGCTCTTAATTTATACCTTTCCACCAACCATGACCAATCCACATCTACCAGTACTTTAGCCAATCGCTGTCCAACTCTAGGTCTTTTCTTCAGAAACAGCCCAGATGTGGATGCAAAGGAGTGTATAATTGCTTTGTTCACTGTTCTTAAGTCAAATGAGCTATTTGTACTGAAGTTACCCTGATGAGGTAACAATGTGGCTTTATGGAAACTTCACAGGCCCCCAGCATTGCTGCAGGCTTGGTGGCAGCACTGACATCACGACGAGTGGAAAGCCCTTGAGATTTCTGGAAAGATGAGCACAGGACAAAACCCATCAACTGCTGCACGGGTCACTATTTGGGGTGCTGCACTGACTACTGGCCCCACCAAAAACCCTGGCCATGGAGGTCGTGCATTGATCTGGGCTCAGCTATGCTGCTTTTTTAAAAAAGAAATGCTGATTCATTTTGTACTCCGTTGTGTTCAACTATTTCTGAATAGGACAATGATCGTGGGACTGATGAACCGAAAGCTCATCCAAGGCTGTTACTCGATCAGATATGAAGCACCACTTGTTACATAAGCTAACTTAATTCTGCACTCTTCAAGAGTGTGGAAGTGTATATTTTAAACTGTCTAGTTTTTGCGCCATGCCACATTATACTTTCTGGAGTACATCCAGGAATCTGGCAGATGAAGGACTTATTTTTGTGTGTTTGTTTTGGGGAGGGGGGTGGGGGGATGTGAATAGAAGTTTGACTTATTTGCACAGGCCTGTGGTTGATTTTAATTTTACCAACGATTATCTGTAATGAATACTGGGGGGGGGGGTGGAAGAGTGAGGGTGCAGGTGTATAATGTACTTTTTTAAAAAAAATGTTGTGCATAGTCTTTGAGCTTTGTAGATATTTTGCTTACATCTCTGCTGTATGATAACTTGTACTTTTTTTGTTCATTGGAAGGCCCACTACGCAGTAAACTTTAAACTTCTCCCTGCTTTTTAAAAAAAATCCCCCCCGCCCCAAAACCAGAGATTAGGGAGCCCTGTGAATACTGCCTTTTCACAAGTCTTTCAAACCTTTGCGTTCTTTTGTGAATATGAAGGGGATGTCGGGGGAGTGGGGGGAGAACAATTGAGAACTGAAGCAAATGTACATAGTTTGAAATGTAAAAAAAATAAATTCATACCTGGGTTTCTGAAACTGATTTTTTGTGCCTCTATCTTTTTCCATTTGTTTGGATTATCATATTGGTGGCTAGGGATAATTATTTAATCCTGCACACGTTACAAACATTTTTGTGTAACACTTTGCATGCACCTACCCTAATTACTTCTAGATTCCACTGTTCCAACATTCTGCTAGCTTGTGTTCCACATTCTACCCATCCTGAACTTGGACATTTGATAGACTGCTGCCTTTGTCTTGCAACAAGTTCCTGTGCTCACTGGTTTACATTGTTTCCTGGATAGACAATGTATCCTTACTTTCAAATGCCTCTTTGAGCTTGCCCTTCCTGCTGTCTCTTTAATTTCCAGCACCTGAACCCTCCTAAGTTTATCAGCACTTCTCTGATTATGGTCACTCAGATACTCCCAACTGTAATTGCTCCACTATTGGTGGCTGTGCCTTTCTTGACCAGAGCTGTTAAGCTCTGAAATCCACTCCCTTTCCCTCCCTGATTCAGTAAAAGCCAAAAGAACTGCAGATACTGTAAATCAGAAACAAAAACAGACACTGCTGGAAAAGCTTCTGTGGAGGAGAATCAGAGTTAATGTTTCTGGTCAAAAGGTTAACTCTGATTTCTCTCCACAGCTGCTGCCAGACCTACTGAGCTTTTCCAGCAGTTTCTATTTTTGTTCCTCCATGATTGACTCACTTTCCTCCTTTCAGATGCTTCTTACAATTTAGTTGTCTGATCAAGCTTTTGATCATTTGACCTAATCTTGTGTCTGTCATAATCCTGTTCTAAATTGCCTTAATTATACTCCATTACATTCAAGGTGTTCTGAAAATATAGTTTGTGATCAGATCAATCAGCTTGCCATAGTGGTTTACCTTGTGTCATAAGTCAGTAAAATGGGTTATATGGTCTTTTGCTTGTCAGGATGTGTGGGCACATGCAACATGTGAATTCCTAAACTGCAATGCTTTCAAGTAATTAGTTTGTAGTGTGCTTTTGGGGGAGTGTTGATGGTTGTGTAAACACTAGCCATGTTGTATTGAAGTCGCAGTTCCTGCTTGTGTGCCTTTTGATAATGGGATAGAGCATAGGTTACACACAAGATGGGGTAAGTTCTGATGTGAGAAGCAGGCATTGTACCAGTGTAATTCATTAGCAAAGAACTTTTACAGCGTGGAAAGAGGACCTTTGGCCCATTGTATCTGCGTCAGTCATTAAGCATTTATCAAATCCCCTCAAACTTCCTGCTTCTCACCTTAAAACTACGATCTGGTTTTCCAGCTGTGGCCCAACTGCCATCATAACCACCTTTTGTCTTCAATGCCTTGACTAATAAAGGAAGTTTTCCATATGCTCCCTTGACTTAAGTCCTGCCAAAATATATTACCTTGTACCTTCATACCATTTAAGATTCAATTCCATGTGACACTGTTAAGCCAACTATTGCCAGTTGCTTTTGATTTCTGGTAGAAGTTAGAAAGATATTGAGGCATGACTTTGAGGGCAATCAGCACACACCTACTTTGGTAAAAGTGGCATTTTTCAGTTTAACTTCTTGTCAGAAGGTTCCACTGATTGTTTCTGAAATAGTAGAACCATCAAACAATCAATGCAAGAAGAGTGATATCAAAGCTTTACAGAATTGCAAGTTATAGAAGAGATGGAATACTACAGGTTCAGAAGAGTCCAAGATTGATTTATGATCTGAAGTACTCAGGGTAACTTGGGTGTACATATTTTATTTGAGAGTTAGATGCAGTTCAGAGAAGGTTCACTCAATTCATTAGCATATTTTGTGAAGAAAAGGTGAGCAGGCTGGACCTTACCCATTGGAATTTGGAAAAAGAGAAGTGACTTACTAGAACTAGGGGATACATTTTAAACATAAGCAGTATACTTTTTCAGACTGATGAGAATTATTTTTCTTTAAAGGTTATTAACCTATGGGATTCTTTTCCCCAGAAAACAGTGAAGGCTTGTTCATTCAACTTATTCCAGGCAGAGTTAGCCTCAACTATGTTGTCACCTTAAAAACTACCAGATTAGCCAAATGGAGTAGGCTTTAAAGAACCTCCTGCTCTGCAGCCCTATGTTCCAATCAAAGAGCAAATGATCAGGGGTTCAGCAGAGTGTGAGGCTAGAGAAACTAATTTGAGGCCCAAGAAAGTTATTGTCAGCAGCAGCAAATATAGCTGCCACCTGTTTTGCATTTGCAACTTAACCAGAATTTGCTTTCACTTATCCTGATCTAATTTGTTTTTGTGGGAAGATGGTAAAACCTGAAATTCAACATGCCTCAACACCTCAAAAAATGCCCTGTTGGTACAGTAACTAGTCTTGTTTCTGAACAGCTGAAGTCTTGACTGTCTAGTGTGTGGTACTGGAAAAGCGCAGCAGGTCAGGCAGCATCTGAGGAGCAGGAAAATCAACGTTTTGGACTAAAGGCCAAATGGCTGTACCCATCATGCACTGTCCAAAGTTAGATGTGATTCTGCAAATGGATGACAATTTCTGGATAATCCTGGATGTGGGAAGAATTTTAACACTACTTTGGGCTTGCTGTGATGCCTGTTTCAATTCAACAAATAGGTTGCAGCCATTTGCTGGTTTATTTCTCAGGGTAATGCTTCCACCAATTGGTGTCAATCTGCCTTGTTGCTCATTTAAGCAAAGGTTGACAATTAATTGTCAATCATCATTACCATTAGTAGAGGCATTGACTGGAGCATTTTCCAATCAAAGTCCACTTGACAACTAATCTCATACAAAATAGATGTTGATTTTCTTTCCACCTCAAACTGATATTCTTGTGAATTGCTGGGAGGAGTACAGATGTTGCTTCCAGCAATACTCCAAACAAATACAATTAAATATATATAAACTGATTGGCAGACAAATAAGAGTTGGAATAAATGGGTCATAGATGTACAGCATGGAAACAGACCCTTTGGTCTAACTCTTCTAAAGTGACTATATATCCTAAACTAATCTAGTCCCTATTGCCAGCACTTGGCCCATATCCCTCTAAACCCTTCCTATTCATATACCCATCCAGATGCCTTTTAAATATTGTAATTGTACCAGCCTCGATCACTTCCTCTGCCAGCTCATTCCACACACACCACCCTCTGCGTGAAAAGGTTACCCGTTGGCTCCCTTTTAAATTATTCCCTCACCATAAACCTATGCCCTCTCGTTTTGGTCTCCCCTCACCCAAAGAAAAGACCTTGTCTATTTATCCTATCCATGCCCCTCATGATTTTATAAACCTCTATAAGGTCACCCCTCAGCCTCTGAAGCCCATTCAGCCTCTCTATAGCTCCAAACCTGACAACATCCTCCTGATAGGAGGAAAACCAGAATTGCACACAGTATTGGAGTGCAGGTTCATAATTCTGTGAAAATGGAGTCACTTATAGATAGAATAGTGAAGAAGGCGTTTGGTATGCTTTATTGGTTAGTTGCAGCTATTGGGAAGGCCATTTTTGGAATACTGTGCCACTCTGGTCCAAATCTAGAGGGCATAGGTTTAAGTGGGAGGGGAAAGATTTAAGAGTCCTAAGAAACAACTATGGGGCATAGGGTTGATGCATATATGGAACGGAGGAAGTCATGTGGGTGGTACAGTTACATTTAAAAGACATCTGGATGAGTATATGAATACAGTCATTGATATGTACAATACGGAAACAGACCCTTCAGTCCAACTCCTCCACGCCAACCAAATATCCCAACTTAATCTAGTCCCATTTGCCAGCACTTGGCCCATGTCCCTCCAAACCCTTCCTATTCATATACACATCCGGATGCCTTTGAAATGTTGCAATTGTACCAGCCGCCACCACTTCCTCCGGCAGCTCATGCCATACATGCAACATCCTCTGCGTGAAAAAGTTGCCCCTTACGTCCCTTTTATATCTTTCCCCTCACCCTAAATCTGTGCTCTCTAGTTCTGGACGTCCCCACCCCAGGGAAAAGACTTTATCTATTTATCCTATCCATGCCCCTCATGATTTTATAAACCTCTTATAAGGTTCTGGATGTATGTTTGCTCACTGAGCTCAAAGGTTCATTTTCAGACGTTTCATCACCATGCTAGGTAACATCTTCAGTGAGCCTCCGGACGAAGCACTGCTGATGTTTCCTGCTTTCTATTTATAGGTTTGGGTTGATATCATTTCCTATGGTGATGTCATTTCCTGTTCTTTTTCTCAGGCGGTGGTAAATGGGGTCCAAGTCAATGTGTTTGTTGATCGAGTTCCGGTTGGAATGCTATGCTTCTCTGAATTCTCATGCGTGCCTCAGTTTGGCTTGTCCTAGGATGGATGTGTTGTCCCAGTCAAAGTGGTATCCTTCCTTATCCAAATGTAAGGAAACTAGTGAGAGAGGGTCATGTCATTTGTGGCTAGTTGATGTTCATGTATCTTGGTGGCTAGTTTTCTGCCTATTTGTCCAATGTAGTGTTTGTAACAGTTCTTCCACAGTATTTTATCAATGACTTTAGTTTTGCTTGTTGTCTGTATAAGGTATTTCAAGTTCATTAGTTGCTGTTTTAGTGTGTTGGTGGGTTTGTGGGCTACTATGATGCTAAGGGGTCTGAGTAGTCATTTCTGAGATGTCTTTGACTTGGAGGACAGTGGCTAGGGTTTCTGGATGCGTTTTGTCTGCTTGTTTGGGTTTGTTACTGAAAAATCAGCAGACTGTGTTCATTGGGTACCTATTCTTTGCTAATACACGGTATAGGTGATTTTCCTCTGCTCTGCGTAGTTCCTCTGTGCTGCAGTGTGTGGTGGCTCATTGAAATAATGTTCTGATGCAGCTTCATTTATGGATATTGGGAATGATTGCTTCTGTATTTACCCCATTTACCCACCCCATGAGAAAAAGAACAGGAAATGACATCACCCCAAAGATACCCAAACATATAAATAGAAAGCAGGAAACATCAGCAGTGCTTCATCCAGAGGCTCACTGAAAATGAGCAAACCTACATTCAGAACTTCAACCTGAGCTACAAATCTTCTCAAAACTCACTAACCTCTAAGGTCACCCTTCAGCCTTCGTCATTCCAGGGAAAACAGCCCCAGCTATTCAGCCTCTCCCTGTAGCTCAAATCCTCCAACCCTGACAACATCCTTGTAAATCTTTTCTGAACCCTTTCAAGTTTCACAACATCCTTCCGATTGGAAGACCAGAACTGCATGCAATATCCCAAAAGTGACCAATGTCCTGTACAGCTGCAAAATGTACCAACTCCTGTACTCAATACTCTGACCAATAAAGGAAAGCATACCATACGCCACCTTCACGATCCTGTCTACCTGTGACTCCACTTTCTAGGAGCTATGAACCTGCACTCCAAGGTCTCATTGTTCAGCAACACTCCCTAGGACCTTACCATTAAGTGTATAAGTTCTGCTAAGATTTGCTTTCCCAAATTGCAGCACCTCGCATTTATTGAAATTAAACTCCATCTGCCACTCCTCAGCCCATTGGCCCATCTGATCAAGATCCCACTAATATGAGGTATCTTTCTTCCCTGTCTACACCTCCAATTTTGGTGTCATCTGCAAACTTACTAACTATACCTTCTATGTTCATATCCAAATCATTTATATTAATGGTGAAAAGTATTGGACCCAGCACCGATCCTTGCGGCACTCCACTGGTCACAAGCCTCCGGTCTGAAAAACAACCCTCCACAGCCACCCTCTGTCTTCTACCTTCGAGCCAGTTTTGTATCCAAATAGCTATTCTCCCTCTTTTCAGGGATATAGGCAAATGGGGCTAGATTTATTTAGGATATCTGGTCAGCATGGACGAGTTGGACCAAAGGGTCTGTTTCCATGCTTTACATCTCTGTTACTCTATGCCATCTTATAATTGGAAACAGGAAGCTTGTGTCTGTCTGTCTGGTCAGAGAATGCTTTCAGGAAATTAAGTGTGGATTTCCTAAGAGATTTCAATAAAATAGATGAGGGAAAAGATGTTTCTTATGTCAGAGGGTCAAGAACCAGACAGGACCAATTTAAAGTGATGGGTGACATGAAAAGCCTTTTAATGCAGTGAGCGACTAGGATCTAGAATATGCAGGATGTAAGAGTATGCAAATGAAACACAATCATGGCTTCATTCAAAAAATCTATAATAGGATTGTGTGCAGAGTAATGGGCATGGGTTCGAGCTGAATTACTGTTGAAAGCTGAATGGCCACCACCTCTGCTGTAACCATTGAGTTTCTATGCAATAAAATAGTCAATAGTTAATTAAAAGGACAGAGCATTTACTATGAAGAAACTAGCAAGGAGAGACCTCAAAGCATAACTCCAAGAATAAAACAGAAAGACACCATCACAAGAAACCAAATATTTGTTTTATGAATAGATGATGCAACAGGAAACACTTCTTTGCTAATTGTATACAGATTGTTTCCACTTCAGTGAAGATAGTAAAAGACTTAGTTAATTTAGTAGTTGTTTTCTCTTTGACAATTTGCTCTCCCTAGGTGTTGACTTTTGGAGAAAAGTTCCAAGGGGACTAATCTCCCTTTCCCTGGACAGTTAAGTTTTCCAACATGGGTGTAGTTTACATCCAAAACAGTGCTGCCGGGACCCAAATTTAATTTGTATCCAATTCTCGGAGGCCTGCTATAAATTATCATTAGCTTCAGCTTCAGAATTGAGCATATGAAAAAGAGCACACCAAGTGGTGAGAATAGAATATTGCATGTATTTAATCCCAATTATTGGTAAAGCATGCAGATGGAATTTGCAGAGATATAGCCATATTAATGGGAGATGTTCAGTTGGAGGGGTTTAAGTGTTTAGAGGGCCTAAGGAAATTTAATTAATTAACCATTTTTGCTAAGGCTGTAATCTACAATGACCTTAGAGTGAACCTCTCGGGAAAAGGCGAAACTTTCTGCAGCTGTGTGAGGAGGAGATGCCGTCACAGTCAAAGGCTCTCATCAGGGTGATAATAGAGGCTGTGAACAGCAGTCGGTGCTGTTCCTTCCACGTCTTTTAAATTGGCAGTGCAGTGCCCCTCATGTTTGTGGCACGCTTCAATGGGAGGAAGCTGCGCAATGGTCCTGAAAGATGTTCCTAGGGAGGTTCTTTCCAATGATCTTCCCAATGTTAGTCAGTGTGGAGATTCCTCCACAGTTACTGCAATCAATCAAAGCTGTCTCCCATCTCGAGTGTATTTGTGCCAAATTTCAGTAGGGATTCCATCTGCCTCAGGGCATTGTTGTTATTCAGCAGTCAAATCTTCAAGCCTCAGAGTTAGTTTAAGATGCTGAAGTGAACAGAACATATCTGACTCATAGATTCCCTAGAGTGGTGGAAGCAGGCTATTCGACTCATCGAGTCCACAGTGCCCCTCCAAACAGCATCCCACCAAGACCCCACCCTATCCCTGCATTTCTCATGGACTGTGGGAGGAAACCAGCGCACCCAAAGAAAACCCAGACAGCAAGAATGTGTAAACTCCACACAGACAGTTGCCCGAGGGTGGAATTGATCGATCCGAGGTCTCTGGCACTGTGAGGCATTAGTGCTAACCACTGAGCCACCGTGTGGATCTTAATAGGAGATAGGTGAGCAAAATTAAAATGCAGATGAGGTTCAATGGCCAACTCGTGTTCCTTCCTGTATTTCTTCCGAGCTCTTTGAACCAAATGATATGTAATTAATAGATGCCGTAAGTTCGGGGATATGGTAGCATAATGGTAATGTCACTGGACATGTAATCCAGTGGTCCAGGCTCTGGAAATGTGAATTCAAATTCATCAGCTAAAATTGAATTTAAAGCTAGTCTCAGTTTCAATCTGTTCAATCCTTTCAGTGCATTATAACCGTTCATACAAACACACAAATTTGGAGCAGCTGGCCATTCAACCCCTTGAGGCTGCGCCATCATTTAATAAAGCCATGGCAGATCCATTTTTTGGTTCAAATTCAACATTCTCCTTCAAATGCAATAATCCTCCATTCTCTTGCCTAACAAAACTCAATCTAACTCTGCCTGAAGAATATTCAATGACCAGCACCTTTTCCAAGTTCTGAGGCAGAGTCCAGAAGTCACACAGGTTTAAAAAAAAGCTCCTTGCCTCTATCCTAAAAAGATAACTTCACTTGTTTAACAATGGCCCCTAATTTTGAACTCACCCACAACAGAAAACAATCCAATCCACGTCTCCCTTGTCAAGACTGTTCAGAACTCTGGAAATAAACTGTCTATCCAACTTTTTCTCATTATACACTTCCACTCCAATGTCATTTACATCTTTCCAAAACTAAAGAGACTAAACCTCCACACCGTATTCAGGATGTCATGTAGTCTCACAAAGGAAGTTATGAATTCTTAAAAAAAGCATCTAAAGTAGCCAGAAATAGTAATAAATCTGAGGGTCATTTTGTGTATTCTTAGGTATACTCTCTGTTCCTTCCTACCATTCTAATATTTCTCTAATTTTCAATGTGACTATTTTACCTTCCTACTTTGACTCTACCCCTAGATTTATTACATGGACCTATAAGCTCGATCCCTTGCTCTCACTGTTTAGTTTAAAGCCTATTTTATGTCCCTTAGTTATACAGTTTGCTAAAATGCTGGTCCTAGCACAACTAGGTTTGTCTCAATAATGCAGAACCCCACTTTCCTCAACACTGGTTTCATTCATCCACAAACTGCAACCCACTTCTCCCATACCAGTCACTGAGCCACGTGATTATTTTATTTATCTTTTTTTTTCCCAACCAATTGGTATTTGGATCCAGGAATAATCTAGAGGTTCAGCTGCTCAATTTGGTCCTAGTTTCTCATTCTGTCCAAGCAGAACCTCCTTCTTTGTCCTGCATAAGTCACTGGTACTCAGAGACCACAACATATGGATCCTCCCTCTCCTGAACATTTTTGTCCACCTCTGAATCTTCTGAACTCACGCTGATGTCTGCACAGAATTGTCTCTCCCCTTCATTGTATCACATCCTATTAAGACTACAGTCCTTTTTATTCCCTCCTATGCGAATAGCCTCCCCTACCATGGTGCCATGTTATAGTATCCACCTGCAGCCTTCTCTCATCCAAACAAATAAAGAACCTCAGAACCTGGTGGACAATTGCAAAAGTTAAGACTCCTGCACTGCTCCCCTCTGAGACGCTTTACCTGTCTCACTCTAACAAATCCTCCTTTCCCTGATCGCTGATCAAAACAGAAGACCCAATTCTAAGGGGTGGGACCTCCTCTATGCAGGTCAATGTCCCCTTCCTGATGTGTCAGTGTCTGTCGTTCAGCCTGCAACTCAAATGCTGAGCTGAAGCTATTCCAGCTGTAAATATATACAAATAGTTATCTTTGCCCTGGATCGCCCTGGCATCCAGAAGTACCCACATGCTGCACACATGCTAAGTTTTCAATAAGTCATTTTAACTACATAAATAATTTATTTGATTATTTGTTTCCTTTTTCAAATATTTGATTATCCTATACCATTCTGTAATGCTTAGATATAGAATAGACTTTCACCATTTACCGGATACCAAAAAAAAACTAGCCTGGTTCTGGTACCAATATAAGAAATGGTTTCCACATTTTCTCGTGCCTCTGTATCCTTTCAGTAAAACAGGTATCAATGTGGTCTATCGAAGACTTTATACAAGGTGTAACATGACTTAGCCGGTGGTTTTCATGGTATTTCTCTTTCAACGAACATCCTGAAAACAGACTAAGAAAAGCAAAATATTGCGGTGACTGGAAATCCAAAGTGGAAACAAAGTGTTGGAAATATTCAGTGGGTCTGGCAGCCTGTGTGGACAGATTAATAAAGTTGATGTTTTGAGTAAAGTATTTTGCCAGACCAGTATCTGTGGCGTCTTGCCCTGTTAAAATAAACTGTTACATTCACTGCTTTATGAAAGTGGTACTTGGGGAGTAGATTACAAAATGCCAATGGAGCTCCCAGAACTCTATCCCGAAAAGCCTCCGAGTAGATCAATTGCCAATTCCCCAACACTGATCTGGGAGACAATATGAGTAAGCAGCAAATGCCAAGGATGGTGCCCATGGAGGATGTGGGGGAGGCTTCTTGCACAAAGACTTCCAAGGTCAATCCCATTCCTTCCTCTCCTTGCGTCAACAGGAAACTCTTATCAAAGATATAGGTAGGATCCAGATGTGAACGGGTTCTTTTCTGGAGTCCATTTACAAATCTATGTGTTCACAAATCAGAGCTCAATACAGGATAACGGAAAGCATTTATAAGTATGGGAAATGTTCTTATCGTGGGCATTTAAACATTACGACTATGTGTGGGATCATGTTCATAAATACAAGCGTTTGTAAGTCAGACATTCCTAAATTGGAGGTGTGCCATTAACCACAAAGAACTTTGGAGCACTCTGAGGCTGTGAAAGGCACTCTGTATATTCTTTACTTCTTTTGACCTGTTTGTTTCAATGTGATTCAATCTGGCAACACCACATGTAGCAGTTGCAATCTTGCAGCCTCACAAACCACAATGGTTGATGAGTTTCCCATTGCCACAATGGAAGAAGGAATAGGACTGGCTTTACATATTTTTGTGTGAGAAAACTCCCACCATCTCAAACCACCAATCCACCATCCTTCGCACTTGCTTCCAACTCCACACTGTCTCAGCATTGAGGAGATCAATCATTGATTTCCAAGAGGTCTTTCTGACGAAGGTCTGGGAGGCCTCCCCTGGCCCTCAAATGGTCCTACTCTTAGCAAATGGGGAACATGTCTTCAGTCTGCATCAGGCTGGCACACAAGCAACAGTGATACCTGTGGCATTCAACCCTCTGGGAGCACAAGAGAAGTAGGGATTCAGGAGGGGAAAAGACAAAAATAAAGCATTCTGGGTTTATCAAGAGGGGCATACAGTACAATAAAAAAGCAAGTTGTGTTATGGATGATGATTAGGAAACATTGCAGTGCAGTATTAATGTTACTAGACTAGTAGGGATGATGTACAAAGTTAAAAATCACACAACACCAGGTTATAGTCCAATAGGTTTAATTGGAAGCACTAGCTTTTGGAGTGCAGAGGTAGAAGACAGAGGGTGGTGGTGGAGGGTTGTTTTTCAGACTGGAGGCCTGTGACCAGTGGAGTGCCACAAGGATCGGTGCTGGGCCCTCTACTTTTGGTCATTTACATAAGTGATTTGGATGCGAGCATAAGAGGTACAGTTAGTAAGTTTGCAGATGACACCAAAATTGGAGGTGGAGTGGACAGCAAAGAGGGTTACCTCAGATTACAACAGGATCTGGGCCAATGGGCTGAGAAGTGGCAGATGGAGTTTAATTCAGATAAAATGCAAGGTGCTGCATTTTGGGAAAGCAAATCTTAGCAGGACTTATACACTTAATGGTAAGGTCCTAGGGAGTGTTGCTGAACAAAGAGACCTTGGAGTGCAGGTTCATAGCTTCTTGAAAGTGGAGTCAAAGGTAGATAGGATAGTGAAGAAGGCGTTTGGTATGCTTTCCTTTATTAGTCAGAGTATTGAGTACAGGAGTTGGGAGGTCATGTTGCGGCTGTACAGGACATTGGTTAGGCCACTGTTGGAATATTGTGTGCAGTTCTGGTCTCCTTCCTATCGGAAAGATGTTGTGAAACTTGAAAGGGTTCAGAAAAGATTTACAAGGATGTTGTCAGGGTTGGAGGATCTGAGCAACAGGGAGAGGCTGAACAGGCTGAGACTGTTTTCCCTGGAGCGTCGGAGGCTGAGGGGTGACCTTATAGAGATTTACAAAATTATGAGAGACATGGATAGGATAGATAAACAAAGTCTTTTCCCTGGGGTCAGGGAGTCCAGAACTAGAGGGCATAGGTTTAGGGTGAGAGAGGAAATATATAAAAGAGACTTAAGGGGCAACTTTTTCACACTGAGGGTAGTACATGTATGGAATGAGTTGCCAGAGGATGTGGTGGAGGCTGGTACAATTGCAACATTTAAGAGACATTTGAATAGGTATATGAATGGGAAGGGTTTGGAGGGATATGGGCCGGGTGCTGGCAGGTGGGACTAGATTGGGTTGGGATATCTGGTCTGCATGGACGGGTTGGACCGAAGGGTCTGTTTCCATGCTGTACATCTCTATGACTCTATGCTGCTCTTTCAGGTGGTTGTGCCACCTGACGAAGGAGCGGCGCTCCGAAAGCTAGCGCTTCCAATTAAATCTGTTGAACTTTCACCTGGTGTTGTGTGATTTTTAACTTTGTACACCCCAGTCCAACACCGGCATCTCCAAATCATCAGCAGAGATGATGAGGAATTTATTCTCTCAGTGGAGTGAATCTGTGGAATTCATTACCACAGAGAGCTGTAGAGTCTGGGTCATTAAATGTATTTAAGGTTGAGAGAGATAGATTTCTTTTAGCATGAAGGGAACCTAGGGTTATAGGGAATAAGGCAAAAAAGTGGAATTGAAAATTATCAGATCAGCTATGATCTCATTAAATGGTGGAGGCTTGATGGGCTGAATGGCTGACATGGTCTTATAGTAATCTAGAATGCCACGATAACGTGCTGGCATCCTGGGGAGGGAATCTTACCATTGCAGAAGGTGGAATTAACTCAGTGAAAATAAATCAGAAATAAAAAGTTAGTTTAATGGTGACCACGTGTCTAATATTGACTGTCATGAAAACCCATCTGATTCGCAGATGTCCTTTTGGAAAGAAAATCTGCTGTTACCACCTGGTCTGGCCTACATGTCACTCCAGACCCGTGGCTGCAAGGATGAGGAACTTCGGTTGCAAAGGAAGATAAGAGATTTATACAAATGATTTGGATGTGAACATTGGAGATATGGTTAGTACGTTTGCAGGTGACACCAAAATTGGAGTTGTAGTGGACAGCAAAGAATGTTATCTCAGTCTACAATGGGATCTTGATGAGATGGGCTAAGGATTGGCAGATGGAGTGTAATTCAGATAAATGTGAGGTGCTGCATTTTCGAAAGGCAAGTCAGGGCAGTACTTATACACTTAATGGTAAGATCCTGGAGGGTGTTGCTGAATAGAGAGACCTTGTAGTGCAGGTTCATAGTTTCTTGAAAGTGTTATCTCAGGTAGATGGGATAGCAAAGAAGATGTTTGGTACGCTTGCCTTTATTAGTCAGAGCATTGAGTATAGGAGTTGGATGGTCATGATGCAACTGTACAGGACATCTCTTAGGCCACTTTTGGAATACTGCATGTAATTCTGGTCTTCCTGCTAATAGGAAGGATGTTGTGAAACTTGAAAGGGTTCAGAAAAAATTTACAAGGACGTTGCCAGGGTTGGAGGTTTTGATCTATAGGGAGAGGCTGAATAGGCTGGGGCTATTTTCCCTGGAGCATCAAGAGATAAGGGGGTGACCTTATACAAGTTTATAAAATCATGAGGATAGGGAAAATAGACAAGGTTTTTTTCCCCCCAGGAGTGGGGGAGTCCAAAACTGGAGGGCATAGGTTTACGGCGAGGTGGGAAAGATTTAAGAGAGACTGAAGGGGCAACTTTTTCATGCCGGGGGTGGTGCATGCATGGAATGAGCTGCCAGGCGAACTATTGGAGGCTGGCACAATTACAACATTTAAAATGCATCCGGATGGCTACAATGATAGGAAGGGTTTAATGGCCAAATGGGACTAGATTTGTTGATCTGGTTGGCATGAACGAGTTGGATCAAAGTTACTGCTTCCATGCTGTACATCTCTATAACTCTAAGTTGCGAATGTTTATCTCGACAAAAAGGAGGTTGAGAGAATATTTGATCAAGATGTTCAAACTCATGAGGGATCTGGACAAGCAAATATGGAGAAACTGTTGTCATTGGTGAAGGAGTGACAGAGAGAATGCAAAACTTTTAAGGTAGACAGAAAAACTAGCAATGGTGACACCTTTATGACACAGCAAGCGGTTAGGATCTGGAACTTGTTGCATGAATGAAGTTGAGGCAGGTTCAGACAAGCCTTTCAAAGGAAAAATTAGATTATCTAAAAAGAGATCATTTGCAGGGCTGAGCAACAGCAGAGGAATGACACTTGGTGAATTGCTGCTTCAGATGGTCAACATAGGTAAGACTGTCCAAATGAACATCATCTATGCTGTAACAGTCTCCAAGTCCAAAAATATAAAACTCTGGGCTCTTCCCATAATAGGTACTCTTGACCATAATTGGCATATGCGTAACAAACAAAATCACTGACCTTACTGGCTGATTTTCCCATTTAATCCATAGAGAATCTGGTCTGTGAATACACAATTTCCCTTCCCCCCCCCCCACCCCTCCCTTGCAGAGCTCCTGACCAAGGAGTGTCTAGTTATGTCATTTACACATGTAAAGCAATATTTTCATTTGACTGCTGAGCCTCCACTTTGGGGGATGGGCATTCATCAACCTGGAGCCGACCATGGATGTTGCCTCTCGGAGACAATGGGGCCATTAGCAGCTCATTTGCCTCCTGTTCCTCCCCCACCCTCCATCTCTGAGTCGCCCGATTGGTTCTGGGAAAGGGCAGGTTGATGATAATTTAATTCAGTTTCTATCTGGTCAGTTTTTGCCAAGAGACAGCCATTCCAGAGGCAGATCCCTCACAGGTGGAGATATCAGCTCTCAACCACTCTTGAACATAGGTAAGGTTGTAGTCATACTCACAAACTTTGTAAAAGTCATACTGTTGTAGAATGGTTGTAACATAACAGGCTATCAGGCCCATCGTGACTGTTCCGGCTCTCTGCAGCTAAACAGGACTACGTCTGCTGAATAACTAACAGTGTTTACCTTCATTTAATTTCTCTGTACACATTTGCAGAAAATTCCCTCTTTGTGGCAATCCTTATGATTGTGAGATTGTGTTGATTGAAGAAAGTTGATTCATAGGAACATTGGGAATACTAGAAGGGCCTGTTCTGTGCTGTACTTTTCTATGTTCTATGTTCTATACTTATTAAAGGTGTTGAGGTCTGATTAGGCTGAATGCTTTGACTCATGAATTAAATTCTTCAACACACTCTTGGAATCTTAAGTGGTTCACATCAGTACTTTACTTAAGATGTAGTCACAGTTGGCATGTGAGCAGATCAGAGAGTTAAATTATACAAGAGAGTAAGGGGAGTCTTTCTACAACAGTAATGTGTGTTGGGAAGATTACACCTAGAGTATTGTGTACAATTTGGGTCGCAGTGTTTAAAAAGGATCTACTTGCATTGCTAGCAGCTCAGAAAAAAAAAATCATTCAGCTGATTCAAGTGATTAAGAATTCGTCTTAGGTTCAACATGCTGAACTTTTCTTCCTATATGGGTTGGAGTTCGAGTTTAAGAATGAGAGGTGTTCTTACGGAAACATTATTAAAAGACTTCGAACATGCACAGGATAGAAGCTGATGGGATGTTTCCCTTGTGGAAGAATCTAGAACAACAGGGCAGTTTCAAAATGGAGGGGGGGCCCCCATTTAAGACATGTGGAAGAATTTCTTTTCTCGAGAATTATTAATGCTTGGAATAGTTTCGTCCAGAGAGTGGTAAAGGCTGGGTGTACTCAATGGCAGAGTTAAGACAGATGCCAAAGACAAAACAGAATGCTGGAGGGATACAGCATCTGTGAAGACAGAAACAGCGAAAATGTTTCAAGTCTGATATGACCTTTATCAGTCATACCAGACCGAAATGTATAATTTCCACAGACGTTGCCAGACCTGCTGAGTTTCTCCAGAACTTTGTTTTTACTTCAGCACCCATAATATAGAATCATATATCAGGGAAACAGACTCTTCGGTCCAACTTGTCCATTTGACCAAGTTTCCCAAATTAAACATTTGCCTGCATTTGGCCCATATCCTTCTAAACCTTTCCTATCCATGTAGCTGTCCAAAAGTCTTTTAAATGTTGTAACTGTCCCTGCATCTATCACTTCCTCTGACAGTTCATTCCATAAATACACCACTCTCTGTCAGATAAAGTTGCCCCTCAGGTCACTTTTATACCTTTCCCCTCTCACATTAAACCTAGTTGGTTTTGGATTCCCCAATCCTAGGGAAAAGACCTTTCCTGTTCACCTTATCTCTGCCTCTCATGATTTGTAAGTCACCCCTGAACTCCTACATTCTATTGAAAGAAGTCCCAGCCTCTCTTTATTGAATTTTTGATTGACAAGGTGGTCGAGGGCAGAAAGTCGACCAGCAAATCAGCCATGCATTTATTCAATGATGGAGCAAGTTTGAGTGGCCAAAATGCTCCTATTTTCTAATTCTCAGGTCCAAGTCTTGGACCTGGAGAGATCTCTACAAATTGGAAACAACTTTCTGATGATTCATCAGATTCATAAAAAGGTTGCAGTACAGAAGAGGGTGATTTGGCCCATCATGTCTGCACCAGTTGTCTGTCAGACCAACTCAGGTAATCATAACTTCCACCAAAAAAATACTGGAGCATTTATTCACTTCATTTACTTTCCTTATTTTCTATTGGGGAAAAATTCCTCTTTTCGTTCTGTGAAAAACCACAAAAGAGTGACAACCCTTATCATTTAGATAGGCTTGTATTTATTAGAAACAGGAGAAGGAATGGGTCATGTGGCCCCCGAACCACTTCACCATTCAAGTAGATCAAAGCTGATCATCTACTGCATTGTATGTATATTCAAGGCTGATATAGGTAGATTTTTAATCAATGAGGAAATCAAGGGTTATGAAGAAAAGGCAAGAAAGTAGAATTGAATTTTATCAGTACAACATGGGCTGAACGGCCTACTTCTGCTCCTAAGTCTTATGGTTTTATATCATTTTCCGTGTACTATCCCTGTATATGCACGATGGACAGTTAAATGTTTCGTTGAGGTGTAACCACTTATAATGTAGGGGAGATCTATCAATGGCAGCAACACAGTACTCCTGTCATTGACAACAGAGTCAAATATCATTGAATGGTTATGGCACAGGAGGCTATTTACCCCATCATGTCTGTGCCATCTCTATGGAAGCCAACTATTGGGCATCAAAACTCAGAACCTTATGCATTTCTGTGTCTGTCTGCTTGTTCTTGCTTTCTCTGTCAAACTGTAAAACGCAGAGCAGAAGGAAGCCATTCAGCCCATCAAGTCTGCTCTACCATTCAATTAGCTCATAGTTTTTCTCATAATCCTCAACTCCACATTGCTGCCTTTATCCCGTAGTCCTTTGTCCTTCACAGATTTTTTAAAAAAGTCTCTGTCTTGAATATACTTAATGATCAAGCCTCTTCGGGCAAGGGTTCACGTCCCATAATCTAGACTGTCCTCTTGGGTAAGACATAAAAAGATCCTATGGCAATACCTCAAGGGGAAGTGGTGGCAACTGCACCCATGTCCTGGCTCCTCAGCCAACTTTACTAAAGCAGATGATCTAGCTATTACTTCACTATGGGAGGTCACTGCACACAAAATGGTTTCTACTTTCCTACAACAGTAACTACACTGCAGAAGTAACCTTTTGGCTGTGAAAGGCTTTGGGATGTCCCGAGATTGTGAAAGACATAATCTGAATATACATACTTCTTTCCCTGCTATGGACTTGTAAGGCACGAGGATGAGTGATAGTCCTAGCACACATACACACATTCATAAATATACTGAGGCACTACTGCCGCACATGGCAAGTGAGAAAGGGCAGGCAGGGGTTGAGAGTTAAAATTAAGGTCCGGGCAGCGAACTGGTGATTGCTCCGATTAATAACCCAACCAATTCAGGTGGGATTGAGAGAAGAATGAAACTAAAAGTGGCAGGAATGTTAAAAAAAACAGCTTTTGACTCAAATTATGTGTTTAATTTCATTTGAGCAATGAGAAGGGAAGTAAACATGCCCTGTGACCTGTTTTTGAAGGCTTGTTACAATTCCTTGAGACACAGCTAAAGTGATTCACATCTGGGAGCACACATATCACTCAGATCAGATAATGATCAGATATAGGAGATTTATTAGAGACAGGCGTCTCTTATTTAGTTCCTGTCATAACCTCAGACCCCTCTGAGAGTATGCAGCCAAAGAAGAATGTTTAAAGTGTCATGGCTGTGGCAAGTATGCTGGCTAGTCTACGCACAGCAAGATCCCACAAACAGTAATTAACTATGACCAAATCATTCCAGAACTTGGGAACACAGTTTTAAAGTCGGGGTTTTTTTTCTCTGTCAGATGGCTGTGCAATTTCGGAACTCTGTCTCAGAAAGCTGTGAAAACTGAATATTTTTAAGTCAGGAGGAAATAGATACCTGATAGGCAAGGGAATCAAGGATATTCGGAGTAGATGAGAATATGGAATGCGGAACACGAACAAAGTCAACCATGATCTTTGTGAATGATGGTGCAGGCTCAAATGGCCTGATTCTGCTCCTAATTTGTATGTTTGTAACATTGGACAAAAGACAAAATACTGGTCTAGATCACCAGGGGAATAGGGAGGGGTTAGGGTCTCGGGCAGAAAAGAGCTCCCACTCTTCTTCACAGGGTCTTTGGCACCCAGCCAATGGGCCAGAGATGGGGCCATGGTTTAACATCTTATCAAAAAAGGGACAACTACAACCAGGAACAACTAACTGGGCACAACTGAGGCTCAGCTCCAATTACATGCTCACATCTCTGGAGTGGGACATACAACAAACTCCAGAAGTAGGAATTCTACCACTGATCCAAGGAAAATGTCTGAGGTCAGCTTCAATTAATAATCAGCTATGTTGCATACTGTTGTCAGTATTGCTTTTGGAAGCTAGCCCAATTATTGATTTGATTGGTTAACGATTCCAAATTTTGGCAAGTACAGATCCACAGAGCTTTTTTGCTGAGCTTAAGTTGATTAGTTTACCACTTAGACTGTAGAGGGGTTACTCCTAGGCGGTGTGCAGCATTGTTTGTGTCTCTCCACAGGTTCACATGGTGTTGGTACTGAGATCCCAGCAGTGGAAGTTGGCTACACAGGGCCCTGGCTTATCCTGAACCTGTCTATGATGGATAACTCATGCCGCGGTGGTTCAAAGACTGCCTCATTTCCACAAATCGTGGTTTGTCACCAAGGGACTTTTCCATGACTCCTATGCCTATTTAGAAACACAAAAATCAAGTACAGGAAAAAGCCATTCAGCCCTTCAAGCCTGCTCCACCATTCAGTATAATTGTGGTTGTTCATCCTACTCAGTACCCACTTCCTACATTCTCCCCATATCCTTTGATCCCTTTCGCCTAAGAACTATATCATTCCTTCTTGAAAACATTCCATATTTTGGCCACGACCGAGATTAAGCTAATTGATCTGTAATTTTCTGTCTTCTGCCTTACTCCCTTTTTAAACAGGGGTGTTACATTAGCGATTTTCCAGTCCTTGGGACCCTCCCTGATCCTAGTGATTCCTGAAAGGTTACTACTAACGCCTCCACTATCTCTTCAGCTATCTCCATTAGAACTCTGGGGTCCATCTGGTCCAGGTGATGTATCCACCTTCAGGCCATTCGGTTTTTCTAGCACCTTCTCATTGGCGATGGCCTCCATACTCAGCTCTGCCCCCTCACTCCTAAATTTTTTGGAAATTACTCATGTCTTCAACTGTGAAGAGTGACACAAACTAATTATTCAGTTCCTCTGCCATTTCTTTGGTCTCCACTACTATCGCTCCTGCATCGTTTTCCAGTGGCCCAATGTCCACGTTTGCCTTTCTTTTGTATATCTGAAAAAACTCTTACAGTCCTCCTATATATTGCTGGCTAGCTTACTCTCATATTTAATCTTCTCCCTCTTTATTTCTTTTTGTTGCCTTTGTTGGTCTTTGTAAGCTTCCCAATCCTCAGGTTTCCCACTGTTCTTTGCTACATTACATACTTTCTCTTTTGCTTTTATGCTGTCTCTGACTTCCCTAGTCAGCCATGTTTGCCTCATCCTCCCCGCACCATGCTTCTTTTCCCTCAGGATAAATGTCTGCTGTGTCTCCTGAGTTACTCCCAGAAACTCTTGCCATTGCTGTTCCACTGTCGTTTCTGCTTGGCTCCTGTTCAAGTCAATTCTATCCAGCTCCTCCCTTATGCCTCTGCAGTTGCCTTTATTCAGCTGAAATATGGTGACCTCTGATTCTATCTTCTCTCTCAAATTGCAGAGTAAACTCAATCATGTTATGATCACTGCTTCCTAAGGGTTCCTTCACTTTAAGCTCCCTTATCAAGTCTGCCTCATTGCACAAC
Source organism: Chiloscyllium plagiosum (assembly GCF_037043375.1). Taxonomy (NCBI): domain Eukaryota; kingdom Metazoa; phylum Chordata; class Chondrichthyes; order Orectolobiformes; family Hemiscylliidae; genus Chiloscyllium; species Chiloscyllium plagiosum. The sequence goes on from NW_028270182.1 coordinate 10,531,993, forward strand.
ATTAAGTCCAGTATTGTCTGTTCTCTCGTAGGCTCTATCACAAATTGCTCCAAAAAGCTGCTCGTAGACATTCTATAAATTCCTTTTGTTGTGAACTACTAATAACCTGATTTTCCCAGTCCACCTACATATTGAAATCCCCCATGATCACTGTAACCTTGCCTTTCCTACACATCTTTTCTATCTCCTGGTATATCTTGCTTCCACTTTTTGGAAGTCTATACATCACCTTTGCTCTTCCTCAATTCTACACCACTGACCATACCTAGTTTCTTACTATTGATTTAATTTTGTTTTTTACTAATAGGGCAACCCTACACCCACTGCCCAAGAGAAACTGGTAGGGGAGACAGAGTCCAAAAGGCTGAGGAGCTGAAGTAGGCCTTTCAGCCATCTAATCTGTTCTGTTGCTCAATGATATCATGACTATGCTGATAATCTTAACTCCACTCATTCTGCATTTTTCCCATAACCTTTGATTACCTTCCTGATTAAAAATGTCTTTCTCAATCCTGAATATATTAAATAATCCAGCCTCTACAATAAAGAATTCCACAGGTTCACTATCCTCAGAGAAGAAATTCATCCTCATCTCTGTGTTAAAAGTATTCTGATATTTATTCTGAGACTATACTCTCTGGTCCTAGACTCTCCTGCAGAGGGGAACAATCTCTCCACATCTACCTGTCAAGTCACCTGAGAATCTTGTATGTCACCTCTCATTCTCCTAAACTCCAATGAACATACGACCAATCTACTCAACCTCTCCTCGTAAGACATAACTAAGATCAACCTCGTGAACTTTCTCTGGACTGTTTCCAATGGCAGCATATCTTTTCTTATGTAAGGGAACTAGATCTGATCAAAATATTCCAGCTGTTGTCTGACTAGTGCCTCATAGATTTAGTAAGAGAGAAACTATTTCCACTGGTCAGGAATCTAGGGCTAGACAGCACAGTCTAAACATTAGATCTGAATCTTTCAGGACTGCAATGAATAAAGGCTTCTACACTAAAAGGGTGATAGAGGTTTGGAACGCTCTTCTGTAATCGGTATTTGATGTTAGATCAACTGTCAACTTTAAATTTAAGATTTGTTTATAATCAAAATTATTAAGGGTTTATTGCCAAAGGCCCACATGAAGATAGCGGAGAGATCAGCCATGATCTTCACACTGAATGACAGATCAGGCACAAGGATCTAAAATGGCCTAGTGTTGATAATGAAATGTTAGTTTATGGCTTCATATGCACAAAAGTGGTTTAAATGTTAATATAACTTGAATGGGCTGATGTCCAAATGCCTCATAATTTTAGGCATCTCATTCTCAAGGTATAGACTGAATGGTGAATTCTTGACAGTTCCTGTACAAGGAGTTGAGGGGTAAGAATTTATTAAGAGTCTCTGGTGAAGTGACACAAAATGTCAATCCACAATTCTAAATAGTGAAACAGAAATGGTAAATAACATCTTGCTCAGTTACCAGAGTACGTATCTGTGAAATCAAATGTAAAGTTTGGGGATTTGGTCATTAGAAGTATTGTATTAAGAGTGCACCTTTTACATGCAAGGAAATGATATTAAGTAGTGTGTTTGGTCTTGGAATATCTACATCAGGTGTCCTAATGTTCAATTTCATGCTTTATAGTGGGCGGCACGGTGGCACAGTGGTTAGCACTGCTGCCTCAAAGCGCCAGAGACCCGGGTTCAATTCCCGCCTCAGGCGACTGACTGTGTGGAGCTTGCACGCTCTCCCCGTGTCTGCGTGGGTTTCCTCCGTGTGCTCCGGTTTCCTCCCACAGTCCAAAGATGTACAGGTTAGGTGAATTGACCATGCTAAATTGCCCGTAGTGTTAGGTAAGGGGTAAATGTAGGGATATGGGTGGGTTGCGCTTCGGCGGGTTGGTGTGGACTTGTTGGGCCGAAGGGCCTGTTTCCACACTGTAATGTAATGTAATCTAAAAAATCTAATCTAATAAAGTTGCAACTAGAAAGGAAAGGAGAGTACCCAATAAGAATAAGGACTTTTAAAAAAGGATTGCCTACATTAGGATTTAAACAATAATTTGTATTTATATCGTACCTTTGACATAATAAAAGGCAATTCACAGCAATACCACAAAGCAAAGTTTGACATCAAGCCAAATATGCTACTGAAGCAGGTGACCTCACATTGGTCAAAGGTATTTGCTGTTAAGGGGTGTTTTAAAGGAGAAAAGTGGAAAGGTTAATGGAGGGAATTTCAGAGTTTAGGATCTGGCAGCTGAAGGCAAATCCACTCATGGTGCAATTCAAAATAAAAAGAGATAAGCACAGATATCCTGAGAGTTAAAGCCAGAAGAGAGCACAAAGATAAGGTAAAGGAAAAGGGTGAAGGAATCTGAAAATAAGGATGAGTTTTAAAATCAAGGCATAACTTGACCAGAAGCCTGGTGAATGTCAGTGAGCACAAGGTGCGGTCGGTGAATGGATTTAGAATTTAAGGAAAAATAGACTTTAAATTATCTCACTATTATGGATGTCATGTATAGATGGTGGAAGGAGAGTGCACTGGAATAGTCAAATCCAAATTATACAAAGCCTGGAATGAATGTTTCTACAGCAAGATGAGGTGATGCAGGCGTAGAGTTTGCGCGTGTTACAGAGTTGCATATTGACGGTCTTAGGGATGACAATTCATTCTCTGGAGAAAAGGCAGACGTAGGAAAAGCCTGGTAAAGAATGACAGACTTTCAGGGCAGAAGTATCCAGGGAACTTCTGTTAGGAACAGGATATGAGGATTGGAAGGCACATGATTAAAGTTCAAAACAAAGTAGGAATCTATTACTTTAGTTCTAGACAATATTCCAATGTAAGAACAATCAAATAAATTACATGTGGCAGAGTTGGTCAGATCCACAGCCAACTGAGAGAAGTACAGGAAGCATTATTAGGAAAGTGGATGCTGCGGCAGTAATTCCACAATTATGCTGAGAAAACTGAGTACTATATAAGAACATAGCCATTCAGTCTCTCAAGCCTGTTCCTCCATTCTAGATCTTGACTGATAGTCTACCTCAATGCTATATTCCTGCACTTATTCCCCTATCCTTTGATGTCACTAATATCTAGAAATCTATCAATCAATCTCTTTCTTGAACTTAATGACAACTGAACGTTCACAGTTCTCTGGGTGAAGACGTTTCTCCTCACTTCCGAGCTAAATGGCGTACATTTTAAATTGAGACTGTGTTTCCTGGTTCTGGACCTCACTGCAAGACAAAAAACATCCATTCTTGCATCTACTCTGTCTAACCCTTTAAGAACTCTAAGTAAGTTTCTAGACAATCAGCTCCCATTTTTCTAAACTCCAGAGGTAGACCTCCATTCAAAGTATTATTGTCTTACCGTGTGTTTCTATGACATTATTCCAACTGCAATCTCAATACATGTGATATACAGCACAAACCCAGGCCACTCAGTCCATATAGATAGTGCTGGTGCCTATACCATGACTTGCTTCAACATACTCCCTATGGGAGCGGGTTCACATTCTCATCACTCTTTGGATGAAGAGCTTTCTCTTGAATTCCCTGGTTGATTTTTTTTGCTGTTTGGTTTGGATTATTTCTCCTTTTAAGTATTTCTCAGGTGTGGATAGTTTCTCTTTTCTTTTCCTTTTAATTTCAAAATCATCTACATCCATTGTAAGATAGAAGTAAGGATAAAGTAAGGAAAGTGTCTAGAGTGAGGGGATACAATGACTTTTAGCACTGATTAAAATTAGTTTTTATTCCTTCCAAGATAATGAGCATCATCCCAGAGAAAGCAGTTGTTTAATACAGTGTTTTTCAAACTTTTTCTTGTCCACAGACCACTTAAGCAAGTAAAATCCCACAGGCCTCTTACCAGTCCCACCCAACCACTTTCACTTGGCACCTCAAATAACCTTGTCAGAATTGTGGGAATTATAAATATTTTTCTGCTCTTAAGTGCACTAAATGAGTAAAGTTATGTGAATTATAAACAGATCTGTAAGGGAATCAAGGGGGTTGTGGAGATAAGGCGGAGAAATGGAGTTGAGGGTTATCAGGTCAGCCATGATCTCAATGAATGGGAAGCAAACTTGATTGGATGAACTGACTACTTCTGCTCCTCAGTGTTATCATCTAATGGCATTTTAAAAAAAAGTGTCAGAATGCACAGTACGGTGCATGTATGGAACGAGCTGCGAGAAGGGGTGATGGAGGCAGGTACAATTACAACACTGAAAAGGCATCTGGATGGGTACATGAATAGGAAGGGTTCATAAGGGAAAATGGGACTTAGGTCAGTTTAGGATATCTTGTCAGCTTGGGTGAGTTGAACCAAAGGAAACCAAAAGGACTGCAGATGCTGTAAAAAAGAGATAAAATAGAAAATAGATGTTGCTGGAAAAGCTCTGCAAGTCTGGCTGCATCTGTGGAGAGAAATCAGAATTAACATTTTGGGTTGAGTGAACCTTCCTCAAAACATTAACTCTGATTTCTCTACACAGTTGAATCAAAGGGTCTGTTTTCATGCTGTATAACTCTGACTCTTAAGTCAATTATTCATGCCATAAAAGTGTAGGAATTTTCAGATGATGGACATTAATTCTGCAAGAGAACATATTTACTTGCAACATGCTAATAAAGTCATCACAGCAGAATGGTCTAATACTCCTAAATCCTACGTTCTAGTCTGTGGACTCCCGAGGAGGACCCAATGGTGTGAGGTCCATACTTTGATAATCATTGGCTAAAAAGTAATTTTATGCCTTTAAAGGCAGAAGAGATCAGCAAGTGTTCAGAACAGGCACTGAAGGTTAAAGAGAGTGACAACAGGCTGAATGACTCCTTTGTTTTGAAATAGAAGGAAGCTGTTTGAGTCTCAGAGTGACAATGTCTTGCTGCAAGGCAAAAGACTTCATTCCTGAAGGGCTTTTGCGCGAAACATCAATTTTCCTGCTCCTCGGATGCTGCCTGACCTGCTGTGCTTTTCCAGCACCATGCTTTAATCGTGATACTAATGGTTTGCTGCAGTTATACAGGGCCTTGGTGAGGCCACAACTTGAGTACTGTGTGCAGTTTTGGTCTCCTAGTCTGAGAAAGAATATTCTTGCTATTGAGGAAGTCCAGCGAAGATTCACCAGACTGATTCCAGCACTGACATATGAGGAAAGACTGGATTGACTGGGCTGTTTTCACTGGAATTTACAAGAATGAGAGGATATCTCATAGAAACATAAAGTCCTGATGGGGCTGGATAGGCTAGATGCGGGAAGAATATCCCTGATGTTAGGCAAGTCCAGAACTAAGGGTAAGGCCATTCAGGACTGAGCTGAGGAAGAATTTCTTCACTCAGAGTTGCGAACCTGTGGAATTCTCTCTCACAGGAACCTGTTAAGGCCAGTTCTTTCCATATATTCAAAGGGGAGCTGAGCATGGCCCTTGTAGCGAAAGGGAACAAGGGGTATAGGGAGAGGGCAGAAATGGAATACTTAGATTGCAGGATCAACCATGGCCGGATGGCCTAATCCTGTAACTATTTTTGATGTTTCTATGAATTTAGACCCTGAAATGATACCATGCCATACTAGAAAATTAATATTAAAACAGTAATTTGAATTTTTCTTAACCATTGTTATAACCCATTTACTTTGTGGAGGGATTATTCACAACACAGTGAACTCCAACTGTACCATTTAGAGTTAGGAGCAGTGTTTAAGATGAGGGTTAGTACATGGGATTGAGATAAAATTTTGGGGTTAGGAAATAAAATTGAAATTGGAGTTTGAGATTAGAGTTAGTGATCAGAGTTAGTGCCTAGTTTTAAATTGGTGATTAAGAGTATATTTAGTGACTGGTTTCAGAAACCTTTTCTCATTATTGACTACTACCTTGTCACTAGGTCTCTTATTTTCAACAGCAACACATTGATAAGTTAAAAAAAAGGATTTCAATCGTCATACTTTGCTAATTAATAGCACACAGGGCCATGAGAATAGGGAAAACCTCCTTCCCCTCAGCAGAGGGGTCACTGGCAGAGATTTAAAGTAATAAAAATCAAAGTGCAAGAAAAACTCAGCAGGTCTGGTAGCATCTAAAAACAGAAAGAAACAGAATTAATATTTTGAGTCCAATATCTACCAAAATACAGTCAGAACGGACACAAACCCTAACCCTGTTTCTCTCTCTACAGACACTACCAGATCTGCTGAATTTCTCCAGAAATGTCTTTTATTTAAAATATCCAGCATCCAACTTATTTAACTTTTACAGACTTGAAGAAGTTGGTTTAGAGGGAAGTTGAGAATAGTTTTACAGCTAGGGGATGTGGAAAATCCCATTGTAAAGGACAGAAAAGGCAGAAATCCTCAATACATTTAAATATGCACTCGAAGTCCTAACAATCTATAGGACCATGAGCTGAAAAGTGAAATTAGGGCTGGATAATGCTTTTTCTGGTGGACATGGTCTCAATGGACTGTAATGGTTTGGGGTCTGGTGGAATTCCCCTCCCACCTTAAGAACACTTTAATAACCTATACAATCACAAAATTTTACACTACAGGAAGCAGCTTTTTATCCAACTGGGTCAGCAGGGAAAAAAAAGGTAAAAGTCACTATAGCCCCTGTCTACTTTAGAGAGAGAGACAACTGGTGGTGTTTTAACCAGGTCTCAGGCGAGGGAGATGTTGAGAAGGACTTGACTCTATTCTGTCCGAGATGAATCAACTCTGTACAGGGTAATCCCATTAGTGCCAATCCTGCATTTTTATGCCCTGAAGTGCCTAAAAGTAATCCTGTACTCTGTATGGAACAAGCTTGATGGGCTGAATGGACTCTTCTGGTAAAGTTTAGGTTGCGTTTAAGGGCATATGTATTCGTGTGCTTTCTTACAGAAGGAAGGCGCTTAACAGGCATCCAAAATGTTGTCTGTCCCAGAGGGTCTGAAGGGGCTGAACCCATCAAGATGCCCCAAAGACCTATCCTCAGGTGATTATTATTAATACGTTGGGAGGGAGGGAGAGAGTGCATTGCCCATCGGGGTCACGGGGTTCCTGACGGAAATAAAAATGTAAGGGCTTCAAAATCTGGGGACTAGTGTGTGTTTGTTGCGCTCCCCCGAGGGACTGGGACAAGTTTGCAAAAGGGGCACTTCGTTGCGAACTCGAGAGCCGCGGTAGAGCAAGGGTAAGAGTCAGCCTTCCCCCCACCCCGCCGGGAGCTAGCCAGTGAGAAGAAGACCCGGAGAATTTGAGGGGGGGGGGGGAGGTGAAAGAGGAGTGTTTAAAACGAGCGCACGTCCGTGTACGAAAGACGCCAACCAGTTTGTTTTCCTACCGAGTCCGGCAGGTTGCGACATCTTGCCTTCTCCCTACGCGGTCCGCCGACTTCACCCGACACGGTCCGCATTCGGACCCCCAGGGGCCGTGCGCCTGCGCGTTGCCCCTCCGCCATCCCCGCGCGGGAGGATTCCAACAGCTGCGCGAGAGCCGGCGGTTGGCGCGGGGGGGGGGGGGGGGGGGGGGAGAGGCCAACGGTCGTTTACCGCCTTCCCGCCCCTCCGTCTCTTCAGTGTGCGCAACGTTGCGCACATTCCGGCGGCCGCCCGTTTCAGGCCCGGCGCTGGAATCAGGCCCCTCCTCCTCCTCCTCCCACCAACATCGCCAGGCGGTGACAGGCTTCATTTCTTTACCCCCCCCAAATATCACAACACCAACTTCATCCACTTTTTTTTTCGGGTGGGGGCCGCTTTTAGCACAAAACGGGCGCGGCGTTCGCCCGTATCGGGCCACCTCCACTCACTTTCAGGCCCCCCTCCCCTTGCAGCCAATCCGACCTCCCTCCCTCCCAATTCACACCCTTTCTCGCCTGTTTCAGGCCAACTGCTCGGCCCTTTGCAGCCAATCCAATCTCCTCCCTGCTCACCTATAGCAGCTTCCCCCACCCTTTCTCAGGCCAAACTACTCGCCCGTATCAAGCACCCAAACCCTGCACCCCCAACGCACACATTGTCACCCACACCCTTTCTGGCCTGTTGCTTGCCCATTTTCAGCCAATCCAACCTTTCCACTCCTCACCCATAGCTGCTTTTCCACCCCTCCCTGTCCACACCCTTTCTGGCCTGTTTCAGGCCGGATGCTCACACATAACAGACTTACCCCTACCCACACAGAGACACACATTGTCATCCGCAGCCTTTCTCGCCTGTATTAATCGCTTCCCTGCCACCTTCCTCATCCATATAATTCCTGACCCATTATCAGGCCTCTTCCTTGCCTATTTCAGGCCACAACTCCTTGTCCATATCAGCCCTGCCTTCTCCACAAAGCTCACCTTTTGCCAGTATCAGGCCTGCCCCATCTATTTTCAGGCTGTCCTCATCCCACATGACAGCTACCCCCCTCGCCAATTTTCAGACTGGCCATCTCATCCCTTTTTTGCTATATCAAGCTCAGTCCCTCACTGCAGGGATTGTGTTTACCTCCATCTTCAGCCATTTGTTTTTCTTCTTTGAGGAAAAACAGGGAGGAACTAAGTCTCCAGTGAGTTTGAGCAACATCATTCTGTGCCCTTGGCAACCCCTTTGCTTTCCCAACTACTGACACTGCTGGTGGGCATGACCTGTGTAGATATTCCTCATGTTTAAATGTCTTTGTGACAACCATTGGACCATAAGAGATACCCCAGTCAAACCTGATCCCATTCTTGTATAACATCCATCCTCAGTCTTCCAATGGTGGGGGTAAGAATTACCCCATTTTTACAGCCACTGTAGCTGGTGTCTATTAGATCAACAGTGGATGCCACCCTTGTGGGAGCTTCTGTCAAACACAGACTGGGAACTGAACTTTGTCCGTGTGCCTCTATAACACACTGAGTGGGTGCACTGTCATCTGAGCTGTTCTACATGACTTTTATATTAAACCACACTTGCCTTTTTTAAAAAAAACTTCCTTCAGAGTTGATTGAAAGCCAGTTTCAGTCCAGCTGGTACTACCTGCAGATCATTGTACCATGTGCTACTTGGCAAACATGTTTAGGATGTGGGTGGAGATTGGTAACTTGCCATTGTCCTTTAGACTCCCAGTGCTGGTACCTCCTCTCATGATGCAACTCCTGGTTTTGCTGACATTTTGACCAAGAGATGGACGACACCGATAATGCCGTTGTCGAGGCCGATATTAGAGTTTCGGACTGTGTCGTGGCCAACTACCCCACTCCAAGCAAAGACAGTCATAGCCCACCCAAGACAGGAGCAAGCCTCAATTCTGCACGCACTGGAGGCAAGTAATTCCAATTTTTTGTGATCACCGATGGCTGTGGCGAGAACAGCAAACTGGAGCTCGACAGCTGGAAAAATAAAATCACTTTTTTATTCCCCCCCCCCCCCCAGCATGTTCTTTTCTTTTTTAGCTTCCTGGAGTGTTTGTCCTCTCCTTAATGGCAGTGGCTCATGTCGTTTCCATGGGCACCAGCAATTTGGCCGTTCTTCAAGAATGAGCATAAAAGAATGTGTTGCTAGCCTATTCAACTATAGCGGGCATCACATCTGATCCTACCTTTTACCTGCTGTTCCCTGCAGGGGCACTAAATAGCAATTTGGAGTGGGGATCCTTTCTGAATTGCTTGGGCATTGACTGAATTGTAGAACTGATTACCTGATGGTAAGTGGCTCAACGCAGCCACCAAGTTCATATAGTTTGCTGTGAAAAAAAAATGTACCTTTACCCTTGGAATTGTCATGTAAGCATATGAACAACTTTGAATCTGTTTTATTACAGCCACCTTTAAAGGAGAGATTATTCACTTCAATATTTCCACCATGTAGGTGCTATGAACCAATAATTGGGGAAAATTAGTCAGTGGTACTGTACATACTGATCTTAATACCTATGCTATCACCAGGTGGGAACTTCACCATTTCCAAAATTAGTGAAGAAACAAGATCTTCCCTTAGTTTCTAGCTGAATCCCATCTGCACCTACCTTTTACTGCATTTTTTAAAACTTTATGCCAACAGTTTTTAACACAAATTAACTTGGAATTGTAATTTTTTTATCCCTGTAACTGTAGAGGAGGAAGGACTATGGAGCCATGAACCAGCAATGGGCGAAGGAAGTGACCAACGTACAGGGAGCGAGGGGAATCAAAGCTGGGATTGCCCAGAATCCCCATCTTCTGATTCGGATGACTACATTTCTGACTTTGATAGTGTGCTGTCTGACGAGGAATTAACTGGAGAACATGACTATCTCAGGTACTCCCTGCAAGATATGTTACCTAAAGTGCTGCCGGCTTCCAAATGGTCCTAAATCCTTGTGTGTTCTCTTACTGTGGAGAGAAATGTTGAGTCAAGTATTGTTAACGAACTGGAGTTGTTAATGTTGCTAAACTAGTAATCCAGAGGCCCAGACAAAATGTAGTAAGAGTCTAGATTAGAGTGGTGCTGGAAAAGCACAGCAGGTCAGGCAGCATCCGAGGAGCAGGTAAACAACCTGCAGTGCTTTTCCAGCACCACTCTAATCTAGGCTCTGGTTTCCAGCATTTGCAGTCCTTGTTTTTACCAAAATGTAGTTAGTCATGGGACCCACTGCATTATTTAGTGGATTTAAATTCACTTAAGAAAGAACTGCTAGTCTCAACAATGGTGACTGTGAAAGTATCATCTGTACTCTTACTAAATCTATCTTGTTCACTAATGTCCTTTTAAGTGATGGTGTCACTAGACCAGTAATCCAAAACGCTATGTAAATGTTCTGGGGTCATGGATTTTGAATCCTACCATAGCAAATTCGAAATCAATAAATATTTAGAACGAAAAAAACTGGCCTATTGGCAAGAATGCAAATACATTAATTGTCACAAAATCCCATCTGGTTCACTAATGTCCTGTTTAAGGAAGGAAATTTGAGATCTTCACCTGGTCTGACCTCCATGTGACTCCAGACCCACAACAATGTAAATGACTCTTAGCTGACCTCTGAAATCCTCAAATATTGAAACAGTCCATGCAATGTATCTGGGAGGAAGGCTGTTTGGAGGGCCAGTGTGCACTAGATGGGCCAAATGCTCTGCTTCCATACTGTAGGGATTCTATGATTATGAACAGTGCCATAAGGTAAAGTTGCAAATTCACTGATCTACAAAGAATTGATTGTTGCATGAAAGTTTGAAAAGGTATTATAATACGGGTTCCATAGTTATGAGCTAAGCATGGAAGGAATGTCAACTTTGGTTCCAATCATTACCCCTGCTAGCACAAAGCACATTTTGGGTGAGCCCTCTATTAGCTTGCTAACTTCCAAATTTTCAGTTTAGCAGTGAAGAACTGGGAGAGGGGGTGGAAATACCCTGGAGGGTTGCAACACAGTTAGAATTGGTATTTTCAGGGGAGCAGGGACAAAAACCATTGTTTTCATCATGTATCACTATTTTATTATTAGCAATAAAAAGACCATTTGACACCTAAATGTACAAAGCTAATGGCTTCAGTGTAGATAACACCAAGCTTTGGATGGAGAATGAGCGGAGAGGCTTTGGACTTGGAGAGTGCAGTCCAGGTCTGATAAGAAAGTTTTGCATTACTCGTAAATGATAAATGGAAGTTTAATGCAGACAAGTTTGAAATAAAGCATAAGAAGCATCTGCACTCCATGAACAAAAAACAAAAATAATAGTTGCTGAAAATTTAATGTTTAGCAGATTGTACAGAACGTAAACAGTTGACTTGGTATCTGGACCATGCTGGTGTTTTTAGTTTGAAAGAGTCTGCTCCTTTTATATCGCACTATCAGTATACCCTTCTGTTCTTTTTTCCCTCCTGTTTATACAGTTTCCGCCTAAAATGCTGTACACCTGAACCATTCCCTATAGTAGAGTGCCACTTTGTCACCATTCCCTGGGTAAAGGAACAGAAGCATAAAAAGATCAAAATGCTAGAAGAGTTACTCCAGTTGGGTCAGTTATTTAACTGTGAAGACCAATGACTGGAACCAGTCTAGCAATGAAACTAAAAGGACTGAATGGGTATTGTTACCTAGTGCCTCACAGTGGAAGGGACTGATGAACAAAGCAAATGGGCCATGGATTCAGTTGCCAGATCGACGAAGGATAAGTTTGTGTTTTGGAGGGATGAAACGAAATCTCTGAGCCTGTGACTAATCATTGGGCTTTTTTTTTACTGTAGGTCCCTGTTGCGAATCATTGGGGAACCTCCCCCATTTCCGTATTACAGTGAGTTTGAGAAGGCTATGAATAGTCCTGGAATAAAGAGTTCTTTCTCATCCCTGCATGCTGGAGGTAAGAGAATTGATGAAATTACAGGGAGGTAACAGTGTTTTCTCTAATTGTGTGTTGGTTATTGCATCAGGAAATCGCTTTAATTTTAACACGTTTATATCTTTTTCAAGCAAGGCACTTAGAAACATTAATGCAATCAGGCAGAGTGAACTTTTGTCTTTTTTTTGAAAGACTTGACATTGTGGATGCTGAAAGGATACTTGCCCTTGTGGGAGAGATTTAGGACTAGGGGATACAATTTCAAAATCAGGAGTCTTCCATTTGAATCAAAGATGAAGAGGATTTCTTTCTGTCTTTAGAATACCCCCCCCCCCCCCCCCCCCAGTCAGCCGTGGTAACAGGATCATTGAATATTTTAAAAGCAGAAGTTGATTGATACTCCTGTTAATCAACAATTTATAGTTATTGTGGAAATGTGAAGTTGAGGTCAGTCAGATAAGCCATGATCTTATTGAATGGGGGAGTGGGCTCAAGGGGCCTGAGGGCAGCATGATGACTCAATGGTCCACACTGTTGCTTCACAGCCCCAGGGACATTAGTTTAATTCAAGCCTTAGGTGACTGTGTGTGGAGTTTGCACATTCTAGTGCTCTGGTTTCCTCCCACAGCTCGTGCAGGTTTGATGGATTGGCCATTCTAGATTGCCCATAGCATCAAAGGATATGCAAGCTAGCTGGGTTAATCTTGGGAAATACATGGTTACAGGAATAGGGTAGGGGGTGTATCTAGGTGGGATGCTCCTGAGGATCGGTGTGAACTCTATGGACTAAATGGCCTGCTTCCGCACTGTAGGAATTCTATGATTCTATGAATAGCCTCCTCCAGTGCTGTGACCTGCATGTTTTTATCAACTATTGACATCTGACTGATTTGATGTGTATGCCCAATATTTTATCATTCTATACTTTAAAGGCTGTACGGAACTCTGGAATTAATGCTTCCTTTCAACCTAGGAGGAGAGACAGTCCACAATCAGCTTGCTGCATTGTCATCGGACAGAGATAAATCTTCTTCATTTAACAATGTGGAAGATGCAAGCACATCCAGTTCAAGGAATGCTTCCCAGTGCAGAGAGGTCTGAACTTTACTTTTACGGTATCACTCTCTCCACCTGTCAACCCCCACCCCCACCGCTTCACGGGCCCACGCGTGCACTTGTTCCAACTTGGAACCACCGGTTTTCAGGCCTACACAAATACCACTTTGTAATTGATTTGCCCCTCCCTCCCTTCCTTTCTAGGGAAGCTGCCTGCTTCACAGCAACTCTCCCTAAAGAATAGGAACTGATAGAAAATCTTAGACAAGGAAATGTGTTCTGTGGCAGTCTGTCCCCTAAAAAATTCAGACTGTGATACCAGAATGTACCTGCCATAGATCTCATCATTAGTTACTTGTGAGTATGTGGACTCAGTGGGGAATGCAATCATTTATATTTCCATGGCAGGCACTTGAAATGCCATCTCATCCTTTTGATGGAATGCTAATCGACTTGCAGTATGTTCCCAGTATTTAGTTTTGGTGTGCTGTTTGCTTGGCTAAACAGGGTGTTAAGAGTCAGGAGTCGGTTACAATAACAGGGGCCATGAGCCAGGGAGAGAGAGAGCCTCCTGTTGGTTTGGGTGCATCAGAGTTGCAGATAGGCACAACCGTTAATTGTCAGTTTTGGGATATCTTCTCCCCTTTGTGACTGCACTGCCACCAGTGGGTTAGGCTATTGATGGGAGACTTAAAGTAACCAATGAACCTGCCCAAAGACAAAGTTATAGCGCAATGCCATTATGCGTGCTGAACTGTCCAATGTTGTCCTGTGTGGTTATGCAAAACCACCGGGATCATGCAGGTTGTCTGTTCTCAGCTCCATTGGGGAGAGTGGAAAGGCCCTTCAGGGATAAAGTTGAATTATTCTGTGGGGCCCTGAGAGGAGCAAGAATGCAGTACCTGAGGCCCATAAGATTAGTTGGGTGACTGCAGCTCATAGCACCCTCATCCAACATCCAATTCCTTTGAATAATCAGGTGGGACATCCACACATAATACTGACCATTTTGACCAACTTTCAAACTGAATTTATACCACCCTTACACCTTGTATTGGGTCATGGCAGCATTGAACAGATTCTGAATTTCAGAAAGCAAGATCTTTTCTGGGCCCTGAGCCATTAGTTAATCTCATGGTTCAATTTGAAATCAACACACAGCTGTTTGAGTACTCACAGGTGTCTCTTCTCTTTGTTCAGGTGACACATTCAGGTGTTGTTGCTCCATTCTCCAACAGGACTCTATCACACCCATCTTTTCACTCCTTTTATGCTGCTGTTTCATCTCAGCAGTCACAGAGTGTCTTTGCTGAACTTGATGACTGCAGATTTAAGAACAAAGATTCCACTGATTCCCACTCTAGGCCTGACCACACAGTGAAATCTGAAGCCAGCATCCTCCGTTCCCAAGAAATTCACAGTAAGTAATGAGCTCTGTTGGATTCCAGTCCAAAACAGTAATACAGGCATTACATATATTTAAAATCCCAGTACAAGGCATGGCTAAGCAACATTCTGTCATGCAATCCGAGATCTCTCTTGTCTAACTTTTTGCTTTACGTCTTTCTTCATCATTTGAATGTCAAAAGGCAGAAAAAGCATTTGTATGGAAGCTTTCACTTCCACAGGGCAAACCCAAAGTTCTTCAAAATCAACAAATTACTTTTCAAGTGGTGTAGTTTCAACTTATTGTTTCACAAGGCATGGAGTCATTGGCAAGGCCAGGATTTATATCCCAGTCCTCACTGCCCTTGAACTTACTGGCTTCTTCATCCATTTCAAAGGCCAATAAAAAGTCAACCCATTTGTAATCTGGAGTCAAATGTCGGCCAGACCAGGTTAGAATAGATTTCCTTCCACAGGGCACAAGTGAAACTGATGGGTTTTTGTAACAATTAATTATTGTTGTCATAGTTGCCATCAGTGAGAGTATTTTCAATTCCATATTTTGTTAACTGCATTTAAGTTTCACCAGCAGTAGCCTAGGCTTCTGATCCAGTGACCCTGTCAATATATCAGAATCTCCCCACTGTAGTTAGTGCTCTTGAGATTGTGGCAAGCAAACTGACATAGTGAGCTACTGTGAACAATAATTATTCTGTTTGGGTACTGGTGGTTCATGCCAATTCTGCGAATTTTGTCCCAAAACACACAACTTTGTTTCAAAATCTCACTACATCAGCTGGGGATTTCAAATTCAGTTAATTAAATTTGTACTTTAAAAAGATGAGCTCAGTAGAGGCAACGAAGGTGGCATTTTACAACAATCCAATAGTTTCACAATGTCTTTCGAGGAAGGAAAACTGCTATCGTTACCCGGTCAGGTCTACATGTGACTCCAGACCTATAACAGTTGACCCTTGGCTTCCCTCTCACACCATGTAGTAAATTCGATTTAAGAATGTGGTTCACCACCACTTCCACAGGGCACTTTGGGATGGACAATAAATGTTGGCACAGAAGATTTTATTTTAAAAACCGGTTTCATTTTTCTTGATTCTCATCTTTATCTTAGAACTTTTGCGAGGTGATATTACATGGAAGGTGTTATCTAAATGCCAATTATTGGTGAGACTTAAATAAAAGGAAACATCTAGTGCACTGTTTCATCAACGTTCTGCTATTGTATTTCAGTGCCGGCCATCCATCAATGTGAGTTTTTCTATACTGACCCAATGCTGCCATCTGGTTATCGGGTTTACAACCGTCTTTCACTTCCCACACGCCAGGTAATGTTGGAACACTTGGAACATGTAGGCTGTTTAGATGCAGCATTTTTGCAATGGGTTTCCACTTGAACTTCAGTATATCCCCAATATTCATGTAAAGCACCTTGGGCATTTTACTACATTAAAGGCGCTATATAAATGCAAGTTGTTGGTGTCTTGAATGCTCCAGGGTAACGCTACTTGAGATAAAAATAATGTGCTGAAGAAACTCTGCGCATCAGGGGAGAGAAACAAATAATGTTTCCAAGTCCAATCTGGTGGACACCGAAGGTTACCTCCAATTACAACGGGATCTTAACCAGATGGGCCAATGGGCTGAGGAATGGCAGATGGAGCTTAATTTAGATCAGTGTGAGGTGCTGCATTTTGGGAAAGCAAATCTTAGCAGGACTTGTACACTTAATGGTATGGTCCTAGGGAGTGTTGATGAACAAGAGACCTTTGAGTGCAGATTCATATCTCCTAGAAAGTAGATAGGATAGTGAAGAAGGTGTTTGGTGTGCATTCCTTGTCAGAGTATTGAGCACAGGAGTTGGGAGGTCATGTTGCAGCTGAACAGGACATTGGTTAGGCCACTTTTGGAATATTGTGTGCAATTCTGGTCTCCTTCCTATTGGAAGGATGTTATGAAACTTGAAAGGGTTTAGAAAAGATTTATAAAGATGTTACCAGGATTGGAGGATTTGAGCTATAGGGAGAGGTTGAACAGGCTGGGGCTGTTTCCTCTGGAGCGTCAGAGGCTGAGGGGTGACCTTAGAGGTTTATAAAATTATGAAGGGCATGGATAGGATAAATAGACATGGTCTTTTCCCTGGGGTGGGAGTGTCCAGAACAAGAGGGCATAGGTTTAGGGTGAGAGGGGAGAGATATAAAAGGGACCTAAGGAGCAACTTTTTCACGCAGAGGGTGGTACATGTATGGAATGAGCTGCCAGAGGAAGTGGTGGAGGCTAGTACAATTGCAACATTTAAAAGGCATTTGGATGGGTATATGAATAGGAAGGGTTTGGAGGGATATGGGCTGGGTGCTGGCAGGTGGGACTAGGTTAGGTTGGGATATCTGGTCGACATGGATGAGTTGGACAAAGGGTCTGTTTCTGTGCTGTACATCTCTGACTCTTCAGAACTCTGCAGTTCCAAAGGAGTCATACTGGATTTGAAAAATAAACTGTTCTACTGTCCAAAAACACTGCCAGACCTGCTGAGTCTCTTCAGCACATGATTTCATTTCAGATCTTAAGCTTCTGCAACTTTTTGACTTTTTAAAATTTAATGGTATTTGGGATTGACTTTGTGTTTTGGCTAGGTGGTAGCCACCTCGTAGTGAAGTCTATAGCTCATTTGTCTCCTTTACATTAGTAATGTGGCCAATAATTTAGAAAAGAGACTGACCACAAAGTGTCTAAAACATACACTTGTGATTGGCCCTATTTTAATATGAAAATTGGGATCCTACAATGTAAATAGGACACTAGATGCCATTTAAAGTAGGAACTAATTTGACTGAATTTCCACAGGGAAATGGAAGATATTCTCAAATCCGAGATCAACAAAAATAATCTGGGCGTTCAGGGACCTGCCATGTGTTGCTGGCCTTGCTAGGAATCACTTCAGCCTGACTTCCAATGTTCACCCTGGCAGACTCCACCAAGACACTGTAAACGGCAGTTCTGGTTAATGTATGTGAGGGAACCTCAACAATCTGTCCAAGTCAATGTCGACTTCCTTTTGCCCACATTAAAAGATACCACTACAGTGTTATACCTCTTAAACTGCTGGATGGAAATGAAGAAGCAAAAATATGGTTTTCAAAAGATACTTGTTTAGTTTGAATTTAGAAAGTAAAATTTGTGCATTTCTTTGTATTACTGGAATCATCTCCCTGATCAAATAGGCAGAATTCCACTTTTGGGATAAGAGAATTGTTTCAGCAATTTAATAGTGGGATCCATGCAATTTTCTCCAAGATAAAAGTTGATCATGATGTTTAAATATGTATGTAAGTTAACTCACTAAGCTTGAAGGTTTGTTTTCAGACATTTAGTCACCGTACCAGGTAACATCATCACTGAGAGTCTCTGGTGAACTGCTGGTGGGTATATATTTATAGATCTTGGTTTCTTAAGGTGGGTGATGTCAGTTCAGTTTACTTAGTGTGGAAACAGGCCCTTAGGCCCAACAAGTCCACACTGACCCTCCAAAGAGCAACCCACCCAGACCCATTCCCCTGCATTTACCCCTTAACACTACGGGCAATTTAGCACATTTTTGGACTGGGGGAGGAAACCGGAGCACCTGGAGGAAACCCACGCAGACACTGGGAGAATGTGCAAACTCCACACAGACAGTAGCCTGAGGCAGGAATTGAACCCGGGTCTCGGGCACTGTGAGGCAGCAGTGCTAACCACTGTGCCACCATGCTGCCCTGGTTCTGGTTCTTTTTTTCTCAAGGGAAGGGAAATAGGGTCTAAATTGATGTGTTTATTGATCAAGTTCTGATTAGAATGCCATGCCTCTAAGAATTCTCGTGCATGTCTTTGTTTAAATATCTTAAGGTTACTTTATTGCCTTGGTGTGGCTCCACTATTTGTTTTTCTCTTGCATTTTCATAATGTAGAAGTTACTGTATGATAATCTCTCAACCCAGGGAAAGACCATTCAGGCCATTATACTTGGATCAACTCTTTTTCAAAAAGCTCCCTGCAGCACTTTCAATTTCCTTTCCACAGCTGCTATTAAATCCTTCATGACCATCAGGCAGCATGTTCCAGATCATGTAAAATGAAAATTCTGTACCTTTTGCTTTATTTTTGGTCAGTATCTTAAATCCGAATCCTCTGGAGACTGACCCTCTCTACCAGTGGAAAGTTTTTTTTTTCCCCTATACATTCTGCCAAAACCCTCCACAATTTTTAGCATTTCTATTATATCTTCCCTTTAATATTCTGCGTAAACAAAGAAGTTAACTTACCTGAAAGATACCTCCAGTTGCAGATGTCTGTTCAATTAATTGAATTGTTACGCAGGAGATGTTACATGAGTTTCCTGTCTCCCACCCTAGTTACCAATTCTCCTTCTGATTAAGGGCTCTGCCAAGTCTGGACCTTTGGCTTTGAGATATAATTTTAAAACAAAGTGCTTGGGGGAAACCCAAACCCATCTTCATCCATTTGTCCTTAGCAAGAACTATGAATGATTTGTTTCCTCTTGTGACTGGAGTTGATAAAGAATTAGAGCTGAAAATGTGTTGCTGGAAAAGCGCAGCAGGTCAGGAATCCTGAGGAAGGGCTCATGCCCGAAACATCGATTCCCCTGCTCCTTGGATGCTGCCTGACCTGCTGCGCTTTTCCAGCAACACATTTTCAGCTCTGATTTCCAGCATCTGCAATCCTCACTTTCTCCTTGATAAAGAATTAACCATGACTTAATTGTTAAAATCCAATTGATTCTGCAGGTGCTTCAAGGTTTACGGCTCAACACTCCTTCACCCATCATGTCTGCAAGTGTGGCTCCAAGTGTCCAGAGAGACAGTCACACTCCAGTCAGTCATGCTTCTCACTCTCTGAATAGATGCCAGGAGCAGAGCCGCCCTGTATCTACAGCAGAACGTGATGCCATCAGCACCTTGCTGGACCTTAGACAGTGTGGTCACATTGACAGCACAAGGACAGAAACCATGCAATGCACACTGAAGAGCAAATGTGTTCACCAGTCAAAGGATCACCAGGATATTGGAACAAACGGTGTTCAGTTACCAGCCAACCCAGGAGACTCTAATATAAAGGATTGTGATGTCCCCAAACAAAAGAACCCCCAGTTTAACAGCTGGAGCAAGACTTCAATGGAATCTTCTCCAACCACAGAGCTTTATAAAATCAAACATGTAGCCGAGTCTAAATGGGAACTCAAATATGCTGATTCCACTAAAGCATCCACAAAATCTGAAGGTAGACCATCAAGCACTTCCTCAGAGACCAAGATTAAAACTGAAAAGTTGCTGTGTAGCGGGAGAGAATCTGTAGACTTTGTGGGCATTGTGCCAGACGTATCTCAGGAAAATGAAGTCAGCAGTTGTGACTTTCCTACTTAGCACAGCCAAGTCAAACAATTTGAAGATATTTTAAAAGAAATTGGGCCACAGATAGATAAATGTAAGTTATCAAGCCCAAGTAGGACAGCAATGGCAGATAGAGGAAAAAGGTCTTCAGCCAAAGATTTTACCCCATGTTGACAATATTTTAATTCAACTGTAGAAACTCAACATGGTAAAGTTCATTCTGCCCAGCTTGTCGAGTTATCCCTCATAGCTCCCATGTGGGTATTAGTGAGAGCCGGGGAAGATGGAACAGCTATATTCAGAACTAATCTGTGACACAGCTGAGACATAAAGGTGATTAAAATTTGAGGTCTTTCAGAAAGATACAGAAAGTGGCAGCTGGTGAATGATAATTGCACTGAAATGAATTCTATTGGTTTAATGACTGAGAATTCAATATTCAAGAAAGCAAATGGATCAGTAAGTAAAAATTAGAAATTATTTATGGTATTGAGAGTTCTGTTTGAGATTATGTCCCTGAGGAATGTGAAGCAGTGGGCTATTGGTTTTGAATTACCTTTTCTTGAGTTAGTTAGACTCCTTGAACGGGCTGCATCAGAAATAGTGAGGCAAATGTTCAGCCTCTCAATCTGTTTGGGTGAACAATAATGCAAAAGTTGAGCAACAGAGCTACAATAACAATGTGAGAAAACTTCAAAGCTTCACCGATGGAACAGGTGATATCTAGGGAAGTCTTGAATCCATGTTCGTGAGCTACATTGGATTGCAAGCCAAGATTTTAACATGTTGAAAAGTTCAGGAGGACTTCAAAAATCATTTTTGAACTGATGGCTTTTGTAAACTGGCAAGCTTATTCAAAGTTAATCTTTGGATGGAGGAAGTGGTTGAAATAAAAAGTACCAATATTTGGTGCAGTGTAATGTCAGACTAATAGGAGAAACATCCCTGTTGTCCAGATCACTAAACAGCAGTTTTTATGCAAAACTGGACAAAAGAATGGAAATCATTTCCCAAAATATTAATTGTTCTGCAAGATCTCATTTTAATAAAAATGGAATTTCACATCTTTTAGCCACGATAAACCAACAGCACTATTGATGCGATTTAATTAAGTACACAGGAACTTTATCCATATATATAACAACATTTACAACACAGAGCTTCTAACGTTGGTGTCGGGATCCCAAGCAAGGATACAAGCTAAAGATTTGGAATATTGAGATCCAAAGCAAAATGGTGTGGAGTTTAGACCAACTTACAACAGCTCCTGCTCTTACAGGATCTCATTCGGTTCTTACTGAGGGATTGCAACAATTTTCAATTAAAATTGAATCATAGTTGATGGGGATGAGGTTTGTTAGCATGACGTTACATCTTTAATCACACAAGTCTGCAATTTTGCATTACAATCTCAGGATTATGCAGGTTGTGTGTTTAAAATTTTGCTTTGTTTCTCAATGTTGGGCAGTAAGGCCACAGTCGAATGATAATAGTGAGATTTTATGTGTGACAATATTTCACTCGATTTATAAAACAGTAATTTTTTTGGTGTAAATGTTTGCATCTTTATTTTAAGTGTGTACAATTCAGAGGATTCATGAGGAAACAATGCTAACCCAATTGCACCCAGCGGCAAGTGTGAAGAATAGATGATTCCAACCGCTCACCCTTCCCATTTATCCAGGCTGAGGGTCCAGCACAGATACAGACTATTTATACAACTCCTCCACCACCACCAAACCATGGCTGGAGTTTTCAGTGCTGGTGTGAGACCTCAGTTTGGGCTTTCCAGCTCAGAGGCAGGAATATGACCAATTGTGTAATCCTTGGTATTGTACGGCAGATAGGGTAAAACTAAACACGAATGTGTTATTTTAATTTTACCCATTGAATGCAAGTAAAATCTCATATGGCTATGCAGAGCCCTTTGCACATTTAGGAGTAACAAGTTTGCAAGTTGAAACCAATCAGTTTGACAATGATCAGTATCTACAAATAAACATGTTTAAACTAATTGACAATGTAATTTTATTTTGTTCCTCTGATCCTTGGAGCTGTGCTGACTCATGTTATAGTCACATAGATCCAGGAAACATTTCAGAATCTCAAACAGCCACTTGCAGTCCTGGCAAATGAGTGTTGTTAGGAACTGACTAAAGTATCAAGCACGGTTAAGCCTGATCCTATCCCAGAAGTGCAAGTTACAACCAACCAAATGTATAATTTTGTCTCAAGTTCAAACCAGAACCACTGAATCCCAATTCAGCAACAGATGTGTTTGCACACAATAGCAACTCAGGTTAGCAGTTGCTAAGGCTAAGAGATACCAGGTAGAAGATGACAGAGATGTGATTCAACAATCCAGCAATATATGATAATGAAAAAGAGTTTCTGCATAGTCAGAGTGAGTAGTTAGGACCAAATTTTTAAAAACCTCCTCAAAGGTATTAATTTCTAGGCTATTACCTCAGCCACGTACAGATTGTCAATTGAGTAAATCAAAGGGATGAATGCGTGGCTCCAAGATTGTTGTGGGAGAAATAGGCTCCGGTTCATAGGGAACTGACACCAGTTCAGGGGAGAATGGGATCGATACTGTTAGGACACCTCTTATACGTGAACCATGCTGATTCTAGCGGGCTGCATAACTTGACAAGTGGATGGGAACTTTAAACTAATAGTGGCAAGGGAATAAATTCGGGAGGATGAGGTAAATTAAAGAATAGAGTCAAGGCAAAAGAGAAAAGTAATAATAGGGGAAATATAAACAGACCATGACAGGAAGGGACAGACTACAATTCCAACAGAAATAAATTAAAGGGAAATAAAATAATATGATTGCATACAGTATTTGAAACAAGATAAATATAAATATGATCTGGTAACATTACATAGACATGGCTGCAGATTGAGATGGATTAGGTGCATAATATTGAAGGTACACATTGAAAGCAGGACAGCAAACTAGGAAATGTAAAGTGTTATTTATTGATGGTATCATCACAATAGAGATGGATGACCTAAATTCAGGAAACCAAGGTGTGGAGACAATTTGGCTAGGAATATGAAATGATAAAAGGCAAGAAATCACATGTGGAAGTGGCAGAAAGTGCCTTTAACAGTAATCACAAAATAGTTTAAAGCATAAAAGATGAAGTAATGGAACGTGTCGAAAAGCTACATGGAAGATTTTGATCTACATACAGACTGGAAAAATCAGATTGATAAATATAGCATAGGTGAGTTCAGAGAATGTTTTCAGAATAGTTTCTTAGAAAAGAATATTCAGGATCTAATCCCTGTGAGCAGGCTACACTAGATATGGTATTGTGTAGTGAGATAGGATTAATTCATGACCTCACTGAAAAAAACCCAGGTAGCAACTATTATAATATGATTGAATTTTAGATTGTTTAAAGGAGAAGGAATGAGTCATTCTAGATGTGGTACTTTAAGGGGATATATCAGAATACACATAATGGATACAGGTACATCATAACAAGAAAGGGTATGATGGTGATCGTTGAAAAAAACCATCTGTTTCACTAATGTCCTTGAGGGAATGTGATCCACCATCCTCACCCTGTCTGACCTACATATGACTCCAGATTGTCAGCAATATCATTGACTGAACTGCCAACTGATGGTCTGGCAGGCCACTCAGATCAAGGGGAATTAAGGACAGGTAACAAATGCTGGCCCTTGCAAAGAACAATAAGACATTCCTTTGATGTTACCCCACATTCACCCTTTCAGTCAGAAAGGCCTGCTCCTCGAATACCCCACCCCTTCATCTCATAGGACACAGAACCATGTTACATTAACCTTGGACAGGGAGCATGTTTTACTGAGAATTGTTTACTTGAAGCTTCAATTCAGCCAATTATCATGGCTGTTTAATAAATAGATCACAACACAGCAGACGGACATGACACTTGTGAACAGTAACAGTGTGCGGCAGTGAAGTTACTAGGTTACACACCTTTACACTGAGGGAGGCAGAAATTATAGAACGAATTCTGGTCAAACAAGTCCAGCTTCTTCCAAGCAACCCAGCCTTTCCTTTGGGCATATTCCTTGTCCAGGGTCTTCCCAGAATAATGGGGATCCAGGACGAGGAAGTAGTGGTTCTCTGTGCCTGTGCACATGCCCAGAATCCCCTTTGAAGCATTGTCATTGTCACCGCCCATCATGACAGGGGACCCCAGTGTGTCAAAGTGCAGGTAGAGCTCGTCGACTTTCTGCAAGAGCTCGCCCCCTCGCCGCACATGAATCAATTTGCATGGGATGTCATAGAACTTGTCGATGCACAGCGCGATCTCGAAGGAGCCAATCCAGGTCTTGGAACCAATGAAGTTCGGGGGCTTATCCTCCATCTCCACCAGTGCCTCCTGCACTTCCTTCAAGGTAGGCACCTGGTGGTTCTTTATGTTCGTCTGCTGCAGAATAACCCAGGAGGAGAGAGTCTGCATCGTCCGGTAACCGCAGCCCCAGCCACAGTCGTCTGTCCCATCACAGCCGTAATGATAGTAGAGGTAATCACCACGGACCAGAGAGAGCCGCTGGATTTCGGAGTGTGGCTCAGGGAGAGGGAGGCCAGAGTGAACGTTCTTCACCAACTCCATGTTCAATCCTTGTGCAGTTCAACCTTGAAAGCAGAAAACTGCATATTATTTATAAATAATCTCTCAAATCCTGCAATTAGGCACGTCAAAAGTATTAAATTGGCTCCTGGTAATTAACAGTTTGCAAAACGAAACAACAATTTGCAGAGACTTCCAATTCATAGGAAGCCCTCAAACCCATGTAAATAATTCAAGGAAGGGACTGGGTATAGGGGATGGAAGGCATTAATGTACAGTATGTATAGCGCTGTGGCAATTCAAGCCTGACTTTCTGCAGCCATCAGCTATACAGTTGCTCAGAGGGTCTGCACTTGCTGGTCAGCGCACAGACGCAGTGACTTCTGATTCCTGAAGCTGTTGCCACAAGCACAGACCTTGGAGGTCTGCGCAGCAGCAAGAACAATGAGAGAGAACGTAAACCGTTCATGTGTCTGGCAGCAATGCAGATAGAAAAGCAACATCTTGAAGGTCAGAGGGAAACAGCACTAGCTTGAGGGGCTGACCCTAGCTATATCCGGGTTCCTCCCACAGCCCAAAGAGGTTTAGCAGGCTGGGACTGTTTTCCCTGGAGCGTCGGAGGCTGAGGGGTGACCTTATAGAGGTTTACAAAATTATGAGGGGCATGGTTAGGGAAAATAAGCAAAGTCTTTTCCCTGGGGTCAGGGCGTCCAGAACTAGAGGGCACAGGTTTAGGACTCTATAACTTTATATGCAGGTTAAGTGGACAGGCTATGCTAATTTGTCCCATGTCTAGGGACATGCAGGCCGGGAGTTTAGCCATAGGAAATACACGGTTACTGGGACAGGATCGTGGGTGGGTTGGTATGGACTTCCACACTGTCGAGATTCTATGACGGGGGAGGATAATACAGGACTGGCATTTGCACATTGTGCCAATGCCAGTTCCTTGAAAAAGTTGACCAATTAGCCACTGGCTCATTCTAATATTTCTCTCAATTTATCCAATGTCTTCACTTGACAATTAACAAGTGCATCGTGAATCCACCTCCACCTCCAATTCAGATAGTGTATTCCAGATCACAACCAGATACATATCATTCCCAGCTCATGTCAACTCGCTCTCTGGCTGACCACCAAATTAACTTCAATTCTTCTGAAGATCAGTGAACTACGATGGGGAAAGGAATCCTCCAAGTCAATGACCCTCCTGCTGGCAACAGGCAACAGTTACAGGTTCTCCCTGTTTACTAATCCATAACTGCAAATTCAACAACTGGGAGAAATTCCTGATGAAGGGCTTAAGCCCGACACATCAACTCTCCTGCTGTTCAGATGCTGCCTGACCTGCTGTGCCTTTCCAGCACATTTTTCGACTCTGCAAATTCAACAGCCAGGCAAAGACATAAAACATCAAAAGGCAGATGCACACGATTATGCAGCACTTCCAAGGAAAAGTGAGTGAGAACCAAGGGAATAGGAACTGAAAATTTTATCATTCCTTTGTCCACACTCTTGATTGTGCACTCCCATCACCAAACAAACAGCTCATACTATACGTTTACTCATGAATTGGATGCCGGTGGAAGTAGTTGGTCAGGTTTACCTCATCCCGAGCCATGCAGCCTCATTTCCTCTGGTCCTTGGCAAGAGGCGATTAATGGACCATTAAAAAAGGGAGAGTGAACAAACACTAACCAATTAAGAACTTACAGCCACACTTCTGCAGCTGAGTAAATGATATACAATGTGGTCAGTGTTTACCATTCTGGCATCCAATGGGATATGAGAGCAGTTACATAAGTAAATCAACGAAGCTAATTAGGGATCGCGGTTTGACTTAATTTCCTTTATAACTAGGAAAGGAATGATGAGCAACAGACCCCAATGCTGGACATGAGATGCTCAACATATATGCCTGTTTTGTGCACTTACAGGTAAAACAAAGGCAAAAGCAGAAGCAGGAGCTTTTTATAAAAAAGAGTTTATTGGAAGCTTGATTGTTTTCAGGTACTGGGCAGTGCTAAGTAAATTAATGTGAAACACTTTGCAAATTATCAATTCAGTCCAGCACGCCTGATAAGACTATGGTCGACTGCACACACACACCATGGGTGCTGGGGATAAAATAAGCACTACCGCACTTAGGTGGTAGTGTGGGGGTTAAAGGGGGAAAAAAAAGGAAAAAAAAATAATCAAAAAAAAGAAAAAAAAACTATGGTCGATCTGGTTGTGAGCTCCTCTCTATTTTCCTGCCTGTTCCCATTACCCTTTGATTCCTTTGTTAGTCAAGAAGCTATGTAGCTCTGCCTGAAAAATGTTCAATAACACAGCCCCTACCACTCTCTGGGGAAGAAAGTTCCACAGACACAACCCTCAAATAGATTCTCATCATTTCCACAATAAATGGGAGGCCACTTATTTAGAAACAGTGCCCCATAATTCTAGAATCCCCACACGAAGGGGAACATCCTCAGTATTTATCCTGTCATGTCCCCTTGAATTTTACATTTTAGTAATACCACCTCTCATTTCTTCTAAACTCTAGTGCAGAGTCAAGAGTGTGGTGCTGGAAAAACATAACACATCAGACAGTATCCAAGGAGCAGAAGAATCAACGTTTTGGGCATAAGCCCTTCATCAGGAACCTTCCTGATGTGCTGTGCTTTTCCAGCACCACACTCTTGACTCTGATCTCCAGCATCTACAGTCCTCACTTTGTCCTAGTTCCTTTCTAATGCACACAGACCCAAATTCTTCAACTTTTCTTAAGTCCCTCAGTCCCAGTTATCAGTCAAGTAGACCTTCTCTGAACTGGTTACAGTGCAATTGTGTCTTTTCTTATACAAGGAGACAACATCTAGAATATTTTGGATAAGATTTCACCAATGCTCTGTACAACTGCAACAAAATATTCTTTTTAAAAAAATACATGGAACCATTACAGCCTGGAAAGAGGCCATTCAGTCTGTCAAGCCTGCACCAACCCTCTGAACTGCATCCCACCCAGACCCACCCCCACCCTCTAACCCATAACCTACATTTGTCATGACCAATCCACCTGTCCTGCAATATCCCTGGACATTGCAGCAATTTAACATGGCCAAACCACCTAACCTGCACATCTTTAGACTGTGGGAGGAAACCGGAACACCTAACGGAAACCCATGCAGATACGGGGAGACAGTGCAAACAGTCACTCGAGGGTGGAATCAAACCTGGGTCCCTGGCGCTGTCAGGCAGCAGTTCTAATCACCACACCACCCTCTTTACAATGAGGAAAATCATTCTGGTCAGTGGTGTTACAGGGCTTTCCATTAATGTTGCCATAAGCCACAGAATTGGTGTGGCACACTCCTAGGCAAACCAGCAACTTCTTTTGGAAAATACCACCTAACATGACATTTTAGAGAAACAAAAGTAGTCAGCTCTCCAATCCTCAAGAGGTCATGTCTGCAATTTGCTTTAAATATACTCTGTTAAGGACAGAATAAATTGATGGCTTACTCAAGCCCAAGGCTTGGAAAAGACAGAATTTAGAAATACAACTCTGGGTGAACAGTTGACACGCAGTTTATAAATGCAATTTTGTTCATGCATACCGCCATCATTATAACACAAGCAACAAGACCAGATATTAATGAATAATAGCATAATCCTTGTAAAAAAAAAACCTTCCACTAATCAGATATTCCACTGTGCAGACAGAACAGGTACCAACACCTGGATCTGTCACACAGTGTTGATATAGGTGCAGCTACACAGCAGCCAGTACTTGTCAAGGACACCGGCTGAAGTACAGATCAAGGCTGAGTTTCTTGGCTCAGTAAATGGATCAATCATGGTGCGACTGGCCTTCCAAGGAGCGAAACACAAAACAACAGCTATTTCGAGCGAAGTTAAAGTTTCAAGTATCACTGTTTTCAAACAAGAACTGTTAATCAGAGGGTTGCACTGAGGGTTTCTGAGATTGATTCCTGGGAAGAGGATGCTGTCTTTTAAGAAGAGATAGGCAGGCACTCGAGTTGAAGGACAATCTCACTAAAAATACAAATATTTGGAGGCTTGAGAGTGTAGACACGGCCTTGCAAAGAGACTATTCCCTCCCCAGTCCATCTCCCCAATTGCAATATCTCAATCTAGGTGATCACAGCCTCAGACCATTTATTTCTTGAGTTCAGGAGAAATTTCTTCACTTGGAGAGGATCTTGAATCTTTGTCTAACCTTTGAGTAGAGAATTGCAATCAGTTTTTTAGTGTATTCAAGATTGAGCTCCACCTCATCTCTAATTCTTCTTCAAAAACACAACGTTTACACCTAATTTCAGCGTTTAACTGAAACAAGTCTCCAGAAAGTTACAATCTCACTTTATTTTGAAAAGTTGACACAAACATGAACAAGTGAATATTAAACTCAGATGGACTAGCTTGCCTGGTCTGAAAGGACGTCTCCTGAGGAGAGAGAACTACAGATACGAAAATTTTAAGTCAGATAACATGCCTGGCACCTTATTAACATTTTGGAATAATTGCTCGTGAGAGAATGAAGATGGCTAACAGACTGATGAGGGAGGGGAGCTGTTTGTTTTGGAGGGTGATCGTCAATAGCCCAGGTCTGTCCCCCTCCCATTTCTGGAGACATTGAACAAATTTAAAGGTATAACAACAGAAGAAGTGGAACTGCTGCTGTCAATTGAGTTTGAGAGCTTTCCCCCTCCCCTCCCTAGTTATGTCGCTCCCCGAGCTTAGAGCTTTCAATGTGCCGAACACACAACCACACATCGCCAGCTCAGAGTCCCCTGTCCCCAGCTCGGAGCTCCCCCCTCCCCCCACCTCAGGCTGTCCCCAGCTCGGAGCTCCCTCTCCCCTCTCCCCCCCCCCCCTCAGGCTGTCCCCATCTCGGAGCTCCACCCTCAGGCTGTCCCCATCTCGGAGCTCCACCCCCCCCCTCAGGCTGTCCCCAGCTCGGAGCTCCCCTCCCCCCCCTCAGGCTGTCCCCAGCTCGGAGCTCCCCTCCCCCCCCTGAGGCTGTCCCCAGCTCGGAGCTTCCCCCCGCCCCCTGAGGCTGTCCCCAGCTCGGAGCTTCCCCCCACCCCCCCCCAGGCTGTCCCCAGCTCGGAGCTCCCCCCCCCAGGCTGTCCCCAGCTCGGAGCTCCCCCCCCCCCCCCCCCCAGGCTGTCCCCAGCTCGGAGCTCCCCCCAGGCTGTCCCCAGCTCGGAGCTCCCCCCCCCCCCCCCCCCCAGGCTGTCCCCAGCTCGGAGCTCCCCCCCCCCCCAGGCTGTCCCCAGCTCGGAGCTCCCCCCCCCCCCAGGCTGTCCCCAGCTCGGAGCTCCCCCCCCCCCAGGCTGTCCCCAGCTCGGAGCTCCCCCCCAGGCTGTCCCCAGCTCGGAGCTCCCCCCCCCAGGCTGTCCCCAGCTCGGAGCTCCCCCCCCCCCAGGCTGTCCCCAGCTCGGAGCTCCCCTCCCCCCCCTGAGGCTGTCCCCAGCTCGGAGCTTCCCCCCGCCCCCTGAGGCTGTCCCCAGCTCGGAGCTCCCCCCCCCCCCCCCCCAGGCTGTCCCCAGCTCGGAGCTCCCCCCCCCCAGGCTGTCCCCAGCTCGGAGCTCCCCCCCAGGCTGTCCCCAGCTCGGAGCTCCCCCCCAGGCTGTCCCCAGCTCGGAGCTCCCCCCCCCCCAGGCTGTCCCCAGCTCGGAGCTCCCCCCCCCCCCCCCCCCCAGGCTGTCCCCAGCTCGGAGCTCCCCCCCCCCCCCAGGC
Source organism: Chiloscyllium plagiosum (assembly GCF_037043375.1). Lineage (NCBI taxonomy): Eukaryota > Metazoa > Chordata > Chondrichthyes > Orectolobiformes > Hemiscylliidae > Chiloscyllium > Chiloscyllium plagiosum. Next base: position 10,562,456 of record NW_028270182.1, read on the forward strand.
TGTCCCCAGCTCGGAGCTTCCCCCCCCCCCCCCCCAGGCTGTCCCCAGCTCGGAGCTCCCCCCCCCCAGGCTGTCCCCAGCTCGGAGCTCCCCCCCAGGCTGTCCCCAGCTCGGAGCTCCCCCCCCCCCCCCAGGCTGTCCCCAGCTCGGAGCTCCCCCCCAGGCTGTCCCCAGCTCGGAGCTCCCCCCCAGGCTGTCCCCAGCTCGGAGCTCCCCCCCCCCCAGGCTGTCCCCAGCTCGGAGCTTCCCCCCCCCCCCCCCCAGGCTGTCCCCAGCTCGGAGCTCCCCCCCCCCCCCAGGCTGTCCCCAGCTCGGAGCTCCCCCCCAGGCTGTCCCCAGCTCGGAGCTCCCCCCCCCCCCCCAGGCTGTCCCCAGCTCGGAGCTCCCCCCCAGGCTGTCCCCAGCTCGGAGCTCCCCCCCCCCCCCCCCCCCCAGGCTGTCCCCAGCTCGGAGCTCCCCCCCCCCCCCCCCCCAGGCTGTCCCCAGCTCGGAGCTCCCCCCCCCCAGGCTGTCCCCAGCTCGGAGCTCCCCCCCCCCCCCCCCCCCAGGCTGTCCCCAGCTCGGAGCTCCCCCCCCTCCCAGGCTGTCCCCAGCTCGGAGCTCCCCCCCCCCCAGGCTGTCCCCAGCTCGGAGCTCCCCCCCCCCCCCCAGGCTGTCCCCAGCTCGGAGCTCCCCCCCCCCCCCAGGCTGTCCCCAGCTCGGAGCTCCCCCCCCCCCCCCCAGGCTGTCCCCAGCTCGGAGCTCCCCCCCCCCCCCCCCAGGCTGTCCCCAGCTCGGAGCTCCCCCCCCCTCAGGCTGTCCCCAGCTCGGAGCTCCCCCCCCCCCCCCCCCAGGCTGTCCCCAGCTCGGAGCTCCCCCCCAGGCTGTCCCCAGCTCGGAGCTCCCCCCCAGGCTGTCCCCAGCTCGGAGCTCCCCCCCCCCCCCCCCCAGGCTGTCCCCAGCTCGGAGCTCCCCCCCCCCCAGGCTGTCCCCAGCTCGGAGCTCCCCCCCCCCCCAGGCTGTCCCCAGCTCGGAGCTCCCCCCCCCCCCCCCCCCCAGGCTGTCCCCAGCTCGGAGCTCCCCCCCCCCCCCCCCCAGGCTGTCCCCAGCTCGGAGCTTCCCCCCCCCCCCCCCCCCCAGGCTGTCCCCAGCTCGGAGCTCCCCCCCAGGCTGTCCCCAGCTCGGAGCTCCCCCCCCCCCCCCCCCAGGCTGTCCCCAGCTCGGAGCTCCCCCCCCCCCCCCCCCCCCCCCAGGCTGTCCCCAGCTCGGAGCTCCCCCCTCCCAGGCTGTCCCCAGCTCGGAGCTCCCCCCCCCCCCCGCCCAGGCTGTCCCCAGCTCGGAGCTCCCCCCCCCCCCAGGCTGTCCCCAGCTCGGAGCTCCCCCCCCCCCCCCCAGGCTGTCCCCAGCTCGGAGCTCCCCCCCCCCCCCCCCAGGCTGTCCCCAGCTCGGAGCTCCCCCCCCCTCAGGCTGTCCCCAGCTCGGAGCTCCCCTCCCCCCTCAGGCTGTCCCCAGCTCCCCCCTCAGGCTGTCCCCAGCTCGGAGCTCCCCTCCCCCCCCTGAGGCTGTCCCCAGCTCGGAGCTCCCCCCCCCCCCCCTCAGGCTGTCCCCAGCTCGGAGCTCCCCTCCCCCCCCCCTCAGGCTGTCCCCAGCTCCCCCCTCAGGCTGTCCCCAGCTCCCCCCTCAGGCTGTCCCCAGCTCGGAGCTCCCCCCTCCCCCCCCTCAGGCTGTCCCCAGCTCGGAGCTCCCCTCCCCCCTCAGGCTGTCCCCAGCTCCCCCCTCAGACTGTCCCCAGCTCGGAGCTCCCCCCCTCAGACTGTCCCCAGCTCGGAGCTCCCCCCCTCAGACTGTCCCCAGCTCGGAGCTCCCCCCCTCAGACTGTCCCCAGCTCGGAGCTCCCCCCCTCAGACTGTCCCCAGCTCGGAGCTCCCCCCCTCAGACTGTCCCCAGCTCGGAGCTCCCCCCCTCAGACTGTCCCCAGCTCGGAGCTCCCCCCCTCAGACTGTCCCCAGCTCGGAGCTCCCCCCCTCAGACTGTCCCCAGCTCGGAGCTCCCCCCCTCAGACTGTCCCCAGCTCGGAGCTCCCCCCCTCAGACTGTCCCCAGCTCGGAGCTCCCCCCCTCAGACTGTCCCCAGCTCGGAGCTCCCCCCCTCAGACTGTCCCCAGCTCGGAGCTCCCCCCCTCAGACTGTCCCCAGCTCGGAGCTCCCCCCCTCAGACTGTCCCCAGCTCGGAGCTCCCCCCCTCAGACTGTCCCCAGCTCGGAGCTCCCCCCCTCAGACTGTCCCCAGCTCGGAGCTCCCCCCCTCAGACTGTCCCCAGCTCGGAGCTCCCCCCCTCAGACTGTCCCCAGCTCGGAGCTCCCCCCCTCAGACTGTCCCCAGCTCGGAGCTCCCCCCCTCAGACTGTCCCCAGCTCGGAGCTCCCCTCCTCAGACTGTCCCCAGCTCGGAGCTCCCCTCCTCAGACTGTCCCCAGCTCGGAGCTCCCCTCCTCAGACTGTCCCCAGCTCGGAGCTCCCCTCCTCAGACTGTCCCCAGCTCGGAGCTCCCCTTCCCCTCAGGCTGTCCCCAGCTCGGAACCCCCTCTCTTCTTTCCCTTCCCCCCCCCAGAGATGACCCCAGCTCCTTTACCTCGCATTTCCATTCTCCTGCCGCCGCCGGTGCCGCTGATAAAATGGCGGCCGCGCGCTCACGTGACTCGCCTTCCGCCCCGCCCCGCCCCTGCGCCACGTCGTCACCGTCAGCGCCCAGCTGAGGAGTACCACGTGACGCTTGGCTGTCGTTTCCCGCCAATGCCCTCCTCGTGCTCCTCCTCCTTTGGGATGGCACCGCACGGGCGTGCAGGGGTATCATTGCATTGGGTGTGACCCTCACTGACCCAACCCTATATCCCCCCACCCTCCACTCACCTAGCACTCCTGCTTCTCAACAAAGAAGGCCAGTCCATGGCTCAATGATGGCATCGACTTGGGTTCTTCATGCCAACCTGTACAACACTCCAGGGTGGGGTTGTGGGGCCAGGACTCTTCTTGAGCTATTGGGAACAAAGGAACTTTGGCTTCCCTTTCTTTCTATGCCGCCTGTTAAGACAGAGCGTGGTGGTTGATGGGAAATATTCATGCTGGAGTTCAGTTACTAGTGGGGTACCGCAAGGATTTATTGTGGGTCCACTGTTGTTGGTCATTTTCATAAATGATCTGGATGAGGGCATAGAAGGATGGGTTAGTAAAGTTGCAGATGACACTAAGGTCAGATGACTTGGGGATAGTGACAAAGGATGTTGTAGGTTACAGAGATACACAGGTAAGCTGCAGAGCTGGGCTGAGAGGTGGCAAATGGAATTTAATGTGGAAAGGTGTGAGGTGATTCACTTTGGAAGGAGTAACAATGATAAGAACATAAGTGTGATAAGACCATGAGAAATAAAAGCAGGAGGAGGCCATTCAGCCACTCCTGCCTGCTTCACCATTCAATAGGATCACGGCTGATCCGACAGTCCTCACATCAACTTCCTTTGATTTCCCGAATGGCCAAGAATCTATCTACCTAAGCCTTAAATATGCAAGGGATGGACAAGTTGTTGCCACATCAAAGGACTGACCAGTTCTATGCCAATGCAGCAGTCTAACACCAAAGTGAACTCGCGAGGGAGGGCTGTGATACTCCATAATGCCCTCTTTTAAATCAGACATTAAACTTCTAAAATGTGAAAAACAGCAGCTCCAAAGAAGAGGCAGATCTAACTTGGAACATTGCTGAGATTTTACAGCACATTCTGTTTTTATTTCAGATTTCCAGCATCCACAGCATTCTGCTTTCACTATAGGCATTAAATTTGCTTCTCATCACAAGTAGACTCGAGAATTTCAAGAGGTGTGGAGGGAACTTCAGAATCTACAATGCAGACAGCCTTACTAGCAGAGATTGGCTAACTCAGCACAATCAGGCATTAAATCTGAGGATCTTAAAGCGGAAATAGACAAGTTATATAACACACCTTCCCCATTGGGTGTTGCCAATGCAGAATGCATAAAGAGTTAGATTTTAGCTCAATTAACCATTTTAAATATGTGTTCAATTTCAGATATAAACATACATACAGTTTGGCAAGAGCATAAATAAAATACGCAAAACAAAACACTCGGTGTTAGTTCCAGAGGAAAAAATGAGGACTACAGATGCTGGAGATCAGAGTCGAGAGTGTGGTGCTGGAAAAGCACAGCAGGTCAGGCAGTATCCGAGGAGCAGGAGAATTGATGTTCGTCAGGGCTTATGCCAAAAATGTCGATTCTCCTGCTCCTCAGATGCTGCCTGACTTGCTGTACTTTTCCAGTGCCACATTCTTGACTCATTATTTCCAGAGGGACAGAATTGAAAATTAGGAAGGCTCTGCTAAGCCAGTATAAAGCCTTGGTTAGTCCACGCTGTGAATGGAGTTCTGGTTGCCATTGTGATGATGCTGTGAATTTAAAAACGTTATTTTGTCCTGATTTTTTTTTGAAGAGTGGTTGTAAGCCAGAGCTGTGGAGCAGTCTACCAGAACGACTAAACAGTTTGGGAGGCCTTGTTTTTTTTAAACAACCTGAATTGGTGTGGCCAGCTCTCACAGATTAGGATTTCTGGATTTTGGTTTTTTCAGTAACATCAGAAGCTATTGGGATCTTATGACTTGGAGATGCCGGTGTTGGACTGGGGTGTACAAAGTTAAAAATCACACAACACCAGGTTACAGTCCAACAGGTTTATTTGGAAGCACAGGCTTTCAAAGCGCAGCTCCTTCATCAGCTGGTTGGGATCTCAACGGAGTTGGAAGTTTCAGTGAATGTCTCCTGGTTGCTCCTGTCTCTGAATTTTCTCTTGATGTTTTTTTTTTCTCCTAGATTGGAGAACTGCATGTGAGAATCTGTGTCTGTTTTTTTTTCTTTCTTGCCAAAGGCTGTGTTTGTGGGATGTTACTGTATTAGAACAGTTAATTAGTAATAGTTACTGTATATATGTCTGTTAAGTTTTCCGATACAGTTATTCAAAATTCCTCTTTCTTTGTTTGTATTTTAACTATAGTGTTAAAATAAATTGTGTTTTGCTTAACACGGAGAAGTTGGACTAGTCGCATTGCATCTGGAAAATGGCATTTCGCATTTCCCTGTAAAAATATCAAAATGTTTGGGTCTAGCCTACCTTCTTAACATATTTTGAGGGGGTCTGGTCCCTAACACCATCTTATGAAAGCATAAAGAGCCACTGGAGAATACATAGAGAAGATTTACAAGAACAATGCCAGAAATGTATGTATGACAGCAGATCTGTTTAGCGAGAAGATGGGGAGCGTGACCCTTCAAGGTCGTCAATATGAGATAGAATAAAAAGCAAACTCCCTTGGGACTACTGTGGGATGTTGACATCACTAGCAAGACCAGCAATTGTTGCCCAACCCTCATTGCCCTTCAAGTGGGTACCTCGTTGGATCATTTCAGAGGGCAGTTAAGAGTCAACCATGTTGCTGCAAATCCGGAGTCACATTTAGGTCAGACCAGACAAGGATGGCAGATTTCCTTCCCTAAAAGGCATTAGTCAATATCATGAATTTTTTATGACAATAGTGTTGTCACCATTATTGAAACTGTCTTTCGATTACAGATTTATAAATTGAATTTAAATTTCAGTAGTTGTTCTGTTGGGATTTGACTGAATGACCATAGAGCCTTAGCATGGGCCACTGGTTTTAGTAACCTAGGGACAGTACCAGTACACCACCATATTGCCTGGTTGTGTAATTCAGAAGAAACCCCTTTGCCAGAGACAAGTAAAAATCCTGATGGCCACCTCTGCATGCAGCTGCATCAAGCCAAACATAGACCTTCAGTATGCACATACCAAGTGTCGCTACGTACTGAGGTTTTACCTGTCCCCAGTGTTGTGATGGATGGGTCTGGCCTAATTGCTGCGGAATGCTGGAAGTAGTTCTGTTTCACCTGACCTTCATGGAGAAATTTGCAAAGCAAAATACCTTTGACCATAAGTCCATCAGGAAGTAGTCAGCACCTAGCATCCTCGAGACGTTGTTGGAAGAGGAGAGGCTGGATCCTGTCGGGATGTTCCCTGAGCATTTGACATAAAGCCTCATCCAAAAGGTACCATTGCTTGGCTGGTGGTGAGAAGGCCACTACCTGTGAGATCCTTCATTTATGCCCAGACTCTGTGCCACCATGCACTGCCCTCAAAGTGGCTGTTGGAGATTGGGGGGGGGGGGGGGGGGAGGGGGGGTGGAGGATGGTGGATAGAGACTGTCACACATCTCCTTCTGGACTGTGCCTTTGCAAAACAGACCTGGAAAGAAATGCAGTGGTTTTTGTCAGGGTTTGTCCCGAGCTGCTCCGTGACATAGGACTCCGTGCTCTACCGTTGTTTCCCCAGGAAGCACGGCTGGAGAGCCATCAACTTGGTGAAAGCCATTCTTTGGTCCACCCAAAAATTGTTCGTCATTCAGAGCAAAGGATCAAAGAGTGTTGTGCTGGAAAGGTACAGCCGGTCAGGCAGCATCCGAGGAGCAGGAGAATCGACGTTTCGGGCAAAAGCTCTTCATCAGGAATGTGCTTTCCAGCACCACACTTTGTGACTATGATTTCCAGCATCTACTGTCCTCACCTGCTTCCAGAGTAAGGAGTTGACCCTAACTGGGTGTTGCAGACTGGCATCTTCCAGGGTCCAGGACTACATGCTGAGGGACACACTACAATTTGATTTGATTTATTACTGTCACATGTACCAAAGTACAATGAACAGTTTTGTTTTGCATGCAGTACAGCGGATCATTTTCATACAAAGACACCAAGGTCATGGGGTGATTGAACAGAGCAAGGAATACAAAGTTATAGCTGCAAAGAAGGTGCACAAAAAGCAAAATCAACATGAGATTTGAAATTTTGAGATGTCCATCCAGAAGACTAATAACAGCTGTTCTTGAACCTATTGCTATGTATGTTCAAGCTTTTATATCTTCTGTCTGATGGAAGGGGCTTGAAGAGATTATTACTGGGGTGTGAGAGGTTTTTAAGGGCTGCCTTACCACAGCAACGAGAAGTGTCGATGAAGTCAACGGATGAAAGGTTGGCTTGTGTGATCACAACTCTCTGTCGTCTCTTACGGTCCTGGGCAGAGCAGTTATTGTACCAAGCCACGATGCATTCACATAGACTGCTTTCTGTGGAGCATCTGTAAATGTTGGAGAGGGTCCTTATGGACATGCCAAATTTCCTTAGCCTCCTGAGAAAGAAGAGGTTGTTGCGCCTTCTTGATCATCGCATCAACGTGGGCAGTCCAGGGCAGGTTGTTGGTGATTGTCACTGCTAGGAATATGATGCTCTCGACCATCCCCACCTCAGCTCCATTGATGTAGATAAGGTCTGGGGCAGCCGCTGACAAGGCACAGTGGCCAAAGACCATCGCCTGAGATCTTTCAGCCAAAATTGAATGGGTGTGCGTTCAGTTATTGAAGCATGCCTCAAATATATGTAAGTCTAATCTTGCACAAGTAAAAGAGTTTGTTTACTGGATGGAGTCAAACTCCAATGTTTATTTGTTTCCTCATATTCTACTGTACAGAACCAAACTGCTTCAGTGACTCTGTGTGTGTGTGTGTGTGTGCGTGTATGTACGGAGATTATATTTATGAATAAAGTATATTTTGGAACTAAAGGAAAACCTAGTGATTAGTAAAACTGTGGCACTCATTCCCATAGGAAATGGTTGAGGCAAATAACTTAGTTGCATTTCAGGGAACAAGGAGACTAGTTCATTATTAGAATTAGTGTAACAGATTTAAATGTGGGAAGCTGAGAGGGGCTCAAGTGGAGCATAAAAACCCAGCAAGGATGTTTTGGGCTGAATGGCCTCCTCCACTACCAGAGATCCTGTGCAGAACTGTGATAGATTTTTGTGGGACGAGGAGCTAATTTGTGTTGATAAAGTTAGGGTGCAGATCAACCAGTGAATGGGGGAGCAGTTTGAGAGGTTACACCTGGTCCTGTGCTCAGACTGATAGGAGGCAGGTAAATGTAATACCTGCAAAAGGACAATAAAACATGATTTGCACAGGCTTAGAAATGGAGTCGAGATGACTGAGAACATGATAATCAGGCAAACACCTCGCATTGAGAAGGATTCTTTACATCAAACCCACTCTGATAAAACTTACTTAGCTTCCTCTATCCATCCTGTCCCAACCCACCCACTCCCTCCTGCGTTGTTGTGCATGTTCGTGATTTTCTAGTTGTAAGTATGGAAAAATGGAAAAGGTAAGGCACAGGCAGAGGATATCCAGCCTAACCCAACTTCCAGCCTTGCTCCCATATCCCTATAGACATGATGTGGAGGAGCCAGTTTTGGACTGGGGTGGTCAAACTTAAAGATTACAGGTTATAGTCCAACAGGTTTATTTGGAAGTACTAGCTTTCAGAGCGCTGCTCCTAGTTACCTGATGAAGCAGCAGTGTTCTGAAAGCTGGTACTTCCAAATAAACCTGTTGGACTATAACCTGGTGCTGTGTGATTTTTAACTATATCCCTATAGGTTAGAGCACAGAAAGTGAATATCTAAGAACTTTTTAAATGCAGTGAGTGCATTTAAATGTGGGAAGCTGAGAGGGGCTCAAGTGGAGCATAAAAACCCAGCAAGGATGTTTTGGGCTGAATGGCCTCCTCCACTACCAGAGATCCTGTGCAGAACTGTGATAGAGTTTTGTGGGACGAGGAGCTAATTTGTGTTGATAAAGTTAGGGTGCAGATCAACCAGTGAATGGGGGAGCAGTTTGAGTGAATATCTAAGAACTTTTTAAATGCAGTCAATCATCTTTTTGGACATTGGATTTCTAGATCCCCAACCTCTCAGTAAAACATTTCTCCTCAAATCTCCTCTAATCTTTATATTAAATTGCTTTAAATCTATCACCAAAGCTGATCTGGACCAGCCCCATAAATGTTATGGCTACCAAGAGTAGACTAGAGTGTCATGATTCTAAGGCAATTCACCTCCTGACTTCTGGAAGCCTGGCCAACATCCACAAGACATATGTCAGGAGTGTGATGGAATATTTTCCATTTGCCTGGATGGTTGCAGCTCCAACAACACTCAAGAAGCTCAACGCCATCCAGGACAAAGCAAACCACTTGATTGTACCACATCCACCATTGACACATGGTAGCAGCAGTGTGTACCATCAACATGATGCATTTTAGCAACTCACCCAGGCTCATTTGGCAGCAACTTCCAATCCCACAACCTCTACCATCCAGAAGGACAAGGGCAGCAGAGCACCAGCCCTTGCAAGCTCCCCTCTGAGCCACACAGTATCCTGACTTGGAAATACATTGCGTTTCTTCACCGTCACTGCATCAAAATCCTGGGACTCACTCCCTAGCTGCACTGTACCAAATGGACTACAGCATTTCAAGAAGGTAGCTCACGATCACCTTCTCAAGAGCAATTAGAGATTAATAAGCAATAAATGTTGGCCCAGCCAGTAACTCCCATGTGATGTTAAAAATTTACCAGCTAATGACTCTCTCAGCTAAGGGAAACAGGTCCTTCCTATCCATTTTATTTCACACTATTCCAGATTGCAATTTTCTTTTAATTAAACCACTCACTATTTAATGGAAAATTGAACAATGCTCATCTTCTTTAATAACAGCTAAACCAATATCGTTTTACATAATTAAATATATCTTTATTAACCAATCAGGGTCTTGTACATCTCCAGGTTATAAAACAGGCAGATAATTATAATGATAGATTGTGCTAATTGGCATCAATCATTCCTGGAATTCCACTGCTGTCGGGAATGGGATTGAATCTACACTCAGATTATGTATTATGTAACTATTCCCTACTGGCTGTATTTCACTGGAAAAACTATCCTGCTTTTACTGGATGGCTTTAGCTGCAGTTACTGTCATGACTTATATTTTTGTAAGGTGTCTAGACTGCTCTAGCATGTGGTTTTGTTTGTGACCGCTGCTTACCCGATGGGCCAAAGGGTCTTTGACCTCTCTGAACTAGATTAGAGCAGTGCTGGAAAAGCACAGCAGGTCAGGCAGCATCCGAGGAGCAAGAAAATCGACGTTTCGGGCAAAAGAACTGTCAACATGAATCACAGTAACCTCATCTCTTTGATATTCAACAGCATTACCATTGTTGAATCTCCAATTATCAACGTCTTAGAGACTGGGCAGGGGCTTAGTACTGATCAGAAATGTAACTAAACCATCTGCATAGGAAGGATGTGGAGGCACTGGAACGGGTGCAGAGGAGGTTTACCAGGATGTTGCCTGGTATGGAAGGAAGATCGTATGAGGAAAGACTGAGACACTTGGGGCTGTTTTCATTAGAGAAAAGAAGGTTTAGGGGTGACTTGATTGAGGTGTACAAGATGATTAGGGGGTTAGATAGGGTTGACAGTGTGAACCTTTTCCCGCGTATGGAGTCGGGTATTACAAGGGGGCATTGCTTTAAATTAAGGGGGGGTAGATATAGGACTGAAGTTAGGGGTAGGTTCTTCACTCAGCGAGTCGTAAGTTCATGGAATGCCCTGCCAGTAGCAGTGGTGGACTCTCCCTCTTTATGGGCATTTAAGCGGGCATTGGATAGGTATATGGAGGATAGTGGGTTAGTATAGGTTAGGTGGGCTTGGATCGGCGCAACATCGAGGGCCAAAAGGCCTGTACTGCGCTGTATTCTTCTATGTTCTATGTTCTATGTTCTATAGATACTGTGGCTACATGTGCAGATCAAAGATTGGGAATCCTTCAGTGTGTAAATGACTTCCTGTCTCCCCAGAAGCCCATCATTCTCACCATCTACGAGACAGAGGTCAGGAATATGCCTGGATGTTACTGGGACTTGAGGGTTTCAGCTACAGGGAGAGGCTGAACAGGTTGGGGCTATTTTGCTTAGAGTGTTGGAGGCTAAGGGATGACTTTATTGAGGCTTATAACATCATGAGGGGCATGGGTAGAGTGAATAGCCAAAATCTTTTCCCCAGGGTAGGGGAGTCCAAAACTGGAGGGCATAGGTTTAAGGTGAGAGGGGAAAGATTTAAAAGGGACCTAAAGGGCAACTTTTTCAGGCAGAGGGTGGTACATGTATAGAATGAGCTGCCAGAGGAAGTGGTGGAGGCTGGTACAATTGCAACATTTAAAAGGCGCCTGGATGGGTATATGAATAGGAAGAAGTTCGAGTGATATGACCAAATGCTGACAAATGAGACTAGATTAATTTAGGATATCTGGTCAGCATGGACGGGTTGGACTGAAGGGTCTGTTTCTGTGCTGTACATCTCCATGACTCTGACTATCGAGGATGAAGCAGCCGACTCGTACGGCACCACATCCACAAACATCTATTCCCTCCACCACCGATGCACAATAGCAGCAGCGTGCACCAGTTCCAAGATGCACTGCAGAAATTTACCACAGCTCCTTCCATACCAAATTCCAAACTTGCAACTTTACAACCTAGAGAGAGAGAGAACAGCAGCGGATACATGGGAGCCCCAGCAATGACAGATTCCCTTCCAAGCCACACACCACCCTTCAGTGTCCCAGAACTCCCTTCCTAACAGTGCCACGCATTCTGCAACAACTCAAGAAGACAGTTCACTACCACCTTTTCCAGAGGCAATTGGGGATGGGCAACAAATTCTGGCCTAATCAACAATACCCACATCCCACTAATTAACTCTGGGAAATAAACAGACTTCAGAATAGATTGATTGCTGTGAGTTTTTCTACCTATCTCTTAGTCATCAGTTGGCACACTGTTGTCAACAGATGTACTAGTGAGCTGGCCCTCAATTCACCAAAAGCCTTACTGAAAACGGGGTTGGTGAGCATTGTATTCACAATTTTGGCAGTTAGATTAATTAAACCATTCGTATAAATCTTCTTTGAGAGCAGTTGTATCAGGGGTCCATACCAGAAAGCACTAATTTGTTGTTGTGACCAATTCCCTCTGCATGTCAACTCCGGGAAACAACTAAAAATCCTTTTGTCCCACCACTACCTTCAAGGATCTTGGGAATCCATACAGGAAAGCTAACACTGAATCAGTAAAAGGCTTTTCTAACGCATGAAAGTGTCAATTTATATTTTAAAAGTTATTACAAAACTCACTCTAACCACAACTGGTGATGCAAACAACAGTGTCCTTCAACAATCTCCAAAATTCAACAGATTTCTTCTCAAATCTCCCCTGATTTTTCTACCAATTACTTTCAATCTATCACCAAAACTGAACTGGATATCAATACTGTGGCTACCAAGTCTTTGTAATTCTGAGGCAATTCATTTCCTGAACCCCTCAAAACTACCAATGTCCAGTCAGCAAAAAAGATGACAATTCATAGGGTTGACCAGCAAGAGTAAGGGAAACAAGTAAGGGACTCATTTATCGTTAAGACTGTATAAGATAGGAGCAGGAGACAGCCATTTTGCCCCTTGTTCCGCCATTCTATATGATCGTGGCTCACCTGATTGTGGCCTCAATGCCACTTTCCCATCTGTCCTCCCATAAATCCTGAAAACTCCTGACCAGCAACAATCTGTTTAACTCAGCCTTGAGTAGAACCGATGACTCGGCCTCAACCAGACTCCAGAAGGTTCCACAGAGGAGAAGTTTGGAACTGTTTTGATGTTTGCTTACCATTGTTGGGTTAAAAATCCAGGACGTCACTCCATAACAGCACTATCTGGGTATCCCTAGCCCTCAAGGAATGCAGAAGATCAAGAAGGCAGCTCACCACACACTTCCTGAAGGGCAATTAGGACAGGCAATAAGTGCTGACCCAGCCAGCATTGCCCACATCTCCCGAACAAATGAAACAATAATATTAACTATTCTCTGAGAAGAAATTTCCTCTAGCTCCATCGCAAATGGGAGGCTCCTTGTTTGAAAACAGTGTGGTACACTCTCCCAACGAGGGGAAACAGCATCTACCCAGTCCAGTTGACTCAGAATCTTATGCATTTCAATAAAACCATCTGCCATTTTTCTAAACTCCAACAACAGTTCCTCATAACCCTTCACCTCAGCAGTCAGCCAATTGAAGGTTCGCCAAACTGCAATTAGAAAGTTCTTGCAAAGAGCCAGTATAGGTCCGATGGGCCGAATGGCTTCCTTCCGTGCTACATGATCCACCATGACTGCTTGCAGCTCAGTCTTGCACAATTTGGATGCGCAGTTCACAATGCCATCATTTGGAAATCCTATCCTGAAACCTGGACTGATCATTGAATCAAAAAATCCCTCCCACCCCCTCAAAAAAAAGTCTAAATTCCCAACTTTCTGTGGGGGTGTTTGTTACCTGTGTGAGAAGGTCAATATGACACAGGCATAGTGGACTGGGAATCAGAGTTATTCACTGCAGAATTACCAATCTCTGATCTGTTCTTGTAGCCACAGTGTTTATATGGCTGGTCCAGTTCAGTTTCTAGGTCAATGGTAGCCCCGTTGAGAGTCGAGGATTCTGGGACAACCATACCACTGAATGTCAAGACCTGGGGGGTACCGGTGTTGGACTGAGGTGAACAAAGTTAAAAATCACATAACACCAGGTTTATTTGAAAGCACTAGCACCGTTCCTTCATCAGGTTAAACAACCACCTGATGAAGGAGCAGCGCTCTGAAAGTTAGTGCATCCAAATAAACCTGTTGGATTATAACCTGGTGTTGTGTGATTTTTAATTGAATGTCGAGGGGGGGGGCGATGATTAGATTCTCTTTTGCTGGGAACGGGCATTGCCTCAGCACAGGTGTGGCATAAATGTTATTGGCCACCTATCAGTCCAGGCCAGGATATTGACCAGGTCTTGCCCCCTGTGGACGTGGAGTGCTCCTGTAACTGGGGAATGGAACTGTACACTGCATGTGATCACCAGCCGAAGGTACCCACCCTCAGACCTGGTGGAAAGGCCACTGATGGAGAAGCTGAAGATGGAACCTCACCCTGAGCAACTCCTGCAGCAATGGGATGGAGCCAACTGACCTCCAACAACCACAACCATTTCCTTTTTGTTCAACCCATCCAGCAGAGAGTCGCTACCGAATTCAATGATAGAATTTAGCTGCACTTTTGATCGAGAGCTGGATGGAGAAACAGTGTCACCGTGTGGCGAGACTGAGAACAGCAAGCACTACAACAACATCTTGCATCTTAGCAGCATCTCCAACAGAATGGAGGGAGGAAAGCTCAGATTCCGACGGGCAAAGGCATGCTTGTTGACAGGGGAGGGGTGAAGTGGGAGATGTGACATTGGCGGCACCGTGGCTCAGTGGTTAGCATTGCTGCTTCACGGCACCAGGGACCCGGGTTCAATTCCACCCTCAGGAGACTCGCTGTGTGGAGTTTGCGTGCTCTTCCCATGTCTGTGTGGGCTTCCTCCAGTGTTTCATCCCACAATCCAAAGATGTGCAGTTTACGGTGGATTGGCCTCACTAATTGCCCATAGCGTCCAGGGATGTGCAGGTTAGGGTGGATTGGCCTTGCTAAACTGTCCCATAGTGTCCAGGGATGTGCAGGTTAGAGTGGGTTGGCCTTGCTAAACTGTCCCATAGTGTCCAGGAATGTGCAGGATAGGGTGGATTGGCCGTGCTAAATTGTCCCGTATTGTCCAGGGATGTGCAGGTTAGAGTGGATTGGCCGTGCTAAACTGTCCCATAGTGTCCAGGAATGTGCAGGATAGGGTGGATTGGCCACGCTAAGTTGCCCCATAGTGCCCAGGGATGTGCAGGTTAGGGTGGATTGGCCACGCTAAGTTGCCCCATAGTGCCAAGGGATGTGCAGGTTAGGGTGGATTGGCCACGCTAAGTTGCCCCATAGTGCCCAGGGATGTGCAGGTTAGGGTGGATTGGCCACGCTACGTTGCCCCATAGTGCCCAGGGATGTGCAGGTTAGGGTGGATTGGCCACGCTAAGTTGCCCCATAGTGCCAAGGGATGTGCTGGTTAGGGTGGATTGGCCACGCTAAGTTGCCCCATAGTGCCCAGGGATGTGCAGGTTAGGGTGGATTGGCCACGCTACGTTGCCCCATAGTGCCCAGGGATGTGCAGGTTAGGGTGGATTGGCCACGCTAAGTTGCCCCATAGTGCCAAGGGATGTGCTGGTTAGGGTGGATTGGCCACGCTAAGTTGCCTATAGTGTCCAGAGATGTGCAGGTTAGGTGGACTAGCCATGGGAAATGCAGGTTACGGGGATAAGGTAGGAGAATGGGTCTGGGTGGGATGCTCTTCATGGGGTTGATGTGACTCAATGGGCTGAATGGTCTGCTTCCACTCCGTAGAGAAACTATGATTCTATTCCAGACACAGCATTGGGGGAACAGGGGTGGAGAGAGGGCAGCTGGGTGGAATGCAAGAGGTGAGTGACAGATTCATTTGCAACATGGTTTTCTCTGGCTTTTTCAGTAGTGGCTCCTGTCAATGGGAAGGCAAAGTGATCACTCTAGCAGTGTTCAATCAAGGCAGGGCTGGAGGGAGATTCCAACATCCAGGCATGGCCACGCTCCTTTAGCCTTCAGCTCTCCTTTGCACCTTCGTTGTGGATCAGGGTGATATTCTGAGGCAGGTCCTCCTCCTTGGAAAAGCTCCCCCTGGTAGAAGTCCCCTTCACACAGCTTTCAACCGCTGCCTTCAGCTGGAGAGAAGCACAAGGGAGTCACAGCGAGTAGCAGCACTCCATGTGGTACAGTACTGGTGGGGACAGGTCTGTCACTGTATAACACTGGGGTACAGTACTGGTGGGGACAGGTCTGTCACTGTATAACGCTGGGGTACAGTACTGGTGGGGACAGGTCTGTCACTGTATAACACTGGGGTACAGTACTGGTGGGGCAGGTCTGACACTGTATAACACTGGGGTACAGTACTGGTGGGGACAGGTCTGTCACTGTATAACGCTGGGGTACAGTACTGGTGGGGACAGGTCTGACACTGTATAACACTGGGGTACAGTACTGGTGGGGACAGGTCTGTCACTCTATAACGCTGGGGTACAGTACTGGTGGGAACAGGTCTGTCACTGTATAACACTGGGGTACTGTACTGGTGGGGACAGGTCTGTCACTGTATAACACTGGGGTACAGTACTGGTGGGGACAGGTCTGTCACTGTATAACACTGGGGTACAGTACTGGTGGGGACAGGTCTGACACTGTATAACACTGGGGTACAGTACTGGTGGGGACAGGTCTGTCACTGTATAACGCTGGGGTACAGTACTGGTGGGGACAGGTCCGTCACTGTATAACACTGGGATACAGTACTGGTGGGGACAGGTCTGTCACTGTATAACACTGGGGTACAGTACTGGTGGGGACAGGTCTGACACTGTATAACACTGGGGTACAGTACTGGTGGGGACAGGTCTGTCACTGTATAACGCTGGGGTACAGTACTGGTGGGGACAGGTCTGTCACTGTATAACACTGGGGTACAGTACTGGTGGGGACAGGTCTGTACCTGTCTAACACTGGGGTACAGTACTGGTGGGGACAGGTCTGTCACTGTATAACACTGGGGTACAGTCCTGGTGGGGACAGGTCTGTACCTGTCTAACACTGGGGTACAGTACTGGTGGGGACAGGTCTGTCACTGTATAACACTGGGGTACAGTCCTGGTGGGGACAGGTCTGTACCTGTCTAACACTGGGGTACAGTACTGGTGGGGACAGGTCTGTCACTGTATAACACTGGGGTACAGTACTGGTGGGAACAGGTCTGTCACTGTATAACACGGGTACAGTACAGGTGGGAACAGGTCTGTCACTGTATAACACTGGGGTACAGTACTGGTGGGGACAGGCCTGTCACTGTATAACACTGGGGTACAGTACTGGTGGGGACAGGTATGTCACTGTATAACACTGGGGTACAGTACTGGTGGGAACAGGTCTGTCACTGTATAACACTGGGGTACAGTACTGGTGGGAACAGGTCTGTCACTGTTTAACACGGGTACAGTACTGGTGGGGACAGATGTGTCACTGTATAACACGGGTACAGTACTGGTGGGAACAGGTCTGTCACTGTATAACACTGGGGTACAGTACTGGTGGGGACTGGTCTGTTGCTCTGTAACACTGAGGTACAGTACTTGTGTGGATGGGTCTGTTACTAAATACCTGATTAGGTTCTGTGAATTTATGTTCTATGATGTACGTGAACTTGGTGAGGAGGTGGAACAAAAGCCATTTGACATGTTACAGCTGGTAATGGGCTGGTAATATTGAGCTCCAGAAGCCTCTCGCACTGACCTCGATTGTTCGATTTTCAGGGATAGGACAGTCTAATCCCAGGTTGTGTGACACTCCAGTGCATCTCCACACAGGGAGTGCTGTGGAAGAATATCCGGCCAGCTGTGGAATTGCGTGTAATTTAAATTAACTGCAATACACCCTGATGCAGTCACAATCACCTCCGGCCATGCCTTGTCTGCAAACCTTTAGTTTGCTTTGTAAATTACTGTGTGAATGTCCATCCTGATCATTAACTCTTGATCTATCTCCATTACGCTCCCAAAGATTTGATTCAAATATTTCACTTGTACTCATCAGGACTGATGCAAGAATACCAAATATCAGCAGTAGCAATGAGTTCTACTGCATGAGAAAAGGGTACTAATTGGTTTGGCAGGTTAACTCAGGTTGATCGAGGCATACTGTGTAAATATTGCCCCCCATGCTTTTATTTAATTCAGAGAATGGAACTGGACATGGTCATTTTGCACAGGTCCCCGTGTAGGAACATTCACAGTTGTAGCAACCATATCAGACTGTATTCCACCTGATGGTGTCGTTCAGTGGGTAGCACAATTGCCTCTGAGACAGGTGACTGAGGTTTGAGTCCCAATCCAGAGACTCAGTTCTGGTCACCCTGGATATTATTAAATTGGAGAGGGCTCAGAAAAGATTTACCGGGAAATTGGCAGGAATGGAGGGTCTGAGTTATAAAAATAGGCTGGGACGTTTTTCACTGGAGCATAGGAGGGGTGACCTTATAGAGGTTGATAAAGTCATGAGGGGCCTGGATAAGATGAATAGCACGGATGGGGGAGTTCTAAACTAGGAGGCATAATTTTAAGGTGAGAAGGGAAAGATTTAAAAAGGACATGGGGGCAACATTTTTTTTAACACAGAGAGTGGTTTGTATGTGGAATGAGCTTCCAGAAGAAGTGGTGGATGCAGGTACAGTTACAACATTTAAAAAGGGGTGGCACGGTGGCACGGTGGCTCAGTGGTTAGCACTGCTGCCTCACAGCGCCAGGGACTAGGTTCGATTCCAGCCTTGGGTGACTGTCTGTGTGGAGTTTGCACATTCTCCCCGTGTTTGCATGGGTTTCCTCCGGGTGCTCCGGTTTCCTCCCATGGTCCAAAGATGTACAGGTTAGGTGAACTGGCCATGCTAAATTGCCCAGAGTGTTTGGTGCATTAGTCAGGGTAAATATAGGGTAGCGGAATGGGTCTGGGTGGGTTACTTTTCAGAGGGTCGGTGTGGACTTTCTGGGCTGAAGGGCTGTTTCCACACTGTAGGGGATCTCATTTAAAATACTTTTGGATCAGTACATGAATAATCGAGAGTGTGGTGCTGGAAAAGCACAACGGGTCAGGTAGCAGCCAAGGAACAGGAGAATCGACGTTTTGGGCATAAGCCCTTCATCAGGACTACTGGTTGGGCCAAAGGGTCTGTTTCTGTGCTGTATGACCCTATGACTTGACAACATTAGGGCTGACTGTCCTGGCTTGGAGTTGCTGCTCCTGCCTTTGGGATGACATTAAATGGAGGGCCCTGCCTAGTCTCTGAGATGGTTGTAAATAAACAATCCCCTGGCTGCTACTTGAAAGAAGAGCAAGTAAGTAGCCAATCCTGTACTTCTCGTTCAGCATCAGTCATGGCTTATCTTGTCAATATTGCACAGCTGTCTGCGGGATCTCACTGTGTACAAACAGCCTGCTCTGTTTCACACACTGCAGCAATAAACACGCTTCAAAAGCACCTCATGGGTGGCCTCTGAGGGCTCTATAGACTGTGAGAGGCGATATACAAGTGCAGGTTTTTCATTTTGTGAACCTCTACGATCTTGAATCACAGTATCTGGGGAAAGTCCCTGAGGGATGCCGGATACAGATTGCTGCCTTCCCTTACCTCTTTCAGAGCAACGACACCAACAAGTCTTCCAGTTGACGTCACGTAGGCTATCCTCAGTCCCAGGAGATTGAAGAGGTCGTAACACTGAAATCAAAGGAGTGCTTTTATTCATTTATTTTTTTAAAAAGCAGATAAACAAAGTTCAACCATCACCCGAAATGAGCTTTGATGTTTGTCTCTCCAACACTTTTGTAGCTTCCATCTTATGTAACCCGTAATATATATGTCTCTGCTGTGACATTCTGTCATATCAACTCCCATTCATCCATCATTCCTGACAGACCTAGACTGGCTTACCCCTCCCTGACTTAATCCCCTTGCTACCTCTGCAATTTCTTCCATCTCCACTCCCCCTCCAACGAGATCTGTCCAGTTCTAGCCTAACAAACAGTCATCAATCCACCATTGACGGCCATCCCTTCAGCTGCCTGGGTGCTGAAATTTCCTTCTGAAAATTTTTCCCACTCTCTCTTCTCGTTGAAACCTCCTGCTTTTCACCACCTTTCCCGCCTGTTTCGGCAGACAGCACTCCCTGTGAAGCACCTTGAGGATAGCTTCACAACATTAAAGGCGCTACATCGATGCAAGTCGGCATTGCTGTGCCTGAAGTTAATCAGTGATGGGTTGAAGGATTATGGGGAGCAGGCGGGAAAATAGAATTGATGCCAAGATGAGATCAGCCTTGACTGTATTAAACAGCACAGCAAGCTCGAGGGACTGACTTGCCTACTCCTGGTCCTGGTTTCTATGTTCTTAATATTTACCCTAACAGACGAAACCCATTTATCCCCCAGTTACACTGACATTGTACAGTGAACTTAAAAAGACTTACAAGGGGGTGTCAGGCCCCCTACGGTGAGCGACACTGTGAAATAATTCTTTTTTGTAAAAATATTCTTTATTTATGAAATTTCTATAAGTACAGCTCAAAACATATGAACTGAAAACAGAAAATGCTGGTGATCACAGTGGGTCAGGTAGCATCCATGGAGGGAGAGCAAGCTAAGGCTTCGACCCTCGATGACTCTTCGTCAGAGCTGGTGGAAACTGTGGTGGGGACAGCATTCCTGCAATAGTTCGGGGAGAGGGTGGAATGGTGAGGGAGAAAGGGTGTTGATAGTTCAGGTTAAGTGACTGGAATGTGAGAGTGGCAGAACAATGGTGAGTCTAAAGACTCGTAAGGACAGGTAGTCCCCCTGGGGTGGGGGGGGGGGGGGGGGGAGGGGAGAGAGGACAGAGCGTGCAACAAGCAAAGCCAGAAGAAAGGGAAGGAATGGGAGTGGGTTCACAATCTGAAGGTGTTGAACTCAATATTAAGTTCAGAAGGCTATAAAGTGCCTAGTCCGAAGATGAGATGTTTTCCTCTCAGTTTGTGCTGTGACTCACCGGAACACTGCAGCATGCCGAAGACGGACATGTGAGCATGTGAGCAGGACCCTGTGTTAAGATGACTGGCTACGGGAAGGTCGGGGTCCTGGACTGGAGGTGTTCTGCAAAGCGGTCACCCAGTCTGAGTTTGGTTTCTCCAATATAGAGTAGACCACATGGGGTGCAGTGAATGGAACGAGCAAGTGAATGGAAGAGGTGCAGGTGAAAAACCCTGCTTCACCTGGAAAGACTGTTTAGGCCCTTGGATGGTGAGCAGGGAGGAGGTAAAGGGGTACCTTCTGCAGTTACAAAACATATCGACTTGGACATTGTGGAAAAGACAATAAAACTCTGCTTTCCTCAGTTGAGCAGAATGCATGCTATTGTGCCACGTTCCAACTGCACAACTGTACTTTAACTATAAGCGCACAGCCTGAGGGGTTCCAGACATTACCAGCCCCTTGGGCCCACTAGGGCTCAAAGTGACCTTTCCCTCTCACACTTTGGCAGTGGCTATCCTAAGGTTTAGTTCGTCCCTCAGAATAAAGTCCTGGCCTTTGATACTAGGTAATAACAATGACTGCAGATGCTGGAAACCAGAGTCTAGATTAGAGTGGTGCTGGAAAAGCACAGCAGGTCAGGCAGCATCCGAGGAGCAGGAAAATCATCAGGAATGAAGGGCTTTTGCCCGAAACGTCGATTTTACTGCTCCTCGGATGCTGCCTGAACTGCTGTGCTTTTCCAGCACCACTCTAATCTAGATTCTGGCCTTGGATGCTGCCAGAATGTAATACTTAGTTCAAGACAACTTCTGGCAGTTGGAGACCCACATGTTTCAGGAAGATTACAGACTGTTTTTCATTCAGTCGATGGTCCTCCAAAGCACAGTCGATGATTGTCTCCATGTGTGTCCTGGGGAAAAGCCCGTAGAGTTCTGCGTCACTAGCTATGTAGGACAAAATCGCAACAAAATCTCTCTCCAGACCTTTGCAAATACACATCCCAGATGGAGATAGAACCATAGAGATGTACAGCACGGAAACAGACCTTTCGGTCCAACCCATCTATGCCAACCAGGTATTCTAAACTAATCTAGTCCCATTTGCCAGCATTTGACCCATATCCCTCTCAATCTTTCCTGCTCATATAATCATCCAGACGCCTTTTAAATGTTGTAATTGTACCAGCCTCCACCACATCCTCTGGCAGCTCATTCCATACATGCACCACCCTCTGCATCAAAAAGTTGCCCCTTAGGTCCCTTTTAAACCTTTCCCCTCTCACCCTATGCCCCTCTAGTTCTGGACTCCCCGACCCCAGGGAAAATACCTTGGCTATTTACCCTATCCACACCCCTCATGACCTCTATAAGGTCACCCCTCAGCCTCCGACACTCCAGGGAAAACAGCCCCAGCCTATTCATGCTCTCCCTGTAGCTCAACCCTCCAACCCTGGCAATATCCTTGTAAGTCCTTTCTGAACCTTTTCAAGTTTAACAACATCTTTCCTATAGCAGAGAGACCAGAATTGAACACAGTTCTGCGATAACACGACAGTTGCGTTCCTCCGTAATCTCGCACTGTAGAAAATTGCACTGTGGAAAACCATTATAGAAAATCGCAATGTAGCAGATCGCTAATAGAAAGTCACTATACCCATTCAGTAGAAAGTTTGGGTTATCCAATTCGTTAATCACATTATAGCTAACTCGGGTTAATGAAACTTGCATTATACGTGAACGACTCATATTCCAAAAGTGGCCTAACCAATGTCCTGTACAGCTGCAACATGACCTCCAATTCCTACACTCAATGCATTGACCACTATCCTGCCTACCTGCGACTCCACTTTCAGTGAACCATTCACCTGCTCCTCGTGGTCTCTTTGTGTGACAGTCTCTTCCCCCACCCCTGTAGCCACCTCGGTGGCACTGAGTGTCTGGGCATGCGTGAAGGATCTCACAGGTAATGCCCGTCTCACCACCAGCCAAACCATGTCTTGGTGCATGTTGCAAAGCTTTGGTGACGAGGAGTTCTGCCAAATGACTTCGACAGTCTGCCCAGGGAACAACCCAAAGGGATCCACCCTTGACATTTACGCCTCCCAGACTGAGAATAACAAAATGGTCAGGTCTTACAGCATACGACAGATGGGAGCAGTCAACGAAGTCGATCAACTCTTACGAGATAATGTAAGACACTGGCTGGGAAGTTGTGGGGGGGTTGGGGATATAAAGCAAGACTTACAGAGCATGATCTTGTTGTAACATAGCAGCCATGATCGAGTGGTGGAGCAGGCTCAAAGGGCAGAATGGCCTAATTCTGCTCTTATATTTTATGGTCGTATCTTTTAACAGGCAACAAATGGTTGGGGCACCATGAGGAATGGACAAATTGGTGACCAATGGCAGGAGAGTAAGGAGCTTGGGCGTTTGGGCACAGGTGGGTCACATGACTGTACTTCCAAGGGTGTGCCCCACTGATGTGGATGAGCTGAACATCCAGGTAGGTTGGGGAATGGAGGTCAGCACCATGTTGGCTCCTGTTCCACTTGGACGCAGTAAACCTACCTGCTCACTCAGTCAACAGGGAGCCAATCAGAGGAGCAGGGGATGGTTCAGATCAATCCACTCTTGGGACCAAGCTCTTACCTCATACAGGGTTTCTTTCTCCACGAGTCTGAACGGGGCTGGGTCAATGACACACTCATCCAGCTTCAGCACCTCCTGCAGCTGAGCGTATTCCCAATTCTCCACCTGCACCCAGAAAAGAAGATCAAACCTCATTTGTTTTAGAAAAGCACAGTCAAGTTTTGAGTCTGGGCCTGGAGGGGCTGGCCTATCAGAATCAACCACAGCAATGTGTCAGAAACACACTGAAGTCAGCACTCAGGAATAGGATGGTTTAGATAAAGCTTAGATACAGAGTAAAGCTCCCTCTACTGTCTCCCATCAAACACTCCCAGGACAAGGACAGCACAGGGTTAGATACAGAGTAAAGCTCCCTCTACACTGTCTCCCATCAAACACTCCTAGGACAAGGACAGCACGGGGTTAGATACAGAATAAAGCTCCCTCTACTGTCTCCCATCAAACACTCCCAGGACAGGGACAGCACGGGGTTAGATACAGAGTAAAGCTACCTCTACACTGTTTCCCATCAAACATTCCTAGGACAGGACAGCACAGGGTTAGATACAGAGTAAAGCTCCCTCTACACTGTCCCCTATCAGACACTCCCAGGACAGGGACAGCACAGGGTTAGATGCAGATTAAAGCTCCCTCTACACTGACCTCCTCCATCAAACACTCCCAGAACAGGGACAGCACAGGGTTAATTACACAGTAAAGCTCCCTCTACACTGCCCCCCCCCCCCATCAAACACTCCCAGGACAGGACAGCACAGGATTAGATACAGAGTAAAGCTCCCTCTACACTGCCCCCCCATCAAACACTCCCAGAACAAGGACAGCACAGGGTTAATTACAGAGTAAAGCTCCCTCTACAGTGTCCCCCCATCAAACACTCCCAGGACAGGACAGCACAGGATTAGATACAGAGTAAAGCTCCCTCTACACTGTCCCCCATCAAACACTCCCAGAAAGGGACCGCATGAGGTTAGATACAGATTAAAGCTGCTTCCACACATGCCTCTGAGCAGATACAGGAAAGTCGAAGTGGGTTAGAGTATTAGTTTTGTCTCAGGCAGGTTGAAATGCAAGGGATAGAATCCATGGCACAAGGTTCTGGTCAGTCCTTAACTGGAAGAAAGTGAGGACTGCAAATGCTGGAGATCAGGGTCAAAGAGTATGGTGTTGAGAAAGCACAGCTGGTCTGGCAGCAGCCAAGGAGCAGGAGAGCCAACGTTTTGAGCATAAGCTCTTCATCAGGAATCTGGAAGAACGAGGTTCAATTCCAGGCACCATACCTTCAGGAGGGATTGGTTTACCCTGGAGAGGGTGCTGCTCAGAGGATAGCTGCACTGGGTCTAAGGGCAACAATGCAAGGATTCCATTCCCTTGAATGCAAAAGGTATGAGGGTGACTTATTTATGGTGGTTAAACAATTTCATTAGAATTTTTGTTTAATTCTGACACAGGATGTGGGCATTGGTGGCTGCACCAGAATTTGGTTTGGAATCAGCTGCCTCTTGCACCAGTACACCCACAGTACTATTGAGAAAGGTAGTTATTTCCTTTGGCAAGTGGGGGAGGAGGTCGAGGTGAGGGGGAATCGCCTTAAAATTGAAGCCAGGTCTTTCAAGGGTAGGATAAGGAAGCACTCGAAGTGTAATGGGAATCTGGAACTCTCTCCTCTCACAAAACAAAACATTGAGGCTGTTGAAACTGTTAAAATGGAGACCGATCGGTTTTTATTGGGTAGCAAGATTCAGGGTTCCAATATCAAGACAGGTAACTGGAGCTACGACCAACATTCCCTCATATTTTTCTTGTTGCTGCAGGAGTCTCCAAAGTCCTAAATGTTGGGCATGGAGCCTCCCAGCACGTGCTGCCTAAAGGGCATGTTAGCTAGAACCCCCAACAGCCATGGTCTAACTGAATGGAGGACTGAGCCTGAGGGGCTGAAAGGCCTCCTGCTCCTATGGAGGCCTGAGATTGGATGCAAGCAGATCCTTGATGCAGCTCTAAGGCTTGGGAGTGTAGGAGACTCCTTCGACCCAGCTCCCAACAACCTTACTAACCCTCTCAGAAGGCAAAATGGGTCTGTCTGTCTACCTGAGGTTAAATTGGAAGTTATTAAATGGTTAACCTCCAATGATTCACTTGGGAGCACTGACATTTTCATTCTCATTGACCAATGTATTAATTCTCTTTAGTTTAGATGATTGAGGAATACTCCTTTGTCTGTTAACCATAAAGAATCTCTCCCTATTCAAATTTCACAATATTTGGCGACTCATAACATGCCTGGCCCTGGTTTATCATACCCTGTTGTTGCTGGAGATTATGGGTGCTGATGTTAGTCCAGTCCCTCTCCCACTAGATGGCCACCTTGGCTTGGTCAGTACCACTGACCTCTCTGGGTTAGGGGGCTCTGAAATCTTGGGCTTTAGCATGTAGCACTCAGCTGCCATTCCACCACAGTGCCATTGGTGGGGGGGGGTGCTGTGTGATCCCTTTCGGACAAGTTGTTAAACCGTGGCCTTGTTAACTTGGTCATGTGGTGTACGCATAATGTAGCTTTTGGCTCTATTGGAGGGAGAGACCTCCCACTGTCCTGGGCAATATTAATCAAATTCCTCCAAAGATAAAATGCATCATTCATTCCCACTTAATCCTTGCAGGATCTTGTTATGTACAACATTTGCTGCCAAGTTAGCCTCAGCAACAAAAGGAAAATGCCGTGATGACATGAAAGGTAAATAAAAGTTAGCTCTTTCTTCACTACTGAATACAAAAACATCATTACCTCCCATGTGGTCATCGTGTCCAAGACCTCCTCTCCGTCCTGGAACAAAAGTCAAATTAAAAGCATTTATTGAGACAATGAGCATTGTTCAATCATTTAATATAAAGTTTAGGACTATGTAGAGGATTCCTCATCTCTGCTTTTCAGGGGGGGACATGTAGTTTGGACAAATTAATTGACCCAGCTGTTGGGAACCCATACATTTATGTATGATGAGAACTGGAAAACGGAGTTCTGGACATTACTGGATTAGTCATAGAGTCATAGAGATCTTGAGCACATTTGGAAAGTACTCATCAAAAACAATCACCTAACTATTCTAATTTCATTTTCAAGCACTTCCAATAGCATTGTATGTCTCAGCATTGCATGTGCACATTTAAATATTTCCTAAGTGTTATGAAAAGTTTCTGCCTTTACCACCATGACAAGCAGTGAGATCCAGATACCCACATTCCCAGGGGATATGTTTCCTCATATCCCCTCTAAACATCCTGCCCCTTATCTTAAATCCATTCCCCCGGGCGTTGGTCCCTCCACCAAGGGGAAATATTCCTTCTTGTCTCCCCAGTCTGTGCCCCTCATAATTCCATACATCTCAAACACATTCACCCCTCGTCTTCTCTGTTCCAAGGAAAACAATCCCAGCCTGTCCAATCTCTATTCATAACTGAAATTCTCCAGCCCAGGCAACATCCTGGTAAATCTCTCCAGATGGGCAACATCCTGGTAAATCTTCTCTGCACATTCTCCAGAGTTATAGAATCCCTACAGGGTGAAAACAGACCCTTCAGCCCAACAAGTCCACATCAACCCTCCAAAGAGTAACCCACCCAGACCCATTCCCCTACTCTACATTTACCACTGACAAATGCACCTAAACTACACATCCCTGAACACTATGGGCAATTTAGCATGGCCAATTCACCTAACCTGCACATCTTTGGACTGTGGGAGGAAACCGGAGCACCCGCAAACACAGGAAGAATGTGCAAACTCCACACAGGCAGTCACCCGATCGAACCCAGGTCCCTGACGCTGTGAGGCAACAGTGCCAACTACTGAGCCACTGTGCCACCTCCATCTTTGAACATGGGTGAGTGTGTGTGTGTGTGTAATGAAGGGGTTTAGTTTAATTTCCACAGTAGCTTAGCTGCCATCCAGTTTGCCACTTGTTTGACTAGTTCTGCTTATAGTAAATGTGCTATTTTTGAGTTTACTGGAAACGCCTGGTGAAAGTCTCTTGTTGTTCCAGTTAACTGTAATAAAGAGAAACAAATTGACCATTTGGGTGTTTGAATAAAAGATTTGCACTCTTGGTACAGCACGAGGAGAAGTGGGATTCAATTTCCAGTGTGATCCTCCCTCCAGAGATATAAGACTACCAAGAGGGAATTACCTGCTTTAGCCTTGTCTGATTGGTTGGTATGAGGAGCTCCATGGAGCGTATTAGTCTCCCGTGTTTTTAATGCATCGACCCCACGCCAGAGTCAATGGGCAGTGCAGGTGGCCCAACCAGTGCCCTACCCATACCTCACTGGGCAGCACTCCTCCCTCACCTCCCTGTCACCGCCCCTCGCAGCAAATAGACCGATTTGCCAGATGGACGTTAAGACTCCTTCCTCCCTGCACTGCAGTCCCATTTGAATTAATATCCTCCCTCATTACCACAGTGTAGCAACGAAACCTCTTCTGCTTGCTCGATTTTGATGGGCGACTTTCTTGAATCGTTTTGGCCTGTCAAGGATAAAAGACTAGTGAGGATTTTTTTTTTTGAAAAACTACCCCTCTCCCCTATATTGATAGCCCTTGAGTCCTTTCCGTCTCTTGTCAGGAGGCCCAGCTTAGAAGGAGATTGGGAGAGTTACTTCCATCTCTGAGGTGTGCTCTGTTCTGTGCAGACTCACCCTCTGAGCTCCCTTTACACCGGTCTCAGAGGATTGTCCATCCCAGTAACTCAGTGAAAGCCAACGGAGCAGAAGACCTGTGCTCTACCTGACTGAGCCCTCGGGAGCAGGGTTCGGTATAACAACAGCTTGAGGAGGCCACTCCCATAGAAGTCCCTTTATCCTTTCCGGAGGCTCAGCAGAGAAGACAATTGAAGTTACTGGTTGAATGGGTCTAGGAAAAGCCCCTAGTGTCCTACCTCTTCGTTCTCAATGTAGATGTTGTCTTCTCGGTTTAACTGCTGGGTCTCTGGAGGTTGGGCATCTGCAATAAAGATCCAATAAATGTGGGGTGGGTGGCCTTTGTAATAATGTAGGACTGTGTTCAGTTCTGGTCAGCAAGCTTAAAGGGTTAATCAATGAGGTTCGATTACATAGACTGGGCTTGAGTTCCCTCAAGCTTTGAAGATCAAGTATGCGCCTAATTAAGGCATTTAGGATGATTGGCTTGGACAGATGGAGAGAAATTACTTCCTCCCTTTGAGGCAGTTCAGACCAACAGGCAATATCTTAACACTCTTAAGCCGAGCCAACCAGGAATGATGCCAAAAAGCAGTTTGTTATTCAGAAGGGAGTGGGAATAGGGAGCTTCCTCTAACCCTCCTGTATGTGGGTGCTGGAGGCTCAGCTGAAAATATCAAAATGGAGATGCACGTCAGGAGAGCTGGTTCAGACAGAACGGGCTGAATGGCCTCCTTCTGGGAGATTGATGGAATGTAGTTGGGTGGAAGGGATATTAAGGGTTACAGAAGCTAGGTGGATACATTGAGCTAAAATACAGATCAGCCCTGGGATTATTGAATGAGAGAGCAGGCTGGAGGAGTTGAATGCTTCCCACCCCCCCCCCCCCGCCCCCCACCGTCCTGGTATTCTCATCACAGTCTTGAGATCAGGAATAATTGTGGCTGGTTTTATCTTAAGAAGTTGTTATGAAGGCGTAAGGTGTTTTGGCTTTCATTAACAGGGGGCTTAAGTTTAACAGCCACGAGGTTAAAACCCTGGTTAGACTACACTTGGAATATTGTGTCCAGATCTGGTCCCCACATTATAGGAAGGATGTAGATGCTTTAGAGAGGGTGCAGAGGAGATTTACCAGGATGCTGCCTGGATTGGAGGGCTTGTCTTATGAAGAGAGGTTGAGTGAGCTGGGGCTTTCCACACTGGAGAGAAGGAGGAAGAGAAGTGACGATGGAGGTGTACAAGATAATGAGAGGTGTAGATAGAGTAGACAGCAAGAGACATTTCCCCAGGGCAGAAATGGCTGTCACAGGGGGTCATAATTTTAAGGTGATTGAGGAAAGGTCTAGGGGAGATGTCAGCAGTAAGTTCTTTACGCAGAGATTGGTGGGTGTGTGCAATGCACTGTCAGCAGTGGTAGTAGAGTCAGAGACATTAGGGACATTTAAGCGACTGCTGGACAAGCACGTGGACGGCAGTAAATTGAGGGGTGTGTAGGTTGGGTTGATCCTAGATTGATTAAATGCTCGGCACAACACCATGGGCCAAAGGGCCTGTACTGTTTTATGTTTCATGTTCCATGTTCCATGTTCTAATTTTCCCAGTGGGTTGCTACACAGGGGTTGGTTAGCATCAGTTAGCTGGACAGCTGGTGAGTGAACCTAACTGTGTGGGTTCAATTCCTATACCAGCTGAGGATACCAAAAAGGCCTCACCTTCTCAACCTTGCCCCTTGCCTGAGATGTGGTGACCCTCAGGTTAAATCCTCACCAGTCATCTCTCTGTCCATGACAGAGCAGTTCTACAGTTCTCTAGGACTACAGTGACTTTACTTTAACAATTGGCCCTAGAGACCAGGCCCTACATCATTTGTTCTTTAAAATTTAATAATAATCAAAGGCATTTGGAATACTGTGCTCAATTCTGGTCTCCCAGCTATAGGAAAGATGTTGTTAAACTTAAAAGGGTTCCGAAAAGATTTACAAGGATGTTGCTGGGTGAAGCTAAATAGGCTGGGACTATTTTCCTGGACTGTCAGAGGCTGAGGGATGATCTTGCAGAGGTTTATAAGATCATGAGAGGCATGGATAGGGCAAACAGCCAAGGTCTTTTCCCCCAGAGTAGAGAAGTCCAAAGCTAGAGGATAAAGGTTTAAGGTGGAGGGGAAAGATTTAAAAGGGACCTAAGGGGCAATGTTTTCAAACAGAATGCAGGTGGCGTATGGAACAAGCTGCTGGAGGAAGTGGTGGAGGCTGGTACAATTACATTTAAAAGGCGTCTGGATGGGTACATGAATAGGAAGGGTTTGGAGGGATATGGGCCAAATGCTGACAATGGGATTAAATTTATTTAGGATGTATGGTCAACATGCATGATTTGGACCGAAGGGTCAGTTTCTGTGCTGTAGAACTCTATGATTCTATGACTTGTGGATAGGTTGGTGGAATGGACGGAGGAGAGATAGATGTAATTTAGTGCAGAGAAGCTTAATTCTTCCCATTATTTTGAGCGACAAGATAAATAAAGAATACAACTCCAAAGCGAGAGCAGGAGCAGAGGGATCTGGATGCGTACGTACATAATTCATTGAAGGTGTCAGGACAAATTGAGGGCACAGTTAGTAAAGCATACTGTATCCCTGGCTTCCTTAATAGAGGTATAGAGTTCACAAGCAAGGAGATTCTGTTGAACTGGTGTAAGACACTAGTCCAGCCTCAGCTCAGTATTGTGTACCGTTCTGGGCATCACATTTCAAGAGAAATGCCAGGAAATGAGAGAAAGTGCAGAAAATATTGAGGAGACTGATTCCAGGGATGGGGAACTTCAGTCACGTGGACAGATTGGAGAAGTTGGGACTCTCTTCATTAGAGAAGGCTGAGAGCTGTTCAAAATCATACAGGGAGTGGACAGGGAGAGACCGTTCCCATTGGTGGAAGGATTGGGAATGAGATGGTCGCACTCTAGGGTCATTGCCAAAAGAAGCAATGGCGAGATAAGGAGAAACCTTTACACACAGTGGGTGGTTAGGGTCTGGAATGTACTGCTTGAGAGCGTGATGGAGGCAGACTCAGTCGAGGGGGGACGGGCACTAAATGAATTGCCCATTTGGAGAGCTGTCGCTACTACAATGCACCAAACGGATCCCTTCTGTGTTGTAACCACTCTGCATATTTGAATGCATACTTTCAGTCTGACTCCAGTGCCTTTGATTGGTTGGTTGGCGTGTTGGTTTCATGTCCTCACTCCCTGGTGCATGTGGGGAGTGGGGGGGTTGGGAGTGCTGGGGGTGGGGAAGAAAATCCAAGGAGTTTCAGAGGTGCGAGACAGCAAAGGTGAAGGACAGATTGACAGATTGGATCCATGAGAGTCAGCAATGGAGCAGAATCAGAGAACTGTTCCAATCATTGGCACATCATCTTTGACATCAAAACCTTCAAGAAGATGGACTGGCAGGTAACTGGGGAGAGCAATGAGAGGCTGGAAGAGAATGGGAAAGGATAGGAGGATAGAATGTGAATTGAATAAGTCCCAATACCCACCCCACCCCATCCAAGTTTTTAAAAATTCCTTCATGGAATGTGGGCGTCACTGGCTAGGCCCCAGCATTTATTGACCGTCCCTAATTGCCCCGAGGGCAGTTAAGAGTTAACCACATTGCTGTGGGTCTGGAGTCATATATAAGCCAGACCAGGTAAGGGTGGTAGATTCCTTAAAGGCATTAGTAAAGCAGATAGAAGCCCTACAGTGTGGAAGCAGGCCATTCAGCCCTTCGAGTCCACAGGGACCCTCCAAAGAGCATCCCACCCAGACCCACCCTGCTATTTTTGTAACCCTGCACTTCCCAAGGTTAGCCCACCTAGCCTGCACATCGCTGGACACCACGCAACAATTTAGCATGACCAATCAACCTAATCTGCACATCTTTGTGACTGTGGGAGGAAACCCACACAGACACGGGGAAAATGTGCAAACTCCACACAGACAATCACCCAAGGCTGGAATCGAACCCAGGTCCCTGGCACTGTGAGGCAGCACTACTAATCACTGAGCCACCCCAAATAGGCTTTTAATACAGTAGTTGCTATGGTCAACATTAACTGAAACTACTTGTCAGTTGCAGTTTTTATTAAGTGAAGTAAACTCATCCAGAAGTTATGGTAGAATTTGAACACCCACCTCTGAATTACAAGTAACATGCCCACTGTACTATCATGCCTTGTACAAATACACCCACAGGCACAGAAAGCAATGCAGACACATTTACACATGCACAGAACCTAATGTAAAAATTGAACATACAATACAGGAGTAAATGCAAAATTACCTGGGGACCCAAGTCTATAGACACAATGCACAAGCATATCCCCAGGAAAGAATATAAATACATTCACAGATACGTATGTACATGACTCACCTTCACAGCCAATTCGGTCAGAACATGAGTTATTCTGAATTAAATAAAACATTAGCAGAAACGTTAATTAGTTCTGATACAGCTTTGTGACTGACAGAAATCCTCATACGAAACACACAGGTATAACTGCAGATAATTTATTTGTGACTGTGAAGTCTCCAGCCCCTTACGAACAATGTAATAATTTGTCAATCCATGTCCTTTAAATCAAAATTTGTTCCATTTCGTAAGTTTACTTTTTCAAAACTCAAAATCACCCAGCCCTGACAAAATTTTGTCTTAGTTAGACACAATTGCATTACCGGGAGGATAAACCTTTTTCAGGGTTTTAACTCAGTGATACTGAAGGAATGGAGATATATTTCCAAATCAGGATGGTGAATGGATTGGAGGGGAATTTGCAGGGTCTGGTGTTACATCTATCTGCTGCCCTTTTCCTTCCAGATGACAGTGGCCATGGGGTTGGAAAGTGCTGTCTAGAGAGCTCATATGAATTTCTGCAGTGCTTCTCAGAGATGGTACGCACTACTGCGACGGAGTTGGTGGTGGATCTAGTGTCGATCTAGCAGACTGCTTTGTCCTGAGTAGTGTTGAACTTCTTGGGTGTTATTGGAGCTGCCCCCATCCAGGCAGCTGAGGAGTATTCCATCACTGGCCTGACTTGTGCCTTGTCCAAGGTGGACCTCCTTTGGGGAGTCAGGAGGTGAGATAATGATGGGAGCTATTGCCAAGGTTTGTGATGGGACCTAACCCTGTCCAGATAACAGTCCAGACAATACCATTGTTACACCTTGTTTGAGTGGCGATGCATGGGGTGCTTATTAACACACACCAGAGGATGGGGGAGGGGTAGTGGCTTCCATAATGTTATTCCTGTTATCTTCTGCTCTTTGGATTCAGATTAGTGGGTTGAATCCCTAGTGGAACAGAATGTACTCTCCAAAATAAGGCAAGTGGAATTCACGCACAGCCTTCAGTATTTTGTCAGGGAGGCTTTTTTTATGACACAAAGCTGAGGCCACAAACAGAGCGGGCCCTGCACGGTCAAATGTCAGCCTTGTCTATTCCTTTCATTTTTGGGAAGTGACAAGGCTGTCTCTCTTCAACATGTGACCCCCGACCCACCACCACCACCAACTCCAACACCACCAACTCCACCACCCAACTCCACCGCCCAACTCCACTACCACCAACTCCATCGCCACCAACTCCATCACCACCAACTCCATCACCACCAACTCCACTACCACCAACTCCATCGCCACCAACTCCATCGCCACCAACTCCATCGCCACCAACTCCATCACCACCAACTCCATCACCACCAACTCCACTACCACCAACTCCACTACCACCAACTCCACTACCACCAACTCCATCGCCACCAACTCCATCGCCACCAACTCCATCACCACCAACTCCATCACCACCAACTCCATCACCAACTCCACTACCACCAACTCCACTACCACCAACTCCATCGCCACCAACTCCATCACCACCAACTCCATCACCACCAACTCCATCATCACCAACTCCATCACCACCAACTCCATCACCACTAACCCCACTACCACCAATTCCATCACAACCAACTCCACCACCACTAACTCCACTACCACCAACTCCATCACCACCAACTCCATCACCACAAACTCCACTACCACTAACTCATCACAACCAACTCTATCACCACTAACTCCACCACCACCAACTCCACCATCACCACTCCATCACTACCAACTCCACCACCACCAATACCATCACCAACAACTCCATTACCACCAACTCCACCACGACCAACTCCATCACCACCAACCCCACCACCACAAACTCCACTACTATCAACTCCATCACCACCAACTCCACCACCACCCTCAGCACCAACTCCATCACCACCAACCCCATCATCACTAACTCCACCGCCACCATCTCCATCACCAGCAACTCCACCACCAACTCCACTACTATCAACTCTATCACCACCAACTCCACCACCAGCAATCCCCCACCACTAACTCTACCATCATCAACCTCATCACCACCAACTCCACCACCACCATCACAACCATCTCCACCACCACCAACTCCATCACCACCAATGCCATCACCAACTCCACTACCACCAATTTCACCACCACCATCTCCACCACCACCAACTCCACCAGCACCAACTCCACTACCACCAACTCCACCACTACCATTACAATCAACCCCATCACCACCAATCCCTCCAACACACCAACTCCATCACTAATACCTCTACTACCACAAACTCCACAACTCCATCACCACCAACTCCATCAATACCATGCCAATCACCTCCACCGCCACCAACTCCACCACCAGGAAATCCATCTCCAACTCCATCACCAATTCCACCACCACCAACTCCACCATCACCAACTCCACCACCACCAACTCTTATCACTACCAACCCCACCTGCACCAACTCCACACCACCAACTCTATCACCACCAACTCCACCATCAGCTCCACCACCACCAACTCTGACGCAACCAACTCCGACACCACCAACTCTGCCATTAACTTCACCACCAACTCCACCACCACTACTCCACCACCAACTCCATCACCACCAACACCATCGCCACCAACTGCACCATCACCAACTCCACCACCACAAATGCCATCACTGCCAATTCCACCACCACCATCACCACCAATTCCATTACCACCAACTCTAACACCACCAATTCCACCAACACCACCAACTCCATCACTACCAACTCCATCACCACCAACTCACCACCACCATCACCACCACCACCAACTCCATCCCCACCAACTCCATCCCCACCAACTCCACCACCACCAATTCCACCAGCACCAACTCCACCACCACCAATTCCACCAGCACCAGCTCCACCACCACCAATTCAACCACCACCAACTCCACCACCCCAACCCACCTCAATTACTCACCTCCTGGCCTGAGAAAAATCGTGCTGGCTGCCTGGATTGTTCTAGAATATACCTCAGCCTTCTCACTGGGCTCAGTTGCTCTGTCAGGAGCTTGGCAAGATTTTTACGCTTAATGGAACCCAGCAAAACCTTTGACTCTGGAAAAGAAAATTAAAGGAAACTTTGTTTTACCTCCTTTACAATCTTGTGCTCATCCCAGATTTGTCCTCTTGCTGACTATTTCTCCTTTAAGGATTTGGCTGAGGTCTCACACTCACACCACTTAGCATCTCCCCGAATGGATTAGTATCTGCTGGGGTAGGGTTCTACCAGAATGGCAGCCCTTCTCAATCTTGCCCTTGCTAGTAAAAGATGAAGTCAGCCCCTCAATGCTGGGGATTGCCTTAGGCCTCAGGGCTGGCATCTGCCACGTAATGTAGAATGTCCTTGGGAGTAGCTAACATCACAGGGAATTATATACATCAGGCACATGGCACAGAAATGGGTCAATCAGCCCAACCAGTCCACGCCATTATATCTGCTCCGCTTGAGCTACTCCCTGTCTTTCCTTATCTCAATCCCACCCTCTATTGTCTCCTCCCTCACAATTCTAGCTGGTATTCATTTCTTGTCGGAATGAGTGTCACATTCACACCGCCCTCTGGATGCGGAAGTTTCTCCTGAACTCCTGAATGGATATCTCGGACATTATCTCACACTGAAGTACCCCTTGTTCTGATCTTTCCTGCATGATTCTCTCTGTCTCCACTTTCAAAGACCTCTTCTGGAGGACCTCTATGAACAGTATAGATGTTCAGCTGGTCCATTCTTTCCCGATATGAAAAGGCACGCACTTCTGGTATTATTCTGTGTAAGTTTCCACTACTCCCCTCCACTGCCTTTCTATCCTTCAGAAAAATAGGGTCACCAAAATTGTCTGCGGGTCCTCACTCTGTGCACCAAGGACTGGCATCTAGCCTTCTGCAGAAACATTCAACCAAAAGCTGAAATAAAGGTAATGGATGTCCGCCCGGATTATGCAGCATCGTCGCTACTGATTGAAAT
The DNA here is from genome assembly GCF_037043375.1 of Chiloscyllium plagiosum. Taxonomy (NCBI): domain Eukaryota; kingdom Metazoa; phylum Chordata; class Chondrichthyes; order Orectolobiformes; family Hemiscylliidae; genus Chiloscyllium; species Chiloscyllium plagiosum. Next base: position 10,598,731 of record NW_028270182.1, read on the forward strand.
TCCTTCCACATGGGCAGGTAAAGGACTGTAGGTAGCTAGGAGGAGGCCACCTTTCCTCTCAGCCTGTTCTGTCATTCAATCAGATTGTTACTCAACTCCATTTTCCCTCCTTGGCTCCACAGTAGGGAGAGATGGTCCCTTAGTGAGAATGTTATTGGATTAGCCAAAAGCCTGGGCTAATGCTTTGGGAACAGCGGATCAACCCCAGCTGGTGGAATCAAATGTCAATAAATCTGGAAGTCTCAATAATGGCAACTGTGACAACAATAATTACTTGTTGTAAGAACCTGCCCAGTTCATTCATGTTCTTCGGGAACGACCTTACCTGGCCTGGCCTTCACATGATACCAGACCCTCTGAAGTGACTGAGCCACTTGGATCAAGGGGCAATTAAGGATGGCCATCAATCCTGGCCTTGCTAGTAATACTCACACTCCATGAAAGAGTAAGGAATCATAACTAAAATTGATCAAAACCAAATTTGAAATTTTTAAACCATATTGAATCTGCCTTGTTCCGATGGTGAGATCTCCACAATTGACGCCCTCGATTGCTACAGAATTGTTTGATATTCACATGGCTATGGATGTGTGTGTGTGTGTGTGTGTGTGTGTTGGGGGGTGTGTCCCAACAGAGGTACCTGTTGAGTCAACAAGAGGGAATTGTTTCAGCTCTGTGTTCTTCAGCAGGTTTCGGATGTCTTTGTATTTCAGGTCCTTGGCCAGGTATTTCAGGTCTGTCACCATAAAGTCCTCTGCGTAGATATCGTGAGCCCTGAAATAAGAGCCCACATGTTCAAGGTGCTCAAACCTGTAAAAGCCTAGTCATCAACAAACTGTTTCCTGGCTTCTCATTTCTTTACGTTGCCCCCATCACTCCTGCAGAGTCTCATGGGACTTCAGTACTGCAGCTAACTGTAAACCTGGACTGGTCAGCAGGGTCCGGCTATTTGCCTGCAAGGTGCGTCACAGCCAAGTCGTGAGCAGGCACCATGTGTGTGTGGATGTGCACTCACAGAGACACAAACAATTGTGAATGAAGCTGATTACTGGGCAATCATACAATCATGGAATCGCGAGATCATACGATCATAGGATCCCTACAGTGCAGAAAGAGGTCATTCAGTCCACCCACCCTCCAAAGAGCATCCCATCCTGACCCAGCCTCCTACCCTATTCCAATCATCAACAAACAGGCCTCTATGATGGAGGGAAGGTGATTGATGAACACGGTTAAACTTCAGACACTGCTCCCAGGAACTTTTGAAGTGATGTCCTGAGATGATTGGCCTCCAACAGTAACCCCCCCCACCATCCCTTTTGCCAGTTCTGACCCTAGCCAGTGCCACATTTGCCCCATCTTAACCAATCCTGGGGGCTGAATATTCACCAATGCCCCCCACCAATTCCCCCCACCAATTCCCCTTCCCTGCCCCCCCACCCCACCCTCCGTATAACTTGCAGTGCCTTTCCCAAATCTCAAAGTGCTTTCCAACCGAGGAAGGACATTGGTGGTGCAGTCACTGCTGTAAAGTAGGAAATGACAACAGCCAATGTGGGCACAGGAGGATCCCAAAACCAGCATTATGATGGCAACCAGACAATCTGAGATTTGAGGCTTTTTGTCAGAGAAACCAGGGAGAATAGCGTCTTCCAACACCCAGTGGAGCAGACGGTCAGCTGTGCCGTAATTGAATGGTGAATCAGGCCCAATGGGCTGAATGGCCTATTTCTCTTGCTCTGTTCCTTTTCCAGTAGTGCCATTTGTGTTCCATCTGAGATGGCAATCAGAGGCATGATTTAATATTTAACACGCAAGACGACACCTTTGACAGCGAAGTGTTGGAGCGTTACGCACTGGGTTATGTGTTCAAACCTCCATTAAAAGCTCCATCATCAATTTGGAGCCCACACACAACTGAGCTAGACTGAGCGTGACTCACCAGCCCCAGACAGATGCACGACACAGGCATGTAGATTCTTTCCCTTACCCGCTCTTCCCCACCGTCAGCTTGGGCAGGTAGGGAAGCTTCTTCACGATGACTATCCCATCGAAGAAAGATGGCTGGGATCGCTGGCTGATCACGTTGGCGACCAGCACAGCGATGAGAACCGGCAGGATATGGGACATCTGCCCTGTCAGCTCGAAAACCAGCACAGCGGTGGAGATGGTGTGGGTGACTGCCCCGGAATAGGCTGCAGCCCCTACAGAGAGGGAGAGAGAGCGCCACACACACAGTAAGAGACAGGAAATCATCCAAATGTCCTTCATTGGACGTAGGGAACCCGTATCCCATTTGAGTACCTCTGAAAATACACTCACGTGGTTGAAACAAACACAAAAATAGTTGGGAAAGCTCAGCAGGTCTGGCAGCATCTGTGGACAAAAGGCAGAGTTAACAGCGGTCTCCTCTACATTGGGGAGACTGGGCGCCTCCTAGCAGAGCCCTTTAGGGAACATCTCCGGGACACCCGCACCAATCAACCACACTGCCCCATGGCCCAACATTTCAACTTCCCCTCCCACTCTGCCGAGGACATGGAGGTCCTGGGCCTCCTTCACCACCGCTCCCTCACCACCAGACGCCTGGAGGAAGTACGCCTCATCTTCCACCTCGGAACACTTCAACCCCAGGGCATCAATGTGGACTTCAACAGTTTCCTCATTTCCCCTTCCCCCACCTCACCCTAGTTCTATACTTCCAGCTCAGCATGTCCCCATGACTTGTCCGGACTTGTCCTACCTGCCTATCTCCTTTTCCACCTATCCACTCCACCCTCTCCTCCCTGACCTATCACCTTCATCCCCTCCCCCACTCACCCATTGTACTCTATGCTACTTTCTCCCCACCCCCACCCTCCTCTAGCTTATCTCTCCATGCTCCAGGCTCTCTGCCTTTATTCCTGATGAAGGGCTTTTGCCCGAAACGTCGATTTCAAAGCTCCTTGGATGCTGCCTGAACTGCTGTGCTCTTCCAACACCACTAATCCAGAATTTTGGATCTAGTGACCCTTCTTCACAACCATCCTGAAGAAAAGTCAATGGACCTGAAAGGTCAACTCTGCTTTCTGTCCACAAACTCTGCCAGACCTGCTGAGTTTTCCCAGTAATTTGTGTTTGCGTTTCTGTTTTCTAGCATCCACAGTCCTTTGCATTTTTTTTTACATGTATTGTTGATGTTTTCCATCTTTAGGTTGTCAGGACAGGTGCCAAACTTCAAAGGGAACGATAACTTTTCATGTATGAAAAAAGGTTGCTGATTAGTTGGCAAGTCAACACCAATTTGGCTGAGGCATTCAAGGAACTACTGTTTAATTCAAAAATAGTGCAATACCTGGACATGTTCCTCCTGCCTGCAGAGGAGAGGTACCTTCATTTGAACATATGTAGCACATAGCAATCTCAAGTAAGCCACTTTTCTAGCCTGACTCATTTTCCCACTGTTGACAGAAGCTAATATACACCAAAGGTAGTTTTAATTACTATGCTGCTGAAAGTCGAAGAGGAGTCAGCAATGAGGCCACGTACCCGGAGGTTACAATGTTATAAATAAGGAGAAAAGGTTCTGCAGTGTCTATTGCTGTCAGGATTAAAGGCAGTTGAATCTTGGAAATCCTGGCTCTGAGGGAATACTCAGAATCTGGCAACGACATTGTTAATGTTTCCATTTGGGATTTTGCCTGAATGGGATAGTTACTCCCCTTTTCAGCTGTTGGTCTGTGTGTTTTTGGGGGAAAGTCCTTATTTTATGTTGAGGTGATGGTCCTTTAAGAACTGGATTTTTCTGAAAGGAGATCCCTTGAGAGGAAATGTAGTTTGCTTCTAGTAATTGAGCATCTGACCAAGTTGCCTGGGAGATAAACAATGGCAAAGCAGTAATGAGAGCAGGAAGTTGATTCTAAGGAAGGATGTTGTTCCCTTTCTAGTGTAGAATCCCCTACAGTGTGGAAGCAGGCCATTCAGCCCATCATGTCCACACCAACCCTCCAAAGAGCATCGCACCCAGACCCACTCCTACTCCATAACCCTGCATTTCACATGGTTAAGCCACCCAGCCTACACATCCCTAGATACTATGGGGCAATTCAGCACAGCCAATCCAGCACATCTTTGGACTGTGGGAGGAAACAAGAGCACCCGGAGGAAACCTGCATAGACACTGGGAGAATGTGCAAACTCCACACAGACAGTTGGTTAAGGCTGGAATTGAACCCAGGTCCCCAGCGCTGGGAGGCAGCAGTGCTAACCTCTGAGCCATCGTGCTGCCCGATTTAGTTTTGGTTTGGAACAACTCTTTTCAGCAGAATTAGTTTGAAATTCTGCGTGATGGTTGAAAGTGTTAAAGAACAAGGCTGCATACTTGAAACAGCGAGTTGGATTCTGGAATAGCCAAGCCCTGAAGAGAGAGAACGAGAGAGAGAAAGTTCTAGATGGAAGATTTGGCTGTTAAAGTTATTGGGCCCAGGAGAGTTCTGACCCAAGGTGGCTGCGTTTAAGATCCAGACTGTGGGACAGAAGGAGAAACAGCTTTGCCAAGGTTTTAGGCAATTAATTTCACTCATAATGCAGAAGTATCTATAACAGGTGCCTGGTCGATAATGCCATTTTAACCACCAAAGGCAAGTCGCCAATATTTTGGGGCTGTGGTGCGAGGAGTCAGGAAAGAAGTTCATGATCATGATTTTTATATATCTGTCTGAGAGGGACCCCTGCTTAACATCTGGCCAGAAAGACGGACCTCCAGGAGTGAAGCAGTCCCTCAGTACGGCACTGGAAGAGTCAGCCAGACTTGAATATTAATTACTTACATTACATTATTGCATTGCTTATTATAGTTATCATAATTATTGCATTGTTTAAACTTATTTATAATTATTACATTATATTGTTGCATTGCTTATTATAGTTATCATAATTATTGCATTATCTATAATTATTACATTATATTATTGCATTTTTTTTATAGTTATCATAATTATTGCATTGTTTATACATTGAATAAGTTCAAGACAAGGTTCGATAGATTCCTAGATACTAATGATATCAAGGCAAATGGGAATAATGCAGGAAAATGGCATTGAAGTAGATGATTAGACATGATCTGGAATTATAGAGAAGGCTTGAAGGGCTGAATGGCCTGGTTTCTATGAATTATGTTCTCTAGTCTCTGGACAGGGTCTGAACCCACAACACTGCTTCCCACAGCGACCGCACTCCACAAGTGAGTCATTCATTGTTGAATGCTTCTAGAGGTCCTGAGGAGGTTTGTATCCTACATTCAAGGCAGTGCCGTCAGGGATGGAAATATTAGGGTGTGAACTCAGCATTTTGTTGGCTCTGAAATATGTGGAGGATGGCAGTGTGAACTAGTCCACACAGCATGGGAACACTACAGCAATTAGTAACTTCCGCACCTGTTATCAAAGGGGGTTTGAGAAGACGGCTATTTGGGAATCTAAACAGTTGCAATAAAACATAGAGTCGTACAAAACAGAAACAAACTCTTTGGTTTAACTCGTCCATGCCAAGTTTCCCAACTAAATGAGTCCCATTCGCCTGTGTTTGGACCATATCCCTTTAAACCCTTCCTCTTCAAGTACCTGTCCAAATGTCATATGAACCATTCTCTGTGTGAAAAAGTTGCCCCTCAAGTCCCTTTTAAGCCTTTCCCCTCTCACCTCAAACCTATGCCCTCTAGTTTTGAACTCCCCCACCCTACAGATAAAAAACTTTGCTATTCACCTTATCTATGCCCCTCATGATTTTATATGCCTCTATAATGTGCAATGATATAAAACATACTGAGACATCACCACTAATGGCAACAGTGTTTATCGATAAGATGCACTGCAGCAACTCACTAAGGCTCTGTCAACAGAACCTTCCAAACCCATGACTTCTCACACCTAGAAGGACAAGGGTTGCAGATACATGGGGACCACCATCACCTGCAAATTCCCTCCAAACCACTCAGGTCCTGACTGGGCGATACATCACCATTCCTTCAAGGTCACTGGGCCAAAATCCTGGAACTCCCTTCCCGAACAGCTTTATGGCTGTCCCTACATCTTGCTGTGGTTAAAGAAGGCAACTCACCATCACCTTCTCCAGGACAATTAGGGATGGACAGTTAGTAGTGGTCCAACCATTGACGGCATGGGTTTCGACAGAGAGGAAAGCTCCCTGTACACTGCCTCCCATCAAACACTCCCCAGGAGAGTGACAGCACATGGTTAGATACAGATTAAAGCTCCCTCTACACTGTCCCCCATCAAACACTCCTAGGATAGGGACAGCACAGGATTAGATACAGAGTAAAGCTCCCCCTACACTGCCCCCCACCATCAAACACTCACAGGACAGTGACAGCATGGGGTTAGATACAGACTAAAGTTCCCTCTACACTGTCCCCCATCAAACACTCCCAGGATAGGACAGCATGGGGTTAGATACAGAGCAAAGCTCCCTCTACACAGCCCCCCATCAACCACTCCCCAGGAGAGTGATAGCAAGGGGTTAGATACAGATTAAAGCTTCCTCTACACTGTCCCCCATCAAACACTCCCAGGACAGGTACAGCACAGAGTTAGAAACAGAGTAAAGCTCCCTCTATATTGCCCCCATCAAACACTCCCAGGACAGGGACAGCATGAGGTTAGGTACAGAGTAAAGCTCCCTCTACAGTGTCCCCCCCATCAAACACTCCCAGGACAGTGACAGCACAGGGTTAGATATAGAATGAAGCCTCCCCTTACACTGCCCCCTGCCATCAAACACCCTCAGGACAGTGACAGCACAGGGTTAGATACAGAGTAAAGCTCCCACTATACTGCTCCGCATCAAACAATCCCAGGACAGGAACAGGGACAGCAACGGGTTAGATATGGAGTAACGCTTCCTCTACATTGCCCCCATCAAACACTTCCAGGACAGTGACAGCACGGGGTTAGATACAGAGTAAAGTTCCCTCTACACTGTCCCTCATCAAACACTCCCCAGGACAGATACAGCAGGGGTTTTGATACATGCGGTGAACGAATAAGAAGAGACCAATCCACTATTACACCATGTTGGGTCAGACGACCAGAGGCTCGGACCACTTGAAAGGAGGTCAGGCAGATTGAAAGACAGGGAGGCAATCGAAGGAAAGTCCAGCGCTTGGGGCCTAGGTAAAAATGCAGCAATTAAAGTAGGGACACTGAGAAAAGCCAGAGTTGGAAGATTTCATAAACGTGTGGTACTGGATGAGATTAAAAAGAGTGGGTGACGCCATGGAATAATCTTTCAAACAAGGATGACAATTTAAGTAGAGACATGTTGCTCAACAAAATGTCAATGGAGGTCAGTGTGAACATGGGAGTGTGGCACTTGGTGCAATTCATAATACAGAGAGTGGAGATTTGGATGGGCTCCTGTGTAGGGAGAGGATTGAAGGAAATCAGTGAGACTAATAACCTGTTCCAGAAAATGCTCATTTTTTGTGACATCATTCAAAGGTTACTGAGGTGGATTATAACTCCTAATTTTTGCCAAAGTACAAAATTATATACACCCAGTCACCTGCCAATGCATAACCTGAAGGAGTGATTTTGATGTGAATTCCTTCTGAAATGATTCCTTCCGGAAAGATCTTGGCCATTATCTCCCCATACAGCCGCCCAAGGCCTGCACCTGTGGAATAGTGAGAGTTTTAGGATTGCAACAGAAATCTGAGCCATTCAAACACCCCCAAGACAGGGACAGCACAGGGTTAGATACAGAGTAAAGCTTCCTCTACATTGTCCCCCATCAGACACTCCCAGGACAGTGACAGCACGGGGTTCGATACAGTGTAAAGCTACCTCTACACTGTCCCCACTAAACACTCCCAGGACAGGGACATTACGTGGTTAAGATACAGAGTAAAGCTCCCTCTACACTGTTCCCCCCATTAAACACTCCCAGGACAGGTACAGCACAGGGTCAGATACAGAGTAAAGCTCCCTCTCCCAGTGTGTGTTGCACGGGTTAGATACACAGAACAGCCCTGTCAATAATCTAGTAAAGTAGTGGAAAACTTATCATGTATAGTGTACCTTCACACCGCTAAACTCTAACATTTCATATAAATCCGATTCATAGTTTTAGCCTGTTGCAGCACTGGGATTACAGACTGGCTAGAGATTACTGTGCTCCACACTTGGTAAGTTACTGTGATCAGAGTTATTTGTTCGAAACTAACTAGACCGACACAGCGTGACAGTGTGCAGGAGGTGCAGATCTTCATAGAAACAGCTCACATGGGGGAATACTACTAAAACAATGACCCGCAGTTACACACAGCACGCAGTGGTAAAGAGTTTTGTTCTTAATAATGGATCATTTTTGGAGTGCTTACCATAGACAAAAACAGGTAGAAAGTAACCTGCAGGAACAACCATCGTCGTAGCCAACAGCAGCATGAAGAACTAAGGTAAAATGAAAGAAATATTAAAAACAAGAGGAGTTAGCCCTGGCTCCCTTAGCTCCAATTGATTGCCTTCAGAGATCACTTTCAGATCCTTGGTTACATATACTCTTGGCTGATGCACCTGATTGAGTGAGGTGCCTTTTGCTTTTGAGTGAGACCTTACTCCTGTCCTCTCAGGCAGATATAAAAACAGCCTGTGGAAGTGCTATTGTAGCAGGCCATTCAGCCCCTTGAGCATACTCTACTAAGATCGTGATTGATCTGGTTTCAGCCTCAATTCTCCGCACCTGTTCGACCTTTCACACCCTTATCTATCACAAATATTAACTAATCTAGCTGGGACAGCAGGGGCTCAGTGGTTAGCACTGTTGCCTCACAGCACCAGGGACCCAGGTTTAATTCCAGCCTCGGGGAACCATCTGAAGTTTGCACATTCTCCCTGTGTCTCCTCTGGATGCTCCGATTTCCTCCCACAGCTCAAAGATGTGCAGGTTAGCTGGATTGGCCATACCAGATGCCTCATACTGTGCAGGTTAGCCACGGGAAATGCAGGGTTGTAGGGGAGTGGGACGCTCTTTGGAGGGGTGGTGTGGACTTGATGGGCTGAATGGCCTGCTTCCACAGTATGAGATTCAAAGAGCCAGCTTCCACCCCCTTTTGGGGAGAAAATTCCTCAGATGAAAAACCCTCCAAGAGGAAATCATTCTCCTGTTGGTATTCTTCCCCTAGGTTCAGTTCTCTCACGAAAGGAAACATCCTCCTGCCCAGGTTCCCTCAGGATCTTGTATGTTGCAATAAGGTCAACTCTGGTTCTTCTAACCTCCAATGGGTAAAAATTCAGACTGTTCATCCTTTCTTCATAAAGCAATGAGTTCAGTCCCTCGCAGCAATCAGGCTCACAGTTATCCTTCAGTTAACAGCACCATTGGAAGTTATGGTGGATTTTACGCAAACTTGGAATCTAAAGTTTATTTGTTTCGCAGAATCAGGTCATCTCCTGAGACCTTTGCAAATGATGCATGGGTTCCAGATCCAAATATCATTGGGTGAAAGATACACTATGCAAAACACACAAGTGGGAAATCTGAAATCAGAAGGGTCATTCAGTGCTGAATTCAATTTTTGTTCCTTCAAGGCCATTAACCCACAGTGTAGGAGTCATGAGCAGTAGCAAACACTAACGATGGATGACTAAGGTTTGTTTAAATTTTATGATCTAACATTTATTAAATTCCCAGCCCTATAAATATTGGAAAAGCAGCTGAAGCTGTCAGTTCATATTACCTAGGAGAAAGTGAGGACTGCAGATGCTGGAGATCAGAGCTTAAAAAATGTGTTGCTGGAAAAGCGCAGCAGGTCAGGCAGCATCAAAGGAACAGGAGAAACGATGTTTCGGGCATAATCCCTTCTTCAGGAATGAGGAGGGTGTGCCAAGCAGGCTAAGATAAAAGGTAGGGAGGAGGGACTTGGGGGAGGGGCGCTGGGAATATGATAGGTGGAAGGAGGTTAAGGTGAGGGTGATAGGCCGGAGAGGGAGTGGGGGCGGAGAGGTCGTGAAGAAGATTACAGAGGAGATGACCTGGGGGGGTGCAGTGAGAGAGGGACTCACTGAGATCCTTGTAGAGGAAGGCATCCTTGCAAGAGGATTCACAGTAGGAGAAAGTGAGGACTGCAGATGCTGGAGATCAGAGCTATCCTGACCTGCTGCGCTTTTCCAGCAACACATTTTTAAGTTCATATTACCTGCTGGACTCCTCTGATTGGCGAGTCATCTGGTATTTAGAAAAATAAATTCTATCTGTTCTGATGAATCCTTTTTGATATTTGTCAAGGGCTGATAATTGATGTCATTGTGAATGCTTGCCTGGATTTCAAAAGCTACTTGTTCAGCTTTGTGAGGATGTGTGGGGTTGATATTATTTTGGTTGTTAGTTTAAAGTGACTATTAAAGGATTATCTGCCCCCGATGTGGATTTTAAACAGAATTTTATTTTTATAACTCATCGAATATTTCATGGGATTTTAAATCTTTAGATAGGTTTTGTGAATGGAAGATTCTTTTCAATATCATACGCGTGTGAGAAATAGCTGCCTTAAGTTGTCAGAAGTTTATTTTTTTTCATCTCCACGAAGCCTCTGAAGTTCATCCATTGCGAATACGGAATAAGTGGCTATGAAATTGGCATGGGAGTTTGAGTTGGTAAGAAGACTGGCATGGGGAATGGGGGGAGTGCCCAAGGACTGTTAGTGGTTCTCAGTCAGGCCATTGTTTATTACCAATAGTGATGGTACGCCACCATCTTGAACCACTGCAGTCTGTGTGGTGATGGATGCGCCCACAATGCTGTTAGGGATAAAGTTCCAGGGTTTCGCCCCCGCGACACTGATGGAACAGTAATATATTTCCAGGTCAGGGATGGTGTTTCTATGCGTCTGTTGCTCAGAGGGCACAGCTTTGGAAGGTGCTGCCAAAGTCTTGGTGAGTTGCTACGGTGCACTTTTTCGATGGTGCATACTGCTGCCACTGTGTGACACAGAGCCATCAGACCCTTCGGTCCAACTAGACTACCCCAACCAAGTTCCCAAACTAAAGTAGTCCCATTTGCCTGCTCCTGGCCCAGATCCCACCAAACCTTTCCAATTTGTGTACTTATCCAAATGTCTTTTAAACATTGTAACTGTGTCAGCGGTATAGGCAGTGAATGTCCAAAATGGTAGATGGGATGTCAATCTAGTGAACTGCTTTGACTTGGATGGTGTCAAACTTCTTGAGTGTTGTTGGAGCTGGACCCATCCAGACAAGTGGGGAATATTCCATCACACACTTGTGAATTGTGGACTGGCTTTGGGAGACAGGAGGTGATTTACTCACCACAGGATTCCCCATTGATCTGCTCTGGTAGCTGCGGTGTTTATCCAGTTCAGTTTCAGTTTCTGGTCAATTTAATGATATACTTGCATTGTCCTACATAGCAAAGGGTTGGTTCCTGGGATCAGGGAGAGTCGTCCTATAAGAGGAATTGACATTCTCCGGAGTTCAGAAGCGTGAGAGGTGTTTTAAGTGAAATGTACAAGATCCTGTCAAGGTTGACAGAGGCTGTCTGTGGAAACTAAAACACGGGGCTGCAATCTCAGGATAATGGGTTGATCATTTGGGACAGGGATGAGGAGAAATTTCTTTATTTAGAGGTTATAAATTGTTGGAATTGTCTACACCAGAGGACTGCAGATAGTCCATTGTGGTAACTATTTAAGCCTGAGATAGACAGACCTCTCAGGGCATCTTGGGATATGTGGGAAGTGGGAAGACATAGCTGAGGCAGAAGATCAGTCATGATGGCATTCACTGGGGGAGCAGGATCAATGGGCTGAATGATTTACATCTGATCCAATAACTTATGTTCCTGCACAGACCAGGACCATACCTCAGATCAAAGCAACTTCAAATCTCATTCTTTCTGAACTGCATTTTGTTTTGTCACTGAAACAGAAATCATTTATTTACCTTTAGGATGATAAAGAACGTCAACATCTCCAGAGATGAAAGTCTCATGTGGGTCCATTGAAGCCAGTTGGCATTATAGGTCGGGGCAGGAGGCTGCCTGGTGTTGTTCTCCAGCATCTGCTCATCGGAACCCCAGGTACGATTGTCAAAGAATGTTTCCAAATGTTCCTTCATCGAGAGCTGTGAGAAAAGGACTTGTGCTCAAAATAGAGAGATTACTTCAGCATTGACCAATGAATCTGCTTTCTATCCATACTGTGGTAAAGATCAGATGGTGGGCATCCTTCCAATCACCTTTAATTCTGACATGCCCCTTTATAATGAAAGGTGTCTCTGTAAACTTGTCAGATTGTCATCACATCTCACCAACCTATCCATTGGAGGTGCTGCTGCATCGCTACTGACTAGAGTGTGTAAACAGAGCATCGTAGGATGGCACAGTGGCTCAGGGGTTAGCATGGCTGCCTCACAGTGCTAGGGAACCAAGTTCGATTCCAGCCTCAGGTGACTAAGTACAGGAGTCGGGAGGTCATGTTGCAGCTGTACAGGACATTGGTTAGGCCACTGTTGGAATATTGTGTGCAATTCTGGTCTCCTTCCTATCGGAAAGGTGTTGTGAAACTTGAAAGGGTTCAGAAAAGATTTACAAGGATGTTGCCAAGGTTGGAGGATCTGAGCTATAGGGAGAGGCTGAACAGGCTGGGGCTGTTTTCCCTAGAGTGTCGGAGGCTGATGGGTGACCTTATAGAGGTTTACAAAATTATGAGGGGCATGGATAGGATAAATAGACAAAGCTTTTTCCCTGGGATCGGGGAGTCCAGAACTAGAGGGCATAGGTTTAGGGTGAGAGGGGAAAGATATAAAAGAGACCTAAGGGGCAACGTTTTTCACACAGAGGGTGGTATGTGTATGGAATGAGCTGCCAGAGGATGTGGTGGAGGCTGGTACAATTGCAACATTTAAGAGGCATTTGGATGTGAATAGGAAGGGTTTGGAGGGATATGGGCTGGGTGCTGGCAGGTAGGACTAGTTTGGGTTGGGATATCTGGTCGGCATGGACGGGTTGGACCGAAGGGTCTGTTTCCATGCTGTATATCTCTATGATTGTATGACTCTATGACTGTCTGTGTGGTGTTTGCACACTCTCTCCGTGTTTGTGTGGGTTTCTTCTGGGTGCTGTGTTTTCCTCCCACTGTCCAAAGATGTGCAGGTTAGGGTGGATTGGCCGTGCTAAATTGCCCCATAGTGTGCAGGAATGTGCAGGCTAGATGGGTTAGCCATGGGAAACGCAGGGTTACAGGAATAGGATGGGATGCTCTTTGGAGGGTCAGTGTGGACTCAATGGGCCGAATGACCAGCTTCCACACCGTGGTGATTCTGTGATAAGCTTTCCCATTGTAAAGAGCAATGTAGAAATTTGTAATGGGAGGACAGGAAGCCTGATAATAGAATAAGAAACAAGCTGCGTATGCCTGCCCTTGTCCAATTATGCACCACCCTCTCGGTTCTCTTCACTTGGAGTCTGGGATGCTTTCCCCAGACCATCTCCTCCTCCATGAACCACCACGAAAAGGCAATTTCAGCAAATTGACAAGAACAATGGCAAGGATATTTCAGTCTGTAATTCCTCCCACATAGTGTTACAGCAGAACTACAAGTCTGTCATTAAAGATTTGATTAAAATAATCACATTGCAAATCTCAAAAGTGTACATAATTTTTTAAAAAATTAACCAAGGAAGAAATTGTGCAATTCCCTTGTTGGTTGTATATTATTTGGATTTATTTTTTGGATAACACCAGTTTCTATGTTGCATTCATAATGGTCTTAAGGCCACCTGGCCCCTCGTTTAGCACTTGTGTGACCAGGAATTGTTAGTGGTTGGCTCGAATCCCGGAGGCTGTACCTGGTTTCTGACCCCAGAAGATCTGCCTCTCCCTACCTCAAAATCTAAAACGCCATCAACTAATAAAACCATCCAGAAAAGTACTGATCACAAAATCTCTTTTAGATGCTCCTGTGACTCCTGCCCCAAGCTTGCTCAAGGAGGTTACGGTTTAATTTCTGAATATGGCAGAGCAAGCAGAGACGGTTTGTGATCCTGTGCGTCTCTAGCATCAGTGAGGTGCAAGGATTGAGAGAAACTGGTCATGGGACAGATTCAGGTGTAAGCTTGCACTGAATCATTATGATGTCTGGTTTCGGATTTAACCAATGCTTCTGTCTGTCACTGGATTTTCGTTCTAAAATCTAGCAGCACTAAGATCTAACAGCATCGAATATAAAAGTTGGCCAATTAATTTATAGCTGTACAAAACTTTAGTTAGGCCACATTTGAGATATTGCAGTTCTGGTCGCCACCGTACCAGAAGGAGGTGAAGGCTTTGGAGAAGGCTCTGGCAGAGAAGGTTTACCAGGATGTTGCCTGGTCTGGAGGAGTTTAGTTACGTGGAGAGGTTGGATAAACTCAGATTGTTTTCACGGGAAAGGAGGAGGCTGATGGGAGACCTGATAGAGGTTTACAAAATTACCAGAGGTATGGATAGGATGGATAGTCAGAGGCTTTTTTTCCCCAGGGTGGAGAGCTCAACTGCAAGAGAACACAGGTTCAAGGTGAAAGTTTAGGCGGGAAATGGGAGGACAGTTTTCACACAGAGGGTGATGGGTGCCTGGAACACACTGCCAGTGGAGGCGGTGGAAGGAGGTATGTTGGCAACGTTTAAGGCATATCTTAATAGACACATGAACAGGAAGCAAACAGAGGAATAGAAACTGTGCAGGGCAATACATAGAAGGTTTAAATTGCACTGTATTGCATTGAAAGAAAGTTCATTGCTTACCCTCGAACCGATGTACTGGCCCACTCCATGGGGAAAAGTTACACTTGCCAATACAAGAGCCACAAATCCAGCGAATAGAATCTTACTGTGGAAACAAAAATACTGTTTTCTTTCTCAATATAAGACATAAAGTGAATGCAACAAAAATTCACCCAACTAATTCCTGGAAAACAGGATTGTCCTACAGGGAACAGCTGAGGAAGTTAAGCCTGTATCCTCTGTATTATGGAAGAATGAGAGGTGATCACAAAACCCTCAGACGTTTAACGTGACAAATGCAGGAAGGATGTTTCCCCCTGTTTGGTGGGGGATCCAAGCAGCCAGAGACACAGTCTCAGAATCAAGGGCAGGCAATTTCAGAGTGAGATGAAGAGGAGTTGTCTTCTTAGACTGGAAAGGCTGGAACCTTTTCCACTGGAGTGTCGGAGGCTGAGGGGTGACCTTCTAGAGGTTTCTAAAATCATGAGGGGTACGGATAAGCTGAATGACAAGCTACGTTTTTCCAGGGTGGAGGTGTTCAAAACTATGGGGCATATATTTAAGGTGAGAGGAGAAGGAGGGAAAAAGGACATGAGGAGTTAGCTTTTTAACACAGAGAGCGGTACCCTTGTGGAATGAACTGCCAGAGGAAGCGATAGACAGTTACAATCTTTACAAGACATTCGGATAAGTTCATGAGTAGGAAAGGTTTGCAGGAATATGGGCCACACATAGGCAGGTAGGACTGGTTTAGTTTGGGAACATGGTTAGCATGGTTGGACCGAAGGGTCTGTTTCCATGCTTTCATGACTCTAGGACTCAGATAGTGGAGAATCTTTGGAATTCTTTACTCCAGAGAGATGTGGAGTTCAGTTACTGAATATGTTCGAGACTGAAATCAATAGATATTTACATATTAAAAGACCAGGAGATATAGGCCATTCAGCCCATCATCTGTTCCAGCTTTCAATCATGGCTGACATGTTTCTCAACTCAATTCTCCTGCCTTCACCCCATAACCCTTGACTCCCCCTTACCAATCAAGAACCTATCAAACCTGAAAGCATCAAGGATATGGGATAAACCAGTGTTAAAGTAGGAGATCTGACATGATATCATTGAATGGCAGAGTGGGCTTGGATGGGCTGAGTAGCCTCCTCTTCTTCCCATTTCTCATGCATTCACTCAGCCCCCTGAACCCACTCCACCACTCAATAAGATTTGGGTCTGATCTTTCACCACATCTCCGCCTTCTCATCTGCTCTCTGCATCCCTTCATCACCTTGGCATCCAAAATCTATCGATTTTACCCTTGAATCAACTCATCGGCCCAGCTCTCTGAGATAGGGGATCCCAAAAATTTGCAATGCTCCAAGATAGTCATCCTTTGGGATGGACGTGAGTGCGGTTGAGAGAGTGCAGGGTAGACTTAGCAGGCAGGATTCAGAAATTTTAACTACAGGTTAGAAAAGGTAGAGTCATTTACCTTGGGATGAAGGAGCAATTCAGTTGAGGGGACAAGGTTATGATAGGCTTAGGTCAGATGGAAAGAAAAGTTGTTTCCATTGGTTGATAGTTCAAGGACTCAGGTGAGCATAGATTTAAGGTTTCACATTTCTGATGGACATGCTTCTATGTAGCAAACACAAATGAACTTGAGTTTGCTGGCCATGAAAGGTGTGGAAGTGGAGAAGTGAATGATTTCAAAGGAACCTGGGTGGATATATGAAGAAATAAACTTACAGGACCAGACGGATACAGCTAATGACTGGTCTGGTCATACAGAGAGCCAAATGTGAAATTGACAAAGAGCTTTGAAATTCCTTTGGGTTACCTACTTGTCAGCCATGAACCTGGAGATCTTTTTGTGGTTGGTCATAAATATGGTGAGGTTCCGGTGGCAAAACAGGTAGACACAGCACAGACATCCGCAGACGACCCTATGGGAAAGGTCCAGAGTAGGAGGTGATTCACAGCATGGACATTTCAGCTTTGTTTTATCTGCAGCAATTTTGTCACCAAAATTTCACTGCTGCACTCCATGGAAAAAAAAATAACAACTCCATACGTATTTATTGCCCATACCAGACAGCAGTCAAGAGTCAACGAAAATGCTGGGATCTGCGTTATGGTGGCTCAGTGGTTGACACTGCTGCCTTATGGCACCAGGGACCCAGGTTCGATTCCACCCTCAGGCGACTGTCTGTGTGGAGTTTGCACGTTCTCCCTGTCTCTGTATGGGTTTCCGCCCACAGCCCAAAGATGTGCAGGTTTGGGTGAATTAGCCATGGTAAATTGCCCCATAGTGTGCAAGTTAGGTGGATTAGCTGTGGAAAATGCAGGGTTATGGGGATGGGGGTGGGTCTGGGTGGGATGCAGTTTGGAGGTTTGGTATGGGCTCGATGGGCCGACTGACCTGCTTCCACACTGTGGGGATTCTCTGAGATCCCAGCAATGTGGTTGACTCAACTGCATTCTGGGATGGGCAATAAATACCAGTCTAGCCAGCAGCATCACCCTCATCCCAGGCAAGAACAGAAAAGAAAACTTTCCCAAGTCTACACATGAAGACAGAATATATGTTTCTTTGGCTCATATTTCCCGGAACAGATTGTTAGCCTGAGGCTCAAGCCTGAGACTAGAAGATTGTCCCACTCTTATCGCCTGCCAGAAGCATTTTGGAAAGATTAATGGGTTCATAATCGACTTGTTTGGCCGTCCTATGGTCACACCTTCCTTGGCCGTCCACCCCTGGAGTGCAACACGAACCTGGAGCCTCAAACAGACAGGGACGTTCCCCTAATGCCTCAAGACTACCCCCTTTCTCTGGGAAGAGTGAAACTTTTTCAAACTTACCCAAGAATGGCGAAGGAAAGGAATTCTGGCAGGTCAAAGGGGAATTCCACCTTCCAGTTGGTCGTGAAGAGCACAGCCACCGTTTCTGAGGGAACAGGAAGGTCCGGTTGACTGAACTCCACTCAAACTGTCTTCCCAGTCTATTGTCAGAAGGAAAACTCGGGACCAGAGCTGGGCACATTATACATAATTCAGCTTCGAGGGTGACACTATTAAGCATCCATTGCAACCTTCACTACCTGGAGGGACAGGAGCAGCAGGCACCTGGGAAACCCTAATCCCAGCCCAAAGTCCCCTCATAATCATACACACCATCCTGAGGTGGAAACAGACCACCATTCTTTCACCTTCACGGAGTAAAAATCCCACATCTGCCTGCCTCAGCAAAATGACTGACTCCAAAATGACCCAGTGAGTCACTCGGTTCAAAGGCAATGAGGGAGATGAACAACAGATTCTGGCCTTGCCAGAGATGTGCACACGTCCCATGAAAGAATGGACTAGAAGGAAACTGTATGTGTGTATTTACACCTCAAGGGCTGTTAAGATTCAAGAAAGCTGCTCACCACCACCTTCTCAGGGGATTTGTCCCCATGAATAAGAGCAATTGAAGTCAGATTTAAAGATTTACCCCATAGCTTGGGCGGCACAGTGGTTCAGTGGTTAACACTGCTGCCTCACAGTTAACAGGGATCCGAGTTCGATTCCACCCTCGGACAGCTGCCCGTATGGAGTTTGCACATTCTCCCCACGTCTGCGCAAGTTTCCTCCCACAGTCTAAAGATGTGTAGGTTAGGGTGGGTTGACCATGCTAAATTAACCATACTGCCCAGGGATGTGCAGGTTAGGGTGGATTGGCCGTATTGAATTGTCCCATAGTGCCCAGGGATGTGCAGGTTAGGGTGGATTGGCCGTATTGAATTGTCCCATAGCGTCCAGGGATGTGCAGCTTAGGGTGGATTGGCCGTATTGAATTGTCCCATAGCGTCCAGGGATGTGTAGGTTAGGGTGGATTGGCCGTATTGAATTGTCCCATAGCGTCCAGGGGTGTGCAGGTTAGGGTGGATTGGCCGTGCTAAATTGCCCCATAGTGCCCAGGGATGTGCAGGCTAGGGTGGGTTAGCCATTGGAAATGCAGCGTTACAGGGATTGGCGAGGATGCTGTTCAAAGTGTCAGCGTGGACTTTGCCACCTGGTAACAAGCAGCCGTGTTTCTTGCTTTGCACCCGAAGCCTAGACATTCAGTAACTCCAGAGCAGTACCGTGTTCGTTGTTTACCACAGCCAGCACCCGGAACATCAGAGCAGCACAGGTCGCAGCAAAGAACCCTCGCCAGTAATTCCGTACGGCAAAGTGAGTGGCTGTTGTCTCCACGCTGAACAGGACTCCTGGGGGAGGGAGAGAAGGGCAAAAAAGTTGTGTCTGTCACTGGAACAATTAGAACAATTCTACAGCTAATAATGGGACACAACACACCTCTTAACAGAGGCATCTCTCTCTTTCTCACTTACAGTGCCTGAGAATAGCGTGTTTTTTTCTTACCAGTGAGCATGGCCCAGTGGATAGCTCTTTGATGCCTGAATGCTGCTGCAAACAAGGGTCAGTGAAAACACTCGGTAGCTTAAAATGTTTCCGTTCTTCAGCAGCCTCCCCGTGAGTCCTCTACACCCTGCTCAGTGGCTAAAGCCCAAAAGCACACCCCACCCTTCATCTCGTCAATTTTCAGATGTTCTCCGCTGTGTGAATTCTGGGGAATTACAATGGATCATGCTGGGAGAAGGTTTGGAAAGTACTCCCCTGACCCCACACATGCTTATATAAACTCCTCTTCATCAGTACTCCTTGTGGTAACACTCTCTGGCAGGAGACGTATCTCCTGGTTCCCATTCTTATACTGAATGGCCTCTAGTTCTGCTCTTCCCCTCAAAGGAAATTCTCTCTCTACATCCACGCTGTGGAAACCTTTCATCATTTTCACGACCAACGTGAACCTTATCTTTTCGGGAGAAAAGAGACCCAGTCTGATCACCCTTTCCTGAAAGGATCTACGTTTGATTCCAGACTCTACTCTCTGAAATGGCAAATATAATGAGTAATGCTGATGGTGAGGAAGTAACATTTCTTGACCATTATCCTACATGCAGGAGCATGGCTTCACAAGAAGAGTCATATTGGACCGAAATCTGAATTCAGTTTCTCTTCCTCTCCGCAGCCTTCTGATGGTGCCAGACCTGCTGAGTTTCTCCAGAACATGTTTCTGATATTCTGGTTTTGGTCTTCACCAGGATTTTTGCCCATTAGGCCCCAACCCAATCACTGATGATACAGTCTGGCTATCAGAATATCACAAGTCATTCAGTTCAGTTATAGACAGTTCATAGAATCCCCTACAGTGTGGAAGCAAGCCATTCAGCCCATCAAGTCCACACCGAACCTCTGAAAAGAAACCCTCCCAGACCCAATGTCATATCCCTGTATTTCCCATGGTTAATCTAGCGAGCCTGCACTAAGGACAATTTAGCACAGTCAATCCACCTGACCTGCACATCTTTGGACTTTGGGAGCACCCAGACGAAACCCACGCAGACACAGGGAGAATGTACAAACTCCACAAAGACAGTCGCCCAAGGCAGCAACGCTAACCACTGAGCCACCATGCAACTAGGGATGGGCAACACGTACTGACCTTGCCATTGATGCCCATCCTATTTTGAACGTTGCCCTATGCCTTGATTTTCTTTTGCTAATACGGCATTGAGAACCGGCTGCAGTTCCTCTGCATCTGTTCAGCACAACTTCTTTGTTTCATCAATTCTATCTCCAAGATTGGCTTTGCTTCTCAACAGTCTAACTAACCTGGGTCACAGCTTGTAATGGCTTGTACTTTGTGCTTGTAAGTGCTATTACTCTTTATTTTCCACATAATATGTCAGCCCCTTATTTTGTATGTGTGGTTGACTTTTCGAAATATGAATCAGGAGCAGGATTAGGCCACTTGGTCTCTGCCATTCAATAAGATCGCAGTTGATCTGATTCCCACCGACTTCCAATAATCTTTCACCCCCTTATTTACCAAGAATCTATCCAGCTTATCCTTAAAAATATTCAAAGACCCTGCTGCCAATGCCTCTTGAGGAAGTCAAGTCGCCATAGAGTCTTATCGGACCACAGGACCGATAAGTCGTTCAGTTGTACCTGTCAGGCAGGGAGGAAAGGGTCGTGTGAGGGAGTCGTGGTTTAATAAGGAATTGGAATCCCTTGTTAAAGGGAAGAGGGTGGCCTATGTAAAGATGAGGTGTGAAGGTTCAATTGGGGCGATTGAGAGTTATAAGGTAGCCAGGAAGGATCTGAAGAGAGAGCTAAGAGCAGCAAGGAGGGGACATGAAAAGTCCTTAGTTGGTAGGATTAGGGAAAACCCAAAGGCTTTCTATAGGTATGTCAGGAATAAAAGAATGACTAGGGTAGGAATAGGTCCAGTCAAGGATAGTAGTGGGAAGTTGCGTGTGGAGGCTGAAGAGATTGGGGAGACACTGAATGAATACTTTTCATCAGTATTCACTCAGGAACAGGACATTGTTGCCGATGTGAATACTGAGTCACAATTAATTAGAATGGACGGCTTTGAGATATGTAGGGAAGAGGTTTTGGAAATTCTGGAAAGGGTGAAAATAGGTAAGTCCCCTGGGCCTGATGGCATTTATCCTAGGATTCTCTGGGAAGCAAGGGAGGAGATTGCAGAGCCATTGGCCTTGATTTTTATGTCCTCGTTGAAAATAGGCTGGTACAATTGCAACATTTTAAGAGGCATTTGGATGTGTATATGAATAGGAAGGGTTTGGCGGGATATGGGCCGGGTGCTGGCAGGTGGGACTAGATTGGGTTGGGCTATCTGGTCAGCGTGGATGGGTTGGACCGAAGGGTCTGTTTCCATGTTGTACATCTCTATGACTCTATGACTTTAAGAAAAAAAAGGACTGCTCTCCCATTAGAGAGAGATGGTGGTTTAACTGAGGCCCACCATGCCCTCAGGCAAGGGGAGAGGCTGAGAAGAAGAGTCCTTCACGATAACCTCAGACGGTGCGGGAATTGAACCCACGCTGTTGGCATCACATTTGAGGAGAGTCCCAAAGACTCGCAAACATCTGTGAGAAAATAAAACTGCCTCACCTCTGCTTTAACAGCTGACCCCTTATTTTAGAGTCATACAGCAAGGAAATAGACTCTTCGGCCCAACGTGTCCATACTGACCAGGTTTCCAAAACTGAACACAGTGACCCCTAGTTCTAGAATCTTCCAGAGGTCAAAACATCCCTTCCCCTATCAAGATGCTTAACATAAGAAGGTAAGAGCTAGGGGCAGGAGTAGGTCATCTGGACCATTGAGCCTGTTCCACCATTCCATAAGATCATGGCTGACCTTTACATGGACTCGGCTCCACTTACCCACCCGCTCACCATAACCCTTAACTCCTTTACTGTTCAAAACTCCATCTATCTTTGCCTTAAAAACATTCAACGAGGTAGTCCCAACTGCTTCACCGGGCAGGGAATTCCACAAATTCACAATCCTTTGGGTGAAGACATTCCTCCTCAACTCAGTCCGAAATCTGCTCCCCCCCTTATTTTGAGGCTATGCCCCTTAGTTATAGTTTCACCCACCCATGGAAACAACCTCACGCTTCTATCTTGTCTATTCCAATTGGGTTGAACCAAGTCATCTCTTATTGTTCTAATTTCCATCAAATCCAGGCCTAGCCTGTCCATGCTTCCCTCACAGGACAATGGTTGGGAAGAATGGGAGGAAGTGAGAGAGAAAAAGTCCTTACCTCCAACCGGTGCCACAAAGCAACAGGCTACACCCACCGCTGCGCCAGCGATCAGCATTTCATATTTGCGTCCTTTATTCTGCACAGAGAACAAGAAGAAAGGTCATGGACCTCATGCACGACAGAGAAGCCTCAAAGAGGCCATTCAGCCCTTCAGTTGCTGATCTCTAACCAAGTTCTTGGTAAACAAAAATATATCAAGTTCAGATCTCCAAGTAACAACTGATCCAGAATGATCCGCTATCGGCAGAAGTGAGGTCCAACCCAGACCGACCTTTGTGTGTTGTAGGGTTTCCTAATTTCACTCCTGAAAGGTCTCTCTCTACCTCCCCTTTCTGCATCTTATTCTCTTGATCAAACATGCTAAATTCCAGGAAATGCAAGCCATGACTGTGTAACCTCTCCTCATAACTTAACTGGTGAAGTCCAGATATTATTCTGGTGAATCCACACCATACTCCTTTCAAGGCCAGTATCTCCCTCCTAAAATCTGATGCCCAGAACTCCTCATCTTGACTCCATAGAAACCATACAGTGCAGAAAGAGGACATTCAGCCCATTGGTTCTGCATCAACCCTCCAACGAGCATCCCACCAGATCCAGTGCCCACGTCCTATCTCCATTGCCTGTACTAACCCACCTAGCCTGCATACTTTTGGACAGTATGGTCAAATTAAATGGCCAATCCACCTAACCTGCACATCTGTTGGACTGTGGGAAGAAACCAGAGCACCCCCACACAGAAACAGAGCGAACATGCAAACTTCTATGCAGACAGTCCCCCAAGGGTGGAATTGATCCCTGGGTCCCTAGCACTGTGAGGCAGCAGTGTTAACCATTGAGCCACTAAGCTGTCCCAATTATGGTCTAACAAATGTCTTGTGTTTCTGAAGCTTGACATCTAACCCCTTGTAGTCCAGTCCTTTAGATGGAAAAATCTGAAAGCTAAAACCCTTCTGGTTACATTCTGTACATCTCAGAATCATAGAATTATTGCAGGACAGAAGGAAGCCATTTGGCCCATCATGTCTGTACTAGCTCCCTGAATGTGCAATGCACTCAGTGCTATTCTCCTGCCTCCCCCTGCACCCCCTACCTCCATGGCCCCTCCCTCGTTACTCCTTAGCAGATAGCATCGAACTCACTTGAAAGTTTTGATGCCTCTACCATGCTGTCAGGCAGCACATTGCAGGTATAGCCACTTTCTCCTCCTATCACTTTTGTTTCTTCTGTCAATGACCTTAAATCTGTGGTCGCTGATTCTCTAACCTTTCACAGGTGGGGTCGTCCTGCCTGTCTGCTCTGTCCAGACCCCTCATAATTTTGAACGCCTCGATCAGATCTCCCGTCAGCCTTCTCCATCTGAGGAAAACAGTCCCACTTTTTTTCCAATCTATTCACAGAAATGAAGTTCCTCATCCCCGAAGCCATTCTCACGGATCTGATCTGCACTCCCTTCCCAACGTTTCTGACATTTGAATGATCTGCACGTACAGGCCCCTGCTGTTTCTATCTTAGCCCCACAGGGATGAGATCACTGAGGCCTGCATTTGATAACAAAGAGACTATATGACAGATATTTATCATTGGCCAGAGGGTACCACGAGTTGGGGGTGGACAGATATCCTGCTTGTTTGAGGGTTGACAGCTGAGATTCCAGGAAAAAAAATCCCCAATTTTTATTTGATCAGTGCCATTGGGCTGAATTTCAGTGGAGGTAGAGGTCATGAGAATATTCCCATGGGATTGGCAAAAGGCAAACACAAAAAGGGTTTAACACCTTGGGTGAAAGATTGTCCCTCAGATAGTGCAGCACTCCTTTAGAGGGTAGTGCCAGCCTCGATTATACATCGAAGTCTCTGGGCCCATTGGAATTCAGCTCAGTGGGGAATGCAATGGGATTCTTTGACGTCAGGTTGAACTGAGAAGAATTTGTCCATTTGGATTCTGTGGAATTGATATGACCAAGGATCAGTTTAATCCAGTTGTGTCTGAATTCCTACTAGCTAATGTGTCTTAGTCCAGGTTTACCTCTTTGGTTCCTGCGAATTTGACCATGACCTTTCCCAGCAACGTGGCAAGGATGGTTGCCATGTGAACAAAGGGGCCCTGCGAACAACAAGAAGCCAGTCAGTGCAATTACTGCCACTCCCAAATGATAAGGTCAAGCTTGGTACTGCATGCAAGAATGAGAATGGAGTCTTTTAACAGGAGCAGGCTGTGGTGTCGTAGCTACACATGGTTCCATCTGACTGGAAGACTCTCTACTATCCACCAGCAGCATATTGAATGGATTTATAGATCACTTGGCCAGATTGTGACACACATTCTGTGGCCATCTAGTTCCACAGTGGAGCATCTAATCCAGAGATAGGAACACCACCCACTGCACTACATGAGAAGATGGTGCCGCAGCGGTAACATCACTAGTAATACAGAGGTATCGGCTAAAGTTCGGGGGTGGGGGGGAGCACGGTGTCAATTCCCACCATGGCAACTGGTGGAATTTAAACTCAATTAATAAACCATCTAGAATTGAAAGTTAGCTCTCAGCAATGGTGGAGTGATCATTGCAAAACCGCTAATGCCCGTTAGGAGGGAAAATCTGCCATCCTTACCCGAGACTGGCAACAAATGCTGGGTTTGACCGTGCTGTCCAATTGTGCTTTTAAAAAGCACAAGATGTCCACTGTCAGTGCTGTGTGAAATGGTGGATGTCTGCAGGTGGGCAGTAAAGATTCGCTATTTCCAGGTTTACTGCTCTGCAAATGGGCCCTTTACTGCTTTAACCTCCAGCAATATCGTTCTATACACTCAAATTCATTCCCAATAAAATAGCAATTCATAGATCTTTATAGGAGTGACCGTCGAACATAATTAGACACTGAGCCACATAACAAAGTGTGGAAGAACTCTGTCTGACTTGTCAAATCCTTAGCACCTTGGCGGGTAGAGACACACTCATGGATCGCTGTGCAGCAGGATCACACTCGTAAACAGGAAATTAACGGTGATTGGATGGATCTTTGTATCAACTGAAGGTGGTGCAGTTTAAACCATAGATAATCTCAAGGAAGCTAATCGCAATTCAGTCTTTGGCTGTAACGGAGGCTGACTTGAAGAAACCACTAAATAAACCAATAATGGATTTGGCAGGATGACCAGGGGTTTGTTTAGTCAGGTGGCATTTTGTTGTAGTGACCTATAGAAGCCACTACTGCTCAGGTCAATCTTGCCAATTCATACTTTATAAGTACCCACTGTGACGATTCTGTGGCTATTTGGAGTGTGCTTTGTCCTGGTTTCTTTAAGAGAAAGATTGGGGGACAAGTGTCAAGCAATCTATGAGAAGATAAACAACTTGCTGACGCCTTGGGGTTTTTTAAATAAGTTGGAACAATAGAAGCAGCCTGACTGGATGTGGTCAAGCTCTCTCTGATCCAGGATTCTTCGTTTTAGCTTTCAGCTGTTTTGGGCTTGAAGAAGTGGAAATGTTTTTCTCCCTCTCTTGATTACAGCCAAAATCTGGGGATTCTCTTCCTATGCTGCTGGATTGCATGTGAGACAAAATCTGTTTTCTGACTTTGCCCAAGGGGTGTGTTTATGGGATGTTACTATATTGGAACAGTTAATTAGTAATAGTTACTGCATCTATTACTCTGTTAAGTCTTCCATTAGCATTGTTATTCTAAGTTCTCCTTTCTTGTGTTGTATTTTAACTATAGTATTTGAATAAATTGTGTTTTGCTTAACGTCAAGTTGTTTGACCAGTCGCATTGCATCTGGAACACAGGCCCTTTACATTTGCCTTTAGATAGGAAAAAGTTAGGGTCTAGGCTACCTTACAATATTTTGAGGGGGTCTGGTCTGGCCTGGCCCATAAGTGGGGGCATGGTGGTTCAGTGGTTAGCACTGCTGCCTCACAGCACCAGGGTCCCAAGTTTGATTCCAGGCTCGGGCAACTGTCTATGTGGAGTTTGCACATTCTCCCCGTGTCTGCATGGGTTTCATCTGAGTGCTCCGGTTTCCTCCCACAGTCCAAAGATGTGCAGGTCAGGAGAATTGGCCATGCTAAGTTGCCCATAGTGTTAGGTGCGTTAGTCAGAGATAAATGGGGCTGGGTGGGTTACTCTTCAGAGTGTTAGTGTGGACTTGTTTGGCCGAAGGGCCTGTTTACACACTGTAGGGAATCTAATCATAATACCACAAAGGTTAATTGGCCTGTCAGTAGTGGGTGTTGGGAAACTGTGAGCAGTAATCCTGAAATATCTCTGCTGGAAACTCTGATGGTAAATGGTTAGGTGGTGCCCAGCAGAAATCAGAATCCAACATTGTTGGGCAGAAGAAACTCAGCTGGTACCATCAAACCTGGTCCGTGCTTCAAGAATGAGACTATAAATGTCCTTTGTGCTCCCCATGCACTAAGTCCCTGGTAGTCCTGGAACGCAGATGATAGCTCATCTCTTCTGGCAACTGAACCTAATTACAGGGATCATTTCAACTGAGCGTTAATGAGCATGGTGACACTTCCCTATAGTGTGTTCCCTCCCCCATTTAGGAGCCATCCACTTCGCCCTTGAAGACAAAAACTTGGCAGAAGGGATGTAATGTGGGGAAAATTTGAGCTTATGCACTTTTCCAGTAAAAACAAGGGGGCTGCATATTATTTCAATGGAGAAAGACTGCAGGAAACTGCAGCACTGAAGGATTTGTGAGTCTGGACCCCTCTAGACGGGCCTCTTGGTTCGAGATCAGTCAAAAGAATCACTAGGAGTACAGTCTGTTTAAAGCAAGGTTACCAGTTTAATAAATTAAGGCAGCGGGCGCTGATTTGACCAGCAGCACGGAGGTTAAAAACCTCTATGTTCAGTGGAGAAATGGTGCAATTACATTCGAAAATTACACATTATTTATATGTTTTTTAAGAGATAGTACAGCCTCAATTACAAGAAAAGACCAATCACATATAATAAGGTGACATGATTTACAGCAGGTTAATCCAATGATATTTTCTGGGAAAGGGTTCTTAATTACAAGAAAAGTCTAATCAACTGTAATAAGGTGATGTGATTGACAACAGGCTAATCCAATGATATTCCCTGGGAAAGGGTTCTTAATTATGTAAGTCGTCATGTCATGGTAGCAGTTCGAGGTTGGTTCGAATACCAAATTACTGTCTTATAATTCATATTATGAAAAATCCATTGTATTCTCTTACCATCCATTTACCTTAACCCAGCAAAACAGCAGCACAAGTTTATAGAGTCAAATCATTACTTTCAGCCACTTTGTTGTGGTATTTTAAATTGAAAAACCATTTTGTGGTTAATAAAAATCTACATATACTTGTTGCTTCTGACAGCAACCTAAATTCAAATTTTAGATCCTCACTCATGAATGAATCACAAAAAGGTTACAGGGAGTAAGGAAGTAGCTTTCATTTCAAAGGGAAGAGAGTATTAAAAGTAGGAAGCCTTGCTAAAAACTGTACAAGGCACTAGTCAGACCATACCTAGAATACTGTGAACAGCTTTGGACCGCTTATCTAAGGAAAAATAGACTGACATTGGAGGCAATACACATAAGCCTCATTAGGTTGATGCGTTGTTTTATGAGGAGAGGTTGAGTAGGTCGGGCCTGTAGAAGAATGAGAATGTACAAGATTCTGAGGAGACTTGATGGGGTAGATGAGGACGGGTTGTTTTGCCTTGTGGGAGAGTGTAAGACAAGAGGGCACAATCTCAGAGTAAGCAATCACCTATTTCGAGCAGAGAGGAAGGGGATTTGCTTTGGCCAGATGGTACTGAATCCACCTCAAATGGCTATAGAAGCTGGAGTGGGAGTATAGTCAAGACTGAGATAGACAGATTTTTAATCAGGAAGGGAATCAAGGATTGTGGGAAAAGGCAGGAAAGTGGAGTAGAAGATTATCAGATTTCAGCAATGATCTCACCGATAAGCTGAATGGCCCATTTCCATTCCTATGTCTTATAACATTGAATTAATACCAACCAAATCAGCTGTCAACACATTCTCAAGGCTAATTACTCTCTCAGCCTATTTCTTCTTCTCGTGCCTGTTCCTTATAGGATGTAGGCATCACTGGCTAAGCCAGCATTGGTTGTCCATCTGTAATTGTGCTCGAGAAGGTGGCGGTGAGCTGCTTTCTTGAACTGCTGCAGTCTATGAGCTGGAGGTCCACAACAGTGCAGGAGGGAATTTGATCCAACGACTCTGAAGGAATGCCAAAAAGTCTGGATGCTGAGTGGCTTAGGGAAGAACTTGCAGGGGATGGTGTTCCCATGTATCCACTGCTCTTGTTGTTCCAGGTGGTAGAGGGTTTGGAAGGCGACGAGAGGAGCCTAGATGAGTTTTGACAGTGTACATTGAAGATGGTACACACTGAGCATCAAGGGCGGAGAGGGTGATTGTTTAAAATGGTGGACGGGTGCCAATTAATAGTGCTACTTTATCTTGGATGGAATGGAGCTTCTTAAATGTTTTTGTAACTACACTCATCCAAATAGATGGACAGTGTTCCATCACACTCCTGACCTTTTCCATCTCGATGGTGGGCAAGATCTGGGGAGTCAGGAAATGAGTTATTCAGCACAGAATTCCTGACCTGTTCTTGGAGCCTATGTGGACCAGTTAAGTTTCTAGTGCATAATAATGAGTGCATGATGAACATTAACAACATGGGTTGATCTCAGTAAGATAGAGGAATGGCCACAACATCACAAACCACCCCTTCCAACGATGCAAGGACAACTCATACCAGCCATCACTGTTAATTCAATCCCAAGCCAATTAATGAAACATGAAATGAGAGACAAACACATTTTTTGATAATAGTTTCATTTGTGAAAACGCAGCAGTTTTCTGGCTACTATCCTCCCATTTTCCAGCAGTCTCTCTTTGTGGGTTCTCCAGGTACCCGATTAAGCAATGCCCTTCACCACTGTATCTTAGCAATGAAATTAACATGCCATTGATATGCAGTGCCCACTTACCACTTTGCCTAGGAAAATGGTACTTCCAGCTGCCAGGGTGCAGATGACGCCAATGAGTTTGGCTACAAAGGTCCTGAAGGTAAAGAACTCATCCAGCACCACGCCTCGCAAGGTCACCTTCAACTCTGGAATGCCAGACCCTGGCACAAGAACAGGAACCAAAAACAAATACCAGGACCACAGAAAAAACTGCATTGACACTATGTACAAAACAGTCAGTTATCTTGATACATATCTGAATGAGGTGAGCAAAGTATATTCTGACATGTATTGGAATTTCAACCTGTGCATTCATTTAGTGTTAAGCTTTTTTTTAAGCTGAAATAACAGACGACAGATTATATTAGGAGCCGTTATATCAAAGGTATCATGGATTATTGGGTCACACTTTAAGACTAAACTAGATAGAGCTATCAGGAAAGACTGAAAGGGCAAGGCTTGAGCCTATCAATGCTGGAGAAAGAACAAAGAACAAAGAAAATTTACAACCCAGGAACAGGCCCTTTGGCTCTTCAAGCTTGAGCCAATCCAAATCCACTGTCTAAACCTGTTGCCCAATTCCTAAGCATCTGTATCCCTCTGCTCCCCACCTACTCACGCATCTGTTCAGACACCCCTTAAATGAATCTACCGTGCCTGCCTCTACTACCTCTGCCTGCCTCTACTACCTCTGCTGGCAACGCATTCTAGGTACCTACTACCCTCTGTGTAAAGTACTTGCCGCGTATATCCTCCTTAAACCTTTTACCTCTCACCTTGAATGTGTGACCTCTCATTATTGAATCCCTCACCCTGGGAAAAAGCTTATCTCGATCTAGTTAAAAATCACACAACACCAGGTTATAGTCCAACAGGTTTAATTGGAAGCACACTCGCTTCCAATCAGGTGATAGTGGAGGACACAATTGTAAGGCACAGAATTTATAGCAAAAATTTACAGTGTGATGTAACTTAAATTATACATTGAAAAATACCTTGATTGTTGTTGAGTCTTTCATCTGTTAGAATAAAGTGATAGTTTCACTTCTTTCATATGTAAATCACAAAACCTTTTTTTAAAAAGTTGCATTCTCAGGTTAGCTGTAACAATTGGTGTTAGCTCTATCTCTATCTACCCTGTCTATACCCTTCATGATTTTGTAGACCTCAATTTTGCAAAAGGAGGATGTCTCAGAGATGCCAAGAGAGGTTTTGATGTAGAGGGTTGGGTGGAGGCTGTTGTTGTGTACAAATGCCAGCAATTTTAAAATTTCTTGCATGGTATGTGGGCATTGCTGGGAAGACCAACATTAGTTTCCTATTTGTAATTGTCCTCGAGTAGGTGATGGTCTGCTTTTTTCCTGAACCACTGCAGTCTGTGGAACACCCATCATACTGTTTGAAGGGAGCTCCAGGATTTTGACCTAACAACACTGAATGGATGGCAATATATTTCAAAGTCAGGACGGCGAGTGGCTTGGAAGGGAACCTGCAGGTGGTGATGTTCCCATGCATCTACTGGCCTTATTCTTCGAGATGGAAGAGGTCACAGGTTTGGAAAATGCAGTCAAAGGACTTTGGTGAATCTCTGCACTGCATGTTGTAAATGGTACACGCTGCTGAGATTTGGTAGTGCAGGGCATGAATGCTGAAGATGCTGGATGGAGTGCTAATCACTGCTTAGTCCTAGATGGTGTCAAGTGTCCTGAGTGTCGTTGGAGCTGCACCCATCCAGGCAAGTGGGGAGTATTCCATCACACGCCTGACCTGTATCTTGTAGATGAATACAGGCTTTGGGCAGTCAGGAGGTAAGTTACCCCAACAGTACTCTTGGTTTCTGACCTGTTCTTGTAGACACAATGTGTACATGGACCACATCAGTTTCTGGTCAATGCTAAACCCATGATGTTGATAGTGAGATACTTAGTGATGGTAATGCTGTTGAATATCAAAGGAAATGGTTAGACTCTTTCTTGTTGAAGATGGTCATTTCCTGTCATTTGTGCAGCATGTATGTTGTGATGATGCTATGGCTTTCAGAGATGTGTTTTGTCCTGGTTTCCTTTAGAGAGAGATTGAGGGACAGGTACCAAGCAGTCTATAAGAAGATAAACAACTTGTGAGGCCTTGGTGTATTTTTTTAAAGTTCGAATAGTAGAAGCAGCCTGATTGGGTGCAGTCAAGCTCTCACAGATCCAGGAAGTTTTGGTTTAGCTTTAAGTTGTTGTTGCTGTAGTCTCAGCAGGTTTGGAAGGCAGTGAATCCCTCCCAGCTACTACACTCTCTCTCCCAGAATTGTCTTTCAATATTCTTTCCTCCTGGTTTGGAGAACTGCATGTGAGGCAATCTGTTTCTGAATTTGTCTTTTTGCCAAGAGTGTGTTTATCTGATATTTCTATATTGGAACAGCTACTGCTCAGTAGTTAAATAATCTAACTACTCAGCCACTGTGCCACCCACTAGTTGCTAGGTACTCGTCTGGGACTTTGTGATGATTATCATTGCCTTGATCCTGGTGACTCCAAATGTTTAGTTTGAGTCTCTACTGAGGGACTTGACCATTTTTTTGGGGGGGAAGCCCTACTCTAGTGTTACGGTACAAATGATGTATATACTTATTGAAAAAAGTTTTCACTCTTTTACAAAAAAAACCAAAAGAAGTTATAAAAGTTCAGTAAGGTAGAAATAATATTGTACTATTGTATTATATTACAGTAACCTTGACAATAAACTGCCTACTATTCTTCAAGATACACTCGTCTCATATTTACTTAACTTAACCAAATTAGCATAAACTCAAATTAAATAAAATAACATTAAATTAAATTAAACCCACTAAAATTAAAATTGTACTATATTACATTACTCCACTCGCCACACCTCCACCAAGGCTCCCATCCACAGGAACAACAGTGATTATACCCGTATTTACTAGGCTTCCCCCCCCCCCCCCCCCCCCACCCACCCTGTGGTCCTTTGTTCCACCACCTCCATGTGCTGATCCAAAGCCCAGATCTCCTGCTCATGTTTTGCCAGCGTGGCAGCAATTGGTTCCAGCGCTCCCTCGATTTAGTCACGGAGTTTTGCAAACTCCGTTAGTAAATGCTGTTGCTCCCCTGAACTTAATGGCGCAGCCATGGGAGTTGAGGTCAAGGCTGTGGGTGTACCTGACATAGTAATAGAGCACCCTGCCTGCTGTGTTCCCTTTGCTCCCCTTCCCTCGGATGTTTTCATTTCAGCTCCAGATCTGTCAAATCTTAATTTAAAAGGACTCTAGGCATTCTCTCTATTTTACATTACAAACTTTCCTCTGGGGTGGGAGGAGCTAATGGGGGTGAGGTAAGAGCCCACCTTGCCTGGGGTTTGGCACAGAGCCCAACACTGCAGACTGTTCAGAGTGCCGCCATCTTGAATCTCCCACAAATGATGATGTTGATCATGACAATTATCATTGACTGTTGTTTAAAAAATAAACCCATCTGGTTCACTGATGCCCTTTTGAAAAGGAAATCTGTCATCCTTACCCACCCATGCCACAGGAAAGAATGAATCAATATCTCTGCTTGGATGGTTCTAAAAGATGCAACCAATGTTTTGGCCAATATTTGTCCCTCAATCAAGCACTTATCACACTGCTGTATGCCAATTGGCTGCTATGCTCCCACACTGCTGCTGTGACTGTCCTTCGAGAAGTGTGTAATTAGCTGTAAAACCCTCTGATGTGTCTTATGGTCCTGAGAGGCACCACATAAATTCAGACCTTTCTTTAAACTTTCGGCAAAGGGTGGCCCCGGCTTCTTGTACGTTCATCTGCAATGACACTGACTGGTCCGCTGTTTAATGTCTCAGCCAGAAGACAGCACCTCATCAGGCACAGGGAGTGACAGTCCTATTTGCTAACCCTTTAACTCAGAGCTGACAGTTCACGTGGCTGCGGAGCTTGAGAAGTCTAGCTCAGCAAAGCGCACTTCCACACTGACCCCACTCGTGGACCCTCAGCCCCTCTGCACCCCTTCAAGGGGATGAACCCCTCAAATAATCCAAGTCTTTTCCTATTTGATAAACTCAAAAACTCCCAAAGGACGATCATATGGATGACTCACGTGTGCCACTCGATGTGCAGGGGCATGGATGGTGGCAGAGAGTACGTACCTGCGGCCTGTGGTGAGATGTACTTGGCCACTCCAGCGGACACCATGGTGAGAATGACGTGATAAAGCACCCAGGAGAAGTACTGCAGGTACCGATAATTTTCCAGTGTGTCATAGACCCACAGGTTGGCTGACACAGGGAAAAGAAGAAGGAGGCAGTGAAAATTGACAACTAATTTTACAAGAAGTTGTTCCTGTTAACGATAACCATCAATTGCTCACCAGATCCGATTACCTCTGTGGGCTAGTTTATCTCGAACTGTAAAGCACATTATCAATGATGAGGTAGACATTACAGCAACAACTGACTAGTGTGTGCAGTCTACAGATCCACAGCAGTCTAACTGGCAGACAGAGTCACAACATTGTGTACAGATTGCATGTGGAATCCTTACAGGTAAACTCTCTTAAACAGAATACAACAACAGTGAAATCTGTCTGCAGATAGAGGCTTCCCCAGCCATCTACTGCTTGTAAATTAGGCCAGGTTTTTATTACCTCATCTGGCAATCACACAGTGGCTCAGTGGTTAGCATTACTGCCTCACAGCACCAGAGACCTGGGTTTGATTCCAGCCTCAGGTGACTGTCTGTGTGGGTTTCCTAGGGGTGCTCTGGTTTCCTCTCACAATCCAAAGATGTGCAGGTCAGGTGAATTGGCCATGCTAAATTGCCCATAGAGTTAGGTACATTAGTCAGGGGTAAGTGTAGGAGAATGGGTCAGGGTGAGTTACTCTTTGGAGGGTTGGTGTGGACTTGTTGGCTGAAGGACCGTTTCCATACTGCAGGGGAATCTAATCTATCAATCGTGTCATATCATATTTCCCAATCCATAGTTATTGAGATTTTACTGAAGAGAAAGGGGTCCCTTGATCCATTGTGTTCACCGTTGGTCATCAAACACCCATCTATTCTAATTCCATTTTCTAGCAGTTAGCCCATGGCCAAGTTTGCTACGGTGCTTATCCAAAAAGTTCTGAAATGTCTTGAGGATTTCTGCCTCTATCACTCTTTAGGTAGTGAGTTCCAGACAATACCACCACCCTCTGGGTGAATGTTGTTTTCTTAAAATCGCCTCTAAACCTCCTGCTCCTCCCCTTAAAGGATATTACCTGAACCCTAGCCCTATCAGAATCTCAGGACAGACTCGATGGGCGGAGCGACCTAATTCTGCTCCTATATTTTATGGTATTAAAACAGTGTCTCCTCGCCACTGATCTCTATACTAAGGGGAAGTGTTTCTCCTTATCTATCCTGTCCATGCCTCTCAGAACTTTATATATCATGTTGAGGTTGTACAGGACATTGGAGTACTGTGCCCAGTTCTGGTCTCCCTGTTATTTGAAGGATTAAAAGGAAAGAGTTCAGCAAAGATTTCCCAGATATTGCCAGGAATGGAGGGTTTGAGTTATAAGGAGAGGCTGGATAGGCTGGGACTTTTTTGACTGGAGCATAGGAGGTTGAGGAGTGACCATACAGAGGTTTATAAAATCATGAGGGGTATAGATAAGGTCTTTTCCCTAAGGTGGGGGAGTTCAAAACTAGGGGGTATATTTTTAAAGTGAGAGGAGAAAGATTTAAAAAGGGCATGGGGGCAACTTTTTTACGCAGAGAGTGGTTAGTGTGTGGAATGAACCACCAGAGAAAGTGGTGGATGTGGGTACAGTTACAGTGTTTAAAAGACTTGAGGATAGTGCATGAATAGGAGAGGTTTAGAGGGATATGGGCCAAGTGCAGGCGGGTGGGACTAGTTTAGTTTGGGAACATGGTTGGTGTAGACTAGTCAGACCAAAATGTCTGTTTCTACGCTGTATGAATCTATGACTCTGTGATCTCAATAGATCCCTCTCAGCCTTCTCTGCTCTAAGGAAAACAACCCCAGTCTACCTAGTCACTCTTCATAGCTGAATCGCTCCACTCCAGCCTACATCCTGGTGAATCTCTTCTACACTCACTCTAATGTGAACACATCCTTCCTATAGTGGGGTGACCAGAACTGCATATAGTACTCCAGCTGTGGCCTAACTAACAGCTCCATCATTATCTCATTGCTCTTGTCATAGAGTCATAGAGATGTACAGCACAGAAACAAACCTTTCGGTCCAACCCATCCAATGCTGACCAGATATACTAAATTAATCTACTCCCATTTGCCAGCATTTGGTCCATATCTCTCTAAACCCTTCCCATTCATGTACCCATTCAGATGCCTTTTAAATGTTAAAATTGCACCAGCCTCATTCACTTCCTCTGGCAGCTCAGTTCATACATGCACCACCCTCTGTGTGATAAAGTTGTCCCTTAGGTCCTTTCAGAAGATTTGTAGCTCAGGTTGAGGTTCTGGATGTAGGTTTGCTCACTGATCTGGAAGGTTCATTTCCAGATGTTTCATCACCCTACTAGTTAACGTCTTCAGTGAGCCTCCAGGCGAAGCACTGCTGCTGATTCCTGCTTTCTATTTATATGTTTGGGTTTCTTTGGGTTGGTGATGTCATTTCCTGTGGTGATGTGATTTCCTGTTTTTTTCTCAAAGGGTGGTAAATGGGGTCTAACTCAATGTGTTTGTTGATAGAGTTCCGGTTGGAATGCTATACTTCTAGGAATTCTCATGCATGTCTCTGTTTGGCTTGTCCTAGGATGGATGTGTTGTCTCAGTTGAAGTGGTGTCCTTCCTTATCTGTATATAAGGGTACTAGTGAGAGAGGGTCATGTTGTTGTGTGGCTAGTTGATGTTCATGCATCCTGGTGGCTCGTTTTCTGCCTGTTTGTCCAATGTAGTGTTTGTTACAGTTCTTGCATGGTATTTTGTAAATTACATTAGTTTTGCTTGTTGTCTGTATAGGGTCTTTCAAGTTCATTAGCTGCTTTTAGTGTGTTGGTGGGTTTGTGGACTACCATGATGCCAAGGGGCCTGAGTGCAGAAATCATCAGCAGTGCTTCGCCTGGAGGCCCACTGAAGATGTTACCTACTATGGTCACAAAATGTCTGGAAACGAACCTTCCAGCTCAGCGAGAAAACCTACACCCAGAACCTCTCACCTTAAAACCTACAACCTTTAGTTTTGGACTTCCATAACCTGCGGAAAAGACCTTTACTATTCACCCTATCCATTCCCCTCCTGATTTTATAAACCTCTGTAAGGTCACCCCTCATCACTCCAGGGAGAATAGCCCCAGCTTATTCAGCCCCTCCCTATAGCTCAAACCCTCCAAGCTCAGCAACATCCTCGTGAATCTTTTCTGCACCTTTTCAAGTTTAACAACATCTTTCCTTTGGCAGGGAGACCAGAACTGAATGCAGTATTCCAAAAGTGGCCTCACCAATATCCTGTATAGCTGTAATTTGGCCTCCTAACTACTACACTCAATGTACTAAACAATAAAGGCAAACAAACCGAATGTATTCAATGCTTTGACTAATAAAGACAAGTATCCCTTACGCCGGCTTAACCACCTTAGCTATCAATTCGGTAAAGGTTGCCTAGCTAGCCTATGGCTTTCTGGGAAAGGGCAATGGATTTGTAACAGGACATCCCAAAATGCTTTGCAGCCAGTGACGATCAATGTAATAATTTGGAAACGATGACAACCAATTTGTGCACAGCAGGATCCTTAAACAGAGTGATAAATATTGGCACTGTTATATCCCACAGTAATTAACAATTAACAATGCAACTTAAATCTGACTTGCCTCAGTAATGACAACCTATGTTAATTTTCAGAAAAATCTTGCTCAGTAACCTCCTTTCGGGACGGCATCTCCCAACCTTACATGTGACCTCAAACTAACAGCCATGCAGTTGGCTAATTGAAATAAGTTAACATGTTAACCAGTGCAAAGATAATTTCAAATTCCTTGCTAGAGCTGCCTACGTTAATCGAATTTAAACTTCCCCAGCCCTTTGGTGGGGATTGACCCTCAAGTCCCCAGAGAATTAGTATGGATTTGTAGCCTGCAGATCAAACCTTATAACAGAGGTAATTAGACACTCGACAGTAGATTTGTCCTTTCTCTCTGTCAATCTCTCTAACTACACTTTCTTGGTTGCTGATTTTAGAGGGCATTTCATAGTCTTCGTTATCTATCTGTTCTCTGACCCTGGCAAAAGCAAAGCTATTTACTTAATCTTTACAATAGTTAATTGGTCACTCTAGCCTTGTTTATCACACCAATCACTGTAGTTATATATTAAGCAGGCATGGTAGATTTTGTTCCAATCTCTCCTCAAAGGGAAATTAGAAAAAGACTTGCATTTATATAGCAACTTTTGACAGTTCATAGAACTTTAAGAAACCTTTGGAACATTATGGTCATTCAACCCATCAAATTGAGCAGCCGAAAAGAAATAAATTTCGCTGTCCATTTGATCCCATCTTCTGGTCCATAGCCTTGCAGGCATCAGTGCTTCAGGTCAGATCCAGGTTCATCTTTGATAAGTTTTGGGTTTCTGCGGCAAATTTCAGACAATCACCAGCCTCTGGGTTAGGTTTCTCCTCATGCCCAGCTACAACACAAATCATTTTAAGTTCATGCCCCCTGATAACTGACCTCTTTACAAGTGGAAATGATTCTTCCCAGGCCCTCATGATATTGTACACCCCAATTATTACACTCCTCAGCCTCCTCTGTTCTGACTTGAATCTATCCAATCTTTCCTCAACTCCTGTGCTTGACTTTCAAGCCCTGCTTGTAAATGTCCCCTGTACTCTGCCTAGAGGGCCCTCTAGTGGTGGAGCCCCTATCTGAGATCAGGGAGGCCTGGGGTCAAGTCCCACCTGCACCAGAGGTGTATCATGACACCTCTGAGTAGGTTGGTTAGTTATTGACTTATTCTACTGGTTTGCAAAAGAGTATACCTCCAGGTCTCTCAGATTATACGGCCCAATTCGAATTATGCCCTCCATTTTATATTGCCTTGCCCTTTCTTCAGACCAAAATGTTTCACTGTTCACTTTGCTGCATTAAATTTCATCTGATATACTTGATCCATTTGACGTGCTAAGGGGAAATGGTAGTGTAATGATAACATCAGTGAATGAGTAATTCAAAAGCCCAGCTAATGTTGTGGGTTTAAATCCCACCGGTGCAACTTATGGAGTTTCAATCCAGTTAATAAGCAACATTCAGTGATGGTGATGATCAATTGTTGCAAAAACCCCATCTGGCTTGCTAATGCCCTCAGAGAAGGAAATTTGCCGTCCTTACCCAGTCTGGCCTACACGTGACTCCAGACCCACTGCAGTGGGGTTGACTCTTATTTGCCCTCTGGAATGATTGTAGCAAACCAGTCAGTTCAAGGGCAATTAGAGATGGACAACAAATCCAGGACTTGCTCGCATCACTCACACCCTAGAAAAGATTGGAGATTTAAAAAGACTGTTCTTGAGTCTCATCAAAACGTTAGAAATGCTGGGCTCTTCACCAGATGGGAGCTCTACTATTTACATCATGGATGTGGAGATGGCCAGTTAACTTGCCTGCCCTGTGAAGGCCACCGATCTGAGTCAGTTATTAATCCACTGTGGTGCTTTCACAAGATCTTCCAAATCTGCTGGCCAGAAGGCAGTCCAACCAGCAGCAGCATCTCCCAAATCAACTATCTTTTTCTTTATTCATTCATGAGATATGGGCATCACTGACTGGGCAGCATTTTCTGCCCATCCCTAATTGCCCGGAGGTCAGTTAAGAATCAACTGCATTGCTGTGCAGTCACTTAGGCCAGACCAAGTAGAGATAGCAGTTTCCTTCCCCGGAGGACGTTTTTCCAACAATCAACAATGGCTTCCGTGGTCATCATTAGACTCTTAATTTAAAAAGAAATTGAATTCAAATTCCACCCCCCCCCCCCCCCCCCCCCCCCGAGGAGGTTAAACAAACAGTCCTGCAGCAAACGCGTGTGATCCTTGCCAGAGACCCACCAAGATGGAGAAGGTTCATTCAGGAAAGGGAGACCTCATTGGGAACGTGCAGAGGTAAAGACTGGACATCAGAGGGAGTGCACACCCTACCCCAAAATACTCCGCCCACCTGAACCATCAAACACCCTGAGTGTGCCAGTGTCTGGGTTTACCAGCCAGCTCACTGGAATGATTAGATTAGATTAGATTAGATTAGATTACAGTGTGGAAACAGGCCCTTCGGCCCAACAAGTCCACACCGACCCGCCGAAGCGAAACCCACCCATACCCCTACATTTACCCCTTACCTAACACTACAGGCAATTTAGTATGGCCAATTCACCTGACCCTGCACATCTTTGGATGGTGGGAGGAAACCGGAGCACCCGGAGGAAACCCACGCAGACACGGGGAGAACGTGCAAACTCCACACAGTCAGTCGCCTGAGGCGGGAATTGAATCCGGGTCTCTGACGCTGTGAGGCAGCAGTGCTAACCACTGTGCCACCGTGCCGCCCACGAATGGGAGCAAGTCATTTGTGAACATGAAGACCTTCCTGAAAGGAACAAGGTCCAATCCACTGAAGCCAATCGCAGATCAACTGTTTGTTTTAGCTTCGGATCACTGGCTGGTTTGCATTTTCCATTAAAGTTAAAAAACATTCTTTATCTGTGGATAGAGGTATTTCCAGTAAATTGATGCACAGTATGACACAGCTGGAGTAGGATGCCAACTAGCAAACAAACACTTGAAATGAGAGGCTTTAATCACTGATTAATGAATATTACTGTGTCTATAGTTGGACAACAGCCATTGTGGGGGTAGCACGGGTGGCTCAATGGTTAGCACTGCTACCCCATAGCATCAGGCACCCGGGTACGATCCCAGCCTTGGGAGATCGCCCTGTGTCTGCATGGGTTTCCTCCATGGATGCTCTGGTTTCCTCCCACAGTTCTAAGGGTGTGCAGGTTAGGTGGGTTGGCTGTGTTAAATTGCAAAAGCGAGGACTGTCGATTAGAGTGGTGCTGGAAAAGCACAGTAGGTCTGGCAGCATCCAAGGAGCAGGAAAATCGACATTTGGGCAAAAGCCCTTCATCAGGAATAGAGCTGATTGGAATATTCCTGATGAAGGGCTTTTGCCCAAAACGTCAATTTTCCTGCTCCTCGAATGCTGCCAGACCTGCTGTGCTTTTCCAGCACCACTCTAATCTTGACTGTCCAATTGCCCATAATGTCCAAGGATGTGTGGGCTAGGTACAGGGGGTGGGATGCTCTGCAGAGGGTTGATGCAGACTTGATGAGCCAAATGGCACTGTGGGCTGTTTTTACTACAGCTTGCCAAAGACTCTTATGAATCTACCCTGTGCACCTTGTTACTGTTCCTTCTTTTCCTTGTTGTCACATTTTTTGCAAGATGTAGCTCTTTGAGAAAGTTTACAAAATAACAAATCGCCTGACCGCTAAGCAGATGCAATCTCAGAGTGCCTAAAGCTTCCTTTGTCGCAGTCCCAATCATAGGGCACTAGCAACCTTTTGGACTCAAGATCGTATTAATTCTTGCAAAGCTCAAGCTGATTTTACTATCAGGCCGGCAGCATGCAAACCAAGCCTTTCAGATCTCCAGCTTCTAACAGGAGTTAGGAATTTGATTGGAAACGAAACTGTGGGGATTGGCCTTTATAGGTGGTAGGCAAGGTACTGAGTTGGATAACCAGACATGATCATATTGAATGGTGGAGCAGGCTCTCAGGACCATATGCTCTACCTCTGCTTCTATGCTCAACACTGATAACTTAACAACCTTCATTACCAGCAGCACCCTTAACATACCAGCTCATTAATGTATAAAGTGTCAATGGGGGAGCACTTTGGGACAATTCTATTAGTTTTAAAATAGTTATGGAAAAGAACAGAACTGATTAAAAAGTTGAAGTTCTAAATTAGAGTAAGGCTAATTTTGATGGTATTGGACAGGACCTTTCAAAAATTCATTGGGGGAGGCTATTCACAGGTAAAGGGATGATTGGGGAGTGAGAGGCTTTTAAAAGACCTAGGTGGCATGGTGTCTCAGTGGTTAGCACTACTACCTCACAGCACCAGGGTCGGGTGACTGTCTGTGTGGAGTTTGCACATTCTCTCCTCCCACAGTCCAAGGATGAGCAAGTCAGGTGAATTGGCCATGCTAAATTACCCGTAGTGCATTAGTCAGAGGAAAATGGGTCTGGGTGGGTTACTCTTCGGAGGGTCGGTGTGGACTGGTTGGGCCAAAGGACCTGTTTCCACACTGTAGGGAATCTAATGTAATACCTATAACATAATTCAGCTAACATCCCCTCCCGCCCTCCCATGCAACCAACCTTTCTTCGACATGATACCCTTTACGTACATAAACACACACGTGGCCCAATGAATTGAGAGCAAGGGTAGGCCATTAGGCCCTTTAAGCTTGCTTACTTTTCAGTAAGATCCTGGATGCTCTGTCTTAACACTATTTTCCCCCTCCATCTCCCCATAACCCTTGACCCACTTGTCGGTCAAGAATCTATTGACACCTGCCTTAAAAATAATTAATGAGTCCTGTCTCCACCGCTCTCTGGGGAAGACAGCTCCAAAGACTCGGAGCCGTGATCTTGTTGAATAGCAAAGCATTCTTGAGGGACCAAATGGCCTACCCCTGGGTCCTATTTCTTGTCTACTTATATAAAACCTTTCCTGACAAGATAACCATTCCCATCCCAGGATCTGTTGCGTGAACATTCTCTGAACTGTATTTAATATAAATTATTCCTTTCTTAATTGAGGAGACCAAAATTGTATAGAGTACTTTACATGTGGTCTCACCAATGTCCTGTTTGGCCATAGCAAAACATCTCTGCATTTATATTGCATCCCCCTTGCAATAATCGACAATATTCCAGGAACACACATGCAGGAATAGCTCCCTAAGGTTGCTCTGCCACTCAGTAAGATCATGGCTGATCCCGTGGCCTAACTCTAAATGCCTGCCTTGGGTCCATAGCCCTTGCTTAATAAAAATGTCTATCTCGGATTTAAATTCAACAAATGAATTAGCATCGACTGCCATTTGAGGAAGAGACTTCCCAACTTATACCACCTTTTGTGTGTTGAAGTGTTTTCTAACATCCCTCCTGAATGTTCTGGCCCTAATTCTTAGACCATGTCTCCTGGTTCTAGAATCTTAAATCAGTGCAAATAGTTTACTTTTATCTATGTCAAAAAGTGTACAGCTGGAAAAAACTCAGCCAGTCAGGCAGCATCTGAGGAGCAGGAGAGTCAACGTTTCGAGCAAATCACAATAGCAAGGTAACCTTGCAAAGTGGGTCACACTGGTTCTGCTGGCAGTCACCATGAGAGCTTTTGAAGGGCTCCCAAGGGTCCTCTGTGTTCTTCATATGATGTGAGCATCATTGACATGATTCCTGATGAAGAGCTTTTGCCCGAAACATCGACCCTCCTGCTCCTTGGATCCTGCCTGACCGGCTGTGCTTTTCCAGCGCCACACTTTTTGACTCTGATCTCCAGCATCTGCAGCCCTCACTTTCTCCATGGTCTTTCCCTGTTAATAACCTTCTAAATTCAAGAGAATAAAAGCCTAATTTGTCTAATCTCTCTTCATGAGTTAAGCTTGAAGTTGAGGTATTGTCCTTGTAAACCTATGTTGAACTCCCTCCAAAGCCCAAATATCCCTCCTATGGCGCAGTGTCAGTGCTCCAAGGATGCTCAATCTAGGGTTTTGTATGACTGCAGCACAACTTCTGCACCCCTACACTCCAGCCTTTTAGATTAGATTCTCTACAGTATGGAAACAGGCCCTTCAGCCCAAAAGGTCCGCAGCAACCCTCCAAAGAGTAACCCACCCAGACCCATTCCCCTACCCTATATATACAGTAGCACCTCAACATACGAACGACCCCATTCAAGAACAAGTCAGTTTACGAATAGGATTGTACGTAAAATATTGCTTCAATGTACATATGAAATTCAAGGCACGAACGAAGGTACGAACGCAAAAATCCCGTGTGCGACCACCTGGTTTCATTGTTCTGCTTTGCTATGCGCTTGTTGAACGCAAAAGCTCTCGGGCCCCGTGTGATCTCATTCAGTTCGTCTTTGGCGGGTGCGCTGTGAACAGCCATCCAAGCATTCTTACGCTATCCGAAAAATGGGAAAAATTTATTCAGTTTGCGAACTTTTCGGTTCACGAACCAGGTCCCAGAACGGATTAAGTTCATAAGTCAAGGCGCTACTGTACCTCTAACTAATGGACCTAACATTATGGGCAATTTAGCATGGCCAATTCACTTGGCCAGCTCAACTTTGGATTGTGGGAAGAAACCAGAGCACCCGGAGGAAACCCATGCAGACACGGGGAGAGTGTACAAACTCCACACAGACAGTCACCCGAGGCTAGAATCGAACCCGGGTCCCTGAGGCAGCAGTGCTAACCACTGAGCCAGCATGCTGCCCCAAAACCCCTTTAGATTTGCAGGCCAGCATTCCATTAGCCCTCTTGACTGTTTTCTGTACCTGTTTTGTGGCATTTTAGAGTTAGGCACCTGAACCCTCCAAATCTCACTGGACACCCGGTGTATTTGATTCAGTATCTTCGAGGAAATACCCTGATTGTTCCTCCCTCAGTCTGAAATGGATGATCTTGCGCCTGCTTGCATTAACAACCATCTGCCATAGCTCTGCCCATTCACCTAATCACATCAATATTTTGATGGAATTTTATGCTGCTGCCAATACTGTGTTTAATGCTGCCCAGTTGATGCCACCTGCAAACTCAACAACCCTACATTTGGTCCCTCCATCCAAATGATTGGTATAGTTCACAAATATCATATTAGGTATAATCATACTGGCCTGAAAATTACTTATCTATGCATCTTCATTGCTTCCTGTTCACCCAACCAATCCTTTGCTCATGCTAATACGTTACCCCCGACACCATGAGCTCTTATTCTGTGTAGTCACTACACTCCCTTGTCTTGGGTTTAAGTCATTCATAAGAATCATAGAGTCCCTACATTGTAAAGCATGCCATTCGGCCCATTGGGTCTGCACCGACCCTCCAAAGAGCACCCCACCCAGACCCTACCCCTGCATTTCCCATGGCCAATCCACCCTAACCTGCAGATCTTTGCACTGTCAGAGGAAAAAGGAGCACCCAAAGGAAACCCATGCAGACGATGGGGAGAACGTGCAAACCCCATACAGTCATTTGCCTGTGTGAAACAGGAGCCAGAGCAAAGCAAGATGGCTATAGCACTTATGGAATCAGTCCCTTATTTGGAAAAGAAGGAAGGGTAACATTCCAGGCTGTTGGGATTGCTCCAATTAACAAGATGGATTTACAGATATTGAGTTGGCATC
The DNA here is from genome assembly GCF_037043375.1 of Chiloscyllium plagiosum. Classification (NCBI taxonomy): domain Eukaryota; kingdom Metazoa; phylum Chordata; class Chondrichthyes; order Orectolobiformes; family Hemiscylliidae; genus Chiloscyllium; species Chiloscyllium plagiosum. Next base: position 10,643,622 of record NW_028270182.1, read on the forward strand.
TTCTGTGCCATGCCTCTCAGAGTGAAACCAGTCTCCTGCAACTGTCTTCACAGTTAAGGGTCTATTTATTCTATTCCAAAATCCATCGATAAGCCATGGTTATAACAATAGGTGTTCAGGAATGAAGGTAGAGACAGTCGACAACTTGACCTGAAGGACACCTGATGGGTTTTTACAGTAATTGACGATACTGTTATAATCACCATGACTGAGAAACCAGATTTCGTTCACTGAATTTAAATTCCACATGGCTGCTGTGGTGTATTGGGATCTGAAACTGCTTTAGCAGTGGCCAATATGACATTACCAATATGCCAACACCTACTGATCAATTACCAACTGCACTCCTGCGTTCTGACCTTTCGAGGTGGGCAGTGGCTTGGACTTGCCATTAACTCTTCGATAATATCTGAAAGCTTCTGCTTGTGTTTTTGCCTCCCCATGTTCTCAGGAGAGAGTCCAAGACATTTGTTAATTGAATAGCCAGGCTAATGGTATATTGACGAATGGTCTCTGGGTAAATAGCACCTGTGTTCCAGGTATCTTTTCTGTCAGTGCTTTCTCCAGCGATTGGCTGACTGAAGTGAAAACTATGTTCCTTCAAGTTTTCAAAATAGGCAGAGTATAGACCATACTTAACCACCCCGTGCTTGTAAAAGATAAAACAAATGCAAGGCATTAGATATGATTCTGTGATCGGGCATCCCATGCTGAATAGTTCCAAGTGAGCCAACAGCCCCACTATCAAACAAATATATTCTTGTATTAAACTGATGGGTGCAAAATGAGAAGTTTCAGAAACATCTCTCTCTTTCCAGCAATATTTCCTTTTTGTTTTAAAATTCCAACATGGCTAAAGAAGGACGTAACGTTGAACTTTTAACTTTATTTTTTCCTCTACTGGGTACCAAAAGTGACGCTAGGAATGCGAACATTCCACTGCACTCCTGTATCATTGGGCTTCAGCACATGTGACAATAAAACCTAATTCTACATTATCTGTTCCCCTTAATATCTTGAACATGAGAGGGGGAAGTGGCAGTATTGGCATTGTGGTAATGTTAGTAATCCTGAGGAGAAAGTGAGGACTGCAGATGCTGGAGATCAGAGCTGAAAAATGTGTTGCTGGAAAAGCACAGCAGGTCAGGCAGCATCCATTCCTGAAGAAGGGCTTATGCCCGAAACGTCGATTCTCCTGCTCCTTGGATGCTGCCTAACCTACTGCACTTTTCCAGCAACACATTTTTCAATTAGTAATCCTGAGGCCCAGGTTAAAACTCTGAAGAATATTAGGGATGGAAACCTGCCGTCTTTATCTGACCTGGCACATATGTACCTCCAGGCCCACAACGATGAGGCTGACTTCAACTGCTCTCTGAAGTGAACCCTCAGCTCAAGGGGCAATTAAGGATGGCAACAAACGCTGGTCCAGGTCAGTGATGGGTGAAAATGAGGACTGCAGATGCTAGAGATTAGATTGGAAAAGCACAGCAGGTCAGGCAGCATCCGAGGAGCAGGAAAATTGACGTTTCGGGCAAAACCCTTTCATCAGGAATCATGCCCACATCACATGAAGGAACCGTGGAAACCCTGCAAAAGCTCTCAGCGTGACTGCCAGCAGAACCACATTGCAAGGTTATCTTGCTAGTGTGATCTGCCCCTCAGATTACCCAATGGAGGTCCACCAAGATAAGTAGGAAATCCTTTTACAGGAATTGGGTAGCTCTGGCAAGGCCAATATTTGTTGCCCTCCCAAATCAGAGTGGCTCACCACGCCATTTACCGGCCTACCCATTTGCTGTGGGTCTGAAGTCACATGTAGGCAAAATCAGGGAAGGACAGCAGATTTCTTTCTCTAAAGGGCATTAGTGAACCAGATAGATTTTAAACAACAACTGATGATACAGTCATAGAGGTCTGCAGCATGGAAACAGGCCCTTCGGCCCAACTTATCCATGTTGCCCAGGTTTCACAATTAATTAGTTCTATTTGCCTGCGTTTGGTCCATACCCCTCCATACCTTTCCCATCCATGTATCTATCTAAATGTTTCTTAAACAATGATATTGTACTTGTCTCCACCACTACTTCTGGCAGTCTTCTCCAGGCACTCACCACCCTCTGTGCGGTGGTTGTCTTGATGGTCATCATGCTGACCATTACTGAGACTAGCTACATACAATTCCCAGATGCACTCATTGAACTGAAGTTTCACCAGCTGCCAAATATTAACCACCACATTGCTTTGGGACTGGAGTGACACCTAGGTCAGACCAGGTAAGGACAACAGATTTCTGTCCCTAAAGGACATTTGTGAACTATATGATTTTTTTTAATGACCGTTGTCATGGCTCATCATGCCGGATTTTATGAAATGCATTTAAATTTCACCGGCTGCTGTGTTGGGATTATGAATTTACATCCCCAGAATATTAGTCTAGACCTGTGGATTATTAACCCCCTCAAATTAAACTGCATAAATATAGAGGACTAACTGTTACTATCTCTAAGCCATTGGAGTTTTGTGGCCATATCTGAGCACCATGGGTGAGGAAGGATGACAAGCCTTTGAAGGGGGTGCAGAGAGGTACCATTAATGAGGGACTTTGACTATATGGAGAAACACCAAAAGTTGAGTTTTGGCAGGACCCTGAACAATATGGATGTAAAGAGGGATCTTGAGGTTCAAGACCATACCACCCTGAAAGTGGCCACACAGGTATCTTTACCACAGGGTGGTAAAGAAGGCCTTTGACATGCTTGCACTTATTGGTCAGAGAATTGAGTACAAGAGTCAGGATGTCATGTTGTACCTTTATAAGACTTCAGTTCAGCCACACTTGCGTTCAATTCTGGTCGCCACATTACAGGAAAGATGCAGAGGCTTTGGGAAAGGTGCAGAAAAGGATGTAGCCTAGATTAGAGGGTATGAGCTATAAGGAGAGGCTAGAAAAACTCAGGTTGTTTTCTCTGGAGCAGCAGCAGCTGAGGGGAGGCTTGATAGAAATCCATAAAATTAAGAGAGGAACAGATAGGGTTGACAGTCAGAATCTTTTTCCTGGAGTTGAAATGTCTAATACTAGGGGGTATGCATTTACGGTGAGAGGGGGAAGGCTCAAAGGAGATGTGAGGGGCAAGTTTTTTTATACAGAGGGAGGTAGGAGTCTGGAACACATTGCGGGATGGCGGTGGAGAAGGATATGATAGGAACATTTATGGGGCTTTTAGATAAGCACATGAACATGCAAGGAATGGAGGGATATGGACCAAGGACAGGCAGAAGGGATTAGTTTCATTTGGCACATGGTTGGGCATGGTGGCGGAGGGAGGGGGTGCATTCCTATGCTTTACTGTTCCACACTTCCTGCAACAGGGGAAACCAACGGGCGATTTAACTGAGGTCTTGAAAATTGTGAGGGCTTTTGATAGAATAACCAAGGAGAGATTGTTTCCACTTGCAAGGGGATCAGTAACCATAGGGACAGAGTTTCCAATCAATGGCAAGTAATCCAGACTCGAGATAAGGCCAATTTCTTTTTTTTTTAAAAGCGGTGAGTGGTTGTGATCTGGAATGCACTGCCTGAAAGGGCGGTGGGTGCAGATTCAATAGGAACTTTCAGAAGGGGAAATCAGAGAAATAATAAAAAAGGAAAATATTACTCTGAGGCTCTGGGAAAACAACAAGGGGAGAGAGGGCGACTGATGAGCTCTGAGCTGGCACAAGTTGGCTGGGCTGAATGGCTTCCGTCTATGCTGTGTGACTCAATGGTAGAATTAAAATACCTTTTCCCTGACATGAATTTTCAAGCTAGTATTTCCAAGTTGTTGCTATACGACAGGAAGTAAAGACTTAGAGACAATTTCTCATCCAGCAGAAAATCCTTTGTTACCTCTCTGAAATTTTGAAGTGATCACGTCCAGGCTGAAGCTAATGGTGGCCATGAACATACCCAGCAGGAAAAGAAAAATCCAATCCTCTCCGAATTTCAGGATCTGCTTCCGTACTGATAGTATGAACGCTGTAATGGAACAGTACACATCAAAGCCAGGATCAGCTCCCAGACCATTATCAAACTTCAGGGCTCTTGTCAATTGAAATGCTGCATTGAGCAATGCTTGGACCATTCACTGCGGGGCAGTGGGATTGGATTGAGATTGAAGCAGGGCCATGGAGAGAGAGTGGGGCTGTGGAATTGGTTTGGGATTGATACAGGGCTACAGGGAGGGAGCAGGGCAGTGGGATTAGTTTGAGGATTGATACTGGGCTACAGGGAGGGAGCAGGGCAGTGGGGTTAGTTTGGGGGTTGATACAGGGCTATGGGGAGAGACTGGGGCAGTGGCGTTAGTTTGGGGATTGATACAGGACTATGGGGAGAGAGCAGGACAGTGGGGTTAGTTTGGGGATTGATACAGGGCTATGGGGAAAAAGCGGGACAATAGGATTAGTTTGGGGGTTGATACAGGGCTATGGGGAGAGCCTGGCAGTGGGGTTAGTTTGGGGATTGATACAGGACTATGGGGAGAAAGCGGGACATAGGATTAGTTTGGGGAGAGCGAGGCAGTGAGGTTAGTTTGGGAATTGATACAGGGTTATGGGGAGAATGTGGGGCAGTGGGATTAGTTTGGGGATTGATACAGGGCTATGGGGAGAGAGAGCGGGGCAGTGGGATTAGTTTGGGAATTGATACAGGGCTATGGGGAGAGAGACCGGGGCAATGTGTTTAGTTTGGGGATTGATACAGGTCTATGGAGAAAGCAGGGCAGTGGGGCCTGTTTGGGGATTGATACAGAACTATTGGGAGAGCAGGACAATGGAATTAGTATGGGGATTGATACAGGATCATGGGGAGAGAGTGGGAAGTGTGATTGGTTTGGGGATTGATACAGGGCTATGGGGAAAGGAGGGCAGTGCGTTTAGTTTGGAGATTGATGCAGGGCTATGGAGAAAGCAGGGCAGAGGGTTTAGTTTGGGGATTGATTTAGAGCTATGGGGAGAGAGGAAGGCAGTGGGATTAGTTTGGGGATTGATACAGGGCTATGGGGAGAAAATGGGGCAGTTGGATGGGTTTGGGGATTGATACAGGATCATGGGGAGACAGTGGGGAGTAGGATTGGTTTGGGGTTGATACAGGATAATGGGTTTAGTTTGGGGATTGATATGGAGCTATGGGGAGAGAGCAGGACAGTGGGATTAGTTTGGAGATTGATACAGGATCATGGGGAGAGAGTGGGAAGTGGGATTGGTTTGGGGTTGATACAGGGCTACGCGGAGGGAACGGGGCAATGGGATTGGTTTGGGGATAGATACAGGGCTATGGAGAAAGCAGGGCAGTGGGATTGGTTTGGGAATTGATACAGGGCTATGGGGAGAGCACGGGGCAGTGGGATTGATTCTGGATTTTGCAAGTAACGGCGCGAGGATGACTGGCCGAATGGCCACTGTCCATGCTTTGACACCTGACACTGTTCGCCTGACCAATGCCTCACGGTTCAACTTACGTTTCAAGATCTTGAGTATCCTCTGCACCGCCTTTCTGGTCGCGCTCTGCCCCTCATCGGCTGGTAGGTAGCGTTTGTAGGAATCATGGCTCTCCTCAGCGCCCTCCTGCTCCAAATTCTCGCCCTCCCTCTCCGTCCCACCGGCCTGGGACTGGCTGTCAGGCTCCACCGTCTCGATCTGCGCCTCATCTTTATCCAGGTCGTTCTTCTCCGAATAGGGAGGCATCCCCAGCATGAAACCTCCGGCCTTGGAGTACACTCCTGACTGTGACTGACCTGAGGCCTGGAATCCTCTGAGTGTCTTTGCAGCAGAAGGGTGTAATGGCTGATCCCTTTTTTTTAATATAACCCGGCCTCGGTAATCAAACTCTAGATCAAACCAGCCCATTCTGACCTCCTTGCCTCACTCGATTGGTTACTTTTTTTTCAAGAAGTTGCTGCAAGGACTCTGTGTCTGTGTGTGTTTTTATCACAAAGAGTCAGTCCGATTACAAAGTGCTTCAGCGCAAAAGTTGGAATGAGTCAGGAGTCACTGCTGAACATTAACCTCGTGCCTGAGCTCTTCTGATTTCTTTCATTTTGCCTGGCCTTATAAAGGGCCCTCCACTGTGATAATCCTACACAGCAGCAGCTGGCATTATGATGGAGAAACAGTTGATCCTCCCCAGAGTTGGTGACGTGGTAATCGATGTCCCTAACCTTCCCCCCACCGTGGTGCCCAGTGACACAGCGCAGGCTTCCCTCTTCTCCCATGTCGCTTGGCCACCTCTATCTGTATGGAATCGAGTAGTCTGTGGTAACGCCACACCTTTCGACGCCACCTACCCTGCCCCCCAGACTGCACCCTGCTCCTTCTGCGGGTACCACGCGACCAAGGAAGGTCTCGCTGAGGGAGGCCAGTTGTTCACATGCAGCTCAAAGAGGGTTTTTTTTGTTGGGAGGGGGTGTTGTGTTTAAGGGGGCAAATGTTGGCCTAGGAACCCTGGGTGAAACCCTTCTCTGGAAATGTTCTTACAAATCGACCCGCAATGTGGAGCTTCCTTGATACTACCATGGAGGCTAGGCGGAGGTGGGTACTGCAGATGCTGGAGATTAGAGGCAAGACGAAGGGCTTTTGCCCGAAACGTCGATTTTCCTGCTCCTCAGATGCTGCCTGACCTGTTGTGCTTTTCCAGCACCACTCTACTACTTAGAGACTGTTAGCCTAGAAGCAGAGGGTCACAGTCTAAGGATGAGGGGTGACCTTATAGAGGTTTATAAAATCATGAGAGGAAAAGATAAAGTGAATGGCAGGTGTCTTTCCCTAGGTTGAGGGATTTATGACTAGGGAGCATTTTTTTAAGGTGAGAGTAGGAAGATTTTAAAAAGACATGAGGGACATTTTTCTTTGGAGTGGTTCGCGTCTGGAATGAACTTCCAGAGGGAGTTGTGGATGTGGGTACAGTTACAATGTTTAAAAGATATTTGGATGAGCACGTAAGAAATTCTTGGAGGGATAGGGACCAAATACGGACAGGTGGGACTAGCTTAGTTTGGGATTATGGTCAGCGTGGACCGAGGGGTCTGTTTCCCTGCTGTATAATACAGGGCCAATTAGGACTGCGACAAGGAGAAATGTCTTCACCCAGAGAGTGGGAAGCCTGTGGAATTCTCTGCCATGGAAAGTAGTTGAGGCCAAAACATTGAATGTTTTCAATAAGGAGTTAGATTCCATTCTTGGGGCTAAACAGATTAAATGGGGGAGAAAGTAGGAGTAGGGGACTGAGTTGGATGATCAGCCATGATCATGTTGAATAGAGAAGCAGGTTCAAAGGACTGAATGGCTTACTCCTGCTCCTATTTTCTATATCTATATGTTTCTTTCTATATGCCTCTTTCTGGAATAGATTTGAACTCACAACAGTCATTGGGTGAGAGATGAGAGAGCTCCACACCAAGGCCAACACAAAACCTCCCAATATTGAAACATGCATTTTTTAAAAGAATTACTGAATCTTCTCAGATGTTCACCAGCAGTCAAGACTTGGTAATAGGTACCAACCATTTGCCCTCCCTTGACTTGGATGTTTTGACTTGACAATCTCCAACCTTCTGGACTCAGCCTTGACTTCAATAATTAAAACTCACACAATAACAAGTTTATTTGGAAGCACTAACGTTTGGAACTCCAGGAGTGGCGCTCCGAAAGCTAGTGCTTCCAAATAAACCTGTTGCTGTGTTTCTGTGGTGTACATCATTGGGACGGCATGGTGGCTCAGTGGTTAGCACTGCTGCCTCACAGCACCAGGGTCCCAGGTTTGATTTCCGCCTTAGGCGACTGTCTGTGTGGAGTTTGTACATTCTCTCCGGGTGCTCCAGTTTCCTCCCACAGTCCAAAGGTGTGCAGGTCAGGTGAATTGGCCATGCCAATTTGCCCGTAGTGTTAGGTGCATAAGTCAGAGGGAAACGGGTCTGGGTGGTTTACTCTTCGGAGGGTCGGTGTGGACTTGTTGGGCCAAATGACCTGATTCCACACTGTAGGGAATCTAATCTAATCGCTATGACTCTATGTTGGTCTGTAACCTAGTGTTGTGTGATTTATAACTTAGTTCACCCCAGTCCAACACCGGCACCTCCAAGTCTTGACTTCAGTACTTTGACATCAAAGCCTCTCCCTCTGTTTGTTTCTTTTTCACTACATCAGGATTGTTTTAAACTATTTTTTCTTGATCCCTTTAGTTCAGGTGGTGTGGTAGCAATGTCACTGGATTAGTAATCCAAGAATAATAGTTGTCAAGGGATACAGGTTCAAACCCTACCGTGACAGTTATTGGAATGAATTAATTAATCTGGGACAGAAAGCTAGCCTCAATGACTATCAATTGCTGTAAAAGCCCACTTGGCTCAATCATGCGCTTTCGGGAGAGAAACCTGCCCTCCTTAAACAGGTTGAGATTTGAAACCGTGAGCCATGAGGTTGACTTTCAACTCCCTCTTAAATGGCCAAGGGAGCCACTTAGCTCAAAGGCAATTTGAGATGGCAACAAATGTTAGCCTTGCCAGCAATACCCAAATCCTGTGAAAGAATTCAGTGAAGAGTTATTGACCTGAAACCGTAATCCTGTTTTTCTCTCGGCAGAGGTTACTTGACCTGTTGAGTGTTTCCAGCGCTCTCTGCTTTAATTCCTAACCTGTCTTCTGACCTAAGATGGTCATATACCCAAATGCACAAAAACATGCCCAACACTTACACAAGCAAACTGACACACACACACATGCATTTCCCATTAGTTGCACTGGTGATCCGGGTCAAAGCCCTGGCTGATTTGCTTTCCCTTTCTCTGGAACCAGGCCAGGCCAGTGTATCCCAGTATCCCTGTATGTTTGAGTTGGGGGTGTGAGGTGAGATAGAGAGAGCGATAGAGAGAGAGAGAGAGAGAGAGATGTGGAGCCACAGCAAATAGCTTGATCCTTAAAACAGGGAAACAATTTAGGAACTGGAGAGATTTCTGTGGAGGTTTGACATGGGTGCATTTTGGCCAACAAAGAGCTTACTTAATTCCGAATTTATTACACCTGGGAAAATTGAAAACAAGATTAAGACCCTGCAGAATTTGCGTGAGCAAACTCCAGCCATTTAATCTTCGAATTCCTGGCTGCAACATGCTTGTAAAGTCAGTGTGCTTGTAGTACTGAGCTCCTCTCTACTTGCCTGGGAACTGTGGCTTGCCAGTGCCATTTACCACCTTACTCAAACAGAACTTGTCCTAGCTCTGAGGCTTGGCAACTGAGTGTTCAAGCCACCTGACCAAAGAGGGGATGAGCAGGGCTGGAAATGTAATGCTTGCTGATTGACCATCAGCCATGCCTCAATTTGAGAGTGACACCCACTTGGGCTCTGTTGAGTGTCTTCAAGTGACAGGACAGGTCTGTGAGTCTTTGGGCTGTGGGATCTAGACCGCAGGATTATCTTTACTCCCCTGCTGCCGCTCTGCCTCATCGTTGAAGATTTTCGGACTCAAAGTGTGAAGCAGCTTAATAAACAACTTGGCACCATTTTGAACCATTTGTTGCCAACTGCACCCAGTCATTAATGTCAATGATGTCACACAGGGAGGACAGCCTCAGTGTAATCTATATAGAGTCAAGATTAGAGTGGTGCTGGAAAAGCACAGCAGGTCAGGCAGCATCCGAGGAGCAGGAAAATCGACGTTTCGGGCAAAAGCCCTTCACTCAGCCCAAAACATCGATTTTCCTGCTCCTCCGATGCTGCCTGACCTGCTGTGCTTTTCCAGCACCACTCTAATCTTGACTCTAATCTCTAGCATCTGCAGTACCCACTTCTGCCTAGTAGTGGGCGTCATGGTGGCACAGTGGTTAGCACTGCTACCTCACAGTGCCAGAGACCTGGGTTCAATTCCCACCTCAGGCGACTTTCTGTGTGGAGTTTGCACATTCTCCCCGTGTCTGTGCGGGTTTACTCCCACAATCCAAAAATGTGCAGGTTAGGTGAATTGGCTATGCTAAATTGCCCATAGTGTTAGATGTAGGGGAATGGGTCTGGGTGGGTTGTGCTTTGGCGGGTTGGTGTGGACTTGTTGGGCTGAAGGGCCTGTTTCCACACTATAAGTAACCTAATCTAAAAATCTATATAGACCCAACCATTGGCACTATACACTCAGTCATCTAGCTCGGATGGCAGAGAGTAAGGACGTCAGTTGAGGGTCAGTCAATAATGACTGCATTTATGTAGCCTCCTTAATGATGTAACCAACCTTGAGGAGGGTTGCCAAAGCAAACCGAAAACTGTATGAGCCACAGTTTACAACAGATGACCTAACGTCAGATCAGCTTTAAGGAGCATTTTAAAGTAGAACTGAGAGAATGCAGAGAGTTTTCAAGAGGGAATCCCAGAGTTTGAGGCCCCAAGTAGCTGAAGGCAATGGTGGAACAATGGAAATCGAGGGGATGAGGATGTTTGAAAGTTATAAAGTTGACACAATTCAAAGTCCAAGTACAGGAAAAGACGAGGTATAAATAGAGACACCGGAGACCACCAACATGTTAGCAAAAGAGGTAGCCACCCAAGGCAGCTTGTCCATACTGTCTCTTTGGAAGAGCTGTTTAATTCACTATGCTCTTCACCCACGTCCCTGTGAATAGAATCCCTACAGTGTGGAAGCAGGCCATTCGGTCCATCAAGTCCACACTGACCCTCCAAAAAGTATCAGCTTGGCCAATCCACCCTGACCTGCACACCTTTGCACGGTGGGAGGAAACCGGAGCACCCGGAGGAAACCCATACAGACACAAGGAGAACTTGCAAACTCCACACAGACAGTCGCCTGAGGGTGGAATCAAGCCTGGGTCCCTGGTGCTGTGAGGCAGTAGTACTAACCACTGAACCACCGTGTCACAATGCCATATTCAAACTCCCTTTCCAGATTATAGTCCAACAGGTTTAATTGAAAGCACTGTGTTCTCTGGCTGTGATAAAGGAATGGGACTTGCCATGAATTAAGACGGGGCAGCAAAGTTTTAGATGACAGATGACAGAGGGTAGAATTGGGCAGACACACGGCTAACCAAGATGTGAACGAAATGATCACACAGGGGCGATGTTGTGCACGTAGAAATAGGTAGTTTTAATGATGGTGGAAAAGCACAGTAGGTCAGGCAGCATCCAAGGAGCAGGAAAATCGACATTTCTTGCAAAAGCCCTTCATCAGGAATCCAGGCCAGGCAGCATCTGAGGAGCAGGAAAATTGGCGTTTCGGCTTTTGCCCAAAACGCCAATTTTCCTGCTCCTCGGATGCTGCCTGGCCTGCTGTGCTTTTCCAGCACCACTCTGATCTCCAGCAGCTACAGTCCTCACTTTCGCCCAGTTTTAATGACGGCATGATTACCAGTTTTGGAAGTTCCAGAGGACCTCTAACATATCTCAGGCTTTTGTCAGAGGGAACTGCACATTTCCACAATGCTTTGTGTGATTTCCCTCTTAAAGGATTTAACCTTAAAGGCTGTGTCTGCTGACACTTATTCACTTCCACCTTTGAGAGAGCACTAATCCAGAAAGGTGTATGTATATGATTCCAGCAATGTGACATCCAATGATGTTATACCCAAATGCATTGCATGTGAATGTTCAGTCACACCCCCTTTCTGTCCACCATTTAAATACATGAAATTAGCACACCAGTATGTGGTGTCAATAGACACAGCCAATTTTGAAATTATGGTTCCCTTCATCCCTTTAGAGAAAACATTTCCCCAGTGCATCTACTTTCTCTCAAACCCACACTGTCCTGAACCTTTTAAATTCCATAAGGAATGCAGTTCAACTTTGTGCAGCCTGACTTCGTCAGGCCACAGGGTGCGACAAGTCAGAGTAGGCCCCAATCTCCAAGCATTCGCAGCTTTTAGTTGCTATGGCAACAGAGAGGGCCACTCTAACAGGAATTGCAGTTCCCCTGGCTCTTGGCCTACACCTTCCTCCTCACCCCATCCCACCCACAACAAAGTGGCCGGAATAACACAAGTGTTGACCGAGTTTAAAAGAAAAATTTTCAGCAGTTAATAAATACCAGGGGAGCTGCTTATTAAAGCCATTCAGGAAATGGGGGAGGGAATACTGGGCTCCTCGTGCTTCGCAATACATTCATTCAATGATCACAAATGGAAGCAAATGTTTAAAAGTTCCTTTAATTTCTTTGTATGGCATTTTCTCTGCTTCATTTTCAGCCTTGGCTCTCATCTGTCCTGTTGCCACTGATGCCTTTTTCATTGCTTTCTTAAGCTCCACGTTTCTTGGATGATAGACTGGATATCCAACAATGGAGAGGCAGTGTCTTTGATTCTCTTCACTCCCACTTCTGCATTCATATTTTTCAAAAACCTCTCCAATATCCTGGTAAAAACTGGAAGGTTATGCTGTACAGGGTGTTAGTGAGGCCACACCTGGAGTACTGTGTGCAGTTTTGGTCTCCTTACTTGAGAAAGGACCTACTGGCTCTGGAGGGGGTGCAAAGGAGGTTCACTTGGTTGATTCTGGAGTTGAGAGGATTGGCTTCTGAGAGATTGAATAGATTGGAACTATAATCATTGGAATTGAGAAGAATGAGGGAGGATCTTCGAGAAACATTTAAAAATATGAAGGGAATACATGAGATAGAAGCAGGAAGATTGTTTCCACTGGCAGGTGAAACTAGATCTGTGGGGCATAGCCTCAAAATAAGGAGGGGAGCAGATTTAGAACTGATTTGAGGAGGAACGTCTTTACCCAAAGGGTTGTGAATTCCCTATCCAGTGAAGCAGTTGAGGCTACCTCGTTGAACGTTTATAAGGCAGAGGTAGATAGATTTTTGAACAGTAAAGGAATTAAAGGTTATGGTGAGAGGACAGGTAAGTGGAGCTAAGTATACAAAAAGATCAGCCATGATCTTGTTGAATAGCGGAGTAGGCTCGAGGGCCCAGATGACCTACTCCTGCTCCTACTTCCTATGTAATTTTGTGGAAATCCCTGGTTTCTTTAAAAGGTGTCATTAGTAGGTCACTGGGGGCATTGAGAGTCTTTTGTTTAAACAAGACTTCCTAAAAATCACATGACTGGTGGTCATGATTTGGAGGTGCCGGAGTTGGACTGGGGTGTACAAACTAAAAAATCACACACTTGGTTATAGTCCAACAGTGTGCTTATTTGGAAGCACACTAGCTTTCGGAGCACTGCTCCTTCATCAGGCGGTTGCTGGAGAATAAGGTTGTAAGACACGGAATTTATAATACAAGTTTACAGTGTGATGTAGCTGAAATTATATATTGAAAAAGACCTGAATTGTTTGTTAAGTCTCTCATCTTCTGGAATGACCATGTTGGTTTCAGTTATTTTATATGTAAATCACAAAACTTTTACATTCTCGAGTGAACTTTAACAACTGGTGTCATGTCGGCCCAGATAATGTATTGAAGGTGTTAGCTCCCTGTGTGAGGCTGTCTCTGCCACAATGGTCAGACTGATTCTAATCTAAAAACCGCATTTACAGAATCTTACATGGATTCACGTAACCAACAGAAACCAGAGAACTGAAACCAACATGGTCATTCTAAAAGATGAGAGACTTAACAAACAATCCAGGTCTTTCTCAATATATAATTTCAGTTACATCACACTGTAAACTTTTTCTATAAATACCGTGTCTTAGAGCTTTTCTCCACAATCACCTGATGAAGCAGCAGTGCTCCGATGACTGGTGGTAACTGCTTGTGTTACCATGGGCCTTTGTTGGAGCTGATCTTCGCACGTTGACTGGGTGGAGAATGCTTTGTTATCTAGTCTTCATCTGGGGGACAAGAAGCCTGCGAGGAAGAGCTACCTGGCTGATCTCTCCCACTTCTGAGAAGAATACCCTCTACACCAGTTCAGGATGAAATCGATTTGTTCTTCTGAAAGAGTCATTGAACGAAGCTTGTATTTCCTGAGCAAGACACATCTTAGACTTGACCCCATGTGCCAAGACAACAGACTCCATAATAATCCACGCTTTATCCTTTTGTCTCACGGGTAACCTATTAGTTAATGTGTTGTTTTGTCAGAAAGCCAACCTTAGCAGAGAAATTTGTTTTTTTTTTGGCTCTTTCATATTACCAAGTGTGTTTATTAACTAATTCCTGCATTTTCATCGAATACATTTTGCTTTGATAATAAACCTATAATTACATTTGTTAAGTAACTTCGATGACAGATCTTGTTGTTTGAAACCTGATATAGACAAGGTATTTAATTGGTCACGGTGGTAACTGGAAAAACCAGTATGGCACGATAGCAATACTGAATACCTCCAGTCTCGGTCAACTTGGTCAAAACCACTGTGCACGGTGGCACAGTGGTTAGCACTGCTGCCTCACAGTGCCAGAGACCCGGGTTCAATTCCTGCCTTGGGCAACTGCCTGTATGGAGTTTGCAAATTCTCCCCGTGTCTGCGTGGGTTTCCTCCCACAGTCCAAAGATGTGCAGGTTAGGTGAATTGGCCATGCTAAACTGCCCCTAGTGTTAAGTGTAGGGGAATGTGTCTGGTTGGGTTGCTCTTCGGATGGTTGATGTGGACTTGTTGGGCCGAAGGGCCTGTTTCCACACTGTAAGTAATCTAATCTAAACCTCCTTCTCACTTCCTACTGTGGGAAACACGACAGAATCTCTGCAATGCAGAAAGAGACTATTCAGCCATCAAGTCCACACCAACCCTCTGAAGAACATCCCCTCCAGACCTACGCTACTACCTTCTCCCTGTAACCCCATATTTCCCATGGCCAATCCACCTAACCTGCACATCTTTGGACTGCGGGAGGAAACCAAGGCACACAGAGGAAACCCATATAGATACGGGGAGAATATGTAAACTCCACGCTGACAGTCACCCAAGGGTGAGATTGAACCCAGGTCCCTGGCGTTGTGAAGCAGCAGTGCTAACCACTAAGCACCCAAAGCTTTTGTAGCTACCTTTTTGTGATTTACGAGTGACATGGTGACTCAGTGATTAGCACTGCTGCCTCACGGTGTCAGGGACTTGGGTTCGATTCCACCCTCAGGTGTCTGCGTGGTGCTTGCACATTTTCTTGTGTCTACATCGTGTTACGACACAACTGTAAACCCTTCTGCTAATTAAACCAAACACACATTACGGGCAGCACGGTGCCTCAGTGATTAGCACTGCTGCTTCACAGCACCAGGGACCCGGGTTCGAGCCCTACTTCAGGCAACTGTCTGTGTGGAGTTTGCACATTCTCTTAGTGTCTGCGTAAGTTTCCTCCGGGTGTTCCGGTTTCCTCCCACAGTCCAAAGATGTGCAGGGCAGGTGACTTGACCATGGGAAATTGCCCATAGTGTTACATCCGTTAGTCGGGGTAAATAGAGGATAGGGGAATGGGTCTGGGTGGTTACTCTTCAGAGGGCCGGTGTGGATCTGTTGGGCCAAACGGCCTGTTTCCATACTGTAGGGAATGTAATGTAATCTAACCACACAGAAAAGCTCATTTTGCCTTGTAATCTGTTAAAGTAGGAGTGACAGAGAACTACCTAAATTCCACTATTTAAAGAAAAAATAACAATTTTATTATTTAACTCTAAAAGTGAACATTAAACAATAACCATTTACAACTCTGTGCCTCCTTTTTCTTGTTATCTACCTCCCACCCTTTAACAATATACTGATCCAATAAAAGCCCCTATTAAATTTACAGTGACTCAATTTTCAAAACCAGACAGGGTTCCGGTCGTTTCCGGTGTCGGTCTTCCTGTTTGTAGATCTTCCTGGGTCGTCTTTGGTCTTCTGCTGCAAAGATGTTTCATATGAAAAGGGTACCTTTAACAGAGAGTGTGGTGAATCGCAATCTTTCAATGGCAGTTGGTCCTCTTTCTGGCTAACTGTCCAAAATGTCTGCTTTAAAAAAGCCCAAACATTGATTTTCTCATTGGTTCAATGTTGTCAAAACACTAAAATTCAAATTAGATTAGGTTTTAGTATCTTGGGGCATAATTTAAGCTGATTGGTTAAATTTGAACTGCTGTGAAAACAACCAGTATCTAGATTATAGCCAAAATGTTACATCTTTCAATTTTCCAGCACACTCTGTGACATGACAGGTGCTTGCCTGCTTTGACTCTCTCTTAAAAGTAAAGTACATACCTTCAACCTTCATAACAATGGGTTTCCTCCCATAGTCCAAAGACGCACAAGTGGATTGGCCATGCTAAAGTGCCCAGAGTATCCAGGGCTGTGCAGGTTGGGTGTATTAGCCATTAGAAATGCAGGGATACAGGGATGAGGTAGGATGCTCTTCGGAGGTTCAGTGCAGATTCAGTGGGCTGAATGGCCTGCTTCCACAATCTCGAGATTCTATGATCTGAGTTCAGTGGGCAATATTGAAGGCAAATTGACTACTGGCCTTTTTTTTTTAAAAAAAGAGAAATGGAATATGAAAATGGGCAAGTCATACCAAAATGATATAAGGCACTAATCAGATCAACGCTGAAATGCTGCTACTAAACAGTTTTGGTCCCCTTATCTAAGGAAAAATATACTGGCATTGGAGGCAATCCAGACAAGGTTCAGTGGGTTGATGTCAGTATGGAGGAATTTTCTTTTGAGGAGATGGTAAGCAGAATGGACCTGTATTCAGGAGATTGAATCTCCAGCATCTGCAGTTCTGAGTGGATAAAGAGTGGAACTGGCAAAAGCACAGCAGGTTAAGCAACATCAGAGGAGCAGGGGAAATCGAAGGAACCTTTCGTCAGGAGTTGCACTCATTAGAGTTTACAAGAATGAGGGGTGACCTTACTGAAACATTTAAGATTCTTACGGGACTTGACGGGCTAGATGTGAAGAGGTTGTTTCCCCTTGTGGGAGAGTCTAGGACCAGACGTAACCGCACTATGAGGGTTTGTACTTTAAGTCAGAGGAGGAATTTCTCCTCTTTGAGGGCAGTCAATCTGTGAAATTCTTTCTGACAAGGCAAGGTCATCAAGGCTGCGATAGACAGATTTTTTAATGAAGAAGGGGATTAAAGGTCATGGGGAAAAGGCAGGAAAGCAGAGTTGAGGATGATCATATTCGGAGAGCATACTTGATCGGTTGAATGGCTTACTTCTGTTCCTGTGTCTTATGGCCTTATCTGCTGAGGAGACCTAGTGAATGTCTCTGCAGTTCATCCACAATTTTGTTTCCAAGTGACGAATTATGATCCTGTCAGAAGCAGGAAGGTCATTTCCAGCAATATCTCCAACCAGTATTAACAAACCAACTCAATTCCTAGGTGACATTGCAATTACAGAATAAACAAGGCTCTGAGTCAAGGCTGCACCAAGCAGTTGGTGCTGGTATTGAACCAAGACTAACTGATCCTCAGCTGACGCTCTGCACGCACAGGGGATCTTGCAGCAAATGTGTTCCCTGGTAGCTGCTGCCTTGTCCTTCTAGCGGGGTGTAGAGGTCACACTGCATTTTGTAGATAATACACATTGCTGCTGTGTGCATTAGTGGTGGAAGGAGTGAACATGTGAATGTTTAAGGTGGTGGATGGGGTGCAAATCAAGCAGGCCACTTATCCAATGTGGTGTCAAGCTTCTTGAATGTCGTTGGAGCTGCATTCATCCAGGTCAGTGGGGAGTATCCCATCACACTTCTGACTTGTGCCTTACAGACAGTGCATGGGCTTTGGGAAGCCAGGAGGTGAGTCACTCTTTAAAATTTGCAACACTGGCAGACAAGGTGGTTAAGAAGGAGTTTAGCACGCTTGCCTTCGTTGCTCAGACCTTTGAGTACAGGATTTGGGACGTCATGTTGAGTTTGTACAGGACATTGGTGAGGCCTCTTCTGGAGCACTGTGTCCAGTTCCGGTCGCCCTGTTATAGGAAGGATATCATTAAATTGGAGAGGGTTTGGAAAAGATTTACCAGGATGTTGCCAGGAATGGAGGGTTTGAGTTATTAAAAATAGGGTGGGACATTTTTCACTGGAGCGCAAGAGGCTGAGGGATGCGCTGATAGAGGTTTATACAATCATTAGGAGCATAGAAAAGGTGAACAGCAAGGAACTCTCATTTTGGTTGGGTGTAGCTCTAAACTAGGGGGCATATTTTTAAAGTGAAATAAGAAAGATTTAAAAAGGACTTTTTACACAGAGAATTCACACAGTTACTGCGTAGAATGACATGCACATAAGGACCTTCTTATGCACCCTAGAAAACACTCCAGCTGGGTGCATATCGACCTGGTACGGCAATGCTCTGCCCAGGATCGTAAGAAACGACAGAAAGTGGTGTGCACAGCCCAGACCATGACAGGAGCCAACCTCCCATCCATGGACTTCATTTACACTTCTTGTTGCTGTGGAAAGGCTGCCAGCATTATCAAAGACCCCTCTCAACTGATAAGATTCTCTTCCAACCTCTTCAGTCAGGCAGAAGCTTGAACACATGCACTAACAAGTTCAAGACAGGATTGAATAGTTATATAAATTGCCTCAACTGTAGTTATTGGAGATATAGAACAATGAGAGCCACAAATGTCCAAACTTGCTTTATATTCAGAGCACCAAGGAGAGATATACAGCATCACAAGCATATAACATCCTAAAGTGCTTGATAGCTAATTAACCTTGTTTGCAATTTATGACACATAAGTGGTGCACAGCAAGCTCCCACAGACAGCAATATGATGATGACAGGATTGTCTGTTTCAGTGATATTGAGTGGTAATTGTTAACTCGGAGACACCAATGGGCTACTCCCCCCCCCACCACTCCTGTTCAAATAAAATCCCTGGGACCTTTAACATCAGCTCAAATGGGCAGCAGGGGGCCTCTGTTTCACACCTATACAAGTGTGGCTCACCCACAGTACCACAATAGGGTGCCAATTTTGCTCTGGAGTGAGTCTGGGATAAATGTTCAAACTTGGCACAGAGGATCCAACGGAAGTATAGAAATGAACCACTGACAGGTACAGGAAAGGCTGCACCAAGCACTGGCTCAGCCTGAGAGTCGAGAAGTAACACACGAGTAAATGGGAGATATCAGGAGCAACTGTCCACTGGTCCAATAAATAAGAGTTTAAAATAAATACTTGTGATTACAAGGTTCATAAACACCCTTTGGTGTAACAGCTTCTCCTGCTTCCATGGTGAGGTTATGGTCATAATACCTTGTACACATAATTCAAACAGAATCACAAATGTACTGAATTCATAACTTGAATCGATTTCACTTCAAATAAAAATTATTTTATCCGAAAACATTGCAAATGAAAAAAGCAGTCCTTTACTTAGCATCCAGGATATATTTTGATGGTGTTGAATGCACGAATGAGTTTCTCCAGAGATACATGTCACAATCCTCCCACTACTGTAAACACTGAGAGCCACCACTTGCTACTGAGGGAGTGTGTGGAAGACTTTGATGTGAATGGCGGAGTTGTTTCTGGTGCGGGTGAGGGGCTCGCCCTCGTCCAGTTCTGGCTCCAGGTCGTCCACAAGCTCGACAGTCGAGGTGTTGGCGGCGATCTGCAGACTCCCAAAGCTGCCCCCCTGGAGCTGCAGAGCGATGTTGATGGCGCGGTTGATGGCCAGCCCCAGGCCATGAATGCAGATCTCGCTAAAGCATCCGCTGTCCAGCATCTTCTGGCAGCGAGCCAGCTGCGCCTTGAAATCCGTCTTCATGTTGACGTAGATGTCGTTCTTGCGTTTCGGAAGTTTGCGCGGCAGCCTCTTGCGCAGTGTGTACTCCACCTGGTCCATGTCCATTGCCCCCTCCGACGCTGGTGCTGTGGGCTGGTTTTCAGCCATACTCACTGGAAGGAAGTAAAGGTAGGAAGAGGAGAGACTGAGTGACATTGTGTGAAGTGAGGAGATGGTGGTGTGGTGATAATGTTGCTGGACTAGCCATCCCAGATCCCAAGGTAATGCCCAGGGATGTGCGACATATCACACCATTGGCATCTAATGCAATTTAAATTCAAGTTAATAAATCTGGAATATAAAGCTATGCTCAGTGATGGTGAGCATGTGAATGCTCATCAATTGTCAGAAAAATGTCAGAAAAAGACACGAGGAGCAAATTTTCTTTTTACACAGACTAGTTCGTATATGGAATGAATTTGCAGAGGAAGTGGTGGATTTGGGTACAGTTACAATGTTTAAAAGACATTTAGATAAGTACATGAATAAGAAATGTTTGGAGGGATATGGGTCAAGCGCAGGTAGATAGAATTAGCTTAATTTGGGATTATGGTCAGCATGGACTGGTTGGACCAAAGGATCAGTTTCAGTGCTGCGTCACTCTGATTCACTGATACTAATTGCCTTTAGTGAAGGAAATCTGAAACGGTTACCCAGTCTGACTTACTCTAGACCTATGCAATGACTCTTAATTGTCCTCTGAAATGGCCAAGCAATAAATACTGGGCCTTGCCAGCAATGCTCATGAAAGAATTAAGAAAAGTAAAACTGACAGTGGTATTTAAGAACATCCTGAGAGTGTGCTGAACCAAGGAATAATTTAATGAAGGTAGGCGAAGATGCTCTTGTGTCATTGAGTAAAAATGCCAAAATCTGATTTTCACTTAACTGTAATCCCTACAGTGTGGAAACAGGCCATTTGGCCCAAAAGGTTTGCACTGATCGTTCGAAGAGTATCCCACCCAGACCCATTCCCCTATACTTATTACTCTACATTTCCCCTAACTAATGCAGCTAGCCTACACATCCCTGAACACTATGGGCAATTTAGCACGGCCAATTCACCTAACCTATATGCCTTTGGACTGTGGGAGGAAACCAGAGCACCCACAGTAAACCCACGCAGACACAGGGAGAATGTGCAAACTCCACACAGACAGTTGCCCGAGGCTGTAACTGAACCCAGGTCCCTGGTGCTGTGAGGCAGCAGTGCTAACCACTGATATTTGGTTCTCTTGTTTCCGTTAGGCGAGGAGACTAGGACCCGTGGACACAGCCTTAGAATTAGAGGGGGTAAATTCATAACAGAAATGCGGAGACATTTCTTCAGCCAGAGAGTGGTGGGCCTGTGGAAGTCATTGCCGTGGAGTGCAGTGGAGGCCGGGACGCTAAATGTCTTCAAGGCAGAAATTGATAAATTCTTGATGTCACAAGGAAGTAAGGGCTACGGGGAGAATGCGGGTAAGTGGAGTTGAAATGCCCATCAGCCATGATTGAATGGCGGAGTGGACTCGATGGGCCGAATGGCCTTACTTCTGCTCCTATGTCTTATGGCTCCTGGGGCCGAACAGCCAGCCCTCAGCACCCAGGAATGGTGATGGCTCCTGGGGCCGAACAGCCAGCCCTCAGCACCCAGGAATGGTGATGGCTCCTGGGGCCGAACAGCCAGCCCTCAGCACCCAGGAATGGTGATGGCTCCTGGGGCCGAACAGCCAGCCCTCAGCACCCAGGAATGGTGATGGCTCCTGGGGCCGAACAGCCAGCCCTCAGCACCCAGGAATGGTGATGGCTCCTGGGACCGAACAGCCAGCCCTCAGCACCCAGGAATGGTGATGGCTCCTGGGGTCGAACAGCCAGCCCTCAGCACCCAGGAATGGTGATGGCTCCTGGGGTCGAACAGCCAGCCCTCAGCACACAGGAATGGTGATGGCTCCTGGGGCCGAACAGCCAGCCCTCAGCACCCAGGAATGGTGATGGCTCCTGGGGCCGAACAGCCAACCCTCAGCACCCAGGAATGGTGATGGCTCCTGGGACCCAACAGCCAGCCCTCAGCACCCAGGAATGGTGATGGCTCCTGGGGTCGAACAGCCAGCCCTCAGCACCCAGGAATGGTGATGGCTCCTGGGGTCGAACAGCCAGCCCTCAGCACCCAGGAATGGTGATGGCTCCTGGGGTCGAACAGCCAGCCCTCAGCACCCAGGAATGGTGATGGCTCCTGGGGTCGAACAGCCAGCCCTCAGCACACAGGAATGGTGATGGCTCCTGGGGCCGAACAGCCAGCCCTCAGCACCCAGGAATGGTGATGGCTCCTGGGGCCGAACAGCCAACCCTCAGCGCCCAGGAATGGTGATGGCTCCTGGGGTCGAACAGCCAGTCCTCAGCGCCCAGGAATGGTGATGGCTCCTGGGGCCGAACAGCCAACCCTCAGCACCCAGGAATGGTAATGGCTCCTGGGGCCGAACAGCCAACCCTCAGCACCCAGGAATGGTAATGGCTCCTGGGGCCGAACAGCCAACCCTCAGCACCCAGGAATGGTAATGGCTCCTGGGGCCGAACAGCCAGCCCTCAGCACCCAGGAATGGTGATGGCTCCTGGGGCCGAACAGCCAACCCTCAGCGCCCAGGAATGGTGATGGCTCCTGGGGCCGAACAGCCAGCCCTCAGCACCCAGGAATGGTGATGGCTCGTAGAGTTGAACAGCCAACCCTCATCACCCAGGAATGGTGATGGCTCCTGGGGCTGAACAGCCAGCCCTCAGCACCCAGGAATGGTGATGGCTCCTGGGGCCGAACAGCCAGCCCTCAGCACCCAGGAATGGTGATGGCTCCTGGGACCCAACAGCCAGCCCTCAGCACCCAGGAATGGTGATGGCTCCTGGGGCCGAACAGCCAGCCCTCAGCACCCAGGAATGGTGATGGCTCGTAGAGTTGAACAGCCAGCCCTCAGCACCCAGGAATGGTGATGGCTCGTAGAGTTGAACAGCCAGCCCTCAGCACCCAGGAATGGTGATGGCTCGTAGAGTTGAACAGCCGCACTCACCACGTCGGAACCGCGAAGCCTCCTCGAGTCGAACAGCTGACACCCACCAGCGGGTAATAGTGGGGTCTCCTAGTCCGCTGCCAAGGCCGGGGCCGGGAAGGTGGTGGGGAAGGTCTCTGGGCCTCGGCGCCGCCGATGAAACACAAACCGGGAGCTGGAGCTGGAGCTCGATCCCCGTCACAACCTCCGACCCGCCGCTCGCAAATACACATGCGCGTGAGGGACCTCAACAACATGGCGGCAGCCCGGGCCCGCACTCAACATCCTGAGTCAACGAGTGTCAGGTACGATGCAAGAGTGCACCACACTGCCCACCGAAGCAGACCTCCCGGACAGCACCCCACCAATCAGACGGCTTTACAACAACAAAAACTTGTGTTTCCCAAGCGCCTTTACTGCAGTAATACGTCCAGAGACTAAATATGAAGCAAAATGCAAATACAGGATGACTGATGTCCTGTTATACACATGAGTCTTCCCCATACCAGCTCTTCATATATTTTAACAAATCTCTTGACAAAGTCTAGGTCTTTCCTTCGTCAGTTGGTGTCTACTTTCACCTCCATTGCATTATCACACACTCCTCTCACTGCTCTGTAAAACCATTGTAATCCTGCTTCAAATTCTCCATACGCTCCTTATCAACCAAACTCCATTCTCTCACTTCTCCAAATTACTACAGCCATCTTTACTGGCCCTCATTCACTTCCCCTTCTGCCAGTATTCTTTTTCTTAAGTTTACTTATGCATGGGACATTGGCATCACAGGCACTTTGTGTGCATAGATAATTGCCCCTTGAGAGGGTGCTGGCAATGTTAGTGAGGGAGTTCTAGGATTTGACCCAATGAGCAACGTGGAGCGAAGGATGCGAGCATAGGAGGTACAGTTAGTAAGTTTGCAGATGACACCAAAATTGGAGGTGTAGTGGACAGCGAAGAGGGTTACCACAGATTACAACAGGATCTGGACCAGATGGGCCAATGGGCTGAGAAGTGGCAGATGGATAAATGTGAGGTGCTGCAGTTTGGGAAAGCAAATCTTAGCAGGACTTATACACTTAATGGTAAGGTCCTAGGGAGTGTTGCTGAACAAAGAGACCTTGGAGTGCAGATTCATAGCTCCTTGAAAGTGGAGTCGCAGATAGATTGGTTAGTGAAGAAGGCGTTTGGTATGCTTTCCTTTATTGGTCAGAGTATTGAGTACAGGAGTTGGGAGGTCATGATGCAGCTGTACAGGACGTTGGTTAGGCCACTTTTGGAATATTGCGTGCAGTTCTGGTCTCCTTGCTATTTGAAAGATGTTGTGAAACTTGAAAGGGTTCAGAAAAGATTTACAAGGATGTTGCCAGGGTTGGAGGGTTTGAGCTACAGGGCGAGGCTGAACAGGCTGGAGCTGTTTTCCTTGGAGCGTCGGAGGCTGAGGGGTGACCTAGAGGTTTACAAAATAATGAGGGGCATGGATAGGATAAATAGGCAAAGTCTTTTCCCTGGGGTCGGGGAGTCCAGAACTAGAGGGCATAGGTTTAGGGTGAGAGGGGAAAGATAGAGTCCTAATGGGCAACTTTTTCACACAAAGGGTGGTACGTGTATGGAATGAGCTTCCAGAGGAAGTGGTAGAGGCTGGTACAATTACAACGTTTAAGAGGCATTTGGATGGGTATATGAATAGGAAGGGTTTGGAGGGATATGGACGGGGTGCTGGCAAGTGGGACTAGACTGGGTTGGGATATCTGGTCGGCATGGATGGGTTGGACCGAACGGTCTGTTTCCATGCTGTACATCTCTATGACCCTATGCTGACAATACCAATGTGGTCACTGTTTGGCATGTCCACAAAAATTCTGCAATGTCGTTGCAAATGTGCAAACTCTCACATGCATTGTGTTGGCAACAAATCTGTCCTTGGGATGAATTGGATATCTTTTTCAAAATGCCAGCACAAACCCGATGGGAAGAATGGCCTGAACTGCTTTTGTTGCATCAAGATCCAAATAAGAATGAATCTGTTGTATCTTCAAAAGAATATCTATGAGGTTCTGACACCTGATGAAGGAGCGTCGCTCCGAAAGCTAGTGTGCTTCCAATTAAATCTGTTGGACTATAACCTGGTGTTGTGTGATTTTTAACTTTGTACACCCCAGTCCAACACCGGCATCTCCGAATCTAAACTAGTATCACCCACCTGCACTTAGCTCATATCCCTCCAACCTCCCTCCAAACCTTTCCTATTCATAATGATCTAAGTGTATTTTAAACATTGTAACTGTACCTGCATCCATACTTCCTCAGGAAGTTCATTCCACACTTGAACCACCCTCTGTGTGAAAAATTTGCCCCTCACGTCCCTCATACCCCTCTCTCCTGTCATCTTAAAAATATGCTCACTAGTCTTGAAATTCCCCGTCCTAAAGAAAACACACTCACCGTTAACCCTATCTATATTTCCTCATGATTTTAAGAAAACCTATTAAAAGCTGCAGCTCTATGAGGCATCTCCCACCTTCTGTGTAAAAAACTTTCCCTCACATCACCTTTGAATTTTTCCCCCTTTTACCTCAAACACATGCCCTCTAGTATTAGACAGTTCAACCTCTGGGAAACATATTCTGACTGTCGATCCAATCTGTGCCTCGCATAATTTTCTAACCTTGTATCAGGTCTCTGCTCAGCCTCCGCCCCCTCCACAGAAAACAACCCTAGTTTGTCCAGCCTCTCCTTATAGCTCATATCCTGCAATCCTCTATAGAGAGTTGTAAAACTCACCATGAACTGAAAGAAAAAGAATTCTCCTCATCCTTATCTTAAATGGAAGACCCCTATTTTTAAACTGTGTCCCTCATTCTCAGCTCTCCTATAAGGGAAAGCATCCTTTCAGCATCCACCCTGTCAAATCCCCTCAGGATCTTACGTATATCCATGGAACATCATGGATACGATTTGGCAGGACAACGATCACATGAACTTGGTGACTTTGGTGCAACTGCAGGATAAAAAAAAATGTTCTAACAGCCAAGGTCAAGCTGCCATCACGAGAAAGTGAGGACTGCAGATGCTAGAGATCAGAATCAAAAAGTGTGGTGCTGGAAAAGCACAGCCGGTGAGGCAGCATCCGAGGAGCAGGAGATTCGACTCTTCATTCCTGATGAAGGGCTTATGCTCGAAATGTCGACTCTCCTGCTCCTTGGATGCTGCCTGGTCAGCTGTGCTTTTCCGGCACCACACTTTTTGACTCAAGTTGCCAGCATACTACCAGGCCATAAGGCTGCTGTCTCACAAGAAAGAGGCAACTGGTAGTGGTTTTAAACTGAGGACCAACTCCTCAGGCGAGGGGAGAGGTTGAGTTGGAGAGTCCTTCATGGTACCCTCAGCCAGTTCAGGAATTGAACCCAAACTAGTGGTATAATACCTACTACAAACCAGCCATGCAGCCAACTGAACTAACCAACCCCAATAATAGTGGAGGAACTCCTGAAGATGAGGTAATCAGGACAGCTGACTTGTGGGGGCTTCTAAGACTCTAAGGATGCTAGCATGAAGCTCAACATGAAGGCCCCAAATATCCATTATTGTACCAGGGAGACAATAGCTGGCAACAGAGGAAAATGGTGAACCCAATCGCAGATTGGCATGCACTCCGGCAACAAGCACCAGTGCTGAAAACAACAACCCACAGTGTCACATGTGGATCATGTAGCTGAACGCGCAACGATCAGCTTTCACAGCCATTGGGAAAGTTGCCCAAAGCAAAGATATGGATCACATTCAAAACTTCCATGTCTTGTAGATAGGATGCTCACATACCCTGCCCATACCACTGCCCCTTGATATTCTATGGTGTTACCATCACTGAATCCCACACTATCAACATTCTAGGGGTGATCATTGACCAGAAACTCAACTGAAATCACCACATGAACACAGTGGCTACAAGAGCAAGTCAGAGGCTGGGGATATTGTGGTGAATCACCTCCTGACTCCCAAAAACCTGTCCACCATCTACAAGGCACAAGTCAGGAGTGGGATGGAATACTCCTCACTTGCCCTGGTTGGGGGCAGCTCCAACAACATTCAAGAAGCTTGACACCATCCAGAACAAAACTTGATTGGCACTGCATCCACAAACATCCACTCCCTCCATCACCGACGCTCGGTAACAGCAGTGTATAATATCGACAAGAGGTACTGCAGATGTTCACCCAAGATCCTCAGACAGCACCTTCCAAACCCACAACCACTTCCATCTAAAAGGACAAGGACAGCAGATACATGGGAACACAAGCCCCCTCTAAGTTCTCCTCCAAGCCACTCATCATCCTGACTTGGAAATATATCGCCATTCCTCCACTATTGCTGGATCAAAATCTTGGAATTCCCTTCCGTAGGGAATTGTGGGTAAACCCACAGCAGGTGGACTGCAGCGGTTCAAGAAGGCAGCTCACCCCCACCACCTTCTCAAGGGGCAACTACGAACAGGCAATAAATGCTGGCGAGCGATCGAGACTGATATCTGACAAATGAATATTTTTTTAAAAATACACTTGATTCAAGTAATGATCTCAATCAGGATCTTGCTGTGCATCATTTGTGTTTGCTGCACCAAAGTGTGCCATATAAATGCAGGATCTTGTTATGCAAAACCATATGAGCAAAGCACTGGGATTCAACCTGAAAGGATTAGGATTCAAAAGCAGAGTAGCTATCATGAACTTGTATGGAAACCACAGGGCTCACTTTGAATAAGGTGCACAGTTCTATTTCTCATTTATTCGTAGATGATCTTATAGATCGTGAAAAGGTTGCTAAAGATTGGTGATATAGTGAACAGTGAAGAAGGTTATCTAAGATTACAAAGAGATCTCAATTAATTGGTTCGGCCACTTTTGGAATACTGTATGGAGTTTGGTCACCCTGCTATAGAAGGTGACAAAGAAGCAGCACTCCAAAAGCGTGTGATTTCGTGTAAACCTGTTGGACTATAACCTGGTATCATCTGACTTTGTTTGCCCCAGTCCAACACCAGCACCTCCACACCTTTAGGAAAGCGACTGGGGACTTTAAAATGATGAAGGCGGTTGGACAGGGTAGATATGAGGAAGGTGTTACTGCTTGCAGGTGAGCCATCAATCTCAGACAGATTTTAATAAATCCAGGGGAGAGTTCCGCAGAAACCTCATGATCCAGACAGTGGGGAGAATATGGAATTCACTCCCACAGTTGAAGCAAATAGTGTCGGTACAGAGGGGAAACTAGATATGAGGGAGAAGAGTAGAGGTGGGGGTATATTGATGGAGTGAGGTGAAGACCTGTGGGAGGAATCTCATGTGGAACATAAACCCTAATGCAGACTGAGTGAAGAGCTGACAGACTAGCAGTAACGTTACTGGAGAGCTTTAAGTTTAATGTTGTGGTGGAGACAGTTCAAATCCCACATAGCAGGAATTTTAATTGAATACGTGTGGGATATAAAGATACTCTTAATAATGGGGACTGTGACAGCTATCATCAGTTGTCAGAAATCCATCTGATTCACCAATGTCCTTGAGGGAAGGAAATCTGCAGTTCTTACCTGTGCTAGCTTATATCTGACTCCAGACCTTTGGTAATATGGCGACTGAAATGGCCCAGCAAGGTACCCAGTTCAAGAGCAATAAGGGCTCAGCAACAACAGTGATGTCTGAAAGAATGTGTATTTTAAAATGGACAAGGGAAGTGGAGACGATCAGGGATTTCCAAAAGGAAACCGGGTGGACACTGGAGGGAAATAATCTTGCAGAGGTCACAGGTATAGACCATGGAGAATGTGACTGACTGGATTGCTCTACATGGACTTGATGGTCTGATGCTGCAATGAATGGGGCAGATAAATGCATTCAGAGTGAGGCCTGAACAGTAACATGGAGTAAATGGATCGAATGGCTTGTTTTGCCCTTATCACTGTGTGTTTCCGTGCTGGAAATGTGTGTGTTGTGCATGTCCACTTGTATCCACTACCACTGGGAGCCATTAGGGTGTGCTGCAGATTCAGTGTCAACCCATGAAGTTTCCAGGAATCGAAAATGTGCCTTGAAATTCAAGTTCAAGCAATGCCTTGTGCAATGCACAAGAGAGAATCCCTGCCAGTCACGGATGGATGCAGCTCTCTGGAGGTGATTAATGTCTTGCTGAGCAGTCGGCTTCACAGAATTGATGTGATTCATAATGCAACAGTGACAAGGGCAAAACAAGCCTTTCGATCCATTTACTCCGTGTTACTGTTCAGGCCTCACTCTGAATGCATTTATCTGCCGCATTCATTGCAGCATCAGACCATCAAGTCCATGTAGAACAATTCAGTCAGTCACATTCTCCATGCTCTATACCTGTGACCTCTGCAAGATTATTTCCCTCAAGTCTGAAAAATGTGTTGCTGGAAAAGCGCAGCAGGTCAGGCAGCATCCAAGGAGCAGGAGAATCTACGTTTCGGGCATAAGCCCTTCTTCAGGAATGAGGAGGGTGTGCCAAGCAGACTAAGATAAAAGGTAGGGAGGAGGGACTTGGGGGAGGGACGTTGGGAATGCGATAGGTGGAAGGAGGTTAAGATGAGGTTGATAGGCCGGAGAGGGGGTGGGGGCGGAGAGGTCGTGAAGAAGATTGCACGTCAAGAAGGCGGTGCTGAGTCTGAGGGTTGGGACTGAGATAAGGTGGGGGGAGGGGAAATGAGAAAGCTGGAGAAATCTGCATTCATCCCTTGTGGTTGGAGGGTTCCTAGGCGGAAGATGTGGCGCTCTTCCTCCAGGCGTCGTGTTGCCATGGCCTGGCGATGGAGGAGGCCAAGGACCTGCATGTCCTTGGCGGAGTGGGAGGGGGAGTTAAAGTGTTCAGCCACGGGGCGGTTGGGTTGGTTGGTGCGAGTTTCTTCAAGTATCCACCCAGTTTCCTTTTGGAAATCACTGATCATCTCCACTTCCTCTGCCCATTTTAAAATACACGTTCTTTCAGGCATCACTGTTGTTGCCGAGCCCTTATTGCCCTTGGACTGCGTACCTTTCTGGGCCACTTCCCCTGCCCGCTTTTGGGCATTGAGTTCCAGGTCACTACTACTTGCTGTGTAAAGGTACATTTTTCCTCATATCCCTACCTTCCCAGAACTTAAATCTGTGGCCCCCTAGTCTGTGTACCATCAGCTAATGGCACATTTCCCATTGTGGAAAGTGAAAAGCCTCTGATTCTACACTTACTGCCTAGCCATCTTCAATCTGATATTAAGTAGGATTTTGACCCAGCAATGCTATATGTATCCAAGTCAAATAATATTTGTAACTCAGAGGTGAACTTAGATGTGTTGGAGTTACCACGCATATGCTGTTCGTATCTACCATATTGGACTCATTGTCTTCAGCGACTTGACCAAGTCATGTTCGGCTCTTGATGATGAGGAAGGATATTGGTCAAGACTTTGGAAATTCTGTGGGCTTGGGGTATGTGCTGACAGTTAAGGGAATGGTGTTCCAACAGTTTTTGCCTCAACCAGATGGCAGAGAGTGAGCATTCCCCTACCTTGTTTGCAAAGAGGTTTATCCCCCATCGGCCCTCACTCTTGCATCTATAGCCCTTTGTTTTTGTCACCCGTCCTACAGAAAATGAGTTGTATCTTCTGTGGACCCTGTTCCATCCTTTCAAACCTTTCACTTGGTCTCAGTGGGGAGCTGTGGTCCCAACATCCAGGTTCAAGTCTGGGACTTGAGCATGAAAAATCAAGGCTGACATCCCAGTATGAACTGGGTACCTTGCTGGGCCAATTCAGTCAGCGTATTACCATAGGCTTGGAGTCACATGGAGGCTAGCGCAGGTAAGAATGGCAAATTTCCTTCCCTCAAGGAAACTGGTGAATCAGATGGATTTGACAACTGATGATAGCTGTCATACAGTCATAGAGATGTACAGCACGGAAACAGACCCTTTGGTCCAACTCGTCCATGCTGACCAGCTATCCCAATCCAATCTAGTCCCACCTGACCACTGTCACCATTATTAAGAGTTATTCAATTAAAATTCCTGCTATATGGGATTTGAACTGTCTCCACCACACCATTAAACTTAAAGCTCTCCAGTAACGTTCCCACTAGACGGTCACCTCTTCACTCAGTCTGAATCAGGGTTTATGTTCCACATGAGTCTCCTCCAATAGGTTTTCATCTCACTCCATTAACATACCCACCTCTACTCTTCTCCCTCATACCTAGTTTCCTCTTTGCATCGACACTACCTGTCCCGTAGGAGTGCTACACCTTTACTGAAACATTGAAAACTCAGGCCACAGCTGGTCTCTTAGATGGATATCAAGCAGGAGGTCACAACCCCAACAGACAAGCAAATAGTTTTTAACCTGGTGGTCCCACATAGTGGTCCCAGTTCTCTGGGAGAGGAGGGAAGGGTCCTTGAAATGACCCCTTGTGTCACAAGGTCACATCAATCAAAGCGAACCCCAACTGGAAAGTCAATGAATGGGGTAGAGAGGTCATGTTGCAATTAGGGAGTTGGAGAGGAAGGGTTAGAGTCTCCATAGCACTTGACTACTGATCTCATCATTACACTGTTCAGCACATGGAACACAGAAATTAGGAGCAAGCGTCAACTCAGTGAGCTTGTTCCATCTTTTAACATGATCATGACTGCTCCGCTATCTCAATGCCAGAACCCTATCACCCTTTTAGTTTGAGAACTCATGTTCCTTCTTAAATATATTCAGTGACTTGGCCTCCACAGCATTCTTTGGCAGAGAATTCCACAGGTTCACCATCCTCTGAGTGAAGAAAATTCTCCTCATTTCAATCTTAAATGGCCTACTCTGCATCCTGAGTCTGTGACCCCTTGTTCTGGAGACCCCGGTCTCTGTTTCCAGTCTGTCCAGCCCTGGAAGGATTTTGTATGTTTTAATGAGATCTCCCACTCATTCTTCTAAACTCCAGTTAAAACAAGCCTATTTAACCCAATCTCTTCTCAAACAATAAGTCTGTCGAACCTTTGCTGTACTCCCTCTATGGTAAGTATATTCTTTATTAATTAAGGAGACCAAAACTGCACACAAGAATCCAGGTGAGCTCCCACCCAAACACTGTACAGCTGCAATAAGGCATCCTTAGTTTTTTGTTCAAACTCTGTTGTATCAAAGAATCCCTACAATATAAAGCAGACCATTCAGTCCACACCAACCCTCCACAAAGCAACCCATTCAAATCCCCCCTTCTCCCATTCCCTACAACCCACATTTCGCATTGGCTAATCCACCCAAGACTGCATAGCCCTGGACACTATGGGGTAATTTAGCATGGCCAATCCACCGAACCTGCACATTTTCGGACTGTGGGATGAAACCATAGCACCCAGAGGAAACCCACATAGACACAGGGAGAACGTGCAAACTCCGCACACAGATAGTCGCCTAAGAATTCTAGTCCCTGGTGCTGTGAGGCAGCAGTGCTAACCAATGAGCCACTGTGCTGCCCATTGTAATGTAGGTCAACATACCATTTACCTTGCTAACTGCTTGCTTCACCTGCATGTTTGCCTTCAATGACTGGTTTACAAGGTCACCTAGGTCCCTTTATTTATTAAAACTTCCCAATCTGAAATACCTGCACAGAGGTCGGGTCCCATCACCAAGTCACTCTTTATTTACCTGAGTACAGCTCAGGTTAACTGCCCCAATCAAGAGGCTCATAGTCAATGAGGTCCATCTGGTCCCAATCACTACAGCCCTTCCCCCCCACCCCCAAAGTCCATGATGTAGGCCTGGTAGCTTTCGCTTGTAGCTTCAATTGCAACGTTGTTGCCCCAGGTCCGGTTCCTCTGACTCGGGTTTGGACACAGATGGTGTGCACCAGACTGTGGCCTGTCTCTTGCAACCAGAAAGTCTCAGGAGAGTTTTCTTCTCTTCTTCAGTGGCTTCCATTTAAGACTCTGAAGTTTCCCTGAGACTAGACAGAGAGGGAGCACCTGTGGTTTCTGCCAGGCCTTCTGGCTGTTCAGAGCGGCCAACTGTGTTTTCCTCCTGTCCTGTTTTCAAGGTAACAGCTTTCAGGTGATCCACATGTTTATTCAGGACATTATCATCTATACAAACTTTGTAAGTCATGGGACCTGACTGCATTAACCCTGTCTTGTACCCATACAGGGCCATTTCCAAGGTTCCGGCACTAAACTTCACCCCTGAATTGTCTCTCTCTCTTGGAGGAGGCATTTGGCTGGCATTGGAGTTCCTATTGCCATTTCATTCCCCTCTCTCGGTCTGGAAATATCAGCTTTAACCTGATGCAGAGTCTTCTCCCCATCAGCAACTCCGCTGGAGTTATCCCTGTGGTTGAGTGCAGGATGGACCTATAATCGAACAGGAATGGGATAGTTTGGTCTCAATTGATGCTGTAGGCTGCTTCTTTAAGCCTGCCTTCAATGTTTGGACCGCTCTTTCCACTAGACCATTGGGTGAGGGAAGATATGGAGCTGTCCTTATGTGCCAAATGCCATTGGACTTGAGGAAACATTTGAATTCGCTGCTGGTAAATGAAGTCCCATTGTCCGTGACTAATACTTCTGGGAGCCCATGTATTGTGAATGGTGCTCAGAGCTTCTTCATCATTGTCCCTGAGTTTGCTGAACTAACTTTATGCACGTCCAACCACTTTGAACAGGCATCCACAATGACCAGGAACATTCAGCCCATGAAAGGATCAGCATAGCCAACATGCAACCGAGCCCAGCATTTACCCAGCTATTCCCACAAATGTGAGGGTGCTGCTGGTGGCAACTTTTGTCCTTGTTGGCACTTGGGCACTGCCCCGTCAACACGGCTGTGTCAGCATCTAGGCCTGTCCATCAGACATAGCTTCTTGTCAGCATCTTCATCTTGGAACCCCTGGATGACCCTGGTGGAAGTCAGCCAGTGTCTGACGGCAACCTTTACTTGGGTCAATCACCCTTGCTTCCCCACAGTAATTGGTGAAAGTGGGTACTGCAGATGCTGGAGATTAGAGTAGTGCTGGAAAAGCATAGCAGATCAGGCAGCATCCGAGGAGCAGGTAAATCAATGTTTTGGGCAAAAGTCCTTCATCGGGAATGAGCTCATCCCTGATGAAGGGCTCCTCACAGTAATATGCTATCTGCGGTGATCTGGTCTCACCAGGTCCAAATAGGTTTCAATCCTGGTTGCGATGACCCTTTTGTTTCCCCCATTACCACCAGCCAAATAAAACTGATAGCATCTCAGGATTCGAGGAGGTTTGAGTTCCCAATATTAGTTAACCAACTCTGTCAACTCTTGGCAGGTTTTAGCGATTGGTGCCTCTGGGAACATTAAGCCCCTTATAACCGAAAATGCTGTAGGTCCACATGCAGTCAGAGGATTACTCATTGCTTTTTATCTGCCCCAATGTCATTTGCCTGGTTAAATATTGCATTCTTTCCACGGTCTTCGACAGCAAGGTCAAATGAGTCAAGCTTCCCAAATAAAGGCATGATGCCAGAAATGCTTACCCCAACTCCAAGGTGACAGTTGCAAGCCAATGTTCTTCAGGGACGTCCTGTCTTCTCCCGTCACCACTGAAGTAACTGCACAGAGACTGGGTCCTGTCATCAAATCATCCTTTATTTACTAGTGCACATTATACTAGCTGTGGCCAGCCAGTTTGGAGTGCTCAACTGAGAAGATTCTAATTTCCAGGGATTTTTTTCCCTTACCCCGACACTATTTTTCCCCAGCATCTATGTCATGTTTGTGCAGATGTAGGACAAAGGGCATGGACAATGGGACTTCATTTACCAGCAGGGAATTCAAAACTTTATTTGTATTTTCCTGGTTATTTTGGTCAACCAAGGCTTTTCTGATTGGCCTAGGTTAACAATCCCAGTTAAAAACTGCATTGTCAATGAGGTCCACCTGGTCACAATCACACAATCTATAATAATTTGAATATACTCTGTCATTCTGTTTTTCCTATTAAATTAGATACCTTCACACTAATCCAAGTTATATTGTATTTGTCATGTACACTCCACTCACTCAATTTGTCTCAATTGCCTTGCAGCTTCTTTACATTGTCCTCACCACTCACAATCCCACCTAGTTTTGCGTCATTCATTCACTGATTCAAATCATTGGTATACATTGTGAATAACTGAGCCCAGCCTGAAAATGACCCATCACTCTGTTTCCTGTCTCAATTCCAAATCCAAGCCAATATGTTATCCTTAAACCCATGTACTTTGACTTTGCACAATAACCTTTTATGCGAGATTTTATCAACAACTTACTGAGAATCCAAATACATCACATCCACTTATTCAGCCCAATCTTTTCAACATCCTCAAAAAAATTCTTAGTTTTGTCAAAATGATTTCCCTTTCATAAATTCATGTCAACTTCAACTAATATTGATGTTTTCTAAATACCCTGTTATCACATGCTTTCTAACTTTCCCACCTACTGATGCTGGACTAACTGGTCTTAATTCTCTGTTTTCTCCTTGCATCCATCTTTAAACAGTGGATTTCCTCCCTGTGGAACTAGGTGGCATGGTGGGTCAGTGGTTAGCACTGCTGCCTCACAGCGCAAGGGACTTGAGTTCAATTCCACCCTGAAGCGACTGTTTGTGTGGAGCTTGTACATTCTCTCCAAGTCTGCACTGGTTTCCTCCTTCAGTCCAAAGATATGCAGGTGTGGTGGATTGATCTTGCTCAATCGCCCATAGTGTCCAGGGATGTACAACTAGGTGGATTGGCCATGGGAAGTGTAGGGTTACAGGGATAAGGTAAGGGGACAGATCTGGGTGAGATGCTCTTCAAAAGGTTATTGGTGACTTGATGGGCCAAATGGCCTACTTCCACACTGTAGGGATTCTATGATTCTACATTTGTCACCCTCTAATCTGTTCCAGACCTATAAAACTTTGGATACACTTTCCAAATATGCTTCTGCCTTAAAATAGTTAAAAGGTGCTAAAATAAGTCAGACATGTTGTTAGACTCCTTTCCATTTCCTTAAGCTCAGTGTCAGAGACAGTCCTGGAGTAACATAGCGGATATGTAACTGGACTATTAATTCTGAAGCCAAATGATCTTGATGATATGAATTCAAATCCTGTTGGAGCATCACATTCAACCGTTTAATACATCTGAACTAAAACACTAGTATCACAGACGGTGATCATGTTGATTGTGGTAAACTCCCATCTGGCTCACTAGTGTCTTTAAGGGAAGAAAGTCTGCCAACCTTCCCCAGTCTGCCTTACATGTGACTCTAGACCCACAGCAATGTGGTTGATTCTTAACTGCTGTCTGAAATGGCTTGGCAAACCACTTGTATACCTGAATTATTAACTCTGTCTGTCCCCTCGTTCTTATTTCAGGTCTCCAGCATCTGCAGTGTTTTGTAGCAAGCAACTCTTTGTCTTCAAGAAACTACCTCACCTTCTCTAAAGGCGATTCATTTTAATTCACTCATGAGGAATAGGCCTCACTGAAGGCTAGTTGCCCTGGAAGGGTGGTATTGAGCTGCCTTATGAACTGCTGCGGTCCATGTGCTGTAGGTATATCCACGATGCTGTTAAGGAGGGAGTTCCAGGATTTTGATCCAGTAACAGTGAGGAACAGGGGTATTGAGGTATTGAGGACTAAAGTCAAAGTAGACCCGATATCTCTTCTCTTAGATCTACCAAATTTACCATCTTTAGACGGGCATGGGAAGAAACTATTTAATATTCTTGCATACTGTGCACTGAAGAATATTCTGATGAATTGTGTGTCTGAGAACCTGCTGGGCTTGCTGGGATGGCAGAAGTTAATTATGGAGCACATTCCCTTGGACCTTTTTACAAACATTGTGCACCACACAACAGACCATTTTGATAAGACATGGCAGCCCTACTTGAGTTATTTGGATATAGATTTGTCAGTTATCTTAACTATGGCATTTATTTAACCAGGATGGTTAGATTTGTCAAGCCTGGGTCCTGGAGGGGGTCTCCTGACTTAATAAGGGTACATATACAATGCTCCCATTCCTTTGCTTGGGAGCTTTGCGCCGAGCATAGCTGTTCTGTATTTTGTGTATTTTTTTGTTTTTTTTTGCTTTTCTTTCTTTTTTTTGGTGTTGCTTTGCACAATGTTAGGGTTTGTTTTGTATTATAGGGTAGGTTAGTAGTTAGTAGACAGTAGTTGTATTGTAATTTGTGGTTTTTTTCCTTATTATACTGATATTTGTTATGATTGTATCTTTCAATAATTTTATATGCTTGTAGAGTTAAAAAAATTTGCTAATAAATATATTTACAAAAAAAACAGTAAAGGAACAGTGATTGGATGGGAAATAAACTTACAGGGCTGTGGGATAGAGCAGGGGGAATTGAGACTGACTGGTTTACTCTACAGAGACAGGATGGGGCCTGATGGCATTTTCTAATGGACATTCATCCTTAACACCTCCCAGTAAGAATTCACATGATAGTGATCAGCAGAGGGACTGAGAGTTGATATTTTTTCCCTTTCTTAGTACAAGGCCATTAAAGCCAGTTGTCAAGCTCTGAGCGACTACCCTTGCTCAGATCAGCTAACTGAGCGAAACTATTTGGTCATCGTGGCTCAGTGCCATGTGACTAGTTCAGACACATAGCAAAACGAGGGCAATCTTGCCAAACCTGTGACCTCTACACACCTCTAGGTGGGATGAGGGATGAGGGAGGATGGTGCACTCTTTGGTCACCCTGCTGGCTACATCCTGGGCTAGTCTTACAGCTGGAACAGGGCCAGACTGTCAAGGTACCAGAGATGCCCAGGGCCAAAGGAGACGATGTTGGCACAGAACTTGCACTGTTGGACGAGGTGTAGGGTAGAAGTAAGCACCAGATCCCTACCCCCCAAAAAGCACACAGCATTCCTGCTGCAGCCAGAGTGTAAACATCTCTGAATGACTGAATTGGATCTGCCTGCGGAACAGACCGTTCGTCCTAACAATAGAAAGGTTTTGACTCTGGAGCTATCCAGAGAATTCTCTGCCTGTTGCATAAAGAGGCTGAGGCTATGCTCCTTTTTATCTGCATTGCAGTGCACTGCGTGGTCAGTGCACAACTCCTGGCAGAATCTGCACTGCAAGGGTCTGGTTTTGAATCGGAGTGGTATTGAAAGGACCTTTAAAGAATAGCGAAACAAATCAAATTGAACACATACCAGTTGCAGAGAAGATAATCTCTTGCTCTTGCTATCTAACAAGCAGCCAAGAGAGACTGTGGCTCATTGCAATTCTCAGTATGGGTGACAATGATCAGGCCAGTCCCATTTGAGTAAAGCCACTGGACACTTGGACCTTGATGTCACAAGGTTGCAGCTCAAATCTTCTGCGTGAAAAGCTGTTTAGAGCGGTCACATGTCTCACCAAATGCTTTGTGGCAGAATCCAGTCTTGTGTTACTGTTTGTGACACACCCCACTCTTTGTGTGACCCACTCTGTTCTGACCTAAGGGGCAACCTTTTCATGCAGAGGGTGGTGCGTGTATGGAATGAGCTGCCAGAGGAAGTGGTGGAGGCTGGTACAATTACAACACTTAAAAGGCGTCTGGATGGGGAAATGAATAGGAAGGGTTTAGCGGGATATGGGCCAAACACAGGCAAATGAGACTAAATGGCATGGATGAATTGGATCGAAGATTTCTGTTTCTGTGCTGTACAACCTATGACCCTGAAAGCAGGACAAAAGCTAGGAAAGCTGCAGCAAGTAACTCACCTCCCCGAAACTTGTCTGCCATGCACAAGTCAGGACTGTGATGGAATATTCCCCACTTGCTCGGATGAGTGCAGGTTCAACAAGACTCAAGAAGCTCAACATCATCCAGAGACAAAGTAGCCCGCTTGATTGTAATCACAATCACCAAAGCTCGATCCCTCCACCACCATCGCTGAGTAGCAGCAGTGTGCACCATCTACAAGATGCACTGCAAAAATTATCCAAGGCTCCTTAGATAGCACCTTCCAAACCTATCACCACTATCAACTCGAAGGGTGCAGGCAAACAGACACATAGTAACACCATCACCTACAAGTTCCCTTCTAAACTATATACCTTCCTGATCTCTCCCCAACAGCATTGTGTGTTTACCTACAGCAAAGGAATTGCAGTGATTCATGAAGACAGCTCACCACCACCTTCTCAAAGGCAACTAGAGATTAGCAACAAATGCTGGCCCAGCCAGTGATATCCACATCCTATGAATGAATAAAAGATGCATTGCTTTTCCAAAGAAACGTTATCGAATCCCTACACTGTGGCAGCAGGCCATTCTGCCCATACTGATCCTCTGAAGAGGATCCCTCCCAGACCCACCCTATCCCTGTATTTCCCATGGCTAATCCACCAAACCTACACATCTCTGGACACTATGGGCAATTTAGCATAGCCAACCTAACCTGCACTTCTTTGGACTGTGGGAGGAAACCAGAATAGCCAGTGGAAACCCATGCAGAAACAAGAGAACGTGCAAACTCCTCACAGACATTCACCTGAGGCTGGAATCGAGCCTGAGTTCCTAGCACCGTGAGGCAGCAGTGCTAACCACTGAGCCACCATGCCACCCATATAGGGCTCAAATGTTAACTTTGTTTCTCTCTCCACAGAAGCTGTCAGAGCTACTGAATTTCTCTAGCACTTTCTGTTGTTTTTAATTCCAGTTGCTTTTGTTAATGTTAGGTTTTATAATGTCTGTAATAAGTTATTTGTTCGAAATTTATGAATACAAATCACCTTTCCAAAGTCATTGGATAGAAACCTTTACTGTGGTGAAGTTTTCTTTCTTCCAAGGTACGATGATGATCAGTACTGTATTTCTACCTATGCAATCTATGACTGGTCATTAGATTAGATTCTATACAGTGTGGAAACAGGCCCTTCGGCCCAACAAGTCCACACCGACCCTCTGAAGAGCAACCCACTCAGACCCATTTCCCTACATTTACCCCTGACTAATGCACCTAACACGACGGGCAATTTAGCATGGCCAATTCACCTGACCTGCACATCTTTGGACTGTGGGAGTAAACCGGAGCACCCGGAAGAAACCCACGCAGACACGGGGAGAATGTGCAAACTCCACACAGTTGCCCGAGGCGGGAATTGAACCCGGGTCCTTAGTGCTGTGAGGCAGCAGTGCTAACCACTGAGCCACCGTGCCACCCTTAATATTTATTTATCCATAATATTTATGGAACAGACAGTTTCACGACTTGCTAGGTGGCAACCTTCATTTCTGCATAGAAATAGGCAAGGTGCTTATTATGATGTTTTCAATAGGTCACTCAGGACAGTTTGTGGGTCACTGAAGAGAGTTCAAAGATTACAGCTGCTTGGAGAAAGAAACAGACAGAGACACCGACTCCATGTTAGACAGGGCTGCCATTAGTCGTATTACTGGGAAGGCATCTAAAGGATGTGGAGTTCAGCTGGGACAACACATCCATCCTAGGACAGGCCAAACAGAGACATGCACGGGAATTCCTAGAAGCATGGCATTCCAACCAGAACTCTATCAACAAGCACATTGACTTGGAGCCGATTTATCACCCTCTGAGAAAAAGAATGGGAAATGGCATCACCACAGGAAATGACATCACCACAAGAAGTGACATCATCAACCCAAAGAAACCCAAACATATAAACAGAAAGCAGGAATCATCAGCAATGCTTCGTCCAGACGCTCACTGAAGATGTTACCTAGTATGGTGACGAAACATCTCAACATGAACCTTCCAGCTCAGCGAGCAAACCTACATCCACAGGATGTGGACTTGGTGCAAAGTCAATAGTTGGATGGCTTTGTGGTGTTGGAACTTGAAACAAAGTTCTAGGAGTTAGCAAACAGCTAAGTATTGGAGTTAAGTTTCTGGGAAAGTACTGGAACCTATGGGGGCGCAAAAGAAAACATGAGCAATGAATAGTTCAGTGGAGAGGGTGTTGAAAAGCTCACAAGCTTGTTGCAACTGAGCTAAGGGAAAAAAAATCAGGGCAGTTCTAACTTGGTGAAGCTAACAGTCAGTGAAAAGCTGGAGTTCAACCTATGAAGTGCAGTTTCAGAGTCGAAAGGAACATTGACCCAGGAAAGAAGAGTGATTAACAGAATATGAATAGTTGTTACAACAGCCCATGATGGAACAACTCTTGAGAGGGAGTTTCAAGACCAGATTTTAAAGTGGAGAATTGTGATCCCTTTTGCAGTGTGATGAGATTTGTTTACAGACTGTGTCATTAACATCTGGATAGAGTTGTTGAGAATTCTGTCAGATTTGTGTTGATCACAGTTCCATTGCATATGCCCTGTTGGGTGTTCAGCCACATGTTAATTCTGGGAGTTAGATATAAGTTATACATGTATTGTATCATTATATGACTCTTCGAATGTTGTATAGTAAAGTTTATTGTGGTTGTTGTTCAAAACAAATGGAATCTTGTGGCTTTATTCCGTCATTAAGTCCTCTGGATCTCACACTTTGTCGAGTTTTTTTTAAAAAGTACTGGTCCCTCGCCAGACTATAACACAAACTTGGCAGTCATTGTAGTGACACACTCCAGTCTCTGTTGATATTTACTCTGTGAGGCATACTTATGTCTCTATGGTACTCCATATGACACAGTCAATCCCTGTGTTACTCTGTGTGCCACAAACTTGCTCAGGAATAACCTGCTCACTGACACTCAGTTTGTGTTGTGCAAGGGTGACTCAGTTCCTGAGTCATTATTGATGAAGGGCTTATGCCTGAAATGTCGATTCTCTGCTCCTCGGATGCTGCCTGGTCTGCTGTGCTTTTCCAGTGCCGCACTTTTCGATCCTGAGTCATTACAACCTTGTTTGAAACATAGACAAACAGTTGAACTCCAGCGGTGAGGTACAAGTGACCATGACATAAATGCTGCATTTGGCCAAATGTGGGATCAAGACATCCTAGTAAAACTACAATCAATGCGACTCAGGGAGGTGGGACCGAGTCTCCTTTGGTTGGAGTCCAACCTGGCGCGAAGGAAGATGGTCGTGGTTGTCGGAAGTCAGATATCTCAGTTCCAGGACATTTCTGCTGGAGTTCCTCCAGGTAATATTCTGGCCCAACCATCTTCAGCTGCTTCATCAATGACTTACTGTCCAACATCAGATCAGAAGTAGAGATGTTTGCTGATGATTGCTCAATGCTACTCCTCAGGTACTGAAATGGCCATGTCCATTTGCAGTAAGACCTGGTCAACATCTAAGCTTGGGTTGATAAGTGGCAAACAGCATTCATGCCACATAACGGCCATCTCCAAGAAGAGAAAATCACACCTTGACATTTAATGGCATTACCATCACGAAACACCCAAATATCCTGGGGGGTTACCATTGACCAGAAATTGAATACAGACCAGCTCTGTGGCTACAGGATCACCTCATAAGCTAGGAAATCTATGGCAAATAACTCACTTCCTATCTCTCCAAAGCCTGTCTACCATCTATAAGGCACAAATCAGAAGTGTGATAGAATACCCTCCACTTGCCTGGATGAATACAACTCAAAAAGCACTTGAGAAACTCAACATTATTCAGGACAAAGCACCCCTTCTTCACTGGCACCCTATCTACACTTCAATATTCACTCTCTCCAATGCGAGCAGTGAGTACTGGCTACAAGATGCACTGCTGTAACTCACCAGAGGAACAAAAGTAGGAAGCGTATGGGAGCACCACAACCTAAATGGTCTTCTCAAAGTCAAACACCACCTTGACTGGGAAATCTATTGCATTCTTTTATCATCACCGTTGCAAAAACCTGGAATATTTTCATTTTTCGCGGGATGTGGCCATTGATGGTTTGGCCATCATTTCGATTCATTATTATTTAGCTATTCCATCCTTAACTGCCCTTGAATTGAGCAGCTTAAGAGTCAACCACATTACTATGGTATGACGTAGGGTGTGTGATTAATATATATTCCAGTATCATTTATTTTTGTGATTGGATTTTTGAATTTTGAACTCATAGCACATGGGGTTTTTTGTGTGACTGTTCGATTTTAATAAATAACTTGCAAGTATTTATTTTAAAATAGTTTGGTGAGAGAACCGAGTCGTGACAGGTTCTTGTTTACAGTGGAAGAGTTCACAAATGAACAAAATACACACTGTAGGACATTGGGCTTTCTGATGGAAGATTCTGAATTTGTTTTTGTTAATTTAAGGGGGAAATGCTTATAGCTTGAGAGAAATCTTTCAGTTTTGGTTTCATTTTGCGGCACCACAGATTTTTAGCTGAAGATGCATTTGTAAAGCAATTGCACCTGTGAAAGGGAAAAATTGGTTTAGATTTGTTAGAAGTAAAGAGTTTAGTAACAGTTCCATGTCAGCAGTGTTTGGGTAAACCAACAAGTTGCCTTAAATGTATAGAGAAGATACAGAAGGAAATTCTCTCATGTGAATATTGTTTGGGAAACTGTAAAGGAATATTTTTGAGATTAATGCGATTACAATTCTTACTATGTGTTTCAAAATCTTTAAACGTGCATTAAATGTTTATTCTATTTTGTCTTCATTTCCTCTGCAAAATAAATCTGTTTAATTGTTAAAATACAAATCTGCAACACTGCATACATGTATTTCAGTGAGAGATTACCTCATTAAAGCCAAAGGTAAATACAAAATCAAGCCAGATTTTGATCTAGAAACGGACTTATCCAGTAATAAATTTAGGTGGGTCACAACAGTGGGTCAAGAGTCATGTGTGATCTTGACCAGATGAGAATGGAAGATTACCTTCCTGAAAAGATACTAATAAATCAGCGGTAGTTTGGCAGTGTTCAGATTTATTGAGTTCAAATTCCACCATCTGTCACAATGGTACTTCAACTGATGTCTTCCAGAAAATTATTCTGGGCCTCTGGATTATAGATCCAGTGATATTACCACTGCACCCACATCTCCTAGTTACTCTGTGCTTCTGTTTTGTGGTGTTTACATTGACAGTGGAGGGTAAAATTGTAAAATAACAGGCAGCCAAGAAATTTGGAATTAAACATTAATTATTTCTTGCTGAAATTAAATATTCATTATTGTATATGTTTTATTTAGCCGCAGAAGGCTTGAGCTGAGACCAGTCCAATGCAAGGGGGTTTGTACTTTTGTGACCCACTGGCAGTTGAAGGGTTAATAACAAGAAAAGTAAAGAATTGCATTTGTGTAATACTTTCTCACAACCGCCGAATATCTTCAAACATTTTATACGCAATTTAGCCCTTAATGAAGAGTAGTCACTGTTGTAATGTAGCAACTGTGATATAGTGGTCCCAAGCCACGTATGAAACTAGACACCAATATGTTTCCTGATCATTTATTAGCCACAGATCGCAGCCTTATCTTTGTTTGCTCACTAGTACTTCCCTCCTGTGTAGCACCAGTCTCTCTTTATACCTTTCTGATCAATCACAAATGAATGAAGAAATTCACATCAAGGTTTGGATGGGTTGGGTTGGGGCAGGATCAGGGGTGGGGGGAGTGATGCGATGCCCTTTTG
Organism: Chiloscyllium plagiosum; assembly: GCF_037043375.1. NCBI lineage: Eukaryota > Metazoa > Chordata > Chondrichthyes > Orectolobiformes > Hemiscylliidae > Chiloscyllium > Chiloscyllium plagiosum. Next base: position 10,687,907 of record NW_028270182.1, read on the forward strand.
AAATGCCTGCACAGTCTCAATGGTCCGAATGGTCTCCTTCTGAGTTAAAGTAGCCGAGGTACAGCTTTAAGTCAAAACAAATCTTGTCTGAGCAGTCCTCATTTAGCCCGAGTGTCCATGCAAATGTTTACTGCACACTTGCCAGCTTCAGATCAGTGTCAGTGACACGGATACAGCCTCTGCTATTTACAACCAAGGCTCTCTACGATCCCTTTGTCGCATCTCTGACAATTCCAAGGCTTATCTGATTGGACAGGTCCTGCAAACAAGTACACATGGGCTGACTGATTACTGTGCATGCGGTGACTCTGGCAGTTCGACATGTTCTGCAGCACGTAGGAGGCTGCCTTTGGCTGGAAGCCCACATTTCTACAAAGAATTCACCTAGGTTTCCTTTCTTGGAGCACTGCATACAAATAACAAAGGCTGGAGCCCTCAAAAGTGTGTGCCTCAGGATTGAGATGTCCCCGCTGAGCCTACTGGCTCTGCCAGATGTCTGTCCTCCTCCAGGAATGATTACACTTGATGACCCTGGGTTGACCTGGCAGATTGCCTTGTGGGATCTTTGATGATTCTGAGACAAAGGACTGTCTGGAAAGTTTACATCAGTGATCTGGCGTCTCTCTGGGTGGTTGTAGCGGTGGGACCGGCACCAGTTCTACAGAATTTGACCCAATACTACCTCATGACCCTAGGTCTCTCATTCAACATTCTATTCATTATTATTTATAGACAGGGCAGTTTGGCGTCAGGTTTTGCTATCGGCAGAGGTAGTAAACACACCATTTTTGTAGTTGACTGTGTTTTTTTAATCTCTGCATAGTTTAAACAACATGCAACAAGCACTATGGAATCGAATTCCAAACAGTACTCTGGGACAAGGTGTCAACTGAAATACAGAGTAGACAAGCATGAGGCTGGAAGAACACGGCAAGCCAGGCAGCATCAGCAGGTGGGGAAGTCAATGTTTTGGGTGTGATCCAGCTTCAGGACCTGAAACATTGACTTGTCCACCTGCTGATGCTATCTGGCTTACTGTATTCTTCCAACCTCCTGCTTGTCAACCTTGGTTTCTAGCGTCTGCAGTTTTTTTTGCCTCAAGCTGAGCTGAAATACTCACGTCTGGCAGCATCCATGGACAGAAAGCAGAGTTAACATTTCAGGTCCACTGACCCTTCTTGAGAACTGATTGTAGCTAGAAAACTGTTAGTATACATGCTGAAGATGGGGTGGGGAGGGGGGTAAACAATAGGTGGACGAGATGCCCAGAGAGAGAAAAACAGTTGAGCAGAGGAAGGAATGGGTAAAGGTCAGTCTGAAGAATCAATGGTTGCTAATGAGGACCATAAGTCGCTTACAATAGGATGGCTATGTCAGTAACCCATTTGAATAATAATGTGGAGTTTGGAGTAGGGGCATAGGAGAAGGTGCTCAAGCCCAAAAATGATTTAACTCAATATTGAGTCCAAGAGGCTGCAGGGTCGTCAAGCAGAAAATAAGGTGCTGTTCTTTCAGCTTATGCTGAGCTTTGCTGGAGCATTGCAGCAGGCCTGAGACAGAGATAATGGCCAGGGAACATAGTGGTATGTTGAAGTGACAGGTAATTGGAAGCTCCGTCTTTTTTGTGGACAGAACGTAGCTGTTCCACGAAGCGGTCACCCAGTCTGTGTTTCATTTCCCCAGTGAGTCTACACCAGGATCACTGGATGTAGTTTTGGTATTCTTACCTAGGGAAAGATATACTTGCCATTAGGGTCTATTCCCAAGGATGCACAACAAGACAAGCATCAACTGCATCAGGAAGAGCATCAAATACGCTCTTTGGCCTACCTGAAACCTATTAGTCTTCCAGTGCAAAGTGTTGGCCTTGACTGACGCTTGCAGTCAGACACATTTCAAGGTCCAGGACTATGTGCTGAAGGACGCACTAAAGCTTGGGGCAGCAGCTGCAAAGGCGCAATGGGGAAAGACCACTGTCTAAGGTCTTTCTGTAAAAATATAACGGATCTCTGTTAAGTTTCAAGATAGCCTTATGGGAATATAGATTCCTTTCATGATTAAAAAAAATGCTCTTTTGTTGCAACTGGATTGAAGCAGTAAAAATGTATTTCAAAATTTCATGATTTTCTGCAAAGTCTGTATTGATCTGTGTTGCAATTGCTTCTTTTTACAGATATTTTATGTTTATTTTTGATATGTGGAACAAATGTTCACCAAGGTGATGGGATTGAGGAGAGATTGAGGAAACTGGGCCTGCATTTTCTGGAGTCTAGAGGAATGAGAGATGATCTCATGCAAACATACAAAATCCTCGCCAAGGACTGGCAGGCTAGATGCTGGAAGGATATTTCCACTGGCTATAGGGGTTGAGGGCTCTAGTGAACACACACAGTCTCGGAAATGGGGCAGACCACTTTAGAATGAATGAGGAGGAATTTCTTCACTCAGAGAGTGATAATATTTGGAATTCTATTCCCCAGAGGGCTGTAGAGACTCAGTCATTGAGTATGTTCAAGGCAGAGATCGATAAAGACATCAAGGGATATGGCGATAAGATGGGAAATGGTGCTGAAATGTAAGGGTCAGCTATTATGTCATGGGTTCAAAGGGCTAAATTGCTGATATCTACTTCTATTTATTCTAATTTTATTGTTTTATTACAGGAAATGCAAAAGTCAAATTGTGCACAGCAACCCCCTTCAAATGGCAATATGATAATCAGCCAGATCATCTCAATTTTTCACGATGTTGATTATGGGACAAAAAGGTACATAATTCTTTGAAGTTGGCATCACATAAGATGGATGGTAAAAAAGACATTTAGCATGCTTGCCTTCATTGCTCAGTCCTTTGAGTATAGGAATTGAAAGTCATGTTGAGGTTGTACAGGACATTGGTGAGGCCTCTTCTGGAATAATGTGTCACTATAACGCCCAGTAAAAAGAAGGAAATTATTAAGCTGGACAGGGTTCAGAAGACATTTACCAGGACGTTGCCGGGTATGGGAGGTTTGAGTTACAATGAAAGGCTGGGATTATTTTCATGGAGTGTAGGTGGTTGAGAGGCAACCTTATAGAAGTTTATAAAATCCAGAGGGGCACAGATAGAGTTAATATGGTAGTTGTCTTGTCTCTGGGAAGGTGGATTCAAGACCGGGGGCATATTTTTAAGGTGAGAGGAGAGAGATTTAAAAAGACATGAGGGGCAAATGTTTTACACAGAGGGTGGTTCACGTGTGGAATGAACTTTATGAGGAAGTGTTGGATGTCAGTACAATGTTGAAAAGATGTTTGGGTAAGTACATGAAAAGGAAAGGTTTGGAGGGATATGGGCCAGCAACAGGCAGGTGGGACTAGTTTAGTTTGGGGTTATGTTTGACATGAACTAGTTGGACCGAAAGATCTGCTTCCATGCTGTATGTCTCTATGACTCTATTGGCTTCAAGCCTCCTCTCTTCAACACGGAGCCTTTGCATCTTTTACATTCACTTACGTAGATCACTGGGACGTCACTTTAATGTATAATCTGAAAGACAACAGGGACAAAACTTCCAAGCAGCAGAATCAAAGAGCCATATAGTGGTAAGCAACAAGTTATTAGTGGAAACCATACATTGCCAAACAGATGCTTGTAATATCTTCTCAACCCCAAATGCATTTTTCTGCACAAACACTGGCAAACACCATGTGGAAAACATGCAGGCTTCCAGGCAATTGTCGGCAAACATTTTGTTACACACACACACACACACATGCAGTAACCAGAGACATCGGAATTGTTGCAATTTCCATTTGGATGCCCACCGATTTGGGAATCATGAGCATCTCCGATTTCCATTCGCAACTGTGCCTTCAGCTGCTTGGGTCCCAACCTCTGGAATTCCCTCTCGAAACCTCTCCACCTTTCTCTCTCCCTCTCTGTCTCTCTCTCTCTCTCCGTCTCTTTGCTCCTTAAAACTTTCCCTCAAAATGACCTCTTTGACAATGCTTTTGATCACCTGTTCTCGCATCCACAAATATGGTGCCAAGTCTATGACTGAGTAGATTCTAGGGAAGCACCTTGAGACAATGAACTACTTTAAGATGCTATGTAAATTTCAGTTATTGATGGGGAGTTTAAAAATAAAGTTGTTTACTCAGCTACAGTGGAAAGAAATCTGAATGCTATTAAAAATATCTTTTGGCAAATGCAGGGATTTCTTTGTTGCTTGTTCATTCTTGAGTCATAGAGTCATACAGCATGGAAACAGACCCTTTGGTCTGAGATGTGAATATCACTGGGAAGGCTCTTGTTTATTGCCCATCCCTACTACTTGCCTTGTTTTTGAATGGTTTATACGACTGGGCAACTTTTCCAACTCAACGGGAAGAATAATAACGATTCATGAATGGATGAGTGGCACTGGGAAGTTCACCATCTCCCATGCTGCAGATGGGGCTGCACTGCGATGAGCAGGTTCAACTCCAGAATTCTGTCCCTCAGCATTCGAGATGTTGGAATATGGGTTGCGTCTCCAGGAGAAGAGAGTATGTTGCCTACATCCAGCCAAGACTGTCGAAGAACAGAATGCTGACTGATGCTGGAAATCTCAATTCCAAATGGAAAATGTTCAGCAGGTCTCCTTCTTTCCTTCATGGAAATTGCTGTTAAAACAGGAATTTGTTGCTCATCCCTAATTGCTTGTAAATTAAGTGCTTGCTGGGCCATTGCGGAGGGCAGTTAAAAGCCCACAGATTAAGAAAGGTCTGTGTTTCAGCTCTCAACTTCTCCCTCCATCAGCATCGCCTTACGCTGGCTCAGAGCTGCCCTGCACTCCCTCCCTAACTCTATTTCATCCTCATTTGACATTCCAACAAGAAGCATTTCCTTTTCCTTTCAAGCATTAAGGAACGCAAGATGCACCCACACCCCTCTGGAACCTTCCTCTCCTCCCCTCCCCTCTGACTCCATCCCATCTCCTAACCCCAATTCCTGTCATGTACTTACTATTTCTTCTGACCTCCTGCTCTCTGATGCCGAACGTTCTGTACTCAGCAATGGTCTTAGTTTCATCCTCCTGCACCCCCACTTCAATGAATTTCAGGCACGACATCACATTGAACCTTTTACTTTTTCCCCAATCCCCAACCTCTTTACTGAGACTCAGGGTTCAATTTAGATTTAGTACTTGGTATCTAAATTTAAAGGTTGGTTCAAACATAGAATAGCTTAGAGTCACAGTCAGATCAAGGATATAGTGCCGGAAAAGTACAGCAGGTCAGGAGCATCTGAGGAGCAGGAGAATCGATGTTTCGGGCATAAGCCCTTCATGATTCCTGATGAAGGGTTTATGCCTGAAACGTCGATTCTCCTGCTCCTCGGATGCTGCCTGACCTGCTGTGTTTTTCCAGCACTACACTCTCGACTCTGATCTCCAGCATGTGCAGTCCTCACTTTCTCCCAGATCAAGGATGGTCTAAGTTTAGAGTTAGAACTGGCTTTAGGCTTAGAAATATGGTTAGGCTTATGGCAGTTTAGGATTATGTTAATATTTCCTCAGATGTTGACTTTTTTGATTTCCAAATTAAGTTTTCTTTTTAAAAAGTAGCACAAAACTTTCAATAACACAACTCCCTGTCTATAGGTCTGTCAATATTTATTCTCAAGGATTACCCTTGAAGATCTTGATGTAATATTGAGATGCCTTTGGAATTTAACTGCTGTTAAATCAGCACCTTCAATAGCAGAAAGAGAAAATAGAAAGGACACTGGTGGTGGTTGGGATTTTTAAGAGGATGACACAACTAAACGAAATCATCAATCCTTACAAAACCTCGGTATTCAGGAGGTTAACCATTTGCAAACAGATTTTGGGAGGTATGACAGCAGTATAGTGGCCAGTGGGTGCACAGACTTACCACAGCATGGTCTCATCTGCTTTCAGTATCACTAAGCAAACAAAACTCTAATGGGATTAACCTTTAACCCCTGGGCAAGCTGAGCTATCTAGATTTGACAATCACAGGCGCCGTGTTTTGTTGACAGACGCCTAACATAAAGGCGACTGTGGAATGCCGAGTATTTGTGGCTGCTGTGGGGACTCTTGGCAATGTTCCCTTCCACAGACACCCACTCGCAGCGACTGTCTTGTCTCTGTCCTCCACCACCCCCTCACCCGCCAAACCCTCCACCCAGCTCGAGTAGAATGAACTTTTAAGAGATCACAGCTATAGTCACCTTGACTTTCCAAGTATCATTAAATAGATTCAAGTCTCAAATTGTTCAGCTGAAAGTGAAGGGAGACATAAAGAACCTGTCATCGTGACAACAAAACTGATATTTCAGGCATAGCAGCAAAGAATTGGAACTGACATACCGCCTGATGTAAGAAGCCTCATCATGGCATGTATCTATGGCAACAACTGAACTTAAAACATCCCAAAGCACAATACTGGACTGCCAGAAAATAAGCAACATTTGATACTAAGCCATAAAAAGGAAGAGTGACAAGGGCACAGCTACAAATGCTGGGACAATTAAAATCGGGAATGTGCAACGGGCTAGCGTTGTGTTAAGTGTCACACTCAATATACCTTTAAGGGACATGCTCATGACATCATCACTGTACCATAACATATAACCTGAAGATATCATACTCCATCTTGTCGCAGGTCACTTGAAACCTGACAGGCTAATCTCTTATCTTAATATTAGATGCATACGGGCCTCAAGAATATAATATTCATACATATATTCTTCAATATAACGATATTGGGGTGGCACAATGGTCAGCACTGCTGCCTCACAGTGCCAGAGACCCAGGTTCGATTCCCACCTCGGGTGACTGTCTGTGTCGAGTTTGCACATTCTCCCCACGTGGGTTTTCTCCAGGTGCTCTGGTTTCCTCCCAAAATCCAAAGATGTACAGGTCAGGTGAATTGGCCATGCTAGGTTGTCCATAGTGTTAGGTGCATTAGTTAGGGGAATGGGTCTGGGTGGGTTACTCGGTGTGGACTTGTTGGGCCAAAGGGTCTGTTTTCATACTGTAGGGAACCTTAAAAAAATTATCAATCCTCAGTTTACATTTTTACTTATTCATAGGACTTTGGAACGTTAGCTAGCCCAGCATTTATTGCCCATCCCTAAATGCCTAATGGGCAGTCAAGAATCAACCAGATGTCTAGAACCACCCTGGACTCTGTGGGCCTAGAGTCACACGTAGGTCAGACTAAGTAAGGGCAACAGTTTCAGTTCCTAAGGGACATTAGTGAATCAGATGGGTTTTCTCCCTGATAATCTGGCAACAGCTTTCCGGACGTCATTAGACTCTCAATTCCAGGTTTTTATTGAATTAAAATTCCAACACTTGACATGGCTTGAACTCAGGTCCCTAGAACATTTCCTGAGTGTCTAGATTAACAGTTTAGTGATAAGACCACTGGCCATTGCCCTCCCCTCCTTGTTCGATTAAGGGAGATGCCTTAATTGATGTTAGATTACGTACAAGACCCTGCTGGAAGCAAACTCCCCAATCAGAGCCAGAGGCCAGAGTGCAGACATGTCAGAAGGCAAAGATGGGACTTGTAAACACCAGTGTAAGTTGGTCAGTATCAGTTAGAGAAAGGTGGGTTTTTACTACAAGCCATGCCTTCAGCAACCTGGGTCCTAAATTCTGGAATTAGCTCTCTAAACCTCTCTTTCACTCCTCCACTTCATTCCAACAAACTGAACTCTTTGACCAAGCTTTTGGTCATCTGTCCCTAATATCAGCAGATTTTGCTTTACACCACTCTGTGAACAGCCCTAGAGATTTCTTTTAAAGACATCAAAGGGGTTATGGAGCTGCAAAGTGTCGTTCTTGTTGACTAGTCAGGACAATATTCTGTGACAATGAAAATAATGTTGAAGCAATTGAGTCAGACAAGACAATCTGATGAAAAATTATCACCCCTATTATTCAAGTAATAGGGTAACAACCATTCATTTTGATTCTAGCCTGCTACTATATCATTGCTGTGTGATTAACAACACCCATGGTTCCTGTTTGACAGAAAGTAAAGGAAAGAGGGTTATCAAGAACCTTTATATAGGGAGAAACTGTTTCCACTGACCGGATAATCATAAGGCACGTGATTTGATATAGTCAACGAAAATCCCAGATGGAAATGAAACTTTTTTTAAATTCAGTGAAAGACCAATGGAGACTGATTCAATGGGAATTTTCAAGAGGGGAACTGGGCAAGTCCTTAAAAAAAGATGTTTTCCATACTTATGGGCAAGGAGCCAGGACTAATTGGAGAGCTCTGCTGGGAGGTCCAGTGGTGTAATGGTGAGTGTGCCTGTCTCCACATATCGTGGAAGGTTACGGTGATGCTCTTGGACTAAGTCCTGACTTGAGCAGTGCCTCCGACCTGAGCATAGCTTCTAGAATCCCGTCATAGACCATATCACCCCTTTGTGTCCGATGTTGTGGGTTCAAGTCCCTCACTAGGACTTGATGGCCAAGGAAGATGTGTTAAAGATGTCACCTGGAAGTCCTCCTGATATATCCAGTGCAGGCATTTAGAGTTGGGCAGCCTTGGTCAGCCAGAACCATGAGGTTTCTGCAGCACAATGATCTTCTCATGTTAAAGTAAGTTAAAAACCTCGCAAACAGGGGGAATGTTGGTGGGGAAATGAAGGGGGTCAGTTCTCCATGGCAAATATTCTGCTTACTTTGAGGAAGGATAGCACAATCGCAATTGATAAATTGGCCTTCTTCTCTGTCACAATCAGGTTACTGATTCCTTTGGCGGGAAATGTGGAAGAAGGTGACACTTTATTTTTATCTGTGATTTCAAACACGTAGGGAGGTCAGTCTGAAGCAGAGTGGTTGTGATCCATTTCATAAGACCACAAAAATAGCAGCAAAAGTAGGCCATTCACTCTATTCAATGAGCTCATGGCTGATCTGATAATCCTCAACACCACAATCCCAAACTTTTCCCTGTAATCCTTGATTTTCCAACTGATTGAAAGTCTATCTCAGCCCTCTGCGATAAAGAATTCCACAGACTCTTTACCCTCTGAAAGGAGAAATTCCTCTTCATCTCTGTCTGAAATGGGTGACACTTACTCTGAGATTATGCCCATTGTCCTAGGATCTCCCATAAGCAGAAACAACCTCTGCAAAACAATAAAGGCCCTTTAATCTGTTCTGGTGTCATTGACTCCGAGATACATATTGCCCACCAGAGAACACTCCTTGCTCTTATTTAGAATAGCGTCTTTTACATCAGAATGGCAAAGCAGATAGGGGCTTTCATTTAACAGCCCAGCTAAATATTGATGTGGAGGTGCCAGTGTTGAACCAGGGTGGACACATGACACCAGGTTATAGTCCAACAGGTTTATTCGAAATCACAAGTTTTTTTAGCATATCCCCTTCATTAGGTGAAGTGCCGCATCTCCTGTGTACCGCCCTGGAGCTTTAGCATAGAACTTGAGTCCCTCGTGTCAGACGTGATCCACTTAACTCAAGAGTACAGCTGGCAATGAGACAAACATTGCAACAGTGTACTAAACTTCAAAAGTATATCATGAGCTGTAAACTGCTTTCCAAATCCTACAAAGAAGTCGTAATATAAATGAACAGCTTTCTTTAACAGGCAGTTTCAACCCAATTCTTTTGTGGCCCCTATTTCACGAGGGTGCTTGACACTGCCTTCACATGCCTGCAACGTGCTGTCCTCGCTTCGTGCAACACTTCCTTCATCTCCCTTCCCTTGTCACACTCTGGCGATAACACCTCTATACTTAGAATGCAGAGATCTGCGTCAGAGACTCTTGCGTTTTTCTGCCTGCCACAGTTCAGATCGATTACACCAGCGGTGCACTGACCAAATTTGTCCTAACAGAGCCTTAATTCTTCCTGGCTGATGCCCAGTAATCCAACTTGTTAATCTCAACTGAAATTCAATGGATGTTTCTTTGGGGGATCGAATCTCTACCTCCCTCAGCCAACATTGACAAAGATCTCAATGACAAGCCAAGGCTATCAGAGGCTGAAGCATCCAAGGGTAGTGGTGGCGTGGGGGGTAATTGGAAATGTGTACTTCTCATTTTTACTCTTGCGTGAGATGTTGGCATAGCTGACTAGACTTGACAACATTTGCTGCCCATCCCTAATTGCCCTTGAACTGACTGGCTTCTTGGCGATTTCAGAGGGTAGTTAGTTAAAAGTCAATCGCATTGCTGTGCATCTGGAGTTACACCTTGGCCAGATCAGATAAGGATGGCAGATGTCTAGGAATATTCAGGACTGAATAAGAAGGAAGAAAATTATTGGAGGCGTTCGTGGAGTATAGAATTAGCAGGGGGAATCTTAAGAAAGCAATGGGAGACTAAACAGTGAAAAACACTGCTGGGTAAAAAAAGTTAGGGAGAAGCCAAGGTGGCATGGTGGCTCAGTGGTTAGCATGCGGCCTCACAGCGCAAAGGACCCAGGTTTGATTCCACCATCGAGTGACTGTTTGTGTGGAGTTTGCACATTCTCCCCATAACTGCGTGGATTTCCTCTGGGTGTTCCAGGTTCCTCTGTCAGTCCAAAGATGAGCAGGTTAGGTGGATTGACCATGCTAATCTGCCCAGGGATGTGAAAGGTTAGGTGGATTAGCCATGGGGAATGCAGGGTTAGAGGGATGGGGTAGGGGAATGGGGCTGGGTCTGAGTGGGATGCACTTTGAAGGGTTGGTGTGGACAGGCTGGACTGAATGGCCTGTTTCCACACTGTAAGGATTCTATAATCTATATCATGGAGAAGAGGATAGCCAGGAAAAAGGAAGGGACCATTACGGGCCAAGGGAGCAAACTGTGTTTGGAGGCAGAGGATGACGGGAGGGTGTTAAATGAGTCCTTCACATCTGCCTTCGCTTAGGAAAGGAGGATGTAAATGATGAATTTGGGGAGAGGGATATGATGTTCTTGAGAAGATGGACATAGGGAGTGAAGGAGGTATTGGAGGATTAAAAGTGAACCAACCTTCCCAGGTCTGGGTGAGTTGTATCCCAGGCTGCTGTGGGAAGCAAGGGATTAAATTACAAGGCTGTGACCCAAATGTTTAATTCCTCTGTCCACAGGTGCCACAGAACTGAACCAAATATGGTTCCACTTTTCAAGAAGGGTGGTAGAGATAAACCAGGTAATTACAGACCAGTGAGTCTCACATCAGTGGGAGGAAACAACTGGAGAAAATTCTGAAGGAGAGAATTAATTTCCACTTGGAGAGCTGAGGTTTGATCAGGGATAGACAGCACGGCTTTGTCAGAAGCAGGTCATGCCTAAAACATTTGATTGAATTTTTCAAAGAGGTAATCCGGTGTGTAGGTGAGGGTGGTGGAGTTGATGTAGTTTACATGGACTTCAGCAAAGCTTTTGACAAGGTCCCCCATGGGAGACTGGTGAAGAACATAAAGGTACATGGGATTTAGCTTAATTTGGCAAGGTGGATCCAAAATTGGCTTTGTGATTGGAGATAGAGAGTGGTGGTAGAAGGCTGCTTGTGTAACTGGAGACTGGTGCTCAGTGGCATACAGGGATCAGTGCTGGTTCTTTTATTGTTTGTGGTATATAAAAATGGTACAGATGAGAATGTAATGGTGAGATGATTGGCTGGGTGGTTAATAGCGAGGAAGAAGATCTGAGTTTGCTGGAAGACATAGACAGGTAGATCAGATGGGCAGATGGAATTTAACCTTGAAAAGTTTGGGGTGCTGCCCCTTGGAAGAGGTAACAAGACAAGGGATTACTCAACGAATGGTAGAACACTAGGAAACACAGAGGAACAGTGGGATCTTGGGGAGTTTGATTGCAGGGCAGGTTAATACGATAGTTAAGAAGGCATATGGGACACTTGCATTTATGGCTTGTGGAACAGATTATAAGAGCGGGGAGGTTATATTGGACTTTGGTTGCTTCAGCCACAGATGAAGAACTGTGTGCAGCTCTGGTTGTCACATTATACGAAAGGATGTGATTGTTCTGGAGGGGGTGCAGAACAGATTTATCAGGATGTGGCCTGGGTTGTAGCAGTTTAGCAGTGAAGAGAGGTGGTATAAGCTCAAATTGTTTTCTTTAGAGCAAGAAGGCGGCGGGGGGGGGGGGGCGGGGTTCTGATTTGAGGTGTATAAGATAATGAGGGGCTTGGATAGGGTGGACAGGAAGCAGCTGTTCCCCTTAGTTGAAGGGTCAATAACCAGGACGCATCATGTTAAGGTGAAGAGCAGGAGGTTTACAGACGACTTGAGGACTTTTCTTTCTCCCAAAGTGTGGTGGGAATCTGGAATGCACTTGTGGTGGGAAATGCCACAGCCAACTTTCTCTCTGTGCTGTGTACCAGCGCAGCCATTCCAAGGTTTCTTCCACAGAGATCAGCATCTGCACATGCAGCTGACAAGAAAATTAAAGGGAATGTTACTCACAAAGAACACTTGGAATTTCACAACATTCAAGGCTATGGGTCAAGTGCAGAAAAGTGGGATTAATGTCGATAGGTCAGTGCAGACTAAAGAAGGCTAAAGACCCCTTCTGCACTGCATGATTTCCTTCCTTAAAGGCTATCACTAAACCAACTTTACAAACTAGCTTTCAGTTCCAGATCTGTTAATTGAATTTAAGTTGTAACAGCTGTCACTGCATGATTTGAACCCAGATCTCCAGAGAATTAGGCTATGATTACTGAACAAGTGACATTACCACTACACTTTTAACTTGCCTCAGCTCAAACAAAGCTGCTGTAAGATATAACCAACTAGGAGAAAGTGAGGACTGCAGATGCTGGAGTACCAGAGTTGAAAAATTCCTGAAGAAGGACTTATGCCTGAAACGTCGATTCTCCTGCTCCTCGGATGCTGCCTGGCCTGCTGTGTTTTTACAGCACCACATTTTTCAACTAAGTTATAATCAACACTGTTATAGCTAGGATTGATCATGTTACTGTGAATTTTATTTCCATTAGAAACTTTATTTTCAGCCCTTGGTTGGTCCTTTGTCACAGAACATTAAAAGGAAAGGGAACTACTCACTTGTTTTACCCTTTCACAGGACACAGAAATCACTGAATGGGCCAACATTTTATTGCCATCCCTAAAGGGTGGTGGTGAGCTGCCTGTCTGAATCGCTGCAGACGTGTGGTGTGGGTGCTGTTTGGTAGGCAGCTCCAAACGTTTGACCCAGTGACAATGAAGGGATGGTGACATATTTCCAAGTCAAGATGGTTCACACAAAAGCATACTTACTCCCCAAACCCATTTCCCTGCCATTCAATAAGATTGTGTCTGATTTGACAATCTGACTCCATATAACTACCTTTACCAAATGTCCCTTAGTAGCTCAGGTAGACAGAAATCTATCAATGCTGAAAATGTGTTGCTGGAAAAGCGCAGCAGGTCAGGCAGCATCCAGGGAACAGGAGAATCGACGTTTCGGGCATAAGCCCTTCTTCAGGAATTTTTCAACTCTGGTACTCCAGCATCTGGTTCCTGAAGAAGGGCTTATGCCCGAAATGTCGATTCTCCTGTTCCTTGGATTCCTGAAGAAGGGCTTATGCCCGAAACATCGATTCTCCTGTTCCTTGGATGCTGCCTGACCTGCTGCGCTTTTCCAGCAACACATTTTCAGCTCTGATCTCCAGCATCTGCAGTCCTCACTTTCTCCTCGAAGAAATCTATCAATCTCATTTTTAAAATTAACAACTGGTCTAGAATCAGTTGGCACTTTGAGAAGACAATGTGTGTAGAGCTGTTTGCTAATTTCATTCCTGAAAGGTCTGGCTCTAATTTTTCGACCATACCCTCTAGTCCTAGACTGCCTGACTAGCAGAAACAATCTTCTCTCAACTCTAATATTAGTTCCCTTTGACATCTTTTCAAATTTGGATCAAATCACCCCTTAACTTTCAGGAAATACAATTCTCTGTACCCAATACAAGGGATGATGGGGGGCTGGGGTTAAAATTCAGTATCTGTAAAAGATTAGGAGGCCCTTCTCCCCAAGAGTCTGAAAAGTCTCAGGTTATCCAGACCATAATGATCTCGTTAAATGTAACTACAAAACAGCATATTAAACTTTAGGATGTACTTTTCCTCCAGCACATACGTTGTAAATAGTGTAAAACAGTAAGAATGTGCAACCTTCCAAAGCCACAACCTCTACCACTGAGAAAGCCAAAGGTGCCTGATGCGTGGAACGATAATGTGCAAGTTCTCCTCCAATTCTATCAATCTAGTAAGTAAATGGCAAGGATCTGGCAGATGGAGTACCATGTTGGTAAATATGAGGTCATCCAGTTTGGAGGAATAATAGCAAAGTGGACAATTATTTAAATGGTGGAAATTTCAGCATGCGGCTTTGCAGAGGGACTTGAGTGTCCTTGTGCATATATCACAAAAAGCTGATCTGCAAGTGCAGCAGGTAATGAAGAAGGCAAATGGAATATTGACATGATTTGGAGATGCCGGTGTTGGACTGGGGTGGACAAGTTAAAAATCACACAACACCAGGTTATAGTCCAACAGGTTTATTTGGAAGCATTAGCTTTCGGAGCGCCGCTCCTTCAGCAGGTGTTGAATATTCTCCACAATTACCTGATGAAGGAGCAGCGCTCTGAAAGCTAGAGCTTCCAAATAAACCTGTTGAACTATAACCTGGTGTTGTGTGATTTTTAAAAATGGAATGTTGTCCTTCATTGGCAGAGGGATGGAGTTTAAAAACAGGGAGATTATTCTGTATAGGGTGCTGGTGAGGTTACACCTGGAGTACTGTGTACAGTTTTGGTCTCCTTACTTGAGAAAGAATATACTGACGCTGGACGGGGTGCAGAGGGGGTTCACAAGGTTAATTCCGGAGTTGAGAGGGTTGGCTTATGCGGAGAGATTGAACAGACTGGGATTATATTCTTTGGAATTTTAGAAGAATGAGGGGGGGGGGGGAATCTTATAGAAACATATAAAATAGATAAGGAAGTAGATAAGCTAGAATCAGGGAGGTTGTTTCCACTGGGGGGGTGAAACTAGAACGAGGGGCATGGCTTCAAAATAAGGCAGGGGGAAGCAGATTTAGATTAGATTCCCTACAGTGTGGAAACAGGCCCTTCAGCCCAACAAGTCCACACCAACCCACCCGCCTACATTTACCCTTTCACCTAACATTACAGGCAATTTAGCATGGCCAATTCACCTAACCTGCACATTTTGGACTGTGGGAGGAAACCCATACAGACATGGGGAGAACGTGCAAACTCCACACAGTCAGTTGCCTGAGGCAGGAATTGAATCCAGGTCTCTGGCGCGGTGAGGTAGCAGTGCTAACCACTGTGCCACCCATAGGACAGAGTTGAGGAGGAACTTCTTCACCCAAAGGGTTGTAAATCTGTGGAATTCCCTGCCCAGGGAAGCAGTTGAGGTTGCCCCATTGAATGTTTTAAGGCAGAGATAGATAGATTTTTGAACAATTAAGGGTTACAGTGGCCAGGGTGGGTAAGTGGAGCTCAGTCCACGAGCAGGTCAGCCATATTGAATGGCCTACTCCTGCTCCTTTTGCTTTTGTTGTGAGGACCTGTGCTGCCATTCCTCCAGCGTTGTTGGGTCAAACGCTGGAACTTTCCTTTCTAATGGCACTGTGGGTGTCCCTAGGGACTACAGCGTTTCAAGAAGGCACCTCACCACCACCATCTTGAGAGGCAATTAGAGAAGAAGGTAGCTCATCACCACCTTCTGGACAGTAGTTGGGGGAATAATGACCACATGTCGTGAAAGGATTTAAAAAAAAATCAGTATCATGTCAAATAAATCTGTCACTATAAATGGAGAATTGAATGCACAATTTTGTAAAGTTATACTGTGTGTGGGGGTGGGAGTACAGGGCTGAATACTTCTGGATGCCCCTATTGCACACACTCCCAGTGACAGACTTTCAGAAACTTATGTGTAAAACTGCCCTCAGTCACATGTGCTTTGTGCGAGCTGGGGCCCGGCTAGAAACGTGCTCCGAGGTACGTGGGAGGGAGTTCGGCGTCTCAAAGAGCAGTGCTCAGATATACGGGGAATATTCTGGCTTCCAAGTCCCCGCTTTAAATTCCCCCCTCCGTGCGAGTCTCAGGAACTCCAGTAAAAAGAGAGAGAGAGGGAGGGAGGCTGCGCCTGGGTCCTGCTCCCTTGTGCAGACTGCTGTAGACTGGGAAAGACAGAAATCAGAACACAAACCACCCTCCGGGAGTCCTCGCAACTGTCCCACCGCTTCTTTAACCTGCATCTCCGGACACCCTCTGACATTTACGTGTATCTCTGACTTGGATTACCTGGAGGGAGAATTCCAGACAAGCTAACCCCTCTACATCTCCTCCAGAAAGCACAATTTGGAGTTAAAACTGTGAGATAAACGGTTTGCAGCAATTTCTGATCCTCCAATGGGAAACAGATTCACGCATGGCAGCTCAAGAAATGTAATCGCAGAGAACCATGAAGTTTTGGATATGGGGATATCAGGTAAGCGGTTTGGAGTGGTGTTCCCTGGAGAGTTAGTCTTTATTAAACTCACTCACTCACACATACACAGCCCCATTCACTCTCAATCATTTACAGCCACACATTCCCTCACTCAATCTCTTTCACCCACTCTTACTCACACATGCAAACACACTCACCTAGTCAGTCTCACACACACACTCTTCTTACCTACAGTTATTCTAGTGCTGTCAAACTGTGTTTTCAACTGTTGAAGGTATGGCCAATTACCTCTGCCAACTTAATCTTTACAGTTTAATAAAAGCCGATAAAGAGAGACTGTATGGCCTGTTTGCGGCTTCCAGGCTGTTTTTAAAAAAGACACTTTTTGGGAAGTTTTCCTATGAGAACCCAGCACTGAGCTTTGGACAGGCGGGCTGAGTCCAGATCTGCCAAGTCTTGCTATTGTTGTGACAATAACAATTTATATTTAGATGACCCATTTCATGGGATTAAATGAGTACTGAGTGCCAAAGTGTCGAGGTGCCAAACAGTGGGCGAGAAAAGGAAAGAAAAAGATCATTTTTGGAGCTATAAAATCCTGAGGGGAACTTGGCAGGGTGGATGCCAAGATGATATTTTCTCTCCATAGGGGAGTCTAGGGGGCACACCGTTTAAAACTTGGGTGGGTGGAGATAAGTCAAACATTTTTCTTGCAGAGGGTTGTTAATCTTTGAAGCCCTTTGGCTGAGTCACTGGATATGATCAAGGCTGAATTGGATAGATTTTTTGCCCCACGAGGGAATCGAGGTTTTGGAGGGCAGACAGGAAAGTGGAGTTGAGGCCACGATCAGATCAGTCATAATTGTACTGGATGGTACAAACAGCCTACTCTATAGCCTGCAATAAAAATACAGAGTGCTGCAGAAATTCAGCAGGTCTAGTAGCAACTGCAGGGAGCCAAACAGATTTAACATTTTCAATCCCTTCTTTCAACTCTCATAATCCTAGTTCTTGTGTTCTGATTTATACAAGGCAATCCCAAAGGACTTCTCAAGTGTATTTTTGGCAGGATTGTGAAGACTTCAAAGGCTTTTTAGGGTAGATGGAGCGATATATTTGCTTTTCCTTAGAACAGGTTGCTACTCTGAAACCAGAGGCTATAATAATGAGGAATGCCTCTCCACATCATACGGGATTGATTAGGAGACTCTTTCAGTTTTGCCACCTGCAAAGGAGAGAATTTGAAGGCTTATAAACAACTTGCTTGGTCTCGTTATACTCTCTTGGCCATTGTGTCCTGGAGTGGCACTCGAATCTGCAGAGGGGGAACATGACCAACGACACATCAAATCCTGAGGAAGCTTTTTGGGAAAATGATGAATGCGAAGGAGGGTTAGTGCCTGGGGACATCGTTGTGTGGAGAAGCTGAAATTGTTCTCGTCAGAACAGAGAAACGATAGAGTCTTTTAGAGTCATAGAGATGTACAGCACGGAAACAGACCTTCCAGTCCAACTTGTCCATGCCGACCAGATATCCCAACTTAATCTAATCCCATTTGCTAGCACTTGGCCCACATCACTCCAAACCCTTCCTATTCATTCACCCATCCAGATGCCTTTTAAATGTTGCAATTGTACCAGCCTCCACCACTGGCAGCTCATTCCATTCATGCACCACCCTCTGCGTGAAAAAGTTACCCCTTAAGTCCCTTTTATATCTTTCGCCTCTCACCCTAAACCTACACCCTCTAGTACTGGACTCCAAACCCCAGGGAAAAGACTATCTATTTATCCTCGAGATTTTATAAACCTCTAACAGGTCACCCTCAGCCTTTGACACTCCAGGGAAAACAGCCCCAGCCTATTCAGCCTCTTCCTATAGCTCAAATCCTCCAACCCTGACAACATCCTTGTAACTCTTTTCTGAACCCTTTCAAGTTTCACAACATCCTTCCGATTGGAAGGAGATCAGAATTCCAAAAGTGGCCTAACCAATGTCCTGTATAGCTGCAACATAACCTGCCAACTGCTATACTCAATGCTCTCACCAATAAAGGAAAGCGTACGAAATGCCTTTTAAAATCATAATGGGTTTTGATTGACTAAATGAGGAGAAATTGTTGCCATTGATGAGGGATTTTCTAACCAGATGGATACAGATTTAAGACAATTGGCAAAAGATCCAGAAGGATCAAAAGGTTTTTTTTAATGTAGCAGTTTATTGAGATCTGGAAAGTACTGCTTGAAAGGACAGTGGAAGCAAATTCATAAGGAACTTTCAAAAGGGGATTTGGATAAATACTCATGGAGAGAAAATTCACAGCGTTTTGGTGAAATTGTGAGGAAATTAGGACTGATTAGAGAGCCCTTTTAAAGAGTTGGTACAAACATGACTGGCCAAACAGCTTCCTGCTGTGCTGTAAAATTCTGTGAAATAGTGAGAGGCAATAGTTCAGGGAGCAAGAGACGGAAGGTCAGGACTGGAAACTAAGTTACTGGTGGTGGTGTGAAATTGGAGGGGAGATATGTAGCAAGCGAGGTTAATAGAATGGGGACAAAAGGTCTGGAGGATGCAGAAGAACATGTTTTGCTGGGAGATTGAAGGCATTGAGCCCAACACATAGAAGCCAAGAGGTGACAAGGATGAACCTCTATGGGCTTTGATTTGGTCTACCACATCAAGAAGGAGTTTCATTCACTGCAGTGTAAAATGTTTGCTATTTTGTTGCCTGAAAGACTGAATGCAGTTCTACATGTCCAAGTGGATTTTGCAGTCTGTCTCACTCTCTGTATTAGAAAATGTTATTGCGACTTAGCACCCTTAAATAAAGCAGCACTGTCACCTCTCCACACCATCCCTGAAGCAGCTGACGCTCGCTCTGCGTAAGTACTTCACGAACCCAATTCCTTATTGGAACGTTGAGGGGGCCGAGCTTCGTTTCCTGATGTGGCAACACCTTCTGTTTTATATCACGCTTTCACCAGGCAAAGGGCTCAGGCGCTGCGGAATCTTCCACTAGACATCACTCGGGTAGGATGATCGGCTGCTCGAGCAGGGCAGTTCGAGGTAGGTGAGATTCAGAGTGAAAGCATGGTTGTTATGAAGGCAGTGTAGAAGCTAGGGTGGAGTGAGCAACAAGGATAGCCAAAGGCTGACGGACAAGACTGTTGAGCTAAGAAAGAAAGTCCTGAATTTACACAGTGCTCTTCACAACCTTGGGATATCTCTTTCAGAGCATTACAGCCAATTGAATACATTTAAAAAATATTGTTGCTTTCATAATGTAAGCGAATTTGTTAACCATCAGATAGTCTGTTTTAGTAATGTCAATTGAGGGATAAAAACTGGCCAGGAAACCGGGATCTGCTCGTCTCGTCTCCAAACTGAGATCTCTTGTGGCCACTTGATAGGGTGCATGGGGCCTCGGATGAACATCTCATCTGAAAGTTGGCATGGCAATGCTCTCCCTTGGCACCACACTGGCAGTGCCAGCTAGGATTTTCTTTGTCTCCCCAACCCCTCTCACTCAGAGGTGAGAATGCCTCACCCAGCCATGGTTGGGGATTGCGCAGAGTTTGGAGGAACTTGCAAGCCTGGACAAAGACCTTTTGAAGTGGGCTTAGCAGGTTGGATGGAGAGCTTGGCGATAGTGGGGCTAATAAATTTCCACAAGTTCCTGAGCAACCATTCAGGACATCTGCTTTACAGTGGGGTTTAAACGTTTGTAGAATTAGCGGTAGAAAGGAAAGATGTGTAGAGAGTTAGCAGCTGCATCGGTGCACGAGCAATAGAAATAGGGAATTTATTTAGGAAGACGGTGGCTCAGTGGTTAGCACTGATGCCTCATAGCACCAGGGACCCAGGTTCAGTTCCGGCCTCGGGCAACTGTCTGTATGGAGTTTGCACATTCTCCCCTTGTTTGCATGAGTTCCCTCCGGGGGGTGGTGCTCCGGTTTCCTCCCACAGTCCAAAGATGTGCACGTTAAGTGAATTGACCATGCTAAATTGCCCATGGTGTTAGGTGCATTACTCAGAGGAAAATGGGTCTGGGTGGGTTACTCTTCGATGTGGACTTATTGGGCCAAAGGGCCTGTTTCCACACTGTAGGGAATCTAATCTAATCTAAAAACGAACATGAATTTATAATATATCTTCAGGCCATCTCATAAGACTGTCTAGCCAAGGAACTCGTGAACATTTCTTTAAAGCATCATGAGTTTTTTTAGCTGACATGGCAGCCACTTGTGACAAGGATATTTTCTCCTTGTGGAAGCGACTAGGTAAAGGGGACACAGATTAAAGTAAGAGGTCTTATATTTCACATGGAGATGAGGTGGTAATTTTCTTCTGAAAGGATCGTGAGTTTGTGGAACTCTTCCCCAAGTGTGGGGGAGGCAAAGTCATAGAATATTTCTAAGGCAGAGAAGGTAGATACTTGGCTAACAAGGGAGTTGATGGTTATTTGCTGGTGAAATGTGGGGTTGAGATCACAATCAGATCAGCCATGATCTAATTCAATGGTGGTTTCAGGCTCAAGGGGCCCAGTGGTTTCTTCTGCTCCTAATTTGTATGTATATAGGAAGCTTCCATGCAAGTAATTGCTTCTACACATGAAAAGTTTAAGAATGAGAGTGCACAGATTTAAAGCATTTGATAAAAGAAGCAAAAGTGATGTGGGGGAAAAAAAGGTTTTCTCACAGGAATGACTGAGGACTGTGTTGCTTGAGACTGTGGTAGAAGTAGATCCAATCACTACTTTCAAGAGTGAATTGGACTATTAACTGAAAAGGAGAATGCACAGGGTTATGAGGAGGTGGGAAATGTCATTAAATGAACTTGTTTGAAGAGCTGGTACAGACATGATGGGTTGAATGGCTTCTCTGTACTGTAACAATTCTGTGTTGCTGTGAAGCTCTGGGCTGGAGTAGTATTTGAACCTGCAGTCACTGGGGAGGTTAACAACTGCTCTCTCTGGTGTGCCTGCTCTTCAATTTCTTTCTCCTGTGCCAGAGCAGACACAGAAGCAAAGAGTTCACTATCGATCAATTTATAAATGACTCGCGCTCTAATGGCTATTGATTCAATGTGTGGAACTAAGATGCTCAGACCAAACACTTCATTTAGCTCATGCCACGAGTCATAGAGTCATAGAGATGTACAGCATGGAAACAGACCCTTTGGTGCAACCAGTCCATGCCAACCAGATATCCCAACCTAATCTCGTTCCACCTGCCAGCACTAGGGAATGACAGTTGGCTTGAGTTCACTGGAAATCAGCCAAGTTCTCTGCTGTTGCTTGCTGATGAGGGACCCTGATTTGAAAGTGTCTGCGTGTGGACATGAGATATGGTGGGGATTGGGCTCGGTTGTTATGTCGCAACTGTGGATTAACCAGTAACTGCCCATATACAAAGTCCACCAGCCCACATGAGCAAGTGAGCTTGGCAGACCAGTTAGACCTTATCCTGCTGCCAGCCTCCTTAAGCACGTCTCATGACTTTAGTCAAATCCTGTTCAACCTTACATTGAGCCAAAGCAATGCTTTTCTAAAGCTGGAAATTGCTGGAGAAACTCAGCAGGTCTGTCAGCATCTGTGGAGAGAGAATAGAGTTAATGTCTTGAATCCAGTGACCTTTCTTCAGAGTTCCTTGAGAAATGTTGTTTTTGTTTCGGATCTTCAACATCCGCAGTTCTTTGTTTTGCTTTTCGAAAGCTGTTGCCATGTCAGAAAAAGTGGCAGCAATCTGTGGACAGTATGTTCCTGTATGCAGCACTGTAATCAAGAGCAGCTTATTTATTACAGTAATTAAAGGATGAATATTGATTGGGATGCCAAAAGAAAATCTCCTAGTTGCCTACTGGTTCAAGATGGGATGTTTTTTAACATCCTTTTCAGAGACCAGACGGAGCTTCATTTTCATAGAATCCCTTTAATGAGGAAACAGGCCATCTGGTCCATCAAGTCCACAGTGACCCTCCAAAGAGCAGCATCCCTGTCCAGACCCACCCCATCCCCACAGCCAATCCATTTAACCTGCACATCTTTGGACTGTGGAAGGAAACTGGAGGACCTGGAGGAAACAGCTGCAAATTCCACATAGACAATAACCCGCGGGTGGAATCAAACCCAGGTCCCTGGCGCTGTCAGGCAGCAGTGCTAACCACCGAGTACTGAGTTTAAATTTACTTCCAAAATACTGCACTTCTAATAGCACAGCACTCCCTCAGTAGTGCTACTAGAGGCAAGGCCTGGGACACTGCGGTACATCGAGGCAAATAGCTCGATCCTGGAGCACTAGGGGGCACGATGTTCTAGCTGTGTGGGTTCCTGGGCAAAGAGCGGCATGCGATTTCTTTCCTTGCCCCTGACAGGGAGTCTCAATGCAAAAGTATGGAGTGAAATTTGAAACTGGAACCTCTGGGTCCAGAAGGAATGGTTACAATGAAGCTAGGACTGAGCGGCAATTAGATTGGAAAATTTGCATTCTTCCTGTATAACCTTGAAGGACCTGAAGGCTGAAGTTTCAGAACTCCTTGTTGTACCTTCAAGTGAAATCTTTCTTTCAATTCTTTTGTGCAATTTGGTCATCACTGGCTAGGTCAATATTTATTGTCCATCCCCAGTTGCCCCTATCACAGCCATTCTGAGGTGCATTTGAAACACTGCTGTTCCTCTGGTATAGATAACCCACAGTGCTGTTAGAGATTTTGACCCAATGACAGCAAAGAAATAGTGTAGTATTTCCAAATCCAGGTGGTGTGTGGCATGGACGGGAGCTTTCAGATGGTGGTGTCCTCATGTGTCTGCTGCCCTTGTTCTTAGAGATTAGATTAGATTCCCTACAATGTGGAAACAGGCCCTTCGGCCCAACCAGTCCACACTGACCCTCCGAAGAGTAACCCACCCAGACCTATTTCTTTCTGACTAATGCACCTCGCACTATGGGCAATTCACCATGGCCAACTCACCTGACCTGCACATCTTTGTGACTGTGGGAGAAAACTGGAGCACCCGGAGGAAACCCATGCAGACACGGGGAAGAATATGCAAACTCCACACAGACAGTCGCCCAAGGCTGGAATCGAACCTGGGACCCTGGTGCTGTGAGGCAGCAATGCTAACCACAGAGCCAACGTACCACCCATTTAATGGCTTAACAGTCCCCTTTCTGCACTATATTTTATGGTGGTTAGCTCAGTTGGCTGGTTGGCTGGTTTGAGACACATAGTGATGCCAACAGCCTGGGTTCAATTCCTGTACTGGCTAAAGTGACAATGAGGATCTCGCCTTCTCGGCCTCATCCCTGATCCGAGGTGTGGTGACCCTCAGGTTACATTCATCATCAGTCAGCTCTCTCTCCACCGACAGAGGACCTTATGGTCCTGAGGATCTATACTGACTTTACCTTCTAGGTTGCAGAAGGTGCAGGTTGGGGAGATGCTGTCAAAGAAGTTTGGTGAGTTGCTGCAGTGAACCTTGTTGATGGTATACACTGCTGCAGATGTGCATTGGTGAGGTTGGAAGTGAATGTTGAAGATGGTGGATGTGGGACCAGCCAAGAGTCCTGGATGGCGTCAAACCTCTTGAGTATTGTTGGAGCTACATCCAGGTTAAAGAAGGAGGTTTGAGGATAGCTAGCTCGGGTCTTAAAGGAAAGAGAAAAGAGGTGAATTAAGAAAGATTTAGGTTAGAATTCCAGAGCTCAGGGTATAGGTTATTGTAGACCTAGTCATCAATTGGGGCCACTGCTAAGTCAGTCTACAGCTCGACGTGAGGAGATGCAGAGAGTAGACACATAGACTAACTCTTTTACTGAATTCACCCTCCTTCCGCGTTTTGCTAATAATTCAGTCAACAAAGGTTTGGAATCACAAGTGAGAGCTTTTGCCAACACTTTGATCCTGTGTCCTGCTGAAACGCTAGTTTTCCTGTTTTCCAAAGTCACTGAGGTGAATAGCGCAGCCGCATCCAAGTGGAAGCGAGCTATGCATCAGGAGAAAAGAATTAGAGGATTTCTACTTTTGTACTAATTCATGGAAATGTGCACAATATTCACAGTTCTGACCAAAAATCAGAAGCACCAACACTGCAATTCCCTCAAAGCTATTGCTTCCCAAAACCATTTTAAAGTCAGCAAAGCCCACCCAGCAATCATCCTCTTATGTGAAATTTAGAAATCACCTTGTGTTTGAAGTAGCAGTTACAAGAGAGAAAAAAATAGGTGCTTCGAAGCCAAGAAAATGTATTGTGATGATGTCATTAAATGTAAGAGCAGAAATGGCTGAGGTATGGATATCAATACAATCTTGGCAAAGGTTTCAAAAGCATAGTCTGACCAAGACATCCTAGATACAATATTAGCCCTGCCTGCCCAATGAGAATGGTGTCGTCATGCATTAAAATAACACCACATAGGTATCTTCGTCACTGACTGATTTTCTGCATTTTCTACAGTGTCAAGGCTCCGAAGTTACAGACGGGCAGAGGGTCTAGTTAGCTGGATCAAAATGTAATTTGAAAATTGTCAACTGGAGGTGTACTTAGGCGATTTGGATGTGGAGTTTGACCTGCTCAATTTTTTTCCGTTCATCGAGTTTAGTCTGTCTTCTATGGCTGGATCTGCAGATGTAGCTATTGTCACTTCCTCCATCCCTTACCTTGCCACTTCCCAAACCTTTTCACACAGCGTGCCATCAAAATGGAATTCTTGATCCTTGACTGATTCAGCTAAGGCCATGAGTTAATTCAATCCACAGGGCAGACTGAATGAAAGAGACAACAGAGGAAGAAATGAATCCATGTGGGTGGCTTCTCATGAAAGGGTTACTAGGTAACCTGAGATGAAATACAGTGTGTCATGAAATGCTGAGGGACTACGGAAAACTGAGAGTTAGGCAACATTTGCAAGGTCACTGTGAACCTAACACAGTAGAGAAAGCTGGCAAATGACCATAAAGAGATATGCTTCAGAGTCTCATCCTTTTTATAGAGGACTGCGTGGTGTGCAATTATAGACAGAATCTTTTACTCCTGTTAGGGAGTTTATCTTATGAGTAAAAGTTGGACATATTGGGCTGGTATTCACTGGAATTGACAAGAATGAGAGGTGATCTCATTGAGACGTAGAAGATCCTGAGGGGACTTAATTGGCTTCTGGGACATAGAGTCATAGAGAAGTACAGCACGGAAACAGACCCTTTTGTCCAACTCGTCCATGCCGATTAGATATCCCAACCCAATTTAGTCCCACCTGCCAATGCCCAGCCCATATCCCTCCAAAGCCTTCCTATTCATATACCCATCCAGATGCCTCTTAAATGTTGCAATTGTACCAGCCTCCACCACTTCCTCTGGCAGCCCATTCCACACATGCACCACCCTCTGCATGAAAAAGTTGTCCCTTAGGTCTCTTTTATATCTTTCCCCTCTCACCCTAAACCTCTGCCCTCTAGTTCCCGACTCCCCCACCTCAGGGAAAAGACTTTGTCTATTTACCCTATTCATGCCCCTCATGATTTTATAAACCTCTATAAGGTCACCCCTCAGCCTCCGATGCTCCAGGGAAAACAGCCCCAGCCTATTCAACCTCTCCTTATAGCTCAAATCCTCCAAATTTGGCAACATTCTTGTAAATCTTTTTTGAACCTTTTCAAGTTTCACAACATCCTTCTGATAGGAAGGAGACCAGAACTGCATGCAGTATTCCAACAGTGGCCTAATCAATGTCCTGTACAGCTGCAACATGACCTCCCAATCCTGTACTCAGTACTGTGACCTATAAAGGAAAGCATACCAAACACCTTCTTCACTATCCTATCTACCTGCGACTCTATTTTCAAGGAGCAATGAACCTGCACTTCAAGGTCTCTTTGTTCAGCAACACTCCTTAGGAACTTATCATCAAGTGTATAAGTACTGCTAAGATTTGCTTTCCCAAAATGCACCACCTCACATTTATCTAAATTAAACTCCATCTGCCACTCCTTAGCCCATTGGCTCATCTGACCAAAATCCCATTGTAATCTGAGGTAACCTTCTTCGCTGTCCATTACACCTCCAACTTTGATGTCATCTGCAAACTTACTAACTGTACCTCTTACTAGAACTGGGTGACTGAAAACATTTAAGACAAACATAGAAAATTTCTTTCTCTCAAAAGATCGTCAGTCTGTGCAATTCTCTTCCCAAATGTAATAGAAACCACATCTTTGAATATTTTAAGAGAAGACTTTGAGCTATAGGAAGAGGCTGTATAGGCTGGGCCTATTTTCTCTGGAGTGTTGGAGGCTGAGAGGTGACATTGTAGATAACTATAAAATCATGAGGGGCATGGATAGGGTGAAAATTCCCCACAGTAGGGGAGTCCAAAACTAGACGACATAGGTTTAAAATGAGAGGAGAAAGATATAAAAGGGACCTGAGGGGCAACTTTTTCATGTAGAGGTTGGTTGTGTATGGAACGAGCTGCCAAAGGAAGTGGTGTAGGTAGGTATAATTACAACATTTAAAAGACGTCTGGATGGGTACATGAATAGGAAGGGTTTGGAGGGAAATGGCCCAAGTGCTGGCAAATGGGACTAGATTAATTTAGGAAATCTGGTTTGTATGGATGAGTTGGACTGAAGGATCTGTTTCGTGCTGTACATCCCCATGAGTCCGTCGTTCGTCAAGAATAAAGCCGGATCAGTTGGGGGTGAGGGGGTGGGCAAACTGAAGTTGCGGCCACAGTTAGAGCAGGAATAACAAAGCAGGTTTGAAGGGCTTAATTTATATGTATAAATTTATATGTTAAATTCATGGAAGTCAACAGAGAGACGATAGACCCAGTATAGATTTCTGGAGGTAAAGGTTTTGTATTCTAACCCCCAGGCTTCCCACAATCCTAGTTCTACTGATTGAAATATTCCGCAATCTTTGGTGATAATCATAAATTCAGCAATCCTGGTCCATGTTTGATTGCCAGCTAGTAGTAGCTAGAAGAACGTTTAATTATTGAAAGCATCATAGAATCATAGAGTCCAGAAGAGGATCTTCGGTTCCTCAAGTAGGTGCCACCAAAAATATACTACTACCTACACCAGTTCCACTTTCCAAGGCCCGTAGCCTTGAATGTTCTGACACTTTAAGTGACTCATCCAAGTATCTTTTGAAGGTTGTGAGGTTTCTCATCTCTACCCTCCCAGAGCCCTCACTACCCCCTCCGTGAAAAGGCTTTTCCTCAAATCCCCTTCTGCCTTTTCCTTTAAAATTAGTCCCCCTCATTATCAACCCTTCAGCTAAGAGAACAGCTGCTTTCCATTCACCCTGTCCATGCTCCTCATAATCTTATACACCTCTGGCAGTTACCCTTTTAACCTTCTCTGCCCCGAAGAAAACAACCCGAGCTTATTCAGCCTCTCTTTGTAGCTGAAATGCTCATTCCAGGCCAAACTTGGTTTATCTCCTTTGCACTCTCTCCAGTGCGATCACAATTCTTCCTGTGGTCCAGCTGTGGCCTTACCAAAGTTCTGTACAGCTCCAACATGACCTTCTCTCTCTTAAAATCTATGCCACAATTGATAAAGCTAAGCATTTTCTATGCCTTCTTAACTACCCTATTAACCTGTCCTGCCACCATCAGGGAACTGCAGACCCAAGATCCCTCTGTTCCTCTGAGCTTCCTAGTGTCCTGCCATTCAGTGAGTATTACCTTGTCTTGTTTCTTTTTCCAAAAAGCATCACTTCACACTTTTCAGGCCACTGATCTGGCCATATGACAAACCTGCGTATATCTTCCTATAATAGAAACATAGAAAATAGGTGCATGAGTAGGCCATTCAGCCCTTCGAGCCTGCACCATCATTCAACATGATCATGGCTGATCAGGTAATTTCAGTATCCCATTCCTGCTCTATCTCCATATCCTTGATCCCTTTATCTGCAAGGGCCACATCCAGCTCCCTCTTGGATATATCGAATTAACTAGCCCGAACAGCTTTCTGTAGGAGAGAATTCCACAAGTTCACATAGAGTCATAGGGAGGTACAGCATGGAAACAGACCCTCGGTCCAACTGGTCCATGCTGACCAGATATCCCAACCCAATCTAGTCCCACCTGCTAGCACCTATCCCATATTCACCCCAAACCCTTCCTATTCATATAATCTTTCTGAGTGAAGAAGTTCTTCCTCATCTCAGTCCTGAATGGCTTACCTTCTATTCTTAGACAGTGACCCCTAGTTTTGGACTTCACCAACATTGGGAACATTCTTCTGGCATCTAGCCTGTCCAGTCCCATCAGGATTTTATATGTTTCTATGAGATCCCCCCCCATTCTTTGAATTTCCAGTCAGTACAAGCCCAGTCAACCTGGTCTTTCCTCATAATACTGGACTTGCAGCAATGCCCATATCCTCCAGATGGCCTTCAACTAGGGTTCCAGGATAAGATGACTCCTTTCCTGATTTTTACATATCTTCTGGTAACAAAGCATTGGGTGTCATTTTGAGATCTCCCCTCAAGGTATACAATCAGGCACCAGCAATCCTACCCCCTATACTCATTCAGAGGTTTTTATACACTTAGATAAATTTGTATCGCATGTTAACTGCTGGTTCTTCTTTCTTATTTTTTTTTTCTCCTCCGATCCAAGGACTTTTTGCACTCCTGGTGATGTTACTCGGTTATATAAAGCCAGCAAAGTCGACTCCACTCCACCCCATCTGTGACATCAGAGTGCTGGACAAGTACATTAGAGAGGCAAAGGATGCTGCAGATTCAACGGTATGCCATTCTGTGCATGTGTGTGGCCTGTTTATTGTGTAATGCAGTGACTTCCAACTGGGCTTCAGTCTGATACCTGATGTGAATGTTAATCCAGAGCTCCAGTGGTAGGTTAGAAAGTCAATGCTGCAGGCAGTTTTCACTGCATTGCATAGAATCTGCTAAAGTCGAATAATTTCCTATATAACTTGTGCTCTGATTTACTTTTTTTAAAATTTGGGACATTTGAGGACGAATCCAAGGTCAAGATACCAAATTGGTTGAAGGGGCAAGAGTAACTTCTAGGATAAATCAAGAATTCAGGTGGTACAATGGCTCAGTGGTTAGCACTGCTGCCTCACAATGCCAGGGACCTGGGTTTAATTCCACCCTTGAGCGACACTGTGTGGAGTTTGCACATTCTCCCTATGTCTGCATGGGTTTCCTCTGGGTGCTCTAGTTTCTTCCCACAGTCCAAAGATGGGCAGGCTAGGTGGATTGGCCATGGGAAATGCAAGGTTACAGTGATAAGGTAGGAAGGTGGGTCTGGGTGGGATGTTCCTCAGAGAGTTGGTGTGGACTGGATGAGCCAAATGGCCTGCATCTACACTGTAGGGATTCTATGATTCTATGAATTATTGGCATGTTGACAAAATTTGTGGTCTGTTACCCAATTCATTGAGAATCTAGGAAAACCTTACAAGGCAATCATTAAACCAGTTTAGGAAATAATAAGGTGGTTGACCAAATGGGTTTGGCCCAAGAGATAAGTTTTAAAGAAGTAGGGAGAGGCGGAGTTATTTAGGCCTGAGGCCTATATGTCAAAACTGGAGGGGTGCTGAAGAGGCTAGAATTGGACAAGTACAGAGATCTTGGAGGGTTGTGGAGCTAGAGGAGATTGAGAAGAACCAATACAAATCCAAGGGTCAAGTGATTACAGCACAAAATAAGGTCATTCTATAATTCCTTTTATGAATTTTAAGTGTGGGTTTAATAGTGTTCTATACACTGTGCAGGGAAATGGCAATTTACCTCGTACACTACTTCCCAGACTTTGTGACCCTATTTTATAGCGTCCGGTTTCATACAACAACAGAGTAGGTGAGGCCAAATCTCACAGTGCAGCTGTGCCCTTGCTAATGTATTTTGTTTTGTTCATTCCTTGGATGTGGGTGTCACTGAGCAAGGCCAGAACCTGTTGCCTATCCCTCTGGTGGCACGATGGCTCAGTGGTTAGCACTACTGCCTCACAGTGCAAGGGACCTGAGTTTGATTCCAGCCTTGGACGATTGTGTGGAGTTTGTACATTCTCCCTGTGTCTGCATGCGATTTCCTCTGGATCCCTCCATAGTACAAGGATGTGCAGGTTAGGTGAATTGGCCATGATAAATTGCCCACAGTGTTCAGGGATGTGTGGATTAGGTGCATTAGTCAGTAGAGGAATGGGGGGGGAAATGGGTTGGTGTAGACTTGTTGGGCTAAATGGCATGTTTCCATTCTAGTGATTCTATGATTTCAGTGGGCATCAACTACATTGCTGTTGGTTTCAAGTGATATTTTAAGTAGACTGGGTAACAACAGCAGCTTTCCCTTCCCTGAACTGTATTAGTGAACCAGATGGGTTTTTAAAACAAATGATGATTGTTGTCATGGTCACTGCTATGGAGACTTGCTTTCAAATCCAGCTTAATTGATTGAATTTAAAATCCACGAACTGACACAGTGGGATTTGAACCAATGTCACATTAACGTGGCCATCTGGATTACTGGCTGGTGAAATTCTCACTATCTACCCTGATAGTTCGGAAAAATGATTGCCTCCAGGATAGGAAACAAGAAAAATGAGGGAAATTAACCCAAAATCTGCCCATCTCCTGTAAGTTTGAGGCTCTGTGATATAACATTAATGAGCAATATCAAAGCTCCAACTTCAAATCCGATAAGTCTAATCTGGGCCTGTAGCCAAAATGTGTTTGTAAATTTAAACCAATACTATGTGAAGTGGCGATAATCTCGGATTGCATTCTTGAATCACTCTGGAAGGTTAAGGGGTGAGATGATCAAACCTTTCAAGATATTAAGGAGAATGCATTTGCTGGATAGAGAGAAATTATTTCCACTGGTTGCAAAATCTTGGAAATCCTGGAGAATACAGCTTTCTCTATAGCTCAAGGGTTTCATGAATGATTCACCAAAGTTATGCTCGGGGATAGGAAGAACCCTCTTAGAAATTTGAGACTTCTCTGAACATGGATTGCATTACTAATTGAGATTTTGTGGGGCTGGGAGGTTGTTTCTAATATATTGCCCAACTGTATTTCTAAAATGCAACCAGCCATTTCAGATAAAGGATTAAAAAAACTGTAGATGCTGGATTCCAAGGTAGACAAGCAGGAGGCTGGAAGAACACAGCATGCCAGGCAACGTCAGGATTGAAGAAGGGTTACACCCGAAATGGTAACTTCTCCACCTCTTGATGCTGCCTGGCTTACTGTGTTCTTCTAGCTTCCTGGTTGTCTATCCCAGAGCAAGAGCCAACTAGTTGACCTATGAGGGGGCAAATTTACCAAATGATCCAATAATGTCCATACTGCTTTGTTTGTTCTTCCCAGAAATGTCTTATCAACTGCAAAGGGATTACACAATGGTTACCTCTGCTGGGTAGAAACCTGGAAGACAGGAATGGGTGGAGGCCATTCAGCCCATTGAGCCTGCTCCAGCATTCACACATATCATGGCTGATCATCAACTTCTTTACCATTTTTCCCATATTCCTTGGTGTCATAGTATTACAAAGTCTATCAACTTCAGTCTTGAATCTACTTCAGTAGACCTCCAGGGTAGACAACTCCAAACATTTATCCCTCTGAGTGAAAAGAATTATCCCTATTTCAGTCCCAGGTGGCCTGACTCTTACTCTGAGACTCTGCCTCCTAATCTTTGACTGCACCGAGCCTGAGGAAACATCCTTCCTGCATCTACCTTGACTGTAAGAATATTGTATGTTTCTCAGAGACTATCACATATTCAAAAACGTGCACACAAGATCTACCTCTTCCCCCACCCCTCACT
This sequence comes from Chiloscyllium plagiosum, assembly GCF_037043375.1. Classification (NCBI taxonomy): domain Eukaryota; kingdom Metazoa; phylum Chordata; class Chondrichthyes; order Orectolobiformes; family Hemiscylliidae; genus Chiloscyllium; species Chiloscyllium plagiosum. The sequence continues at coordinate 10,720,182 of NW_028270182.1, forward strand.
CTATAGTCTGATACATTTAAGCAATGAGTCATTGGTGAACATTGACCTGAAAGGTTCAAAAACTCAGTCTCTGATCTGCCAGGAGTCAGTTGCTTTGCAGTAGGTTTAGCTCAGTTGATCTTGGCAGAAATTCAGTCAGGGTTCCCACTCCTCATGGCCTTTTGACTAACAGGGAAGTGCCATGTATGGCTATCAGATGATCGACATCTGGCAAGGACCTCACAAAACAAAAGTATGGTGAGGACCGAATTTGCGCAATCGAAAATAAAAACAGAAGGAGCTGGAGAAATTCAGCCAGTTTGGCAGCATCTCTGTAGAGAGGAACAGAGTTAATGTTTTGAGTCCAATATGACTCTTTTAGAGTAATAACGCTGTAGAGCACAGAAACAACTCCTTCGGTCCAACTCATCCATGCTCACCAGATATCCTAAATTAATTTAGTTGCATTTGCCATATCCCTCCAAACCCTTCCTATTCATATACCCATCCAGATGCCTTTTAAATGTAATAAATGGACCTGCCTTCACCATCTCCTCTGGCCGCTCATTCCATACATTCCATTCCATACCTTCTGCATGAAAAAGTTGCTCTTTAGGTCCCTTTTATATCTTTTCCCTCTCATCTTATACTAATGCCCTCTAGAACAAAAAGCAAAGAAAATTTACAAACCAGGTACAAGCCTTTTGGCCCTCCAAGCCTGAGCCGAACCAAATGTACTGTCTAAACCTGTCGGTCAATTCCTAAGCATCTGTATCCCTCTGCTCCCCACCTACTCATGCATCTTTGCAGACGCATCTTAAATGAATCTCCCGTGTCTGCCTCTACCACCCCTGCTGGCAACGCGTTCCAAACACCCACCACTCTCTGTGTGAAGTACTTGCCGCGTGTATCCCCCTTAAACTTTCCACCTCTCACCTTGAATGCGTGACCTCTCGTTATTGAATCCTTCTACTCTTGGACTTTCCTACCGTGGAAAAATGACCTTGGCTAATGACGCTATCCATGCCCCTCATGATTTTATAAATCTCTATAAAGGTCACCCCTCAGCCTCCAATGCTCCAGGAAAATAGTCCCAGCCCATTCAGCCTCTCCCTGTAGCTCAAACCCTTCAACCCTGGCAACTTCTGAACTTATGACTTTAGCGGAATCTTTGTCAAGCCCAGGCGAATTTGAGGCGGGACTCTGCTTTTGACCTCACCCTCGAGATGTCCCATTCACCTCAAATGCCGCCACACTTCGCAGGATTGACCGATTTTCCCTAAGAAGTTCCAGGTGTTCTATCCAGTGTACACACCGTGGGAAGTGGCCCAAAGCAGATCCCACACTCCCATCCCAGTGGCAGTCAGTTTGACGAAGATAATCATTACTGTTAGAAATGAGTAGCTAATAAGTAAAGTGGCCAGTCCATTTGTATCCCTCCAACTGGGCAGCCTGTGCCACTTCAGAATCTCACTCCCCTGGCCTCTGTTCCTCTGAGAGAAAGTGAGAACTGCAGATACTGGAGATCAGAGTTGAGAGTGTGGTGCTGGAAAAGCACAGCAGGTCAGGCAGCATCTGAGTAGCAGCAGAATCGATGCTTTGATTCCTGATGAAGAGCTTATGCCCAAAACATCGATCCTCCTGCTCCTCAGATGCTGCCTGACCTGCTGTGCTTTCCCAGTGCCACACCTTTCAACTTTGTCCTTTTGCCTATAGTGGCAGTATAAAGAATATGGGCGGAAGGAAAACAAGGCAGAAGTTCACCAGTGCCAGGATGTACAAAGTTAAAAATCATACAACAGCAGGTTATAGTCCAACAGGTTTATTTGGAAGCACTAGCTTTTGGAGCGCTGCTCTTTCATCAAGTGGTTGTTGAAGGTGTTGAAGGAGCAGCGCTCCGAAAGCTAGTGCTTCCAAATAAACCTGTTGGACTATAACCTGCTGTGGTGTGATTTTTAACTTTGCACACCCCAATCTAACATTGGCACCTCCAAATTATGATTGCCAGGATGGAATGCCATTCTTTTTGAGAACATCTTTCTAAGTGACTGTGCTGAAATGAAGATGACTCATGTTACTGTTCCATTGCTCAGACAGCTTTATCAGATTCCAATTCCACTATTGTTGTGAAAACAGTTAGTGGCTCTGTCAAAATAGCTGAGTGAGAAATCTCACATCAGTATGTCAAGCATTTGCATGATAACATCCCTCACAGTCATTTGTCAGCTCTGGATTTTAATTAAACGACTGCTTTTATTTATTTATGTAAGTCCCCAAAGCAGACTAATAGCTCCTCATTTGCTGTCTTTAAAGTTATTCATCTATCAAGTAATCTGTGGGAGGCACACTCCTCTGGAATGTGTCTTTTCATAAGTGCTTTAGGGGTTTGTATTCAGGCACCGGTGGTGGAGGTTTGATATACAAGGGCTCTGGATTAGTGGTGCTGGAAGAGCACAGCAGTTCAGGCAGCATCCAAGGAGCTTCGAAATTGACGTTTCGGGCAAAAGCCCTTCATCAGGAATAAAGGCAGTGAGCCTGGAGCGTGGAGAGATAAGCTAGAGGAGGGTGGGGGTTTGGCCGAACTGGTCCTCACCCTTAACAATTTCTCCTTTGAATCCTCCCACTCCCTCCAGACCAAAGGGGTAGCCATGGGCACACATATGGGCCCCAGCTATGTCTGTCTCTTTGCTGGCTACGTAGAGCAGTTGATCTTCCATAATTACACCGGCACTACTCCCCACCTCTTCCTCCGCTACATTGATGACTGCATTGGCGCCACCTCATGCTCCCGCGAAGTGGTTGAGCAATTCATCAACTTCACCAACACATTCCACCCTGACCTTAAATTTACCTGGACCATCTCTGACACCTCCCTCCCCTTTCTGGACCTCTCCATCTCCATTAATGACGACTTGACACTGGCATTTTTTACAAACCCACCGACTCCCACAGCTACCTGGATTACACCTCTTCCCACCCTACCTCTTGCAAAAATGACGTCCCGTATTCCCAATTCCTCCGCCTCCGCCGGATCTGCTCCCAGGAGGACCAGTTCCACCACAGAACACACCAGATGGCCTCCTTCTTTAGAGACCGCAATTTCCCTTCCCACGTGGTTAAAGATGCCCTCCAACGCATCTCGTCTACATCCCGCACCTCCGCCCTCAGACCCCACCCCTCCAACCGTAACAAGGACAGAACGCCCCTGGTGCTCACCTTCCACCGTACCATTCTTCGCGTAAACCAAATCATCCGCCGACATTTCCACCACCTCCAAACAGACCCCACCACCAGGGATATGTTTCCCTCCCCACCCCTTTCCGCCTTCCGCAAAGACCGTTCCCTCCGTGACTACCTGGTCAGGTCCACGCCCCCCTACGACCCACCCTCCCATCCTGGCACTTTCCCCTGCCACCGCAGGAACTGTAAAACCTGTGCCCACACCTCCTCCCTCACCTCTATCCAAGGCCCTAAAGAAGCCTTCCATGTCCATCAAAGTTTTACTTGCACATCCACTAATATCATTTATTGTATCCGTTGCTCCCGATGCGGTCTCCTCTACATTGGGGAGACTGGGCGCCTCCTAGCAGAACGCTTTAAGGAACATCTCCGGGACACCCGCACCAATCAACCACACCGCCCCGTGGCCCAACATTTCAACTCCCCCGCCCACTCTGCCGTGGACATGGAGGTCCTGGGCCTCCTTCACCACCACTCCCTCACCACCAGACGCCTGGAGGAAGAACGCCTCATCTTCCGCCTCGGAACACTTCAACCCCAGGGCATCAATGTGGACTTCAACAGTTTCCTCATTTCCCCTTCCTCCACCTCACCCTAGTTCCAAACTTCCAGCTCAGCACTGTCCCCATGACTTGTCTGGACTTGTCCTACCTGCCTATCTCCTTTTCCACCTATCCACTCCACCCTCTCCTCCCTGATCTATCACCTTCATCCCCTCCCCCACTCACCCAATGTACTCTATGCTACTTTCTCCCCACCCCCACCCTCCTCTAGCTTATCTCTCCACGCTCCAGACTCACTGCCTTTATTCCTGATGAAGGGCTTTTGCCCGAAACGTCGATTTCGAAGCTTCTTGGATGCTGCCTGAACTGCTGTGCTCTTCCAGCACCACTGATCCAGAATCTGGTTTCCAGCATCTGCAGTCATTGTTTTTACCTCATACGAGGGCTCTGGTTTATCCTGAACTTGTTTACTGTAGACCACTGTCACAGTGGCATTTCAAAGCCTGCTATTTCACAGATCAGAGACAAAAAAACTACAGGTGCTGGAATCCAACGTAGACAGGCAGGATGCTGGAAGAACACAGCAAGCCAGGCAGCATCAGGAGGTGGAAAACCTGAAACACTGACTTCTCCGCCTCCCGATGCTGCCTGGTTTGCTGTGTTTTTCCATCCTCCTGCTATTTTACAGGTCGCTGGTGGAATTTGCTGGTACATTTGCTTCCTTGATTCAAAGCATGTATCTGCTGGGAGATGTTGCTCCGATATTTATTCCACTTGGGGCTGAGAGGGACGGCGGGGAGAAGGTGGGTTGAACAGGTCACTATGGAGTTGGTAAATGAACAGGAGGATGAATGGTTTTAGGGTTTTTATCAGGGGTTTTCGGGGCAATGATGTTTTTGGGGACAGGAGTCAGGGGAAAGGTGTTGCGTTGAGGGTTCCAGTTTTGATGTGCATTGTTGCAACCAGAGGATTATCAACACGGTATGTGTGTGTATGACAGGCATAGAGTTGACTAATGCTTTCAGCTAATTTAACATGCTTGTGAACTCAGAGTTTGTTACCTCAGTGTCGATTGATTATAGCTGCCTCGGTCAGCACTTGAGCGCTGTCAGGTTCTCTTGCCAATGATGTGGATTGCAAAGTTGAGGCAGGGTTTCAGTGCTCTCTATTTACCCCACATCTAATCTGTTGCCCATCCACAACATTTCCTTCCGTGATCCTCAGTCTTTCCCCAATACCTTGTTGCCGTATGGCTACATATGAATATTTGAACATGGAACAGGAGTAGGCCATTTGGCCCTAGGAGCCTGCTGTGCTATTCAACAGGATCACCACTGACCTGATTGTAATCTGAGGTCCACACTCCAGAAAACACTGTAAATCTTTCACTGCTTTGCTGAACAAGAAGCTATCCAGCAGCTCTGCCTTAAAGACTTTTCTTTCATTCTGCCTTTTCAGGAAAAGAAAGTTTGAAAGACTCAGAAACCCCAGAGAAGTTTTTTTAAACCACATCTCTGTTTTATATGAGCGAACACTTGCTTTTAAACAATGAACCTCAGTTCTAGATTCTCCCATAAGAGGAAACATCAGCCCCACAATCGCTTTGTCCAGAACTCTCCATGTCTTGTCAAACCTGACATCAAAAGACAACCCAGGTGTTAGCCTGGTTAACCTTCTTTGAACTGTTTGCAATGCACTTACATCCTTCCTTAAATAAATTCTGTGTCTTACGATCTTATACTCCACAACCATGTGATGAAGGAGCAGCGCTCCGAAAGCTTCCAAATAAACCTGTTGGACTATCACCTGGTGTTGTGAGATTTTTAACTTCCTGAAATAAGTTAATCAATACTACGGTAGTCTCACCCGTGCACATGTGAACCATATGTTCCCAACTTTTATGTTCAATTTTCCTGGTCATAAATGATAACAATAACATTCTATTAGGTTTCCTATGCTGTCCCTGCATACTAACCTTACATTATTCTTGCACAAGGACATCCAGATCCATCTGCAATCTTTCACCATTTATATAATATGCTTCTTATTTATTCCTCCTGCCAACATGAACAATTTCACATTTTCCACATTAAATTCCATTTTTCCAGTTCTTTGCCTACTCACTTCCTGTCCTTTTTTTATAGCCTTCATTTATCCTCTTCACAACTTACTTTCCTACTTATCTTTGAGTCATCAGTTTTCTTTTTAATCATACCTGCAGTCCCTTCATCCAAATCATTTGTATAGATTGTAACCGGTTTGAGGTCAGAGCATCGATCCTTGTGGCACATCACTTGTTACATCCTGATGACCTGAAAAAAATCGATTAATGCTTACTCTCTGCTTTCTGTTAGCCAGCCAGTCTTCCATCCATGCCTTTGTGCTACCCCTACAGCATGAACCTTTATTCTCCACAATAACCTTTGATGTAGCACTTTACCAAATGCCTGTTGGAAACTGAAGTATGGTACATCCACAGGTTGTGGATGTGCGGATTCATATCCACATATTTTACTTCTACAACAAACTCCAGTAGATTGGTTAAACCTTTCCACAAAACCATGTTGACTCTGCCTGATTTCCATGAATCTATCTAAATGTCCTGCTATATCTTTGTTAATAACAGCTCCTAACATTTTTCCTTTGACAGATGTTAAGCTAACTGGCCTGCAGTTTCCTGCTGTCTACCTCCTCCCTTTTTGTTACCTTTCAACCTAATGGGACAGTCCCCAAATCTAGGGAATTTATAAAAAATAAAACCAATGCACCAACCATCTCACTGGCCACTTCCTTTAAGACCCAGGAAGAAGTCTATCAGGCCCCTGACCCAGAGCTCCAACAATTTATTGTATACCACTTCTGTAGTGATTATAATTGTTCTGAGTTCTTCCCTTCATTTCATTTACTGATTTATCACTACTTCTGGCTGTTACTTGTATCCTATATCGTGAAGGATAATGCAAAATTCCAAATCAATTCATCTGCCATCTCTTTTCCTTTGTCAATTCTCCTTACTCACTTCCTATAGGACCAATGCTGACTTTGTTAATTCTTGAATTTTAAATATTTTTAAAAACTTTTATTATCGGTTTTTATATTTCTGATAGGATTTCTCTCATACTCTACCTGTCCATCTTCCTTCCCATCTATCCGCTCCACCCCCCCCCCCCTCCAACTATCACCATCACCCCTCCCTTCATCTACCTATCACACTGTCAGCTACCTTCCCCCAGCCCCAACCCTCTCCCATTTATCTCTCCACCCCCTCGGCTCACAGCCTCATTCCTGATGAAGGGGTTTTGCCCGAAACGTTGATTCTCCTGCTCCTCGGATGCTGCCTGACCTGCTGTGCTTTTCCAGCACCACATTCTCGACTCTAATCTCCAGCATCTGCAGTCCTCCCTTTCACCAAACATGGAAGGGGTGTCCATCCCTTAGAGTTTTTCTTACTTGGAATGTATCTATTCTGTAATATACACATAAATGTCTACCACAACATCTCTATTGACCTGCCTTTTAACTTAATTTGTCAATTTATTTTAGCAAGGTTGGCATTCATCCTCTCATAGTTGCTCTTATTAAATTGAAAAATATTGTTTTGGAGCCAATCTCCCCTTCAAGGTGAAAGTAAAATTCAATCATATTATGGTCAATTAAAGACACTTTCGCTATGAGATAATTAAGTAATCCTATCTCACTGCACAGTACCAAATCTAGTATAGCCTGGTTAGGTTCAGAAAGAACTTTTCTAATACAATATCCTGAAAGTATTCTACGAGCTTCTCATTCAAGATATCTTTGCTCATCTGACTTTTCCAGTCTATGTGTATATTAAAATCACCCGTGATTATCGCCACACGTTTCTGTCAAGCTCCCATTATTTCTTCCTTTATTGCTAAAATATAATATGCATTCAGATGTAGAGCCTTTAGTTTTATTCTTCTTGTAAATGCCAGTCTCTTCGAGGTTTATTCCTCGATATATACTCTCTACCCCTTTCTGTCACTGTCTATTATTTCCAGTATTAATTCTGCTCTCTTTGTCTTTGATTTACATCTTTCCAATTGTGATCCCTTTCCTCTGCTATTCTGTTTAACATCCTATTTCCTTAGTAACCTGGCTTACAACAGCATTGAACCCAACATGGTATAGATGCAACTTTCTCCAGCATGTGGCTAGACAATGTCCCCTCCACTGGCCTTTCCATATGTTACATTTCACCAGCTACAGGCCAGCGAGAATGCTATAACTTTGTTGTTGACCCCCTGAGGCTCACATCGGCATTAGGATTATCCCTGACAAGTTCTAATGTAGCATAGGAGTCATAGCAGTCATAGATCATAGGGAGTCATTGATCATTGGATCATAGGAGTCATTTGGCCCTTTGAGTCTACTCCAGCATTCAACCAGACCATGGCTGATTTACCTCAATGCCAATTTCCCCTATTATGTGTTGATGTCTTTAAATACCTAGAAGTTTATTCCTTTTTCTCTTGAACATATTCAATAATGGTCCCTCCATAGCTGTCTGGGGTGAGGAATCCTGAAGATTCACTACCATCTGAGTGAAGAGAGAAATTTCAATCCTGAATGGCTTACCCCTTGCTCTGAGACTGCCCTGGTTCGAGACTCCCAGCCAAGGGGAAACATTTCCTTCCTGAACCGACCTTGTCAAGCCCTTTAAATATTTTGTGCACTTGTTGTACCCCAGAGAATTCCTACTTCAAGCATTCATTCCTCACTTTGATATTCACCACAGGCCTTGACTTTTCTCCCCCTCCCCCATTTCCACCCAATCATGGTGATCCTTCTTCATCTCTAATATTGGCTCACAGCTTCCCCTCCTCCAGTTTTGGTTCACATTGACTCAGCACCACTTGCACTGAACCCCCTCTGAATTTCACCGTGCCCGCTCCCTCTCTGATGTAGACTTTGGATCCAAAGAAAGACAATAATGAGGAAAGACTGAGCATCATGGATCAACAAAGGGATTTGAATGTTCACATAAACAAATCATTAAACCTGAGTGTACAAAGATGTTAAAGATGAACGGAATGCAGCCTTTATCACTTCAGGGCTGGGATACAAATAATACATTTTTGTGGAATCTCCCAGGAACCTGAGTAATGTGGGCTCTGATAGGATTTGTAGCAAAATTGCACAACAAATCTGGCAAGGCCTATCTCAACTTCGGGAGCAGCTCGCTGCATCATTTGTGCACTTGCTGAGTGGTGAAATGAATGTCTTGCAAGGCAGCGGTCTTGCAAGCTAGATATTGTGAATTCTTGACATGGAAATCAGAGAAGGTACATGGTGACTTCAGCTCACCACTGGCTTGCACAGCACCAGATAGCATCTCAAGGTATGAACCATGGACATCAGCTCCATACAGCCCTTGACAATGGATATTGACAGTTGATACTTACCAACCCGTCACTATCCCATTGCCATCTCTCAGGTTCACTTGCAGGTCACTCAGGAAGCACAGGCTTGCTTTGTGGGATACACCAGCGACCAGCATTTGGATACTCTGCATGCAGCGACAGACAAACAACTCTTCCTAATAAAGGGCTTTTGCCCAAAACGTGCATTTTCCTGCTCCTCGGATGCTGCCTGACCTGCTGTGCTTTTCCAGCACCACTCTAATCTTGACTCTGATTTCCAGCATCTGCAGTCCTCACTTTTGCCAACTCCTAGATTGGACCAGGTGCAGGCAGGGTAGAGATATACGACCCAACCACTGCTGAGTGTCCTAAGAGGAGATTTCTGAGGGGCCTGCATGTAGTCCCTCTTCTATCCTGGTGAGCCTTGGCATCGCACTAGCTTCTTCTGATGAAAGAACACCTCCAGTATGCATTAGGCCAATGCTGTTGTCGCCATGTTTATAGTCCTGAGGACTAGTGGCTGGGATGCTGGAGTGTGGGTATATGCACCTCTCCAGCAGCCCTTGAGGGGGCTGGAGCAACCTCTCCATAGAGACAACCAGATAGTTGCATGGTCAGGGCAGCTGGGCCCCACAGCACAGCTGCACTCCTGCAGCCTCTGCAAATCAGGGCCTTTGCATCCTACATACCTATCTACTAGCCCTGTCCCTCACTGGACATGTGGACAAAGTTCCTGACTGCACACACCACAGGATCCTCTCTGTCTGGATCCTCTGAGTGCTAGTGGCATGGACCATTTTCTTCCTCAGCCAGCTGCAGAACTGTCTCCATGAAGTGGTCCCCAACTTTCTAGCGCTAACATTCTCACTTCGGAGTCAGTACGAGCTTGTAGGGAATGAGGCTGTGAGGGGAACTGAGAGAAGATGTTGCAAACAATAGTGGGAGTGGGTAGCACAAGAGCCTTGCTGGGAAGCAGGTGTAGTGCCACAGTTAGTGAGTGAGGGGTAGCAGAGAGATGCTCGTGATAGGAGTGGAGAAGATCGTTGACCTTCTTGTGACACTGTTGGCTATTCCTCCACACCGTGGAGACTACACTGAACTGGGTAGTGACCTTGGATCAGGCTGTTAGGGTGTGGTGTCATGGCCATCTCTGCTGCTCCTCTGGGAAGAGGACAACAATCCTCTGCCAGTATCTCCAACACCATCTTCCTCTTCTCTGAATTCTTACACTGTCTGTCACTGAGCAGGGCAGCGTCAGAATGCAAGAGTCCAAGGTACACATTGGCCTTTAAATATGGTACCAAAGATATTGGTTTATCAGCTGATTGGTAAGTTGTTCTGGGAACAGTCTTGGCAAGATGGGGCTAGAATGGTTCAGGAGAGATGCCAGAAAGGTAGTTAATGAATGAGATGAGTTTGGTAAGATACAGCGAGATGGCTTGCTAGGCCTTGAGGTGAAAGACCCTCCAAAAAACTTGACACAATTTGCACTTCACCAAAAAAAATGCAAAGTTCATCCCACACCTTCAGCTGTATGGAGCCTGTCCTCGGATGCTGCCTGAACTGCTGTGCTCTTCCAGCACCACTAATCCAGAATCTGGTTTCCAGCATCTGCAGTCATTGTTTTTACCTGTATGGAGCCTTGGTAGACTCCATTTGGAATACTGCATTCAGCTTAACATGCTGAACAGGAGGCACAATGGTGGGGAGAAGGTATGGCAGTGGTAATGTCACCAGACTAACAGGCCAAAGGCTCTGGGTAAATGGGCTCAAATCTGATAAGCAGCTGGTGAAATTTAAATTCAGTTCTTCTAGTTCTGTCGCCATAGTCTTACCAGACCATAGGGGCTGCTGTCTTATTAGAGAGAAGTGACTGGTGGTGATTTAGCCTGAAGGCCACCAGACCTCAGGCAAGGGAAGAGGTTGAGAAGGAGAATCCCTCATGGTAACCTCAAGCCAGTGATGGGAATTGAGCCCACGCTGTTGGCATCACACTGCTGTGTAAACCCCTGGAAGTGAAAGCTAGTTTCAGTCCTGGCGACCATGACAACAATCATTGATTTGTTTTTGTTACAAACACTCTGGTTCACTAATGCCATTTACGGAAGGAAATCTGCCATCCTAACTTGGTCTGGCTTACATGTGACTCCAGATCCACAGCAATGTGGTTACGTCTTAGCTGCTCCAAGAAATTGACAAGCAAGTGTACATGTATTTGGAAATGCAAGGACTGATTAGGGATGGCTTTGTGCGTGGAAAATCATGTCTCACAAACTTGATTGAGCGTTTTTGAGTAAGTAGCAAAGATGATTGATGAGGGCAGAGTGGTAGATGTGATCCATATGAACTTCAGTAAGGCATTTGACAAGGTTCCCCATGGGAGACTGATTAGCATGGTTAGATCTCTCGAAATACAGGGAGAACTAGCCATTTGGATACAGAATTGGCACAAAGGTAGAAGACAGAGGGTGGTGGTGGAGGATTGTTTTTCAGACTGGAGGCCTGTGACCAGCTGAGTGCCACAAGGATGGGTGCTGGGTCCTCTACTTTTGGTCATTTACATAAATGATTTGGATGCGAGCATAAGATGTACAGTTAGTAAGTTTGCAGATGACACCAAAATTGGAGGTGTAGTGGAAGGATGTCGTGAAACTTGAAAGGGGTCAGAAAAGATTTACAAGGATGTTGCCAGGGTTGGAGGATTTTTGAGCTACAGGGTGAGGCTGAACAGGCTGGGGCTGTTTTCCCTGGAGCGTCAGAGGCCGAGAGGTGACCTTATAGAGGTTTACAAAATTATAAGGGGCATGGATAGGGTAAGTAGGCAAAGTCTCTTCCCTGGGGTCGGAGAGTCCAGAACTAGAGGGCATAGGTTTAGGGTGAGATGGGAAAGATATAAAAGAGACCTTTTTCACATAGAAGGTGGTATGTGTATGGAATGGGCTGCCAGAGGAAGCGGTGGAGGCTGGTACAATTGCGACATTTAAGAGGCATTTGGATGGGTATATGAATAGGAAGGGTTTGGAGGGATATGGGCAGGGTGCTGGCAGGTGGGACCAGATTGGGTTGGGATATCTGGTCGGCATGGACGGGTTGGACCGAAGGGTCTGTTTCCATGCTGTACATCTCTGTGACTCTATGACTCTAAGTCATTCGGTTCAAGGGCAATTAAAGATGGGCAATAAAATGCTGACCTTCCCAGCAACACCCACATTCCAAGAAAGAATGGAGAAAAGGAAATAATACATTGGCCTTGGTGGGCATGCCACACAGTTTCTACAAAGTGATACCAGACCTTAAAGAGTGAAATAACAAGTACTGCATGCAAAGATATGGTTCATATTCCCTTTAGTTTTGAAGTGTGATGGTTGATCTGACAAAACTGTTAACATGGTTCAAGTCCCAACAGCACCGAGATGTCATAACATGTCTGACTATTAAAAATATTTTTCTGATGAATGCTTTCTGTAGGGTAGAAAAAACTTCTCACGAATGGTGAAAACCAAAATGGGGTTATCGCAACCTTAAAATTAGAACTCAGCCACTGAAGACCACAGTCGACGAACACTGTTCACATAATCGGTCAGAGAAATCTGATCCTCTCACTCCCAAAAGCTTACCACGGTTTTCACAATTTTCCACATGGAATTTAACTGATTTTATTAGGCAAGGGAATTGAGAGACAGGGAACATAGGAAAGAATTGAATGACAGATCAGCCACAATCTTATTGAATGGCAGAACAAACTGCGGGGCTTACTCATGTTCCCACATTCCTGTGCTGCCTCTCTGAGTACTTCCTCTCCACAACATGACCTTTCCTTTCCTCCCCCAGCCCACGCGCTATCCACTCAATTTCAAAACTCTGTAAGATACTGTGAAATGACTTTCTTTACAGATTGAGCTTTATGGAAAGATAAATTGTTGCTGTAGTAGAGTGCTCAGCTGGTGAGCATACATGAATTATCCCTCTACATGTTAATATAGCACTTAAATTTGAGAGTGCGCTACAAAGACCAGCAAGGAGGTCAAGCAGCATTACATTCTGCGATCAAAATCAGACCCTGAGTGCAACATGGCCGCACTCTCCTACTGCCTCTTCCCCTCTTCCTGACAGATGCTGAACACCACTCCCAGGTGTCTCTTGCATATCCTGTGATTCAGTTAAAATCACAGGAATGAAGACAGCCTGGGCACGAAAAGGGACAGTGGTTAATCCACAAAAGTCCTTGTAAAACAGGCAATTGTTTTAGTACTGCTATCACTGACTCAAAGTTTGACTCTGCTGTGTGGGAGAAGCACGTCGCTGTCACGCTGTTGCACCTCTCCCAGGTGTGAAAGCTCACAAAGCACCTCCAGCAGCAGAAATGGACCAGCCGTGTAAATACAGTGTGTGCAGGAGCAGGCCAGAAGCTAGGAATTCTGCAGTGAGTAACTCACCTCCTGACTCCCCAAAGCCTGTCCACCATCAACAAGGCACCAATCAGGAGTGTGGATCAGTGCAGCTCCAACAATACTCAGTTAGCTTGACATTATCCAAGACAAAGCAGTCTGCCTGATTGCTACCACATCCACATTCTTCAACAGAGAATGTTGGAGAAACAACAAGTCTGGCAGCAGCTGTGGAGAGAATAACAGAGTTCACGTTTAGAGTTTGGTTGATCATCTAACTCAATGCCACTTACCTATAGGAAAGAACAGTCCTAAAGTGTCATACTTAAAACTGGTATGCATTTGTTTCTCTATTTCTATCCACAGATACTGCCACACCTGATGACTTTCTCCAGCATTCTGAGGGTCTGCTTCAGATTTCCAGTATCCACAGTATTTTGCTTTTATAAACAGCCATACAGCACAGAAACACACCCTTCGGTCCAATCAATTCACACTGACCATGGTCCCTAACTAAACTAGTCCCACCTGCCTGCGCTTGGCTCATATCCTTCCAAACCTTTCCTATTCATGTAGTTATCCAAATGTCTTTTAAATATTGTAACTGTACCCACATCCACCACTTTCTCTGGCAGTTCATTCGCACACGAACCACTCTCTACGTCAAAAAAGTTTCCCTTCACGTCCTTTTTAAATCATTCTCCTCCCACCACAGTTTCAGCAGTGTGTACCATCTACAAGATACACTGCAGCAACTTACTTCAGCCTTCCAGACCCAGGACTTCCACATAGGAAGATAAGGTCAGCAGATCAATGGGAACTGCACCACCTGTAAGTGCCCTCCAAGCAACGTACCATCGCGACTTGCAAATATGTCACCACTCCTTCACTGTTGCAAGGTCAAAATCCTGGAACTCCTTTCTTGAGTGTTCCTACATCACATGGATTACAGTGGTTGAAGAAGACAGTTCACCACCACTTTCTCAAGGGATAATTAGGATGGACATTAAATGCAGGCCAAACCAGTGATGCTCACAACACAGGAAAAAAAAAGTGCTTCATATCAGCACTCTAAAACAACCAATTGTTAATTTTAAGATTGTAGGATTTACAATTGGAAACCTTTCACCAATGTCCTGTGACCTACTCCTAAGGTTTTTCTCTCAAGGTGAGGATTTGAAACTGAGTGTCAATAGGTGAGGAGAGACTGGTTCTTTGCCTGACTGTGATATCCTTCCATTTAGAAACAGTGTGAGGAAGCCTGCACCCTCCCAGGAAACTTCACTCTTCCAAAAACCAATGTCAACTACAGAGAATGGGAAACAAAAGACGTAAGTTGGTATTCTGTTCATGATTCTTTCCGATAAGCATATAAGTGGAATGGTATCTGGCTGGTCATCAACTTAAGGCTATCAATTCTAGTCCAAATCTTATCTGACTGGCCTGGAATTCTGACCAACTGGGGCAAGACTTCTGCTTAATTCAGGGAAAAAGAATGTGAAATAGGTTTAGAATAGAATAAAATTAAGTTGCTAGAACAGGACAGCTTTGCGTCTCCCCTACAATTGGCCCTAATTTCAGGTTGGAAGTAAAAGAGGAATGTTGACTCCTGCTGTGGCTAGGGCGAATGTCTTCATAATTTGCATTTGTCTACAGCATGATGCACACCTTTTGGGATTAGATTACTTACAGTGTGGAAACAGGCCCTTCGGCCCAACAAGTCTACACCGCCCCGCCGAAGCATAACCCACCCATTCCCCTACATTTACCCCTTACCTAACACTACGGGCAATTTAGCATGGCCAATTCACCTGACCTGCACATCTTTGGACTGTGGGAGGAAACCGGAGCACCCGGATGAAACCCACGCAGACACGGGGAGAACGTGCAAACTGCACACAGTCAGTCGCCTGAGGAATTGAACCCAGGTCTCTAGCGCTGTGAGACAGTAGTGCTAACCATTGTGCCACCGTGCCGCCCACTGCATTTCCTATAAAAGCTATACTTGATACAAGCAGATGCTTGGTCAGATGTTCTCTTCAACCCATTTTACATTGTTCCCTTGCATCTGGTTTTCACTAAGCCCATTGTGGTAAGGAGGAAGGGCATTTAAGAATTGGACATGTGGTGTGTCACTGGTGTGTCACTGTTGATCTTAAGTCAAGCCCGAGTGATTAAGTGAAAACCTTCACTAATGAGCATCTGATGCAAAATGTCTCATCTTAGTTCACAGTAGTTGTGGAACCACTACACAAAGCTGCCTCTACTTTGATTGCAAAAGTGAGGACTGCAGGTACTGGAGATTAGAGTCGAGAGTGTGTGCTGGAAAAGCACAGCAAGTCAGGCAGCATCCGAGGAGCAGGAGAATTGACATTTCGGGCAAAAGCCCTTCATCAGAAATTCCTGCTGTCAACTCTCCTGCTGTTCGAATGCTGCCTGACCTGCTGTGCTTTTCCAGCACCACACTCTCGACTCTACTTTGATTCTTGTTGAGTCCAGCTTGCTTTAAATCTGGTTGAATAATACTTGAACATTATAGATGCTATAACCATAGGAAAACCTCAGTTATAGGTAATTAGAGATGCTTAAACTGTATTAAAAGCAATTGCAATTTCAATGATCAGAAAATATGCTTAAAATGTAATATTTTCCATTCATTTTACTGTAATGAGGGTCTTCTTGATGAGACCAGTTATTTTCAGCGACATAGCAGCTTTTGTTTACATATCAGCTTTACCACAATACAAAATCTCAATGTGCTTCACAGAGGCACAGAAAAACTTTTCTGCAGCTGTCAGTGAGACATCAGGATGGTGTTTGCCTCCCTGGTGCCAGGGTCAAGGATGTCTCGGAGACAGTATAGAGTATTTTGAAAGGGGAAGGTGACCAGCAGAAGGGTATTGTACACGTCGGTACCAATGAAATAGGTTGTGAAAGGGATGAGGTTCTTCAGAGAGAATATAGGAAACTAGGCAGGAGATTAATAAGTAAGTCCTCGAGGGGACTAATATCTGGACTACTACTGGTGCCACGTGCTAGTAAGAGAGGAATGGAAGAATGGGAGGTTGAAGAGCTGGTGCAGGGGTCAAGGATTCACCCTTTAGGATCATTGAGATCTCTTCATGGGTAGAACCAACTTGTATGGTTCTCCCTGAATTGGAATGGGACTAATATCCTTGAGGGAGATTTGCTCATGCTACTCAGGTGGCTTTAAATCAGTAAGGGGTTTGGTGGGAACCAAAGCGATAGTGAGAAAGAGGAAAAGCTGAGGCTGGTACAGGCGATAAGGGAAGCAAGTCAAATAGTCAAGGCAGACGAGAGCTTGGCAGAGAACGAGATAGGACCGATAAATTAGACTGCATTTATTTCACTGCAAAATGTCTGACAGGTAAGACAGATGAACTCAGGGCATATTTGGGAACATGGGACTGGGATATTATAGCTATTCCAAACGTGACTTAAGGACGGACAGGACTGGCAGCTTAATATTCTAGGGTATTATTACTATTAGAAGGATAAAAAAGGAGGCAAAAGAGGAGTACTCCAAATGGGGCCTAACAGAGCTTTATAAAGTCTCAGCAGCACAACGGTGCTTTTATATTCCAACCCTCTTGAGATAAATGACAACATTGCATTCGCTTTCTTAATCATGGACTCAACCTGCATGTTTACCTTTAGAGAATCCTCTTCTAGCACTCCCAGATCCCTTTGTACTTTGGCTTTACGAATTTTCTCACCGTTTAGAAAGTAGTCCATGCTTGTACTCTTTTTTCCAAAGTGCAAGACCTCGCATTTGCTCACATTGAATTCCATCAGCCATTTCCTGGACCACTCTTCCAAATTGTCTACACATGAAAGAAGTGAAACTATCACTGTATTCTAACAGATGAAATGCTTAACAGACAATCAATTTTTCAATGTATAATTTCAGTTACATCACACTGCAAATTTTTGCTATATATTCTGTGTTACGATTGAGCCCTCCACAATCACCTGATGAAGGAGCGTCGCTTCGAAAGCTAGTGTGCTTCCAAGTAAACCTGTTGGACTATAACCTGCTGTTGTGTGATTTTTAACTTTGTACACCCCAGTCCAACACCGGCATCTCCAAATCTTAAATATACTCAGTGACCTGGCCTCCACAGCCTTCTGTGGCCATGAATTCCACAGATACACCACTCTCTGGCTAAAGAAGTTTCTCCTAATCTCTGTTCTAAAGGTTCTTCCCTTTACTCTTAGGCCGTTCCCCTGGGTCCTCACCTCTCCTGCCAATGGAAACATCTTCCCAACGTCCACTCTGTCCAGGCAGTTCAGTGACTTTCAATCAGATCTCCCCTCATCGTTCTAAACTCCACGGCGTATAGTCCCAGAGTCCTCAAACATTCCTCATCTGTTAAGCCTTACATTCCTGGGATCATTCTCAGGAACCTCCTCTGAATCCGCTCCAGGGCCAATACATTTTTCCTGAGGTATGGGGCCCAAAATTGTCACAATATTCTAAATGTGGTCTGACCCATGCCTTGTAAAGCCTCAGCAGTACAGCCCTGTTTTTATATTCTAGATGAATGACAACGTTGTATTTGCCTTCCTAACTACTGACTTAACCTGCATGTTTACCTTAAGAGAAACCTGGACTAGGATTCCCAAATCCCTTTGCACTTCCGACTTCCGGATTTTCTCCCCATTAAGAGAATAGTCCATGCCTCTATTCTTCCTACCAAAGTGCATGGCCTCACACTTTCCCACATTGTATTTCATCTGCTACTTCTTTGTCCACTCTCCTAACCTATATAAATCCTTCTGCAGCCTCCCCACCTCCTAAATACTACCTGCCCCTCCACCTATCTTTGTATCATCTGTAAACATAGCCAGAGTGCCCTCAGTTCCTTCATCCAGATCACTAATGTATAAAGTGTCAATGGGGGAGCACTTTGGACAATTCTATTAGTTTTAAAATAGTTGTGGAAAAGAATAGAACTGATTAAAAAGTTAAAGTTCTAAATTAGAGTAAGGCTAATTTTGATGATATGAGACAGGACCTTTCAAAAGTTCATTGGGGAGGCTATTCGCAGGTAAAGGGATGATTGGGAAGTGAGAAGCCTTTAAAAATGGGAGAAC
Organism: Chiloscyllium plagiosum; assembly: GCF_037043375.1. Lineage (NCBI taxonomy): Eukaryota > Metazoa > Chordata > Chondrichthyes > Orectolobiformes > Hemiscylliidae > Chiloscyllium > Chiloscyllium plagiosum. The sequence continues at coordinate 10,738,794 of NW_028270182.1, forward strand.
ATGAGAGTTTAGAGACGGTATATTCCTGTTAGTGTGAAGGGCAAGGCTGGTAGGTATAGGAAATGCTGGATAATTAGAGAAAATGAGACTCTGGTCAAGAAAAAGGAGGCATATGGTAGGAATAGACATCTAGGATTCAGTAAATCTGGTAATAGATGGGTGTAAGGGCAGTAGGAATATACTTAAGTGGGAAATTAGGAGGGCAAAAAGGGGACATGAAATAGCTTTGCAAATACAGTTAAGGAGAATCCAAATATTACACATTAATTGCAAAAGAGTAACTAGGGAGAGAATAGGACTTCTTGAAGATCAACGTGGTCATCTATGTGTATAGAACCTAGGAGATGGGTGAGATACTAAACTAAAATTTTTGTGTGGGCAATAATGTCTGTCTTACTTGACTGAGTTTTTTGAAGAGTTGACAAAGAAGATTGTTATGGCAAAATGGTGGACCTTGTCTATATGAACTTCAGCAAAATGTTTGACAAGGTTCCACATGGTAGACTAGTTAGCAAGGTTAGATTACATGGGATCTAGGGGGAGCTAGCCAATTGGATACAAAATTGGCTTGAAGGTAGGAGACAGAAAGTAGTGGTAGAGGGTTTCTTTTTGGACTGGAGGCCTGTGTTCAGTGGTGTGAACACAAGGATGAGTATGCGTTCGCTGCTTTTTGTCATTTATGTAAATAATTTGGATGTGAATATAGGAGGCATGGTTATTAAGTTTGCAGATGACACCAAAATAAGTGGTGTAATGGACAGTGAAGAAGATTATTTTAAAGTACAAAGACACCTAGATCAGATGAGCCAATGAGTGGCAGATGGATTTTACCTTCGATAATTGTGAGGTGTTGGATTTTGGTAAGGCAAACTATGACATGACTTGTACCATTTATGGTATGGCACTGGAGAATGTTGCCTAACAGAGACCTAGAGGTACAGGTGTACTGTTCTATGAAAGTGAAATTGCCGGTAGACAGGGTGGTGAAGAAAATGTTTGGCATGTTTGCCTTCATTGGTCATTGCATTGAGTATAGGACTTTGAGTGGTCATGTTGTGGCTGTACAGTACATTGGTGAGGCCACTTTTAAAATACTGTGTTCAATTCTAGTCACTCTTCTATAGGAAGGATGTTGTTAAACTTGAGAGGGTGTGGAAAAGATGTACAAGGATGTTGCTGGAACTGGAGGGTTTGAGTTATAGGGAAGGGCTTAATAGGCTAGGGCTTTTTTCCTCTGGAGCTTTGGAGGCTGAGAGGTGACCTTATAGAGGTTTATAAAATCATGAGGGGCATGGATAGGGTGAATAGCCAAAGTCTTTTATCCAGGGTATGGGAATCCAAAACTAGAGGACATAAGTGAGAGGTGAAATGTTTAAAAAGGACCTGAGGAGTAGGCGTTTTACACAGAAAGTGGTGTGTGTATGGAACAAGCTGCCAGAGGACGTTGTGGAGGCAGGTACAACATTTGCAAGGCATCTGTATGGGTATATGAATAGGAAGGGTTTAGAGGGATAACTAGAAGGAAATACTGGCAAATGGAACTAAGTCAGATTGGCATGTCGGGTCGGTGCAGACGAGTTGGACTGAAGGGTCTGTTTCTGTGCTTGAAATAATTGCGTAGAGACCAGTATCCCATCACCAAGTCACCCTTTATTTACATGTGTACAGCACACTGGCTGTGGCTAGTCTCCCTTAAGCCAGTCCCTTAAGTGAGGAGATTCTGAATCTCCTGTTTATATCTGTCAGCCAAGGTTCCCTAATTGGCCCAAGTTAACCGCCCCAATCAAAGATCTCATAGTCAATAAGATCCACCTGATTCCATTCACTAGAGTGCAGTATGGCTCTATGACTCTAGAAGTGTTGTAAATCAAAATCTGACTGCAAACCAATTAATCTCCCTCAGTCCCAGCATATTGCAATTAGTACAGGTAATCAAGCAAGGAAAGAGAGACTGAGGCAGAGAGAGAAAACAGTGAACTCGAGGCCAGTTAGCCTGACATCAATCATCGAGAGAATGTTTGGAATCCCTTAAGGAAGTCTCAACAACCCACTTTCAGAGCTTAGTACTCCAGGTAGCTGAAGGCATGGCCACTGATGGTAGAATGACTAAAATTGGGAATGCCCAATGGCCAGAATTAGAGGAGCACAGAGATCCAGAAGGTAGCAGATCAAACAAAGTCAGCATGGTTTTAAAAAGGGGAAAGCATGTTTGCCAAAATTTATTGGAATTTTGAGGATACAATTAATAAAAAAGATAAAGGAGAACCGGTATAAACTTGTATTCCAAAATACATCTAATGAAGTGCCACACCGGAGATCGATACATAAGTGAAGGGCTCATGGAGTTTTGGCTAATATTTCAACATGGATAGTGGAGTCATTTTTAGGGATCAGAGCATAGAGATAAATGGATATTTTCAAGTTGGCAGGTTGTGACTAGTGTAGTGCCACATGTTTCAGTTCTGGGATGGTTTAAAGTGAAATGGAAATGTAACGTGAGGAGAATGCAAAAAAGCTATGAGCAGATTAATTGAGTACGCAATGAGGTATTTTAAAGAATCTAATGTGGGAAAATGTGAGGTTATTCATTTTGGTCATAAGAACAGATGACCGAATATTTCTTTAAAAGATGCAAATGTTGATATTTGGAAGCATTTTTATAAGGAATACAAAATTCATGGATGTATAGCATGCAATTAGCAAGGCAAAATGCATGTTGGTCTTTATTGCAAAGGTATTGGAGTGTAAGATCAAGGAAGCTTTGCTTCAGAGCTTTGGTGAGACCACACCTGGAATGATTTGTGCTGTATTAGTCTACACGTCAAAGGAAGGATATATCTATATTTGAGCCAATGCCCCAAAGGTTCATTTGGATTGGTTCTGGGTTGTCCTGTGATGAGAAATTGAGTAAATTGAGCCTTTACAGTTTGGAAGTTAGAAACATGATAAGAGATAGTAGAAAAATATGGAAGATTCTGAAGGGTTTGACATGGAAGATACTGAGAGGTTGTTTCCATTGTTCAGGGAATTTAGAATGCAGAAGCATGCTCTCTCAGTAAAAGGGGAACAATTGTTTAAGACTGAGATGAGGAGGAATTTTATTACACATAGAGTTGTGAACCTTTGGATTCTGTGTCCCAGAGGGTTGTAAATGCTCCACCGTTGAACACATTTAAGGCTGAGAGTGAAAAATGTTTGGTCTCTCAGTGAATCAAGGAAATGTGGAGTCAGCAGTAGAGTTAGGGTCAATGATCGGCCATGATTATCTTGATGACAAAGCAAGGTAGAGGAGGGCTGAATGCTCTACTTCTACTCCAATTCCTTATGCTCTTAACACAATATTAGAGCAATTGATCGAAAGCTTAGTCAACAAAGTAGGTTTTAGTGACATTCTTAAAATAGGAGACAGAGATGGAGTTCTGGGAGGGAATTTCAGAGCTTAGTACTCCAGGTAGCTGAAGGCATGGCCACCAATGGTAGAATGACTAAAATTGGGCAATGCCCAAGGGCCAGAATGTGGGGAGCATAGAGATCCAGAAGGGTCATAGGCCTGGAGAAGATTACAGAGATAGAGAGGTGTGAAGTTTGCTGGCATTAGATAACATGTATGAGAATTTTAAAATTGAGGCACTGTTTAGATGGGAGCCAGTGCAGCAAGCATAGGGGTTGAGAGGTGAAGAGGAGTAAAGACATAGGTAACAGACTTTTGGATAACTTCAAGTCCATGCAGACTCTGGAAGGTCGTCCAGGCATAATTTGGAATACCCAGTTCAAGAAGTGACAAAGGCATGGCTGAGGGTTTCAGCAGCAGTGAAGTTGAATGATGTTAGAGAAATGGAAGCGGGTGGTCGGCGTGATGGCCCAAATAATGTGATTGTCAGCTCAGGACACCATCTTGTGAACTGTCTGGTTTGGTCTCAGCCTATTAGCAATGATGGATTCAATCTCAAGAGTGACATGATTTGTAGCAAGGATTAAAGATAGCTTTGGTCTTCCCAATGTCTAATAGGAGAACATTTCTGACCGTACACTCCTTGATGTTGAATTAACAGACTGATAGTTGAGCAACAGTGCGGCGTCAAGAGCTGAGTGTCATCAGCATACATTGGAAAATGAAAATGTTGCTTTCAGATGAAGTGACTGAGGAGCTACTTGTTGGTGAGAAATAGATGGGACCAATGATAAATCCTTGGGGAAGTACCAGTAAGAGGAGGATTAGAAGCAACTGCAAGTGCTTCTCTGGGCATGATTAGGTAGATAAGAATGGAACTGGGTGAGGACAGTCCCACCCAGCTAACCAGTAATAGAGACAATCAAAGTGGATTGTACAATGGTATCAAAGCCTACTGACAGGTTGAGAAGGATGAAGAAGGACAGTCTAATTTGGTCACAAGCCATTTGGTACTGTAGCAAGAGTGGAAACTTAATTGGAAGAATTCAAGCATGGCGTTTCTGGAAACATGAGAACAGACTTGGAAGGTGATCAGAACCTTCAAGCGCTATTCAACTGTTCTGTATTTGAAATTGCATCCTAATCTTTGTCTGACTGGTCAGCACTTAGTAGTCAGACCAGTCATAAAATGAATAATGTAATTTACACTGAATGTGAGATAGATTTTAATACAAGATGGCTGGTGTTGGAGGATTTAAATCAACAATATCACTTTCAAACTTCTCACCATCTTCTCTAATTTTATGACTTGATTTATGTCTATGTCATCAAAATGAGGTCACTATGGGAAATGTTTTGGAAACATTGTTCTAATCTGTACCTAGTATCTATATCTGACACCAGATGTGTACCTTGATGTTAGGTTTGGTATTGTGCCATAATGTGACACCATCACATTGAGTCATTTCAGTATCATCTTTTTTAAACGATAGTGAATTCACCAGAAGGTATTTTGATGTTGTTTTAGTTGAATAACATCAGACTTGTGGAAACTTGGCTATGGCTTAAATTCACCACAATTATATCAAAATTTAAAGGGCTAAGTTATAAGGAGAAGTTGCATAAGATTGGTTTGTACTTCCAATTTATTGGAAGCCTTAAAAATTGCAAAACACTTGGCAAGTTCGATGAAGGAAACTGGTACCTTTGGCGAAATCAATAACAAGGGAGATTATCTTAAATTAAAACAAGGCAATAGCAAAATCACTTTTTCATATAAAGGATAGTGAAAATGTAGAACACTGTTTCCTCAAAATATTATGAATGTTGTGGTGATTTGGGAGAAATTAGGGGTCAATTTTTAACTTTCAAGGTGAGGATCGACAGGATTTTGTTAGGTTGCAAGTTAATTCCAGATCAGGGTGATCATTTAACTGAATGGCTGAACAACCTTTAGGGATTGAATAGCATCCTGCTGTTCTTTTGCCCAGTTTGTGGAGTGAAGATTCTGAGATTATGTATACCTATTAATATTTTAAAGGTAAATAGGATGTAGGACAAACCATTGAGCCTGTGTCAATGGCAGATCAATGTAAGCAAAGGTAAAATAGTCACTTGGTAGACATAATTTCCAATTGGACAGCATTTGCTGAACAATCTCAAATCTACAAGTTACATGAACAACCAGTTTAAGATGTTCTGTCAGGCTCACAATGCGGCTTATTCACACTTGTGAGAAGCAACGTATTTTATGTAGAATTAAAGAACATATTCAGGCATTGTGTCTTTTAAAAGTGAAACAAAAGCATGGGAGTCAATTGCTCCCTGTGCATTCTCCACAGTAACACCTCAACTAGACTTGCCAACCAACCAATTAAAATGACTTAATTGCATTTCTCGAGATTAAGAAAGGGATTGATAAAGCTTCAGGTTTATTGTTCACAAAGATAAAAGGTTTAAATACCACAAGACGAGTTGGGAGCCAGGAGGGACATCAGGTGAAAGTTTTTGGCCAATAGGAAGAGATTGTCATGAGGAACATTGAATCAGGACCTATGATCAAGAAAACTTAAGGAATTTGAGGAGAAGAGGGTATTTTTTGAATGGGATGTGGGCATCTTTGTGCAGTGATTGTTCACCATTTCTAAGTGCCCTTAAACTGAGCAGCTTACTAGGCCATTTGAGAAGACATTCAACTATGTCACTATGGGTCTAGAGTCACATATTGGCCAGACTGGGTGAGAACTGCAGATTTCCGTCCCTTATTGGGATTGTATTATAGACCCCTGAATAGTCAGAGAGAAATTGAGAAACAAATTTGTAAGAAGATCTCAGTTATGTGTAAGAATAATAGAATAGTTATGGTAAGGAATTTTAACTTTACAAACATAGAGTGAGACTGCCATAGTATTAAGGGTTTAGATGGAGAGGAATTTGTTAAGTGTGTACAAGAAAATTTTCTGATTCAGTATGTGGATGTACCTACTAGAGAAGGTGCAAAACTTGACCTACTCTTAGGAAATAAGGCAGGGCAGGTGACTGAGGTGTCAGTGAGGGAGCACTTTGGGGCCTGCGACCATAATTCTATTAGTTTTAAAATAGTGATGGAAAAGGATAGACCAGATCTAAAAGTTGAACATCTAAATAGAAGGAAGGCCAATTTTGACAGTATTAGGCAAGAACTTTCAAATGCTGATTGGGGGCAAATGTTCGCAGGTAAAGGTATGGCTGGAAAATGGGAAGCCTTCAGAAATGAGATAACGAGAGTCCAGAGACAATATATTCCTGTCAGGGTGAAAGGAAAGGCTGATAGGTATAGGGAATGCTGGATGACTAAAGAAATTGAGGTTTTCCTTAAGAAAAAGAAGGAAGCATATGTCAGGTATAGACAGGATAGATCAAGTGAATCCTCAGAAGAGTATAAAGGCAGTAGGAGTATACTTAAGAGGTAAATCAGGAGGACAAAAAGGGAACATGAGATAGTTTTGGCAAAAAGAATTAAGGAGAATCCAAAGGGTTTTCACAAATACATTAAGGACAAAATGGTAACTCAGGAGAGAATAGGGCCCCTCAAAAATCAACAAGGCGGCCTTTGTGTGGAGCCGCAGAAAATGAGGGACATACTAAATGAGTATTTTGCATCAGTATTTACTGTGGAAAAGGACATGGAAGATATAGAATGTCGGCAAATAGATGGTGACATCTTGAAAAATGTCCATATTGTAGAGGCAGAAGTGCTGGAAGTCTTGAAACGCACAAAAGTGGATAAATTCCCCAGGACCTGATCATGTATACCCTAGAACTCTGTGGGAAGCTAGGGAAGTGATTGCTGGGCCTCTTACTGAAATATTTTTATCATCGATAGTCGCAGGTGAGGTGCCGGAAGACTGGAGGTTGGCTAACATAGTGCCACTTTTTAAGAAGGGTGGTAAGGACAAGCCAGGGAACATTAGACCAGTGAGCCTGACGTCGGTGGTAGGCAAGTTGTTGGAGGGAATCCTGAGGGACAGGATGAACATTTATTTGGAAAAGCAAGGACTGTTTAAGGATAGTCAACATGGCTTTGTGCGTGGGAAATTATGTCTCACAACCTTGATTGAGTTTTTTGAAGAAGTAACAAAGAGGATTGATGAGGGCAGAGCGGTAGATGTGATCTAAATGGACTTCAGTGAGGCGTTCGACAAGGTTCCCCATGGGAGACTGTTTAGCAAGTTTGGATCTCACAGAATACAGGGAGAACTAGCCATTTGAATACAGAACTGGCTCAAAGGTAGAGGACAGAGAGTGGCAGTGGAGGGTTGTTTTTCAGACTGGAGGTCTGTGAACTAGTGGAGTGCCACAAGGATCAGTGCTGGGTCCTCTGCTTTTCGTCATTTATATAAATGATTTGGCTGTGAGCATAAGTGGTATAGTTAGTAAGTTTGCAGATGACACCAAAATTGGAAGTGTAGTGGACAGCAAAGAGGGTTATCTCGGATTACAATGGGATCTTGATCAAATGGGCTGATGGGCTGAGAAGTGGCAGATGGAATTTAATTCCAATTAATGCGAGGTGCTGCATTTTTGGAAAGCAAATCTTAGCAGGACGTAGACACTTAATGGTAAGGTCCTAGGGACAAACAGACCTTGGAGTGGAGCGTCGGAGGCTGACCTTATAGAGGTTTACAAAATTATGAGGGGCATGGATAGGATAAATAGACAAAGTCTTTTCCCTGGGGTCAGGGAGTCCAGAACTAGAGGGCATAGGTTTAGGGTGAGAGGGGAAAGATACAAAAGAGACCTAAGGGGCAACTTTTTCACACAGAGGGTGGTACGTGTATGGAATGAGCTGCCAGGGGATGTGGTGGAAGCTGGTACAATTGCAACATTTAATAGGCATTTGGATGGGTATATGAATAGGAAGGGTTTGGAGGGATATGGGCTGGGTGCTGGCAGGTGGGACTAGATTGGGTTGGGATATCTGGTCGGCATGGACGGGTTGGACTGAAGGGTCTGTTTCCATGCTGTACATCTCTATGACTCTATGAGTGCAGGTTCATAGCTCCTTGAATGTAGAGTCACAAGTAGATAGGATAGTGAAGAAGGCATTTGGTATGCTTTCCTTTATTGGTCAGAGTAATGAGTACAGGAGATGGGAGGTCATGTTGTGGCTGTACAGGACATTGTTTAGGCCACTTCTGGAATATTGCGTGCAATTCTGATCTCCTTCATATCGGAAAGATGTTGTGAAACTTGAAAGGGTTCAGAAAAGATTTACAAGGATGTTGCCAGGGTTGGAGAATTTGAGTATAGGGAGAGGCTGAACAGGCTGGGGCTCTTTTCCCTGGAGTGTCGGAGGCTAAAGGGTGACCTTATAGAGGATAGGATAGGGTAAATAGGCAAAGTCTTTTCCCTGGGGTGGGGGAGTTCAGAACTAGAGGGCATAGGTTTAGGGTTAGAGAGGAAAGCTATAAAAGAGACCTAATGGGCAACATTTTCACTCAGAGGGTGGTATGTGTATGGAATGAGCTGCCAGAGGATGTGGTGGAGGCTGGTACAATTGCAACATTTAAAAGGCTTTTGGAGGCTATATGAATAGGAAGGTTTTGGAGGGATATGGGCCGGGTACTGGCAGCTGGGACTCGATTTGGTTGGGATATCTGGTTGGCATGGACAGGCTGGACTGAAAGGTCTGTTTCCGTGCTGTACATCTCTACGACTTCATGACTGTATAAAGGACATTAATTAAACCAGACAGTTTTTTTAATGACAGTCATTGTTAGTTTCATGTCATCATCAGAGACTAGATTCAGTTCCAGTTGAAAATAAATTCCACCAACTGCTCTGTACTCCATAGTTTTCACCTGGACTCCCAGGATTACTAATGTTTACACATTGCTAACATTTACACTATGCCTCAAACTCCTCTAAAGGTGTGCAAAGGAGGAAAGTAGGTATAGGGTGAGTGGTTTAAGTGTGTCGTCTGTGTAACTATTCAATGTGGGTAATTGATAAGCTGATTAACAAGTTTAAAATGGTTGGTCAATGTAATTTTATGTCTGGTGGTATATTCTGCTACTGAGGTCCAGCTGTGAGCATCTTGTGTTCCTGCTGAAGCCTCATCATATAATTATTGTGCTGTCTTGGGTCAGTTAGACCAGAATTGTCTTGGACAGTTTGCCAGGTCAATTAGAGGTTAGGTGCTTTTCTTCAAAGAAAACGGTGATTCCTAATTTAAAGTTAGGTTTTGGTCTGGTGTGTGTTTTTTTGCATTAATAAACCTCAACAAACAACTGGTTTACTTTCTTAAGTATTTTGACTGACGCAGAAGCGACCAATGTTTCAAAGTGACCCTTTTTCAGAAACTGAATATCTTTCTATCAGGTATATAATTTTGCATTGGGGAGGGGTTGGTTGGCTCACTTGGCTCGATGGCTGGCTTACGATGTAGAGTAATGCCAATAGCATGATATGGTGTCCCTCCGGTCTCTCTAATGGGAAACCAGTCCAATGTTCTATTAAGACTATGGCAATATAACCTTATGATTCCAACATCCAACACCAATCTTCTACCTGCTGTGATTTGTTTTTAATTATTTAATGTGGGTGTCACAGGCAAGGCCAGAATTTATTACCCATTCCTGGAATTCAGTCATTTGTTTGGCCATTTCAGATGATTACTGTAAGCCTGGAGTCAGGTGTAGGCCAGACCAGGTCAGATTGGCTGGTTTCCTTCCCTAAAGGACATGTTGTAAAAACCTGTTTGTTACACAAATTGGTGTTAGTTTTTGTAGTGATTGTAACAAGGTCAGCCAACTGGACCTCAGAATATGAGTTCCCTGACTGGACTTGATCAACAGCCCCAATCAGGGAGACCTGACTGACATAAAAGGATGAATATCAAGGAGACTGGGCCCCAGACTCCGCCCTCAGACCCCACCCCTCCAACTGTAACAAGGACAGAACGCCCCTGGTGCTCACCTTCCACCCTACCAATCTTTGCATAAACCAAATCATCCGCCGACATTTCCGCCACCTCCAAACAGACTCCACCACCGGGAATATATTTCCCTCCCCACCCCTTTCCGCCTTCCGCAAGGACCGTTCCCTCCGTGACTACCTGGTCAAGTCCACACCCCCCTACAACCCACTCTCCCATCCTGGCACTTTCCCCTACCACCGCAGGAACTGTAAAACCTGCGCCCACACCTCCTCCCTCACCTCTATCCAAGGCACTAAAGAAGCCTTCCACATCCATCAAAGTTTTACTTGCACATCCACTAATATCATTTATTACATCCGTTGCTCCCAATGCGGTCTCCTCTACACTGGGGAGACTGGGCACCTCGTAGCAGAGCGCTTTAGGGAACATCTCCGGGACACCCGCACCAATCAACTACACCGCCCCATGGCCCAACATTTCAACTCCCCCTCCCACTCTGCCGAGGACATGGAGGTCCTGAGCCTCCTTCACCGCCGCTCCCTCACCACCAGAGGAAGAACGCCTCATCTTCCGCCTCGGAACACTTCAATCCCAGGGCATCAATGTGGACTTCAACAGTTTCCTCATTTCCCCTTCCCCCACCTCACCCTAGTTCCAAACTTCCAGCTCAGCATTGTCCCCATGACTTGTCCGGACTTGTCCTACCTGCCTATCTCCTTTTCCACCTATCCACTCCACCCTCTCCTCCCTGACCTATCACCTTCATCCCCTCCCCCACTCACCCATTGTACTCTATGCTACTTTCTTCCCACCCCCACCCTCCTCTAGCTTATCTCTCCACGCTTCAGGCTCACTGCCTTTATTCCTGATGAAGGGCTTTTGCCCGAAACGTCGATTTCGAAGCGCCTTGGATGCTGCCTGAACTGCTGTGCTCTTCCAGCACCACTAATCCAGAATCTGGTTTCCAGCATCTGCAATCATTGTTTTTACCCAGAATACCTGGCTAACTGAGAGGCAGTGCTATTGTCAAAGGCTATGCATTTGTAAATAAAGGGTGACTGGTGATTGGCTGCTGGCTGTGAAGGCTGATTTCAGTTTTGTGGTCACAGTTAGTGAGGCTAGCTTTCAAATCCAAATTTTACTTGTACTGATTGAATTTAAACTGCACCAGCAGCCATGGTGGGATTTAAACCTGTTTCCCAGCGTATAGGCATACTCATTCAACAACATTACTATTATCTCCTGCCGCCCCAACCCAATATATACAGCGAAAGCAGCAGGAGATCACAACTGTGCAGGTAGGGCAAGATGCCAAGTCGTAAGTAGCATCTTAAAATAATAGATTTAAAAATAATTCAAAGTGAAGATCAAATTAGCTTCAGGACATAACCAACAGAATTTCTTATCTACAGCAATTCGACTTTAATCTGCCTTTAAAAGGACAGGCCACATCTCTGCTTTAGCAGCAGAATGTCGCATTGTCCATGACAATGTTACAATATTCCTGTCATGATTGATCAGTTTAACCTCTCACCTCTGAGTAAGAAAGCTCAAATCCCACTCCAAGAATTGGATTTATAATCTAATTTGAAAGCCTCATGCAGTATTGTCAGAATGTCACATTGCCAGAGAGCTATTTTACAGAAAAAGGCATTGCCTAAAGAGCTGTTGACCCTCTCAGCTGGATGTAAAAGGCTCACAGCACTATTCCAAAGAAGATATGAGAGTGCATTTGAATCCTGGCCAATATTTATCCTCACAACCCAATTATTTTAAAACAATAGCTGAACTAATCATGGTTAAGTCTAATTTATTGGATCTCACTCTGCACAAATTGGTTACTGGATTTTTTTACTGCATGACAATATGAAAACTCAGTACTTCAAAAGTACTTTACTGCTGTAAAGTGCTTTGAGATATCCAGAAGTCTAGGTACATAAATGCAGGTTATTCATTTTCAAGGACACAACTACCTGTAGTTGTGGTAGCTTGCAAAGCTCATTGGTAACATTGAAAGGTTGAGTTAGTAAGGTATATGGTATTTGTTTTGCAGCATATTATGGACTACTTTATAAGTACTCCTGGTATGTCAAACTAGGCAAAAGGACTAATTGGGTGCTCTAGGTAAGGAGGGGACTCAAAGAGAGGGAGGATCAGAATATTTGTTGGCCCCCTGATTTTCAGTCTGCTTGTTAAAAGGGATTTTTCCATAGGTCTGCATTTTCCATTGGAAGACAACCTCCTCCTAGTGCTGTGCCTTAGAATAATGAGGGCTAACATTCTGTGATGATGGTCTGCTCCATTAACCCTTGTGTTTCCCCAGTCAGGAACGAAAGCTGAGGAGGTTCAGACGGGCCTCAAGCTGCTCGCAGTTGCAGTCCAGAAGGCCCAGAATATGACAGTCAACAGCAACATGCTATATCTAATAGAGAGAAGCTACAGTAATATCCGAAGCATCACGCAGATGGTGAGGAGTTTGAGTACCCCGGTAAGTGGTGCACATTAATTTATGAGACAAGTCAGAGAATTGAAGGTGGGGTTTTGGCACTCTTTATTGTGAAGTGGGCAGGTGGGGTACACTGAGGGTTGGGGTTGATGGTAATCTTTACTAGTATCCATCTTCCTTCTTTGTAGTTTCCATCCTTCCCCGATCTGTATTCAAGACAATTAGCTCCTGCCTGCTACAGTGCACAGGATAGTAGGAATCCCTTCTGAGCTTTTCCTTCCCTGGGAAAAGTGAGACTTTTAGCAATGGAGGCCATCACCTATGAGCCAATGTTGCCCTCATATTGTGTCCACTGACACAAAGCAAGCTGCGAATGCTTCAGATATTGATTGGTAATGGAAATTTTCCTGGCCTGATGATACCAAGACAACCTGTGATGTTTGCCTCTAAGAGATCAGTCCTTTTTTGGTATGGTAATGTTTAATAAGGCAAGTTTAATCATTGATCTCCAAGTAAAAGATTCCCTAGGGGTTAGCGGACGTAACATGGGAGCGAGCAACTTGGATCGCAAACAGCTGTGCTAAACTTAAATAAGGGTAATGACATAGGGATGAGGGCAAAGTGGGCTGGAGGACTGGTAAAAGAAACTTAGCAGAAAAGATAGTTGCGTAACAATGGCAGACATTTAAGAAAATAGTTAGATTAGATTCCCACAGTATGGAAACAGGCCCTTCAGCTCAACAAGTCCACACCAACCCTCTGAAGAGTAACCAACCCAGACCCATTCCCCTATCCTATATTTACCCCTAACTAATGCACCTAACACTATGGGGCAATTTAGCATGGCTAATTCACCTAACCTGCACATCTTTGGACTGTGGGAGGAAACCAGAGCACCTGGAGAAAACCCATGCAGACAAGGTGACAATGTGCAAACTCCACACAGACAGTCACCTGAGGCTGGAATCGAACCTAGATCCCTGGTGCTAACCGCTGAGCCACCGTGCCCCCCCACAACAAAGATATATCCCAGTGACAAAGAAGGATACTAGGAAGTCTTTCACAAAGGATAAACCAATCATGACTAAACAAGTAAGTTCAAATTCAAAGAAAAAATACGATGTGGCAAAGATTAGTGGTAAACCTGAGTTATTACGAAAAGTTTAACACCCAGCAAAAGATGAATAAGAAACAAATAAACAAGAGAAAAAGTAAACCAAAGAAAACTTGCAAATAGAATAAAAATAGACAGTATGAGCTTGTAATGAGTACATCCACGACAAAACAGCCCTCTTGATTGGTTGCGGATGTGGTGCCAATCAGTCTCTCCAACAGTAGCAGCAGTGATGCATCCAGATAGAATGCTTTCTATGGTGCATCTATAAAAATTAATAAGAGTCTTTATTGACATGCCAAATTTATTTAGGAGAAAGTGAGGACCGCAGATGCTGGAGATCAGAGTCGAAGAGTGTGGTGCTGGAAAAGCTCAGCCGGTCAGGCAGCATCCGAGGGGCAGGAAAATCGACGTTGCAGGCATAAGCCCTTCATCAGGAATGAGGCCAAATTGATTTAGCCTCCTGAGGAAATAGAAGCGTTGTTGTGCTTTATTGACCATAGTGTCAATGTGGGTGGACCAGGACAGATGGTTGGTGATCATCACCGCTAAGAACTTGGCTCTTTAGATCATCTCCACCTCAGCACCATTGATGTAGACAGGAGGTTGCCCTCTATCTTGCTTACTGAAGTCAATCAGATCAGCCATGACCTCACTGTATGATGCAGAAGATTCAATAGGCCAAATGGCCTACTTCTTTGCCTATGTCTAATGGTTTGTGGACAAGTGAACTTTAAAATCCAAAAGCTGTTGGCCTCAGATTAGCAACTTGCATTACCAGAAGACACTAGCCAATGTCAAGGCCTGTGATAGAGCGCCCCATTCCTTGCTCACCTGTCAGCTCTTAAGTGAGCTGATTGGTAGGCGATCAGGTGAGTTACCTCACCGATAGGTTGGAATTGTTAGTCATGACTTAATGCACTTACCCCCCACACAATGGAGAAAAGAGAAAGCCCCATGCCTATTTAGTGTTCAGTTTGAGAGTGAGAAACATGGATTGGAAACAAAAGTGAGAAATATAAGTAAGGGTAATTAAACATGGATAAGGGCTGAGTTGGCCGTGTGAAATGGGAAAGGAATTCAGCAGAAAAGAAAATTTGAAATCGTGTATGGAATGAGTTGCCAGAGGAAATGGTGGAGGCTAGTATAATTACAACATTTAAAAGGCATATGGATGGGTACATGAATAGGAAGGGTTTAGCAGGATATGGGCCAAATGCTGGCAAATGGGACTTGGTCAGATTGGCAGGTCTGGTTGGCACAGACATATTGGACTGAAGGGTCTGTTTCTGTGTTGTATGACTGTATGACCCTGATTGGTGAGGGATGAATTCCCTTGACAATGCCTTGACCAGTCTGATAAATGGTCCAATGGTTTGAAAGATATGTATAGAATTAGTGGATCTTAGCTTAATTGTGGTAATGCAATAACACGTGGCTTCTGGGTTAGAAAGCAGTAGTATGATACAACACACAAACTTACCAATGTGGCTGGGCCATCGCCAAAACTATACTGGGAGAGTACCAATTTCTGGAAATTGAATACAGAAAGGAAAGGGCTCAGCTGTATTGATCTCATGCATCCATTAGATTGCTACAACTCACCGTCTAGGTTCACACATGCGGAATTAACAGGGCTTCTTCAACAGGGCTTTCCAAACCCTAGAGGAATCTTATGGTATGGCAGGTAGTGCTCCTAACTGTGAGATAGAAGTACTGCTTCAAGTGCCACAGGATTTGACAGTCACAGATGACACATCGTAACTTGGCCAGAAAAGTCAATCTGCAATCCTTCCAAACGCCTATGACGGAAGTGCAAGGGACCATGTAGTAGTGCAGCATGCCCACATTAAAAATCGCAAAGCACAGGTTCATGCAGTGACCAGGGAACATCCAAGAGACTGCTGCACACTATAGAAAAACAAGGGCAGCAAATGTACAGGAATTCCAGCGCCTGCAAGATCTCAAAGCTACATACCAACCTGATTTGCACCTGGCTCACTGTTCCTTCATTGTTGCTGGGTCAAAATTCTGGAAGTCCCTCCATGACGACGCTGTGGAGTGGTCTCCACACCACATGGACCACAATGGTTCAAGTGGATGGTTCACCACGATCTTCTCAAGAGCAATTAAGGATGCACAATAAACTCTGGCCTCACCAGTAATGCCCATCTCCCAGGAATGCACGAAAAGATGGACCCTTGGGCAAGGTAAATGAGGGTAAGCAGTCATGTGGGATACGACCATAGTCAAAGTCACACCTTCAGAGGAGAGAAGGAGAGAGATTTGGCAAAAATAAAATGCTGCATGTAAGAGGTTGCTGAGTTGCTAATGCAACACGGCCAGATTAGTATCAAGAGTAGTATGGTGAATGACCAGAGTGTGAACAGTTAGTGGGTCTCACAAACAAGACAGCTGATTAAGCTGAATAGTTGACATGGCATGCTGGTTAGCTGAAGAGTTAGTGACCACATTTATACCAAAGGTAATTTAAGTCTTTCTATTGCTAGGCTCAGTCACTGCCCCATGTTTTCAACTTACTCTTCAAACAAAAACATTATGTCTAAACCAAACAAATTGACAATGATACTGAATAAAAAGGTAAAAACAATGACTGCAGATGCTGGAAACCAGATTCTGGATCAGTGGTGCTGGAAGAGCACAGCAATTCAGGCAGCATCCGAGGACAGGCAAAATCGACGTTTCGGGCAAAAGCCCTTCATCAGGAATAAAGGCAGAGAGCCTGAAGCGTGGAGAGATAAGCTAGAGGAGGGTGGGGGTGGGGAGAGAGTAGCATAGAGTACAATAGGTCAGTGGGGAAGGAGATGAAGGTGATAGGTCAGGGAGGAGAGGGTGGAGTGGATAGGTGGAAAAGGAGCTGGGCAGGTCGGACAAGTCCGGACAAGTCAGGGGATCGAGTTGCTGGAGGTTAGAAACTAGGATGAGGTGGGGGAAGGGGAAATGAGGAAACTGTTGAAATCCACATTGATGCCCTGGGGTTGAAGTGTTCCGAGGCGGAAGATGAGGCGTTCTTCCTCCAGGCGTCTGGTGGTGAGGGAGCGGCGGTGGAGGAGGCCCAGGACCTCCATATCCTCGGCAGAGTGGGAGGGGGAGTTGAAATGTTGGGCCACGGGGCGATTTGGTTGATTGGTGCGGGTGTCTCGGAGATGTTCCCTAAAGCGCTCTGCTAGGAGGCGCCCAGTCTCCCCAGTCTCTGGTGTGTTCTATGGTGGAACTGCTCCTCCTGGGAGCAGATACGGCGGAGGCGGAGGAATTGGGAATACGGGATAGAACACCATAGAACACACCAGATGGCCTCCTTCTTTAGAGACCGCAATTTCCCTTCCCACATGGTTAAAGATGCCCTCCAACGCATCTCATCCACATCCCGCACCTCCGCCCTCAGACCCAACCCCTCCAACAGCAACAAGGACAGAACGCCCCTGGTGCTCACCTTCCACCTTACCAACCTTCGCATAAACCAAATCATCCGCCGACATTTCTGCCACCTCCAAACAGACCCCACCACCAGGGATATATTTCCCTCCCCACCCCTCTCCGCCTTCCGCAAAGACCGTTCCCTCCGTGACTACCTGGTCAGGTCCACGCCCCCCTATGACCCACCCTCCCATCCTGGCACTTTCCCCTGCCACCGCAGGAACTGTAAAACCTGTGCCCTCACCTCCTCCCTCACCTCCATCCAAGGCCCTAAAGGAGCCTTCCACATCCATCAAAGTTTTACCTGCACATCCACTAATATCATCTATTGTATCCGTTGCTCCCGATGCGGTCTCCTCTACATTGGGGAGACTGGGTGCCTCCTAGCAGAGCGCTTTAGGGAACATCTCCGAGACACCCGCACCAATCAACCAAATCGCCCCGTGGCCCAACATTTCAACTCCCCCTCCCACTCTGCCGAGGATATGGAGGTCCTGGGCCTCCTCCACCGCCGCTCCCTCACCACCAGACGCCTGGAGGAAGAACGCCTCATCTTCCGCCTCGGAACACTTCAACCCCAGGGCATCAATGTGGATTTCAACAGTTTCCTCATTTCCCCTTCCCCCACCTCATCCTAGTTTCTAACCTCCAGCAACTCGATCCCCTGACTTGTCCGGACTTGTCCGACCTGCCCAGCACCTTTTCCACCTATCCACTCCACCCTCTCCTCCCTGACCTATCACCTTCATCTCCTTCCCCACTGACCTATTGTACTCTATGCTACTCTCTCCCCACCCCCACCCTCCTCTAGCTTATCTCTCCACGCTTCAGGCACTCTGCCTTTATTCCTGATGAAGGGCTTTTGCCCGAAACGTCGATTTTGCCTGTCCTCGGATGCTGCCTGAATTGCTGTGCTCTTCCAGCACCACTGATCCAGAAAATGATACTGAATACTTTGGTTGCTGAAGAATTCTGACTTTAACATTACAGAAGGGGTGACTAATAACTGCCAAGTGGTGGTGTTTTAAGATTTTCTGACAGCATTGTCCTACAACCTCTATCCCCATCCCTGCCAATTCCAAGTGTTATTTCATTCTTCAGTTTATTTCAGTGACCCTGCTTTATCCCTTTCCAATAAAGGGCTTGTTTTTTCCCATTGATGCCTGCAGTTGAACCCAGCAGCAACCTTCAAATATTGACACTGGAGAAAAGATAGGGGAATAAATAAAAAATAATGAGCCTCACTCCTGCTTTCTGTCACGTAACCCTTCCTGTCACTTACTCATTCCCCAAGCCTGGGGCCACAGGATATTAGCCTTGGGATACAACCAACAATTTATTGGATGGTGAGCAGCTTTCATGTATAGGATTAGCCTTCCTGAAAAAGGATTGCTGGAATGCTGGGTATAGGTTGGAAAGCTCAAGCACACTTCCATCTTCAGTTTCAAACTTTATTAATTAATAAAACATGAATGATATTATCATGTGTACATCTCAACATGTACTCTATATATATATATATATATAAAATGCCTCTTTTCAATCGTACCAGTCTCTTTTTATTTCTCCTCCTCCCCTTCTCAACTTAGAGCATGGCCCCTTCTGTAGCACCCTCCCCTCGGGATCAAATGTTTGTGAGTTCATGCAGTTTGTTTATTTAGCGAATGCAACTCTCCAGAACCAATCAATTTCCTGTTCATGTGCTACATTATCTGTGTCTCTCCACATGACCATGTGAGGCTTGTACCGAGGCTAGTTTCATCACCATACTAGGTAACATCATCAGTGAGCCTCCGGTGAAGTGCTGGTGTTACACCCCACTTTCTATTTATCTGTTTAGGTTCCCTTGGGTTGGTGATGTCATTTCCTGTTCTTTTCCTTAGAGGGTGGTAGATGGGGTCCAAATCAACTTTTTTTCTGATAGAATTCCAGTTGGAGTGCCATCCTTCTAGGAATTCTCATGCATGTCTCTGTTTGGCTTGTTCTAGGATGGATGTGTTGTCCCAGTCAAAGTGGTGTCCTTCCTCATCTGTATGTAAAGATACTAGTGAGAGAGAGTCATACTGTTTTGTGGCTAGTTGATGTTCATGTATCCTGGCGGTTATTTTTCTGCCTGTTTGTCCAATGTAGTGTTTGTTACAGTTCTTGCACAGTATTTTGAAGATGACATCAGTTTTGCTTGTTGTTTATATAGGGTCTTTTAAGTTCATTAGTTGCTGTTTTCGTGTGTTCGTGGGTTTGCAAGCTACCATGTTGCCAAACAGTCTGAGTAGTCTGGCAGCCATTTCCGAGATGTCGTTGATGTAGGGGAGAGTGGCTCGGGTTTCTGGACGCATTGTGTTTGTTTGAGTTTGTTGTTGAGAAATCGGCGGATTGTGTTCATTGAGTACCTGTTCTTTTTGAATAGGCTGCATAGGTGGTTTTCCTCTGCACTTCGTAGTTCCTCTGTGCTGCAGTGTGTGGTGGCTCGTTGAAATAGAGTTTGGCTACCCAAAAGCCCCTGATGTATCTTATTTAGTAAGAGTCTAGTATTAAGGGGTTTGAGTTTCAGGTTTCCAGTGTGGTACCACATTGTAAAAGGTATTGATCTATTTTGGTTGAGAAGTTAAACAGAATACTAGTTCCTGGCAGGATGGTAGAGAGCCCTTAAGCATATTCAGTGAGGATCGACACATTGTTCTGATCGCCGATCACCTTCCCTTCAAACAGAACCATTAAGGGAGGAATTGGACATACAAACAGTAAGACAACTGTCTCTGCCAACGATTACGATGTTTTGTGTGAAGTGCTTGGGCATGTCCAGTGTTATGGACATGGTGCTAATCATTGCAGATAAAGTAAACAAAAGGATGAAGAAAACCAGTTTAAAGTGAAGATTTTGGGCTTAAAGTTCAGGTTAAGAGGAGATCTGAATCTGATTGGTGATTTTTCAAACAGCAAAAATGAAAACAAATGAATGTGCATTAATAAAATACTGCAGTAAAACAAAGACAGAAAGTGCTGGAGAGTCTCAGCGGGTCTGGCAGCATCTGTGGAGAGAGAAGCAAATAATGCTTCACATCCAATTTGACTCTTCTTCAGAACTGAAAGGGATTGGAAGTTGTTTTATTATTTTGTTATATTATAGATGGTGTAGCGGCCCTGTGCAAAAGACAGAGGGTTTGTTAATGGTGGTAAAAGAGAAAAAGGCCTTTCTGTCCTGGACCTGTTACAATGTTCTAATGAAGCACAACAAAAGTTTGAGGAACAACTCCTTATTTTCCACTTCAGCATTTTACAGCCTCTAAGACTCAACATCAAAACTTGAACGTTCTCTATTTTACTTAGATTCTATCTCCACCAACCCCCAGTTTTGACTGGTTTACTTTTCTCTCTTTAAAAAAAAGCCTTTCTCTCCCTTTCATACATTAATTTAACATGACCTCCCAACAGTGTGACCGTCTCCACAATAGGTTAGGTGCTCACTGGTAGGTTTCAACTTCACCCCAACAGAATGGGATTGAAACTCTATGATGTCAGCATCAATCTGATCTACACCAGTCATCCAGTCAACTGAGCAATCAACTATCCCATCCCTAATGTGGCTAGAGCAGCAAACATTGTAACCCAGACCAGTTGGTAATACTGGTAGAGGCTGCAATTATTTTAGCTCCTACACATGGCTGACCAGTAATCTCTCCTCATCCTACTGCATACGATTTGCATGTGTTGCAAAGATTGATACATGACCCGTTTGGCCAAGTTAGGAATGCTTCTTCATTGCCTGTCCAGTCCTGGTGTCGATCCTGAACCCACAGCCACCACCTTAGAGGCAGGGATACTACTACTTCCAAGACTCCCTTAAACAATAATCAGCAGGACATTCCATCATGGAGTTCAGGTCTAATCCTCTTGTAACTCTTGCATCTGAATATGTATACATTTAGTTGGGAATCACTGGGAAATTTTCTGGCCTTTTTTTACTGACTAGGCTTTTGACACCAATTGTAGCATTCTTGTTTGTTTCCTTCAGTAAATGCTGAAGTAAAGCATTGTTGTGATCCCATTGTACTGAGCTATCTAGCATTGGAGAACAGAACTGGAAGCCAATATTGATACCTTGTGTTCCTGACTCACAATGTTGTGCAATAAAGGGTGGGGGTGGCGGGGGAGTGATAGTCATAGACTGGTACTGCATGGAAATAGACCCTTCAGTCCAACTCATCCATGCCAACCAGATTTCCTAAATTAATCTAGTCCCATTTGCCAGCATTTGGCCCATAACCTTCTAAATCCTTCCTATTCATGTACCCATCCTGATGCCTTTTAAATGTTGTTATTGTATCGAGTCATACAGTTGGTAGAATCTCTGCAGTATGGAAGCAGACCATTTGGTCCTTTCAGTCCACATTGACCCTCATGAATGACATGCCATTCAGACCTACCCTGCTACCTTATTCCCTGTAACCCTACTTTCCCATGGCTAACCCACCTAGTCTGCACATCCCTGCACACTATGACAATTTGGCGTGGCCAGTCCACCTGCACATCTTTGGAATGTGGGAGGAAACCAGAGCACATGGAGGAAACCCATGCTGACATGGGGAGAATGTGCAAACTCCACACATACAGTGGCCTGAGGGTGGAATCCAAACTGGGTTCCTAGCACTGTGAGGCAGCAGTGCTAACCATTTAGGATAAGTTCCTTCTCGCATCCATGCTTCACAAACTCTGCATCCCTGCCAAATTCAGCACATCTCTTAGAAACATCCCATATATTATGTTTAGAATTAACTCCACTGCAAGGCCTTTGTTGTTATGTGATGTGTCTTTGTTCTTTGTACATGACCAAGTCCCACAGTAACAATTTGAGATCATGGCAGAAGGTGATGCTACAGGGCCTGGGACAGGAAAATACATCAGAATCCAATAACCGTGGTTCTGGATCTACAGCGTTTGCAGTGTTCAGGTCATGGACCTGGTGCCATCGTGGTAATGATACTGCATTAGTAAGCCAGAGGCCTAGCCAGTGCTCAAATTCTGCCATAATAGCTGGTGGGATTTAAATCCAATTAATACGTCTGGAATTGAAAGCTTGTTGCAGTGGGAACTATGAATGAGATTCTTGTAAATATCCACCTGGATATTTATAAGAAGTTGCAAAGTTGAAAGCCTAAAAATTTGGCTATGAAGATTCATTCATTGCTTTCTTTTGTTGGTCAGAGTATTGAGTTAAGGAGTTGGGACGTCATGTTACGGCTGTACAGAACATTGGTTAGGCCACTGTTGGAATATTGCGTGAAATTCTGGTCTCCCTCCTATCGGAAGGATGTTGTAAAACTTGAAAGGGTTCAGAAAAGATTTACAAGGATGTTGCCAGGGTTGGAGGGTTTGAGCTATAGGGAGAGGCTGAATAGGTTGGGGCTATATTCCCTGGAGCGTCGGAGGCTGAGGGGTGACCTCATAGAGGTTTATAAAATCATGAGGCACATGGATAGGATAAATAGACAAAGTCTTTTCCCTGGGGTGGGGGAGTCCAGAACTAGAGGGCATAGGTTTAGGGTGAGAGGGGAAAGATTTAAAAGGGACCATGCAGAGGGTGGTGCCTGTATGAAATAAGCTGGTAGTGGAGGAGCAAACGAAATGAGAGGAGGTAGTGGAAGCTCGTACAATTACAGCGTTTAAAAGGGACCAGGATAGCTACATGAATAAGAAGGATTTCGAGGGATATGGGCCAAGTGTTGGCAAATGTGACTAGATTAGGTTGGGATATCTGGTCAGCATGGACAAGTTGGACCGAAGTGTCTGTTTCCGTGCTGTATTTCTCTGACTCTGATTCTGACTCTGATTGTAGGTCAGCTCTGTCTTTGGACAGGGACCTGAAGAAAAAGAACGATTCTTTAGCAGCACCTTGAAATAATGGCGAAGTGGAGTAAGTGCTTTTAGAACTGTCAGCTCATCATGAAAAATAACTTTCAGAAAGGGGGGAAACATAAAAGATTTTGTTTTAGGGAAGCAAGAGGGTTTGTCTCTTATACAGGCTTAACCCACTTATGCTATGCGCTAACAGTCTAGTTGAGTGAAAAAATACACCACCCCAAAATCTAACTGGTGAAAATGTAATCTCTGTTGTTGATTGCACATCTGAATGGCAAAATTGTGGAACTGATGCAAGAAGTGAGATGTACAAAACCACAAAATGAGGTTTACACAGACAATCTAACATGTTTGTTACACAGGTTTGCAACTAATCTCCTCAGTTGAAGGGTCAATGATAAAGGGACATACTTTTAAATGAAACACAGGAGGTTTACAGGAGATTTGAGGAAACATTTTTTTCACTCAGAGGATGATGGGAATCTGGAATACATTGCCTGAGAGGGTGTTTGAGGTGGGAAACCTCACAGCCTTTAAAAATAATGTGGATGAGTAGTTGAAATGACATAATATTCAAGGTTATGGGCCAAGAGCTGGATAGTGCGTTTAATGTAGCTTTTGAGTATCTTTGAAGGTGGAGACTCATTGAATAATAGAATCATACAGTACCTTTAACCCAAAGGTCACATCTGTACATGTCAGGGTTACTTAAAAAAAATCCTGTTTATCAGTGACCACTGCTCTTTTATGTTTTGAGTATTTGTATTGCAGTGTTTATCCTCAAGAACAGAGAAAGAAGTTCATAGCCCCTCTGTTTCAATATAAAGTTTGCACCCATTTTTTAGTCCAGGATGGTCAGCTCCTTTTCTGATGGTTCAATTAGGCCCTGGCACCCATTAAGGACCAACTTTGTTATCATTGACAGTTTACTTTGAGCTAATCGATCTCAGACAAGATAATAGTTGAGGGTGGCACAGCGGCTCAGTGGTTAGCTTGCTGCCTCATAGTGCCAGGGACGTGGGTTTGCACAGGGCCTCGGGCGACTGTCTGTGTGGAGCTTGCACATTCTTTCCATGTCTGTGTGGGTTTTCTCCGGGTGCTCTGGTTTCCTCCCATGATCCAAAGCTGTGCAGGCCAGCTGAATTGGCCATGTTAAATTGCCCATCATGTTCAAGGATGTGTAGATCAGGTGCTTTATTCAGGGTAAGAGAATGGGTCTGCATGGGTTACTCTTCGGAGGGTCTGTGTGGACTTGTTGAGCTGAAGGGCCTGATTCCAAACTGTAGGGATTCTATGGATCATATGAATAGTTGGAAAGATACAACTGGCAACTAATTTAAAGGATCAGCTTAGTGGACCCTCATTGGACAGTTTGCAATCAGTGAACCTCTTCTGTATGTCAGTACAGTGATGAGAAACGTAGAGTTAATGATTGGAACAGATAGAGAACAAATGTGTTTGCTCATGGTGTAAATTATTCAGAAGTTAGTACAGTTATGGACCTCAAAATATATAGAGAAGATAGTCTAGACTCTTAACTTTTTCTTATTTTAAAGGTAAATGTAAGGTGTTGTGTTCCAGATGCAATTCGATTGGTCAAACCTCTTGATGTTAAGCATACCACATTTTATTTTTACCCCACATTTAAATTCAGACAAAAAAAGAATTGGTTTAACTGTAACTCTATCTCACTGCTTAACAAAATAATAGATATATTAACTACTACTAATTAACTGTTCCAATGTTCCAGTTTAGTAACATCCCATAAACACACCCTTGGCAAAAGGCAAAATTCAGTAAAATAGATTGTCTCACAGGCAATTCTCTAGTCCAGGAGGAAAAACATCAAGAGAAAACTCAGAGAGAGAGTAGCAGGGAGAGATGTACTGCAGCTTCTAAACCCAGCTTCAAGACCCCAGCAACAACTGTATTTGAAAAACTAAAAACCCTGTTTCTATAGGAGCTTGACCCCACTATTCAGGCTGCTTCTGTTGTTCCAGTCTTAGGAAACAAAAAATCCTAATGCCTCACAAGCTGTTTACGTTATGAGCTTTGGAGCACACCGATCATCACCTCTTATTTCAATCTTTCTTCATTTTAAAAAAAGGACTAAGTACACCTGTTAAAGCCATGGTATTGTCACAGTACTGAGATGTACAATGGCAATTTTCAGTTATAACTCCATTCAGATGCTTGACATGGCTCGAGAATGGGCACTGAGCAACAAAGGAAATAATAGAACAGAGTGAAAGGTTTTAAAGAACGTTACAGAGGAGGAAGGAGAGGTAGAAAGATTCAGGCAGGGAATTCCAGAGGTCTAAGCCAAAATGTCTGAAGACACAGCCACTAACAGTGAGGATGAAGGAAGTAGGTGAATGCATATCTCAGGCAAGATTGGAATTTTTCCACAAGATTTGAGCGCCACTGATATTTGTTTGTTATTCCTAACTGCCCTTGAATTGAGTGTTTTGCTTTCCCATATTAGAGGACTGTTTCCAGTTAGTCACATTGCTGTGGGTCTGGAGTCACATAAAGGCCAGGGGAGAGTCGCGGCTTTTTACAGCATCCCAGTAGCCTCAGTCACTGTGACTGATATTAGCTTTTTATTCCAGATTTATTTAATTCATTAAACATACATTGCCCAAGCTGTCAAGGTAAGGTTTGAATTCATGTCTCAGTATCATTAGCCCAAGCCACTGGATTATCATCCTTACAGGGCTCAACAGAGTAGATGCAGGAAGGATGTTTCCCATGGCTGAAGGGCCCAGAACAGGAGACACACTCAAAGATTAAGGGACAGGTCATTTCACACTAAGAAATGTCTTCACTCAGATAATGGCAAACTCAGAGGGCTGTGGAGGCTTAGTTATTGAATATGTGCAAGAGAGAGATCGTTAGATTGATAGATATTTAAAGATGTCAAGGAGTTTGGGAATAGTGCGCAAAAATGGCTTTGAGGCAGATGATTTTGTTGAAAGGTAGAGTGGGTCAGAGGGGCCAAACACCCCACTCCCAGTCTTAAGTCCATAATTCCCTATGTAACACAGGCACTTTAATATCACTGTTTAGGAATATAGGAACACAGATGTAGGCCATTCAGCCCATCAAGCCTGCCCCACTATTAAGTATGATCTTGGCTGATCAAACACTTCAAATGGCCTTTTCTTCCCGCTATCCACACAACACTATATGCCTATCTAAAGTAGAAATCTACTTATCTCTCATAGGTCACATGAGCAGTCACCTCTCATTCTTTGAAACTCTTGTGAATTCAAGAACATTAGAACATAGAACATTACATTACAGTGCAGTACAGGCCCTTTGGCCCTCGATGTTGCACCACCTTAATCTGAAGCCCATCCCACCTACACTATTCCATGTACGTCCATATGCCTGTCCAATGACAACTTAAATGCACTTAAACTTGGCGAATCTACTACCGTTGCAGGCAAAGCATTCCATACCCTTACTACTCTCTGAGTAAAGAAACTACCTCTGACATCTGTCTTATACCTATCTCCCCTCACTTTAAAGTTGTGTCCCCTCGTGTTTGCCATCCCCATACTTGGAAAAAAGGCTCTCCCTATCCACCCTATCTAACCCTCTGATTATCTTGTATGTCTCTATTAAGTCACCTCTCAACCTTCTTCTCTCTAAAGAGAACAGCCTCAAGGCCCTCAGCTTTTCTTCGTAAGACATTCCTTCCATACCTACAACATCCTAGTAAATCTCCTCTGCACCCTTTCCAAAGTTTCCACATCCTTCTTATAATACGGTGACCAGAACTGTACACAATACTCTAAGTGTGGCCGTACCAGAGCTTTGTACAACTGCAGCATAACCTCCTGGTTCTGGAACTCAATTCCTCTATTAATAAAGGCCAAAACACTGTATGCCTTCTTAACAACCCTGTTAATCTGGGTGGCAACTTTCAGGGATCTGTGTACATGGACACCGAGATCTCTCTGTTCATCTGCACTCCCAAGAATCTTACCATTAGCCCAGTACTTTACATTACTCCGTCCAAAGTGTATCACCTCACACTTATCCACATTAAACTTCATTTGCCACCTCTCAGCCCAGCCCTGCATCCTATCTATATCTCTCTGCAACCTACTACATCCTTCGTCACTATCCACAACTCCACCGACCTTAGTGTCGTCCGCAAATTTACTAACCCACCCTTCTAAGCCCTCATCCAGGTCATTTATAAAAATGACGAACAGCAGTGGACCCAACACCGACTCTTGCAGTACACCACTAGTAACTGGACACCAAGATGAACATGTTCCATCAACTACAACCCTCTGTTTTCTTTCAGCAAGCCAATTACTGATCCAAACTGCTATGTCTCCCACAATCCCATTCCTCCGCATTTTGTATAATAGCCTACTGTGGGGAACCTTATCGAACGCCTTGCTGAAATCCATATACACCACATCAACCTGTTTACTCTCATCTACCTGTTTGGTCACTTTGTCAAAAAACTCAATAAGACTCGTTAGGCACGACCTACCCTTCACAAAACCGTGCTGACTGTCCCTGATCAGATTATTCTTTTCTAGCTGGTTATAAATCCTAACTCTTATAATCTTTTCCAACACTTTACCAACAACTGAAGTGAGACTCACTGGTCTGTAATTACCAGGGTTGTCTCTGTTACCCTTTTTGAACAAGGGAACCACATTTGCTACCCTCCAGTCCTCAGGCACTATTCCTGTAGACAACGATGATTTGAAGATCAATGCCAAAGGCTCGGCAATCTCTTCCCTTGCATCCCTGAAGATCCTAGGATAGATCCCATCCGGCCCAGGGGACTTGTCTATTTTCACACTCTGCAGTATTTCTAATACCTCTTCCTTGTGAACCTCAATCTCTTCTAGTCTAGATGCAAGTATCTCTGTATCTTCCTCACCAACATTTTCATTTTCTATAGTGATCACTGTCGAAAAATAGTTATTTAGTGCTTCCCCTATCTCCTCTGACTCCACACACAACTTCCCACTATTATCCTTGATTGGCCCTAACTTAACTCTCGTCATTCTTTTATTCCTGACATACCTATGAAAAACCTTAGGGTTAACCCAGATCCTATCTGCCAACAACTTCTCATGTCTCCTCCTGGCTCTTCTGAGCTCTTCTTTTAGGTCTTTCCTGACTTCCTCGTAACCCTCAACCGCCCTAACTCTGGCTGTGTTTGCTCAATTACTCTTTGTAGGGCACTCCCCGTCGATTTGGGAACAAGTCTGGTGAATCTTCATCACATTTCCTCTGTAGCAAAAATATCTTTCCTGAGACAAGGAGACCAAAACTGCTCACAGCACTACAAGGTGCAGTCTGACCAATTCAATGGAAGTAAGACTTTATTACTCCTGTACTCAAATCCTCCTTCAATAAAGGCTGACATTTCATTAGCCCTCCTAAGTTTTGAAAGACAGGTTCTTACTGTGGGTCTGTGTGTACAGGAGCTAGATTAAGACTACTCAAAGTGTAATTGCTGCGGACATTTAGCTGAAATTCAGGGGAGAGATAGGTTTATCCCACTGATAGAGTGATAGCCCCGAGTGGTCTTTTCCCTAGGTCTCAGTATGGGTCAGGTTTGAACCTAGTTCATTGAGATAAGAGGTTCCCCAGTGCATACCTACAGTGCTTTCTTTTCCTGCTGGTTGGTTTTGTTACATCTCAAACAAGTCGTCTTTTGCTTTTGTGCAGGATATCCTAAATCGGGAACGGGAGCTGCAGACCACTTTTAACACGAGAACACTGAGAACCATTTTTCACGCATATTTAAATTTCCTACAAGGTAAAGTCAGACTGTTTTTCCTGGACACAGAAGCTTGCAATCTGGCGACAAGCTGACAGCCCCAGCTGAACACCAGCAGACTCTCAAAGAGCTTCCGAAACAGATTATAAGCTGTAACCTTTGCATTCTAAGCACAACACTGTATAGCACCAAAAAGGAGCGTAGAGGGAAGGAACAAAGATAATAGGGAAAAGAAGAAGATGGTCTGGTTCATTTGGAATATAATGTTCGGAAGAGGAGCTGAATATCCAATGGTATACTGCCTGGATAACTCAGCCACGGAGACTGTGGTAATCGGGATAGAAGCACTCACAAATTTTTGAACTCGAGAGAGAGAGAAAGTGAAAATACGACACCTAAGGAGCCATTTTGAGTATGACAGATCTACAGCAGAAAGTGTCTTTTTATTGATGGTGTCGCTCGCTGTTGACGGCATTGTTTTATAGAGTTCTGTGCAGACTGGACACGCAGGTTTCATGTCTTTTGTACCTTTTAAGCTCTATTACGCCTCAGATCTTTGTTATTGCTTAACCTGTGGACTTAAGTTCACTGGTAACCTGTAAAAATGATGAGAATTTAATTGAATGTTTCATTGAATTGTGTGTGTGAAGGAGGAGACAGAAAGGGTTAATACTATTGCTGAGTCATTGTAGATCAGCTCGATGTTTATTAAAATATTATATCTATTTAAACATATTTATTTGTCATGTACAGCCTGTCAGCCTGAGTTCAAACAGTATAACTTCCATTGTGAGCATGCATTTTGTCCCCCATCCTTCTGCGCCTATCATTAGTGTTCTGGTTCCCACAATCAAATTCTTTCAAAATCTGAAACTTGATTGTGGTGTTCAGCTACTCCTTTAAGATCATTGCCCCAGCTTTATGGACAAAATCGGCATATCCAGTTGAGGATAATGGGTAGTTCAAACAGGAAAGGTTGAAAGAACATAGCAGGTCAGGCAGCATCAAAGCTTTATCTGTTTTCAGTTCATATTTCCACCATTTGCGATACTGTTAATTTTTCACTGAGGCTAATAGCTGTTTTCTCAGCGGCACCTGGGTCACTTGACTCTGAGAGTTGTGATTTCATAGCCCCACTCCAAGGCTGGAGCACCTCAGCCAGGCTGGCATTCAGTGCCATCTATTGTTTGACTGCCAACGCTGAGGTTTTGATTGCTTTGACAGGTGGACACAAAAAAAAATTCCTAATTACTCTTGAAGTGCGTGGCTTTCTGGTCATTTCAGAGGGTAGTTAAGAGTTTACCTAATTGCTGTGGATCTGAAGTTGCTGGTCATTTCAGACGGTAGTTGAGAGTTTATTTAATGGCTGTGGGTCTGGGGTTGTTCGTCATTTCAGAGGGTAGTTAAGAGTTAACTTAATTGCTATGGGTTTGGAGTCAGGTGATTGTTGAAAGTGATAGGACAGATTGAGAGTGCAGTTAACATTGACAGAGGTTTGGCTGACTAATAAGAAACAGAGTTGGGATAAGAGATGCATTTTTGGGATGGCAACCTGTAATTCGTAGACTGCCATAGAGATTAGTGCTGGGGCCATAATTATTTACAATTTATATTAATGATTTGGATGAAGGAAGTGAACGTGCTGTAGCCAGGTTTGTAGATGACACCAAAATAGGTGGAAAGGCAAGTGCTGAAGAGTTTGCAGAGGGATACAGACAGGTTAAGCAAGTGGGAAAAATCTTGGCAAACAGAATATAACATGGGAAAATGTGAGGTTATAAACTTCAGCAGGAAGAACAGAGGAGCCGAATATTATTTAAATAGAGAAAGACTACAGCATGGAGGCACTTGGGAATCCTCATGCACAAATTTAAAAAGCTAGCATACAAGTTCAGCAGATCACAGGAAGGGAAATGGAATGTTGGCTTTATTTCAAAGGGAATCAAGTATAAAATTAGGGAAGTCTTCCTGAAAATATACAAGGCACTAATAGTTAGACCATACTTGGAATACCATCAATATATCTAAGAAAATACATACTGCCATTGGAGGCAGTCAGAGAAGGTTCACTAGATTGATCTCAGAGATGGAGAGACTAACCTATGAGGAGAGATTGAGCAAGGTGGGCCTATGTCCTATGGAGTTTATAAGAATGAGAGGCAACCTTATTGAAACATATGAGATTCTTGACAAAGTAAACGCTGTGAGGATATTTCTCCCAGTGGGAGAGTCTAGGACCAGAGGCATAATCTCAGAATAAGGACAGAAGATGTAAAAACTTGAGGGTTCCGGACAGAGCAGATCTGGAGAGACTCTTCTCACTGCGGAATAACCCTAGAGTTAGAGGGAACAGATTTCAGGTAAATGTCAAAAGAAATAAAGGCAATTTGAGGTAAACTCTTCTCATGAAGTGTGTCATTAGGATCTGGAATGCGCTGCCTGAAAGTATGGCACAAGACGGTTTAATCAAAGCTTTTAATGGGACTAGAATTATTGTCCCAAAGAAAAAATTTGCAGGGCTACAGGAAGAAGGTGAGGGAGTATCTCTAAGTGAGTTGTCCTTTCAAAGAGCTAGTGTGTGCTCAACAAGCCAAATGGCCTCCCTTTGCACTAATCCATGTTTTTAAAAATAACGCATCAAAGGCCATGCTGCGCTAATTCAATGACATAAAGTGTTGACTATCCTCTTGACTCTAGCCACGTGTTTTCTCTTTTAAGGAACAGGTCAGGTTTGCTCAGACTGAGAATGCGCTGAACATTATGGGCAGTAATGAACAGAGTGAGCTGATCAGAATGGGCAGCGCCTCTAGAGAATAGGCCAGGCTTTCTGGGTTTGACTGGCATTCAGTGTCTCCCGACACATACAATTCTGGATTCAGGATTAGTTATGATTTTAGCTATACTTGCTATGTTGTGTGAATGCCATCTCTTTTGGAAAGCTATCACAAAGCAACCACTGCCCATGGAACTGTGTACAGTGACAAAAATGGTACTAGCAATGACATCCATTTTATGTTTGTCATAAGTCAAAGTTACCACAATGTCCCAAATCCTGCTGCCTCGCTTCAGTATATTTTATTCTTGGATATTTGCCTTTCCTGAATTTTAATCTGCACCTATTGCACTGGCACTAGAAAGATCCACTGCTTGGCAAACTGGCACAGGCTAGCACTAGAATGCCAATCTAACACCATTTCAAAATGCTTTCAAACATAAATTAATAAATAAATCTATATCCACTGTTAGAATTGTTTTTGACCCTGTGTCTTTTTATCCAATAGTTGGGCAATTTGTGGCCTTTGCACTGCAGGTCATTGTAGCCCTGGCAATGTTTGTTCAGTGTGTCAGCTTCATTTGAATTTCAATTCAAGGCTGAATTAGACCATTTGGTTGGCAAGGGTGTTACGGGTTATGGGGTACAGGCTGGAAAGAGGAGTTAAGGTCACATCAGATCAGCCATGATCTAACTAAACAGTGGAGCAGTCTCAGTGGGCCTCATAGTCTACTGTGCCTATTTTTACATTCCATAGAAAGCCCATTGCCATTAACCCCTTTCCCCTATTACTCAATGGGTGGGTTTGACACATGGTATGGCTTGGAGCCAGCTCAGTATGCCACTGGTACGAATAACATTTGTTGCCAATCCCTAAATTACCTGAGTTGCTCCTAGGCCATTTCAGCAGGCAGCTAAGAATCGACTACATTTAATATAGGAGTTGGGAGGTCATGTTGCGATTGTACAAGACATTGGTTAGGCCACTTCTGGAATATTGCATGCAGTTCTGGTCTCCTTCCTATTGGAAGGATGTTGTGAAACTTGAAAGGGTTCAGAAAAGATTTACAAGGATGTTGCCAGGGTTGGAGAATTTGAGCTACAGGGGGAGGCTGTTTTCCCTGGAGTGCCGGAAGCTGAGGGATGACCTTATAGAGGTTTATAAAATCTTGATTGGCATGGATAGGGTAAACAGAAACAGTCTTTTTCCTGGAATGGGGGAGCCCAGAACTAGAATGCACAGGTTTAGGATGAGAGGGGAAAGATATAAAAGGGACCTAAGGCACAACACTTTCACACAGAGGGTGGTGCGAATATGGAATGAGCTGCCGGAAGAAGTGGTGGAGGCTGTTACAAGAACAGCATTTAAAAAGCAAGTGGATGGGTATATTATTAGAAATGGCTGGGGGGATATGGGCCAAATGGGACTAGATTAGATTAGGATATCTGGTCAGCATAGACGAGTTGGACTGAAGGGTCTGTTTCCATGCTGTACATCTCTATAATTCTATAATTGGGAGTTATATATTGGTGAGACTGGTAAGGATGGCAGATTTCTTTTCCTATTCAATATTTGTGAGGTTTTTACAACAATGAATGATCTCTGTTACTGAAACTAGCTTTCAATTCCAGATTTAAGTTCCATCATCTGCCAAAGCCCTGTCCTTGGACAGTCAGGGTCTCTGGACTACTAGTCCAGCAACGTTGCCACTACGTCATCATCCCCTCTCTCTCGCAGTACAACGTACAAACAATCTTCAGTTCCAGCAGGACAATCCCATTTTGGTCATTCCCCTGTTGCTAATCTCTGCAATTCAGAGGTGGAATTCACATGTCCGACAAAGTCCAATCAGAACATTTTGTGCCATTGACTTAGGTGACCTTAATTAGCAAACCAGCGCTATAGAATATTGTTGCAAAGTTTGTGTGTGTGTGGGCTGTGTTGAGAAAGTTAGGAAAACTGTTCAGCCCCTCACTGTAAATAAAAGATTAACTAGTCGTTGAATGTTACTGGAAATGAGACCCCAGTTTACTATTTCTGTGGATGTCAAATAATGATGAAGTAGGTGGATTGGTAACGAGCCAACAGACAAAAGCTAAGGATAATCTCATAATTTGGACTGAAGCACTTAAATTGAGGATGTTCAAACTATGACCTGCTGATCTCTCATAGCATTTCAGATCTATTTATACTTTTGTTGCTTAACTGATGATTTTCCTGTTTGTAATTAATGTGGCTTTTTTGTTCATTCATGAGAGATGGGTGTCACTGGCAAGGCCAATGTTTATCACGCATTCCTAATTGCTCTTTGTGAAGGTGATGGTGTTTTCTTGAAGAACTGCAGTCTGTGCAGTGTAGGTACATCCAGCAGTACTGCCAGGGGGGTAGTCACAAAATTTTAACCCAGCAACAACAAAGAAATAGTAATATAGTTCCAAGTCAGGTTGGTGAGTGTATCAGAGGTGGTGGTGTTTCCATGTATCTGCTACTCTTGTCCTTCTAGATGGTAATGGTTGTGGGTTTGGAAGATGTTGTTGAAAGAGCCTTGTGAGTTGTAGTGCATCTAGGAAATGGTACAGTGACCAGGGACTTGATTTAGCTTGGATGGCTGGTTTGTAATGTACAGTGATACCAATTGCATGGGTTCAGTTCCTGGCTGAGATTACCATAAAGGATTCGTCTTCTCAACCTCTCCCCTGGCCTGAGACATTGTGACTCTTAAGTCTCTCTCTAATGACAGCAGCTCTACGGTGCAGTATGGTAACTTTATATTTTAGATGGTACACATTGTTGGCAATTTGCCTCAAAGGTGAAGAGAGTGAATGCTTAAGGTATTGGATTGGTGATGTCAAGCTTCTTGAATATTATTAGAACTGCAGTGATCCAGACTGGCAGATAGTAATCCAGACTGGCAGATAGTATTCCCTCACACTCTGATCCTTAAATATTGGACAGGCTTTGGGAGCCAGAAACTAAGTTACTTACCTCAGAGTTCTCAGCCTCTGACCTGTTCTTGTAGCTATGATACGTATATTGTTGATCGGTTCAGTTTCAGGTCAATGGTAATTCCCCATGGGGATTCAGTGACACTAATGGCGATCCGAACAGCAATATAATAAATAATACTGTAAGAAGATTTTGAAGTTGTTTATGTGGTGTGTTCTCAGAGGTTGTTGCAGTATTTAAACTGCAGGTTACCCTCAAGTTTAAAATTATTTATGACAAAACTGAATTCAAGGCACAGAGTCTCATGGTGCAATTACTTGAGTGTTGTGGATCTGCACTTATCTGGGCAAGTGATTATATCCTTGGCTTGTGTTTGGGGACAGAAGACTGGAGCTTTGGAAAGTTATCTTCCAAGTATTACTGCCGCAGTGGTAGACAAATCCTGAGACCATAACCCTAAGATCTGATAATAAAAACATCTTGAAAAAGATAGTTATTAAGGGGAACAACAATGCCTTAATATAATTAAACATTCAAAGGCACTTCTCAGGAGCCTTATACAGTAAAATACACGCTAAGATACATAAGTTGATATCAGGGCAATGTCAATGGACTGAATATCACGTCAGGACAACTGACCAGGTCCTCTTACTCAACACTCCAATGACCACTGTTCAATGGGAGGGTAACGAAAATACTCTGAAGCTTTCACTGAAGTGTGACAGCTTGGCATTAATGCCTGGGAAGAGACTGAATCATTCAAAATGGCAACAACTTGTTCATTAAACAGTGTCACATTTTGATTCACAAAGTCTTAATGAGGAGGCAGCGTGGAGGCAGAGAAGGAAAGAAAGGGAAATAAATCCTGCTGTCCGGACCCCACGACCTGTGAGACATCCTGCTCCATGTGCCCAAAGATCCACATGTCGAAAATTAGTCCGCTTAGTTACATGAAGACCCGAGACAGAAACTGATGACCCTGAATTGATGTCATGGGACGGTTAGCAACAATATTAGGGCAGATGACCAGAAGTCTGGTCAAAGAAGTAAGACATAAGGTGAAACAAAGAATTGTGGCTGCTGAAGATCTGAAACAAAACAGAAATTGCTGGCAGCATCTGTGGAGAAAAAGTAGAGTTAATGTTTTGAGTCCAGTGACCCTTCAGAACACCCAGATTTAAGATTTAAGGAGTGTCTTGAAGATAGAAAACAAGTGTCAGTGGGGGAGCACTTTGGGGCCAGCGACCATAATTCTATTTGTTTTAAAATAGTGATGGAAAAAGATAGACCAGATCTAAAAGTTAAAGTTCTAAATTGGAGAAAGGCCAATTTTGACGATATTAGGCAAGGACTTTCGAAAGCTGATTGGAGGCAGATGTTTGCAGGTAAAGGGACGGCTGGAAAATGGGAAGGCTTCAGAAATGAGATAACAAGAATCCAGAGAAAGTATATTCCTGTCAAGGTGAAAGGGAAGGCTGGTAGGTATAGGGAATGCTGGATGACTAAAGAAATTGAGGGTTTGGTTAAGAAAAAGAAGGAAGCATATGTCAGGTATAGACAGGACAGATCGAGTGAATACTTAGAAGAGTATAAAGGCAGTAGGAGTATACTTAAGAGGGAAATCAGGAGAGCAAAAAGGGGACATTCGATAGTTTTGGCAAATAGAATTAAGGAGAATCCAAAGAGTTTTACAAATATATTAAGGACAAAAGGGTAACTAGAGAGAAATAGGGCCCCTCAAAGATCAGCAAGGCAGCCTTTGTGTGGAGCCACAGAGAATAGGGGAGATACTAAATATTTTGCATCAGTATTTACTGTGGAAAAGGATATGGAAGATATAGACTGTAGGGAAATAGATGATGACATCTTGCAAATGTCCAGATTACAGAGGAGGAAGTGCTGGATGTCTTGAAACAGTTAAAGGTGGATAAATCCCCAGGACCTGATCAGGTGTACCCGAGAACTCTGTGGGAAGCTAGAGAAGTGACTGCATGCCTCTTGCTGAGATAGTTGTATCATCGATAGTCACAGGTGAGGTGCCGGAAGACTGGAGGTTGGCAAACGTGGTGCCACTGTTTAAGAAGGGCGGTAAAGACAAGCCAGGGAACTATAGACCAGTGAGCCTGACCTCAGTGGTGGGCAAGTTGTTAGACGGAATCCTGAGGGACAGGATGTACATGTATTTGGAAAGGCAAGGACTGATTCGGGATAGTCAACATGGCTTTGTGCATGGGAAATCATGTCTTACAAACTTGATTGAGTTTTTTGAAGAAGTAACAAAGAAGATTGATGAGGGCAGAGCAGTAGATGTGATCTATATGGACTTCAGTAAGGCATTCGACAAGGTTCCCCATGGGAGACTGATTAGCAAGGTTAGATCTCATGGAATACAGGGAGAACTAGCCATTTGGATACAGAACTGGCTCAAAGGTAGAAGACAGAGGGTGGTGGTGGAGGGTTGTTTTTCAGACTGGAGCCTGTGACCAGTGGAGTGCCACAAGAATCGGTGCTGGACCCTCTACTTTTTGTCATTTACATAAATGATTTGGATGCAAGCATAAGAGGTACAGTCAGTAAGTTTGCAGATGACACCAAAATTGGAGGTGTAGTGGACAGCGAAGAGGGTTACTTCAGATTACAACAGGATCTGGACCAGATGGGCCAATGGGCTAAGATGTGGCAGATGGAGTTTAATTCACATAAATGCGAGGTATTGCATTTTGGGAAAGCAAATCTTAGCTGGACTTATACACTTAATGGTAAGGTCCTAGGAAATGTTGCTGAACAAAGAGACCTTGGAGTGCAGGTTCATAGCTCCTAGAAAGTGGAGTCACAGGTAGACAGGATAGTGAAGAAGGCGTTTGGTATGCTTTCCTTTGTTGGTCAGAGCATTGAGTACAGGAGTTGAGAGATCATGTGTGGCTGTACAGGACATTGGTTAGGCCACTGTTGGAATATTGCATGCAATTCTGGTCTCCTTCCTATCGGAAAGATGTTGTGAAACTTGAAAGGGTTCAGAAAAGATTTACAAGGATGTTGCCAGGGTTGGAGGATTTGAGCTACAGGGAGAGGCTGAATAGACTGGGGCTGTTTTCCCTCATGCGTCGGAGGCTGAGGGGTGACCTTATAGAGGTTTACAAAATTATGAGGGGCATGGATAGGATGAATAGACAAGGTCGGGGAGTCCAGAACTAGAGGGCATAGGTTTAGAGTGAGGGGAAAGATATAAAAGAGACATAAGGGGCAACTTTTTCACGCAGCGGATGGTATGTGTATGGAATGAGCTGCCAGGGGATGTGGTGGAGGCTGGTACAACTGCAACATTTAAGAGGCATTTGGATGGGAATATGAATAGAAAGGGTTTGGAGGGATGTGGGTTGGGTGCTGGCAGATGGGACTAGATTGGGTTGGGATATCTGGTCGGTATGGACAGGTTTGACCGAAGAGTCTGTTTCCATGCTGTATATCTCTAAGACTCTAAATAGAAAATGAGAATAGCACTTTGAAAGCTCAGGGCCTAGACAACTGAAGACATGGCTACCAACAGTGATGAATTAAAGTGGGGATGTAGTGCAGAATTCTAAATTATAGATGCACAGATATATTAGACTTTCAGACTGGAATGGGTAATGGCAACAGGGAAAGTTGAGGATCCCCTGCTTTAAGTTTTCATCCAAAATTTGAACCTGTAACAATTTAGTTTAGCCTTGAGTGGGTGGTACATCACTGGACGGGGCTGTTCTCTAGATTAATCATGCAACCAAGGCCTAATAGAAGACTGAAAAAGGACAGTGAGATCCCAGTCACCTTCCCTCTGAAGCAGTGAACACAAAGGAAGACAGATTAGTTGTCAATCTTATGATTGGCTATATAAAAAGATCTATGGGTGGGACATTTTGATACATTGTAACAAACATAAGGCTCCTTATACATTTATATATCAAAGAATGAGTTATTGAGATATTTCTCTCGACAAACCCCTGGAATGGCTTCACATGAACAATGTGCATTCACATAGTGCCTTTCAACTCCTCAAAACAAACAATGAAATAAATGGCCAGACCATCTGTTTCAGATGCCAGCTAAGGGTTGAACACTAGCCCAGAGTCCAGGTTAAAAATAGCAGTATGAGGTATATGGGGTTGTTTGCTAAAATCTGATCGGAAACACAGAGCTGCATGGTGGCACAGTGGTTTGCACTGCTGCCTCACAGCCCCAGGGACCTAGGTTTCATTCCTTGGGTGACTGTGTAAATGTTTCTGCTGGGTGCTCTGGTTTCTTCCTCCAGTCCAAAGATGTGCAGCTTAGGTGGATTAGATATGGTAAATGTGGGTCTGGGTGCCCTTCAAAGGGTTGCTGATGGGCTGAATGGCCTCTATCTGCACTGTATGGATTCTATGATTCTACAACAGTGCCTCCAACTGTACACTTCTGGTACTGTTAGTGTCAGCTGGGATTATGGACAGAGTTTTCCCATATATTTCCTAAATGTAGGTCGTGAGTGTGTCAGGTGATGGTTAACATGCTGCCCCAATGGTCAGATAGCTCACCAAACAGTTCATTAAAGATTGAACATAGAACATTGCAGCGCAGTACAAGCCCTTTGGCCCTTGATGTTTTGCCGACCAGTAAAACCAATCTGAAGCCCATCTAACCTACACTATTCTATTTTCGTCCATATGTCTATCCAATGACCATTTAAATGCCCTTAAAGTTGGCGAGTCTACGACTGTTACAGGCAGTGCACACCCCTACTACTCTGAGTAAATAAACTACCTCTGACATCTGTCCTATATCTTTCACCCCTCAATTTAAAGCTATGCCCCCTTGTGCTAGCCATTACCATCCGAGGAAAAAGGCTCTCACTGTCCACCCTATCGAACCCTCTGATTATCTTATATGTTTCTATTAAGTCACCTCTCAACCTTCTTCTCTCCAACGAAAACAGCCTCAAGTCTCTCAGCCTTTCTTCGTAAGACCTTCCTTCCATATCAGGCAACATCCAAGTAAATCTCCTCTGAACCCTTTCCAAAGCTTCCACATCCTTCCTGTAATGCGCTGACCAGAATTGTACGCAATACTGCAAGTACGGCCGTACCTGAGTTCTGTACAGCTGCAGCATGACTTCAGGTTCCAAAACTCAATCCCTCTATTAATAAAAGCTAACACACTGTATGCCTTTTAACAACCCTATCAACCGAGATGACAACCTTTAGGGATCTATGCACATGAACACCGAGATCTCTCTGCTCATATACACTACCAAGATCCTAAGGTCAGTAGCTGCTAGCCAATCAGATGCCAGCAACTACTGGGGTCCGAATGGTCACCGCAAACCGCCTATTCCTTAGGGGATCCAAGAATGAGAATATAAGTCTTTTTACTGCTTCTCATGGGGTGAGGGTCATGGGGATAAGGTGGTCAGCTGGGAACTGCTTAATGATCTTAATTGTTGACAAGTCAAGGAAGTGTCCAATGACCTTGAACAGCATTTAATTGCAGAGGCAGTGTGGAGCTGTTGCGTTTCTACCCAGAACGAATTCATCCTG
Source organism: Chiloscyllium plagiosum (assembly GCF_037043375.1). Classification (NCBI taxonomy): domain Eukaryota; kingdom Metazoa; phylum Chordata; class Chondrichthyes; order Orectolobiformes; family Hemiscylliidae; genus Chiloscyllium; species Chiloscyllium plagiosum. Next base: position 10,778,994 of record NW_028270182.1, read on the forward strand.
CTACTTCCCCTCTCGCCATCTCTCACACCACCTCCACGGAAGGGAAGGGAAGAGAAAATCATGCCCTATATGCTGGCATCTCTGAAGCAGTCTTCAGTTCACAGCCTCATAATGCAATGCCACGCAGTTATACCCATTGAGCTAATCCAAGACTGACACCTTGCAAAAATGATGGAAAGCAGACAAAAAGTTAACTGAGTAAAAACAATGACTGCAGATGCTGGAAACCAGATTTTGGATTAGTGGTGCTGGAAGAGCACAGCAGTTCAGGCAGCATCCGAGGAGCAGCAAAATCGACGTTTCGGGCAAAAGACCTTCATCAGGAATAAAGGCAGTGAGCCTGAAGCGTGGAGAGATAAGCTAGAGGAGGGTGGGGGTGGGGAGAAAGTAGCATGGAGTACAATAGGTGAGTGGGGGAGGGGATGAAGGTGGGACGTCAGGGAGGAGGGTGGAGTGGATAGGTGGAAAAGAAGATAGGCAGGTAGGACAAGTCATGGGGACCGTGCTGAGCTGGAAGTTTGGAACTAGGGTGAGGTGGAGGAAGGGGAAATGAGGAAACTGTTGAAGTCCACATTGATGCCCTGGGGTTGAAGTGTTCCGAGGCGGAAGATGAGGCGTTCTTCCTCCAGGCGTCTGGTGGTGAGGGAGCGGCGGTGAAGGAGGCCCAGGACCACCATGTCCTCGGCAGAGTGGGGGTGAGAGTTGAAATGTTGGGCCACAGGGCAGTGTGGTTGATTGGTGCAGGTGTCCCGGAGATGTTCCCTAAAGTAACCTGCTAGGAGGCGTCCAGTCTCCCCAATGTAGAGGAGACCACATTGGGAGCAACGGATGTAATAAATGATATTAGTGGATGTGCAGGTAAAACTTTGATGGATGTGGAAGGCTCCTTTAGGGCTTTGGATGGAGGTGAGGGAGGAGGTGTGGCTGCAGGTTTTGCAGTTCCTGCGGTGGCAGGGTAGGTGCCAGGATGGGAGGGTGGGTGTAGGGGGCGCGTGGACCTGACCAGGTAGTCACAGAGGGAACGGTCTTTGCGGAAGGCGGAAAGGAGTGGGAAGGGAAATATATCCCTGGTGGTGGGGTCTTTTTGGAGCTGGCGGAAATGTCGGCAGATGAATTGGTTTATGCGAAGGTTGGTAGGGTGGAAGGTGAGCACCAGGGGTGTTCTGTCCTTGTTACGGTTGGAGGGGTGGGGTCTGAGGGCGGAGGTGCGGGATGTGGACGAGATGCGTTGTAGGGCATCTTTAACCACGTGGGAAGGGAAATTGCGGTCTCTAAAGGAGGAGGCCATCTGGTGTGTTCTGTGGTGGAACTGGTCCTCCTGGGAGCACCAACGTAAATGTGCAAATGGTCGGCTTTCTTTGGTGCTGGCACAGTTTGGAAATTTTAAAGGTAATAAGATCAATATCCCAACACCTGATACTTCAATGTGATTTTGTAGATGTAATGCAACACTGACATTTCACATGAATGAGATCAGTTTTGATGTAGAGGATAATTCAGTCAAAGAATTTTCTGTGGCAAGGTTTATAAAACTGATGACAGCACCATCTACAGGAGAACCTGACAGACTTTGAAATCACAGGAAGCACAATCAAAATGTCAATTTTACCAGTCTGCAGTCAAAATAAAAATTTACAAAGCATTTTTCTCAACCACAGGATGTCTCAAAATACTTCACAGCCAATGAAGTGTGTTTGGATTGTAGCCATGTTTGTAACAGACACAGTCAAATTGATTACAGTGAGATCCGATAAACAGTACTGGGATAAGCACCTCAGAGAAGGTTCACTTGACTCATCCCTCATGAAGAAATAATTTGGAGGTGCCGATGTTGGACTGGGGTGTACAAAATTAAAAATCACACAACACCAGGTTATAGTCCAACAGGTTTAATTGGAACAGATTTTGGAGAGAAAGCTAGTGCTTCCAATTGAACCTGTTGGACTATAACCTGGTGTTGTGTGATTTTTAATCTCATGAAGAAAGGTTGAACAGATTTGGTCTTTTCCCATGGAATTTTGAGGAATGAGAAGCAATCTATTTTAAGCAGGTACAATCCCAAAAGGACTGGATAGAGTGTGTACATTGAGGAAATTCGGGAACTTGAGAACAAAGGGACACATTTTAAAAATAAGAAATCTTTTTAAAGCAGAGGTGAGGAGAATTGCTTTTTTCTCTCAAAAGAACATTGATCTGTGGAATTCCCTTCTCCAGAAAGAGGTTGAGTCATTGAATTTATTCATGGCTGAATTCTGGAGGGATTTTTTACAGAAAAAGGAGCCGTGTTTTATAGGGGCAGGGACGAATATGGAGTTGAGAACACAGTAAGATCAGTCACAATCTTATTGAATGGTGAAGCAGGTTCATAGGGTCAAAAGTCGAGAGTGTGGTGTGGAAAAGCACAGCAGGTCAGGCAGCATCCATAGGGTCGAAAGACCTGCCTGCTATTAAGACCTATGTCCCCCACATAATAACCAGATAGTCAACCATTATGAGATTGAATGAGGGACGAGTGTTGGCGAGGACATCAGGGTGAACTCCCTTTGCAATAATGTCATGGGATCTTTAACATTCACAGGCAAACCAGGCCATGATTTTATGTCTTATCAGATAAACAGTATCTCCAACAGTGCACTGTCTCTCAGTACTGCCCCGGAGTGTCAGCATTGATTTCTGCGCTTGTGCTCTGGAGTAGGATTTGAACCTTGTGGCTCAGAGATTGCAGTGTTATGAACTAAACAACTAAGGTCGTTCTGCTATAACACGCATTTCATTAACGCAAGTTCACTGTAACACAACTGATGAATTGGGGACACTGTTTCTAAAGTGCAAACTTTTAAAACGTGTGTTGGCTGTAATGCCAACACTTGCCAACACTTAAGCGCTGTTTCTAAAGTGCGATTTTTCTACAATGCAGGTTGCACAAGAATGCAACCATCATGATATAGAAGAACGACCTGTAAATTGATCTCGGTCTGGGCCTGAGTTGTGTCACTAAAGTAGGTCTGAATCCCTCCTTGCATAGGTCAAATACCAGCCAGGGTCCTGGTTCTTGGCCTCCTGCTGAAAGAAATTTACAGTGTGACAAGACTTCCTTATTTTTAAACTCTAACCACTTTGAAATAAAGGCCAAAATTCCATTTGGCTCTTTAACGATGGTGAAAGTAACTTCACAAAGGCCGGTAACCCGTATCAAGTCACCCTTCATTTACATGTGCATACTACGTGACAGCTAACATAGAGCTGGCTCCTGGAGTGAGCAGAACCTCTGACACTCCTGTTTATATCTGTCATCCAGGGCTCCTTGTTTGGACCAGGTTAACAGATCCAATCAAGGAACTCATATTCTATGAGAACCACCTGGCTGACCTCGTTCCAATCACTACAGTGATGAGATCAGTTTGCGTACCTAGTCAGCATGGACAGGTTGGACCAAAGGGACTGTTTCCATGCCATATGACTCTATATCTTTATGAGAGACAGATACTTGGTGACAACTTATTAAATGTTTCACAGGAACTGGCTTGCTTTTGGGCACAAATCAAAGGGTTAGCATGTAAGTGCCACATCTGCAGAAATATGTACAGTTTTGATCTCTGTGTGTTAAGAGCAAAATACTTAGAGAGAGTTCATTAGATTGATTCTTAACATTTGGAGGGTTATGAAGGTAGATTGAGTAGTAGAGACCTTACTTAATTACTTAAGAGTCTGTTACTTAAGAATCTGTACCTAGGTACCTTTGTACCTAAGATGGTGCCGTAAGTAGCGATATATAAACTTTTCACTGTACCCATTTGAGTACATGTAACAATAAAGTTAATTCTAATTCTAGACCTATCTTCCCTGGAGTTTAGAAAGTTGATTCTTTTAAAATAATATAAGAATCTGTGATGGCTTTACAGGATAGACGCTGAGACATTGTATCCCCTGTCTGAAGAGTCTAGAGCTTAGAGCATCATCATGAGTAGAAAGTTAAAAATCACACAACACCAGGTTATAGTTGTGTGATTTTTAACTTTGTACACCCCAGTCCAACACCGGCATCTCCGAATCATGAGTAGAATTATAGAGTCATAGAGATTTACAGCACAGAAACATACCCTCATGGGATTCACAGTTATAGAGTCACTGTCATAGATATGTACAGCACAGAAACAAACCCTTAGGTCCAACTCGTCCATTCCAACCAGATTTCCAAAAGTAATCTCGTCCCATTTGCCAGCATTTGGCCCATATCCCTCCAAACTTTTCCTATTCATATACCCATCCAGATGCCTTTTAAATGTTGTCATTGTACCAGCCTTCACCACTTCCTCTGGCATCTCATTCCATCCATGCACCACCCTTTGCGTGAAGAGTTGCCCCTTAGGTCTCTTTTATATCTTTCCCCTCTCACCCTAAACCTATGCCCTCCAGTTCTGGAATCCCCCAGCCCCAGGGAAAAGACCTTGTCGATTTACCCTATCCATTCCCCTCATGATTTTATAAACCTCTATAAGGTCACCCCTCAGCCTCCGACATTCCAGAAAAACTGCCCCAGCCTATTCAGCCTCGCCGTGTAGCTCCCATGGATGTTCAATCGCTGAGCATATTCAGAACTGAGATCGATGGATGTTTAAACAAATCAAGATATTTGGGATTCAGATATCAAAATAGGAGTCACAGTCATTTTATTGAAAGAGAAGAGCATATCGAGGCCATGAATACAAGATCATCAATAAGCAAGAGGGTATTCAGAAAAGAATGGTGAGAATGAAATCACTACTACAAGGGGTGATTGAGGAAAATAGTATTGATGCATTTAAGAAGAAAGACCATAATTATAGGGAGAAGGGAATAGTGGTTACAATGGTAGATTTAGGGCTTGAGAAAAGATGGAAGGATGCCTGAGTGGGAGAATACACAGGATTTGTTGGGTCATACGGCATGTTTCTATGCTATATGTTCTTTTGCTTTATTCTTAATGGGATGTAGGTGTCACTGGCATAGTCAACAGATCCCTAATTGCCTTTCAACTAAGTGGCTTGATATGCTGTTGCAGAGGACAATTAACATTGCTATGGATCTGGAGTCACACATACGTTAGTGTGGTTAAAGTTGGTAAAGTGAATCAGGTGGGTTTTTACACCAATCAGTAACAATTTCATGATCATCATGGACTAACGTGATATTCTAGCTTTTATAATTCATGTTTGAATTCATGCTATCATAGTGTGATCAGGAACTGATGCATTTAGAGAATTAACCTGGGGGTCTGGACTATACTCATCCAGTGCCCTTTTTTTAATTCATTTGTGGGAGCATTGCTGGCTGGACAACATTTATTGCCATCCCATTGTGATTGACCCACAATACCCTTTGGGAGAGAATTGTAGGAATTTGACCCCGTGACAATGAAGGAATGGCGATATATTTCCAGGTCAGAACACAGAGTGTCCTGGAGAAGAATGTGCAGGTATGTTCTCATGTACCTTCTATCCTTGTTCTTCTCGATGACAGTGGTCATGGGTTTGGACGTACTGTCTGAGGAACTTTGTTGAATTTGGGCAGTGCACCTTGTAAGTAGTACACACTGCTGCTACTGACCATTGATGGTGGACGAAGTGTATGTTTGTAGATGTCGTGCCAGTCAAGAAGGCTGCTTTGTCCTGGATGGGGTTGGAGTGTTGTTGGAGCTTCACCCATCCAAGCAAGTGGAGGGTATTCCATCCCCCTCATGACTTTACTTTGTAGATGATGGACAGACTTTGGGAGTCAAGAGGTGAAAAACTTGCCACAGTATTCCTAGCCTCTAACCTGCTCTTGTAGCCACTGTGTTTATGGGGCAAATCTAGTTGAGTTTCTGGTCAATGGTAACCCAAGGATATTGATAGTGGGGTATTCAGTGATGGTAACCAATGACTGGAGGTTATATTGACTCTTATTAGAGATGATCATTCCCTGGCATTGTGAGCTTGAATGTTACTTGTCCCTTGTCACTGCAAGCCATGATATTGTCCAGGTCTTGCTTCAATATCTGAGGAATTGTGAATGGTGCTGAACATTGTGCAATCATCAGTGGACATCCCCACTCCTGACCTTATGTTGGACAGAAGTAAAAATTGATGGAGCAGCTGAAGATGGTTGAGCCTAGAACACTACCTTGAGGAATTCCTGCAAAAATGTCCTGGAGCTGAGATAACTGATTTCCAATAACCACAGCCATCTTCCTAGGTGTCAGGTAGAACTCCAATGTGGAGTGTTTGTCCTCTGATACTCATTGATTGCAGTTTTGCTATGAGTCCTTGATGCCACATTCGGTTAAATAAGGCCTTTATGTCAGGGGCAGGTCTTCATATCAGAGGCTGTCATTCTCACCTCATCTCTGCAACTTCTAATGAGGTTAGAAGCTAAGTGGCTCTGGTGGAACCCAAACTGGACATCACTGAGCAGGTTATCGCTGAGCAGGTGCTGCTTGATAGCACTGTTGATGACACCTTCCATCACCAAACTGATAATCAAGAGTTAACTGATGGGGTGCTAATTAGTCGGGTTAGATTTATCCTGCTTTTTGCGTACAGGACATAGCTAGGCGATTTTCCATATTGTTGTGTAGATGCCAGTGTTGTAACTGTACCAGAACTTTTTGTCCATGAAAGTGGCAAGTTCTGGAGCACAGGTCTTCAATATTATTGCTGGAATGTTGTCAGGACCAGTAGCTTTTGCCTCCAAACGTTTTTTGATTTCATGTGGAATACTTTGAATTGGCTGAAGACTGGTATCCTGGGGATCATTGAAGGAGACCAAGATTGACACCCACTTGGCACTTCTGGCTGAAGACTGCTGCAACTGCTTCAGCCTTATCTTTTGCGCTCATGTGCTGGACTCTTCTATCATTGAGGACAGGGATATTTGTGGAACCAGGTAAAAACAATGACTGCAGATGCTGGAAACCAGATTCTGGATTAGTGGTGCTGGAAGAGCACAGCAATTCAGGCAGCATCCGAGGACAGGCAAAATCGACGTTTCGGGCAAAAGCCCTTCATCATGACGGCTTTTGCCCGAAACGTCGATTTTGCCTGTCCTCGGATGCTGCCTGAATTGCTGTTCTCTTCCAGCACGATATTTGTAGAACCTCCTCCTCCAGTGAGTTGTTTAATTAACCATCATTCATGACTGGTTGAAGCAGGACTACAGAGATTAAATCTGATCCTTTGGTTGTGAGATCGCTTTGCTCTTTCTATCACTAGCTGCTTTAGCTGTCTGGCAGGCAAGTAATCCTGTTTGGTAACTTCACCAAGTTGACACCTTATTTTTAAGTATTCCTGGTGCTGCTCCTGGTATGCCCTCCCACACTCTCCATTGAACCAAGGTTGATGTCTTGTCTTGATGATAATGGTTGAGTGGGGCATATACCTGACCATGAGGGTGGAGTACAATTCTGTTGTTACTTATAGCTCACATCACCTCATGGATGCCTAAGCTTGTGCTGCTAGATCTGTTTGAAGTCGGTCCCATTTAGCATAGTGACAAGTATGTTTTTCTGTTTTGCTGGTTCCCTCACTATCTGTTGTAGACCCAGTGTAGCAGCTATGTCCTTCAGAAGCTGACCAGCAATCAGTAGAGCTGCTGCCAAGCCACTCATGGTGGTTGGCATTGAAATCCTCCACCCAGAGCACATTTTATGCTCTTGCCACCCTCAGTGCTTCCTCCGAGTGTTGCTCAATGTGAAAGAGTATTGATTCATCTGCGAAAGGATGGGATGTATGTGGTATTCAGCAAGTTTCTTTGCCCTGAAGTCATGAAACTTCATGGGGTGCAAAGTCAGTGTTGAGGACGACCAACTGTATACCACTGTGCTGCCACCTCTGCTAGGTCTGTCCTGCCAATGGGACAGGATTTTACAGGGTGGTGACGATGGTGTCTGGGACATTGTCTGTAAGGTATACTTTCGTGACTATGACTATGTCTGGCTGTTGCTTGACTAGTCTGTGGGACAGCACTCCCAATTTTGGCACTAGCTCCCAGATGTTAGTAAAGAGGACTTTGCAGTGTGGACGGGGTTGATTCTGCCATTGTCTTTTCAGTGGCTAGGTCAATGCCAGATGGTCGGTCCAGTTTCATTGCTGAGTTGAGACTTTGCAGTAGTTGATATAACCAAGTGGCTTGCTGGACCATTTCAAAGGGCAGTTGAGCGTCAATCTCATTCCTATGGGTCTGGAGTCACGTGGAGGCCTGACCAGGTTAGGATGACAGATTTCCTTTCCTGAAGGACATTAGTGAACCAGATCGTTTTTTTTTCAACAAACGACAGTGGTTTCACAGTCATCAGTAAATTCTTAATTACAGATATATTTTAATTGAATTCAAATTTGACCATCTGCCATGGAGGGACCCTGGGTCCCCAGGACATTAGCTGAGGTGTCTGGTTTAATGGGTTAGCGATGATATCACTAGGCCATCCCCTCCCTGTTTATCTATTACCACTACCCCAGCACCGTTGCCCCCACATCCTACCTACACTACAACGGCAGCAGCGGAGTAGAGGTGTCCAAGCCATGATCTTGTCCATTCTGTCTGCTTTTCCTTTTTCCTTATTCTTTACTTGTTTTTTTTCCTCTTTTTAAAGTTTTTTTTACACCTTCTGGAGGAAGCTTGGTCCTGGAGGCAGCAGCATAGCGTTGCAGCAGCTGGAGCCCTGTGTGAGCCCAGATGCTGGTCAGTGGCAGTGCGGCAGTCAGCAGCAAAGCAGCTGGCAAGCCCGAGTGGAACCAGCATGGATGAAAGCGTGCCCAAAGTGGGTGAAAGAATGCCCTGCACAGGTGAAAGTGTGCCCAGCATCTCAGATGCTACCTGACCTGCTATGCTTTTCCAGCATCACACTTTTTGACTCTGACTCTCCAGCACGTGCAGTTCTCACCTCCAACTATTCGGTGAAAGAGGGGTCAACGTGGGGGAGAGCGAGCCCTTGTGGGGAAAGCCCAGCATGGAGTGCCTGCAGGCCCGTGGCCTAGGAACAGGCAGTAATGTTAAACTTTTAACTTTATTTCTTTATTTTTGTACTTTATACTACAAAAAACTGTGTTAATGAACCTTCCAACTTATTTCTTTATTCTTTTCTATTTCTGCACCTAGATACCTTTGTACCTAAGATGGCGCCCAGAATGGCGACATTGCACATGTGACAATAAAACCTAATTCTAAATCTACTTAATCCCAGGGATAGCGGGTCAGTTCATGATCAAGAACCAAGTGGCATCCTCCTGCTACATTTATTTCCAGATTTTGCAGTTTTTTTTTTAACCTAATGAGCTTTCTGTGCTTTAATCATTTAGTTTGCATTGGGTATACTAGGGTGCCAAAAACTACGGTTAATGGCTCTTGGTAAGTGGCAGTATGTGCCAACTGGCACCCCTCCACAGATGGTATCCAGCTTACTAGCAGGGAGTGGTTATTTTCTTAATATTTTAATTTTGTTATTATTGTATTATTTAATACTGTTCGTGAGTTTGTGTCCCTTTATGTATAAATAAAGTTGGTGGTGGGGGAGAAATGGACGTTTTAGGCCTCCCACCGCAGGGGGCGCAGTCCTATCCTCGGCTGGAACCCGAAACAAAGGCTTAGTAACCCGTTTATAAAATCTTCAACACAATCACCAAAGGAAATCATAGCAGCAGGAAAAGAGGCCTTACCTCCTCCTCCTCCCTGGACCCGCAAAGCAAATACAGGCGAGCGGTGTGCCTTCGGATTCCGTCTTGTACCTCCCGCACAAAGATGGCGCTGAGGGGCGCCCAACGGTCGGAGGGGAAAATGGCCGGCCTCCAGCGTCGCCTGTCGCCCCTAACAAAGATGGAGCCCCGTACCCAGCGGAAACGGAGCGGTGATCGGCGCCCGCCTGCCCCTAACAAAGATGGCGCAGCGGGTCACGTCCGTTAGTGGTGGAACCGGTTTACTTCTGACCCTTGACCTGGGGTTGTTTGAGAAGAGAAGCGGAGCCTTTAGTCGCCTGGATGAAGAAGATGGTGAGTGAGCGAGAGATGGTACATGCTCAGGTTGTGGTTCTGTTACCACCGCCTCGGGTAGTTTCTCTTTAAAAGACTGATAGCCGCGCACTTTGCGCCAATTGGCGATGTGACCGAGCTTCCTGATGTGCCACAAAAGGGACGTTGAGAGAGGTTTGCATTGAGATAGCACCATTCATATCCCTGCATTCTCACTTTGAAGAAGTGATAAAGTTGATTGATGGGGGAAGGGCTGGAGATGTCACATGCATGGACTTCAGGAAGGCTCCCCATGGTAGGCTAATGGAGAAAGTGAAGTTGCATGGGGTCCAGGGTGTAGTAACTAGATGGATAGAAAACTGGCTTGGCAAAGGAGACAGAGAGTAGTAGTGGAAGGGAGTTTCTTGAAATATAGAACTGTGACCAGTGGTGTTCCACAGGGATCCGTGCTGGGACCATTTGTTCGTAATCTGGAGGCAGCTGGCCTGATTAGCAAATTTAGATTAGATTAGATTACTTACAGTGTGGAAACAGGCCCTTCGGCTCAACAAGTCCACACCGACCCGCCGAAGCGCAGCCCACCCAGACCCACTCCCCGACATTTATCCCTTCACCTAACACTATAGGACAATTTCATATGGCCAATTCACCTGACCTGCACATCTTTGGACTGTGGGAGGAAACCGGAGCACCTAGAGGAAACCCACACAGACACGGGGAGAATGTGCAAACTCCACACAGTCGGTTGCCTGAGGTGGGAATTGAATCCGGGTCTCTGACGCTGTGAGGCAGCAGTGCTAACCACTGTGCTGCCCATCTGTGCCACCATGCCACCCAGCTGACACGAAGATTGATTAGGTAAAAACAAGGACTGCAGATGCAGGAAACCAGAGTCTAGATTAGAGTGGTGCTGGAAAAGCACAGCAGGTCAGGCAGCATCCGAGGAGCAGGAAAATCAATGTTTCGTGCAAAAGCCCTTCATCAGGAATAGCGATCTTGCCTGAAACATTGATTTTCCTGCTCCTCAGATGCTGCCTGACCTGCTGTGCTTTTCCAGCACCACTCTAATCTAGACTAAGATTGATTGATTTGATTAGATTAGATTAGATTAGATTCTCTACAGTGTGGAAACAGGCCCTTCGGCCCAATAAGTCCATACTGACCCTCCGAAGAGTAACCAACCCAGACCCAATTCCCTCTGACTAACGCACCTAACACTTTGGGCAATTTAGCACAGCCAATTCACCTGACCTGCACATCTTTGGTGGAGTAGCAGATAGTGAAGGGGACTGTCAGAGTATGCAGCAGAATATAGATAGATAGATTGGAGAGTTGGGCGGAGAAATGGCAGATGGAGTTCAAACAAGGCAAATGTGAGGTGATGCATTTTGGGAGATCCAATTCTAGGACGAACTATGTTAAATGGAAAGAGCATTAGAAAGACGGAGGTTGAGGGGGGACCTGATTGACGTCCAGAAAATCATGAGAGGTATAGATAGGGTGGATAGCAAGAAGCTTTCTCCCAGAGTAGGGGACTCAATTACTAGGGGTCATGAGTTCAAGGTGAGAGGGGAAAGGTTTAAGGGAAATATGCATGGAAAGTTCTTTATGCAGAGGGTGGTGGTTAGGGAATGCAATGCCAACGGAGGTGGACATGATAGTTCATTTAAGATGTATCAAGACAGAAACATGAATGGGCAGGGAGCAGAGGGATAAAGATCCTTAGAAAATAGGCGATAGGTTTAGGCAGAGGATCTGGATCGGTGCAGGCTTGGAGGGCAGAAGGGCTGTTCATGTGCTGTAATGTTCTTTGTTCTGTTCTGGAGTACTGCGTGTAGTCTGGTCACCCTGCTGTAGGAAGGGTATTATTAAAACTGGAGGGGGTTCAGAAAAGATTTACCAGGGTGCTGCCCGGAGTTTGAGATATAAAAATACACTGGAAAGGTTGGGACCTTTTTTTCACTCGTGCGTCGGAGGTTGCTGGGGTGACCTAATTGATGTTTATAAAAATCATGAAAGGTACAGATAAGGGCAAGGGACTTTTCCTGAGAGTGGGGGAGTTCAAAACAAGGGATTTATTTTTAAGGTGCAAGGTGAAAGATTTGAAAAGGATACAAGGGACAACGTTTTTAACTGTGTGTGGAGTGAACTGTCAAAGGAGGTGAGGGATGCAGGTACAGTGAAAACACTTAATAGACACGGTTTGTGTAAAGATTTGTAGCTTGGGTGCCAGTTGTGGGTATGTTCGCCGAGCTGGGATGTTGATTTGCAGATGTTTCATCCCTTGGTCTAGGTGACCTTTTCAGTGCTCTGGAGTCTCCTGTGAAGCGCTGCTCTACTGTGTCTTCTGGAATTTATTTAGTTCCATTTCTGCTGCTTTCGGTTGGGTAGAAAGGGAGTGGTGGTGGAGGAGGCCCAGGACCTGCATGTCCTCAGCAAAATGGGAGGGGGAAAGCCTGTGCCCACAACTCTCCCCCCGCCCCAGCCCCCCACCTCTGTCCAAGGCCTCAAAGGAGCCTCACATCCATAAAAGTTTCACCTGCCATGTCATTTACTTTATCCGTTGCTCCCGATGCAGTCTCCTCTACATTGGGGATTCAGGACGCCTACTCACAGATGGCTTCAGAGAACATCTCTGGGATACCCACACCAACCAACTTCACTGCCCCGTGGTCGAACACTTCAACTCCCCCTCCCATACTGCCAAGGACATGCAGGTCCTGGGCCTCCTCCATTGCCACTCCCTTTCCACCCAAAGCCTGGATGAAGAATGCCTCATCTTCTGCCTCGGAACACTCCCCCCACCTTATCCCAGTTCCAACCTTCCAGCTCAGCACCGTCCTCATGACCTGTCTCATCCGTCCACCTTCCTTCCCACCTATCTGCACCATACCCCCCTCACCCCCCCGACCTATCATCTTTACCCCCACCTCCATCCAACTATTGCGACACAGTGGCTCAGTGGTTAGCACTGCTGCCTCATTGCGCCAGGGATCCGGGTTCAATTCCCATCTCGGGCAACTGTCTGTGTGGCGTTTGCACATTCTCCCCATGTCTGCGTGGGTTTCCTCCGGGTGCTCCGGTTTCTTCCCACAGTCCAAAGATGTGCAGGTCAGGTGAACTGGCCGTGCTAAATTGCCCGTAGTGTTCGATACATTCGTCAGGGGTAAATGTCGGGGAATACGTCTGGGTAGGTTGCTCTTTGGAGGGTCGATGTAAACTTGTCAGGCCGAAGGGCCTGCTTCCATACCGTAGGAAATCTAATCTAAAATATGCTATCTAAATATGGGTTGTTGTTAGGGAAGCCAATCTCGAGTGCATTACCTCCTTTAGCCAGGAGAGAGATTGGATTCTAAGCCACCGTTTTGAGTTTCACCTCTTCAGGTGCTTTGCTTGATTTGACACTAAATTCCGTGAATTTCCGTGCAGGCCAGCAGAAGGAAGACGTTGCGGAGCAGGGTTTCTCTGAGCTCATCGGAACAGGAGGCACAGCTGGACAAAGAGCCAAAAACTCAGCCAAAGTCACAGCAGGTAAATTTGAGGCCCACTCTGGTTATACCCTCTGCTACGCTGCATGGCGTTGCGCAGCTTTGTACTGGTTCCTGATGGTTCAGCTGTATGGTGAGTCTGGAAACGGCTTGTTGGTTTTTAGACTGAATCATGGCCCTTTAAACTGCACACTCAGTCTGCCTGTTGCAGACAGGCTGAGAGTGACCTGGTGTTTGGTCAGTGAGCAATCCAAGAATGAGATTTACAAAAGTGGTTCACTGAGGGATCAGAGATAGGTGGATGGACCAGAGAAGCTGTTAATATTTCCTTTAAAGCAGAGGAGACTAAGAACCGATTTGTTATAGATCTTTAAAATCTTCAAGGGTTTGACAGAGTAAGTAAAGAGAAACTATTACGTGAAGGATTAATGACAAGAAATTGTAGTCACTTGATCACAGAATTATTACATTGCAGAAGGAGACCATTGTACTAGCATGGGTGTATTCTTCTCTACCACAAACTTGGGGTATGTTTTCCTGAGCATCTCAGCCGGGCCCGCAGGGGCCAACCTGACCTCCCAATCACTGCCCATTTCAACTCCCCGTCTCATTCCCTCTCTGACATGACCATCCTTAGCCTCCTCCATTGCCACAGCGAATCAGACCTTAATTTCGAGGAACAACACTTCATCTTCCGCCTGGGCAGCCTAAGCCTAGAACACTCAACATTGAGTTCTCCAACTTCAAATCACCTCCCTTCCCGTTCCCCGGCTCCCATTCCACCCCACCATGCCGCCTCCCTTCCATTCCTCTGACCGACCCTTCCTTGCAGCTACCAACCAGAACCCCCCTCCCAACCTTTATCTGTAGCTCCCCTACATGCAGCCCTCTTTCTGAAGACGGATTACACGCAAAACATTGACTCCTCCACCTCCTGATGCTGCCTGGCTCTTCCGGCCTCCTGCCTGTCTAACGTGAGTGAACTGGCTCTCAATGAGCATCATCATTTGGCCTTCCCCATAACCTTCAACATTGTTACTTAATTTTAAGACTCTTATTATTTTTTACAGATCCACCATAGAAAGCATTCTATCCGGATGCAATTGCTCTGCCCAGGACCATAAGAAACTGCAGAGAGTTGTGAACACAGTCCAGTCCATCACAAAAGCCAACCTTCCATCTATTGGCTTCCATCTGTTGCCTCAGATAGGCAGCCAATGTCATCAAAGACCCCTCCCACCCTGATTATAATTCCTTCCAACCTCTTCATTGAGCAGAAGATATAAAAGCTCAAACACTCATATCAACGGATTCAAGAACAGCTACTTTCCCACTGTTATTAGACTTCTGAATGGACCTCTCAAATTTTAAATTTAATGTTGATCTCACTCTTTGTACACCTTCTCTACAGCCATAACATTGTATTCTTCGCTCTGTTATCCTAATACCTTGCCCTTGATCCATTTGTGAGCAGGAACAGTTTCTCTTGATCAACAATGTCCAGACCTCTCATGATTTTGAAAGCTTCAGTCAGATTTCCTCTCGGCCTTCTCTCCAAGGAAAGGAGCCCCAACTGAGGTTTCTCAGCTCTGGCACTATTCTCAGCTCTTCTGCACTGCCCCAGGTGATTGGAGAAAGAAGCAGAATGAAATCTTCTTTGCTAATCAGTTGGACAGGATTTGCAATGCACTGTCTGATAGGGCAATGGATGCAGTTTCTATAGTAACTTTCTAAAGGGAATTTGATAAATACTCGAAAGAGGAAGGATATTGGAGAAAGTTAGGTTAGGATTCCAAAAGAGCTAACCCAGACTCCTTGGGCTGAATAGCCTCCTTTTGAGCTGTTCTGTTCAATTGTGTTTTTTTTATCATGCTGTGTATTATTCTCCTGTTTTAATCCAAGCTCCATCTCACTTTCATAGATTCATAGAATCCCTACAGTGTGGCACTAGACAATTCAGCCCACTGAGTCCACACTGACCCTCTGAAGAGCATCACACTCAGACCCAATACCTACCCTGTCCCTGAAACCCTGCATTTCCCATGGCCAATCCATCTAACCTGCACATCTTTGGTCTGTGGGAGGAAACTGGAGCAACCAGAGGAAACCCACGCCGACACGGGAAGAATGTGTAAACGCCACATGGACAGTCACCTAAGACCAGGATCAATCCCAGGTCCCTGGCACTGAGGCAGCAGTGCTTACCACTGAGCCACTGTGCCTGCCTTTCGATGAATGATTTCAGTCCTCCTCCTCCTCCTCCTCCTCCTCAACTCTAGAGAATAAAAAAATGGTCTATTTAATCTTTCCTCTGACTTCAAGCCCTCCATCCCAGGAATTAGGTGAACCTTTGGTGCACTCCCTCAATGGCAAGTATGTTCTTCCTTGGGTATGGAGACTGACATACAATACCCTAGGTACAGTGTCACCAAGCCTCTGTCTAATTGCAGTTAGACATCTCACCCTCTTATATCTAAGGCACATATAGACCAGATCAGGTAAGGGTAGCAGATTTCCTTCCCTGATGATCACCATCACCGAGGCTAGCTTGTTTATTCTGCATTTATTCAATGGACTGAGTTTAGAGCCTCACAGTGTTTTTTTTATTCATTCATGGGATGAGGGTGTCACTGGCTGAGCCATCATTTATTGCCTATCCCTTATTGCCCGTCCCGGGGCAGCACAGTGGCTCAATGGTTAGCACTGTTGCCTCACAGTGCCAGGGACGTGGGTGTGATTCCCGCCTCAGGCACTATCTGTGTGGAGTTTGCACATTCTTCCCGTGTCTGCTTGGGCTTCCTCTGGGCACTTCTGTTTGCTTCCACATTCCAAAGATGTGCAGGTCAGGTGAATTGGCCTTGCTGAATTGCCCTTGGTGTTAGGTGCATTAGCCAGGGATAAATATAAGTTAGGGGAATGGGTCTGGGTGGGTTACTCTTCGGAGGGTTGGTGTGAACTTGTTGAGCCAAATGGCCTGTTTCCACACTGTAGATAATCTAATCTAATTGCCCAGAGGGCAGTGGAGAGTCGACCATATTGCTTTGGACCTGCAGTCCCATGTGGGACAGACCAGGTAAGGATGGCAGTAAGACATTAGTGACACAGATGGGATTTTTCTGACAATTGACAATGGATTCATGGTCATCATTGGATTCCTAATTCCTGATTTTTTTTATTCAAGTGATTCAAACTCCCTAGAATATTCCCTGGGTCTTTGGATTAACAGTCCAGTGTTAGTACCGCTAGGCCATCACTTCCCCAAAAACCAGCAGCGCCCTCCAGTGTCAGTGGTGAGTTTGAAATATCTGGTCTTGCAGTGACATCTCTTGTACTGTTGAAAGTGAAGCCATGTACAGACCAGACCTTAGCTGTCCCATGGGTGTCATGTTTGGTGTTGTTGCCTCTGGCTGCGGCGTTGTCACTCCTAAATTATCTTGATCCCATCCAACAGGTGTGCATGAACACAGCGGCATTGGGTCACACTAAATCCAGGCTTACCTAGATAAATCCGGTGATGCCTACCGTGGGCAAACAGCTGCCCTGCAATGCAAGGCAGCAGTCTGGTGTGAAGAGGGTGTTACCGGTGTCGGGGACTGGAAAGAATTGACGAATTGATACTTTTGGGAAAACAGAAAATGCATTGCTTGAAAGAAATGTGTTGTGCACTTTGTACTTAGCAAAAGCCTGTTTTGTTTTCAGCCTCGTATCGACTCCTTGCGAAGATTTCCACTCAGGCAGAGTACGTCCAAGAAAGTGGAAGAGGTCAGTCATCCATGAAACTCATGAATCCTTTCAGAAACAAACCATTCAGCCCATCTGGTCCATGTTTATGCTGCAAATCATTTGCTTCTCAGAGTACTTCCTCTTGCTCCGTCATAACTTCCTGTTCCTTTCTGCCCTCCAACCTCCTGTTAATTACATCTATATTGTTCACCTCCACTCAGTCCCTGTGTCCCTCAGTCATTTCCACATTCTCGCCACCCTCTGAGTGAAGATGTTTCATCTGAGTTCCCCTTCTTGATTTATCATAGAATTATACATCGCTGAAAAGGCCCTTTAGCCATCAAGCCAATGCCAACTAAAGAATGACTCTAAGTCTACACTAGTCCCACGATTCAGCACCTGGCCCATACCTTAGCATGTTTAAATTAGATTAGATTAGATTACTTACAGTGTGGAAACAGGCCCTTCGGCCCAATAAGCCCTCCGAAGAACAACCCATCCAGACCCATTCCCCAACATTTACCCTTTCACCTAACACTATGGGCAATTTAGCATGGCCAATTCACCTAACCTGCACATCTTTGGACTGTGGGAGGAAACCGGAGCACCCGGAGGAAACCCACTTAGACACTGGGCGAACATGCAAACTCCAAACAGACAGTTGCCCAAGGTGGGAATTGAACCCGGGTCTCTGACGCTGTGAGGCAGCAGTGCTGACACTGTGAGGCAGCAGTGCTAACTGCTGTGCTACCGTGTTATGGCATTTTAAGTGCTCATCCGAGTACTTTCAAAAGGTTTAGAGATTTCCCGCCCTCGAATACCCTCCAGACAGTGCATTCCCGACCCCCACCAGCCACTAGGTGAAAAATATTTTTCTGAAATCCTCTTTAAACCGCCTGGTAATCTTATACCTCTATCAGATCCCCTCTCAGCCTTTTCTGCTGTAGGGAAACAATCTGAGCTTATCCAGCCTCTCCTCATTGGAGAGGCAACATCCTGGGTGAATCTCCTTTGCAATATCTTCAATGTGATCATATCCTTCCCATGGTGTGGGGGCCAGAACTGCAGACAGTACTCCAGCCGTGGCCTATACAGCTGCAACATTACCTCCCTCCTCTTCTCATCTGTGCCACGGCTGTGATAAAAAGACAAGTGTCCCCTATGCCTTCTTAACCACCCTATTATCCTGTCCTGCCACCTTCACGGATCTGAGGACAAGCTCCCCGAGATTCCATTGTTCCTCCGAGCTTCATAGTATTGAATGCTACAGGTTAATCAGACCACAATGAAAGCAAAATATTGTAAATTGTTGATGAATGTCTAGGACTTGTCGTTCTGCCGCCAATTCCCCCCCCCCCCCCCCCCCCCCCAACACCTCCACACATGGAAACACAAGCCCTATGTCTGCACTTTTGCAATCTTATAGACGCTTACCAGGTATGTCTTTTTCTGTGAAAAGACACTGTCACTGTTCAGCATTTCTTGATGGGTCTAACCTTTCAGCTTCTGCAGTATTCGAGTAAATATTCTTTTTTTTTTCACTTTCTGCATCCTTTTTACAACATCAGAGAAATGTTGCAACTCTGAAATTTGGTCCATCCTGTTTGCACCAAGCAATTTACTTTGTGGCATTTTTCCTGCCGTCTCCCTGTAACCCTACATGTTTGTCCTCTTTAGAAAGGATGGGTGGCATGGTGGCTCAGTGGTTAGCACTGCTGCCTCATAGCGCCAGGGACCCAAATTCAATCCCAGCCTCGGGCGACTGTCTGTGTGGAGTTTACACATTCCCCCCCTGTCTGCGTGGGTTTCCTCTGGATGCTCCAGTTTCTTCCCACAGTCCAAAGATGTGCAGGTTAGGATGGATTGGCCATGCTAAATTGCCCATAGTGTTCAGCGATGTGTAGGTTAGGTGCATCAGTCAGGGGTAAATGTAAGGAAACAGGGTAGGGGAATGGGTCTGGGTGGGTAATTCTTCGGAGGGTCGGTGTGGACTTGTTGGGCCTAAGGGTCTGTTTCCACACTGTAGGGATTCTATGAAAGCAATTCCCTTTAGAATGCTTCAGTTGGGGACGCTGCACTCACACACTGTGGGGGTTGGGGGGGGAAGGGATGATGAATCTAAGACATTCAAAGATGGTCACAGGATCAGCCCAGAGAATATAGAGCTGTGCTGTTGTCACTCTGCATCTCAAAGTAGACACTGAACCGGAGAAAATAAAGTCTCTAAAGATTTGCAGTGGACTGGTCTGGCTTACTCTGAGCAATGTATTTGTGGTCTCAGCACTTGAAAAGGGAATTAGTTGACAAAGTTGGGAAAGAGCAGGGGTGGTATCAAGTGTAAATGTAACTGATTGCAAAGTAGTTTAACAACCGATGTTCACTTTTGTAGGAAATGTGGCAGCCAATTCACATAAAGAGAACTCTCTCAGCAATATGATAATGACCAGATTATCTATTTTTGTGATGTTGATTGAGGGCTAAATATTGTCCTGGCTGCTTGGGAGAATTCCCCTGCTGTTCCTCAAACATGGGATCTTGCGCATCCCACCTGAGCAGATAGGGAGTTTAACAATTTTTGCAAAAGATGGCATCTACAACAGTGCAGAGCTCCGTAAGAACTAAGGAGATGTGAGGGGTAGGTTTTTTAAACAGTCTGTGGAATGTGCTGCCAGAGGAGGAGGTGGAAGCAGATATGATAGCGACATTAAAGGGGCATCTTGACAGACACCTGAATAGGCAAGGAACAGAGGGAAATGGACTGTGTAGGGGCAAAAGAGAGGTAACATATGTAGCCACAGGCTTGGTGGGCCGAAGGGCCTGTGCTGTACTGGCCTTTGTTCTTAAGGCATGATTCCAAGCGGTATCACTCTGTCAAGCTATTGCTTGACTGGTCTGTGAAACAGCTCTTTCAGTTTCAGCACTAAGCCCCAGATATTATTAAGGAGGAACTCGTAAGGTTGATAGGGCTGTGTTCGTTGTTGTCGTTGCCAGTGCCTTAGTTGATGTCAGGTAGTCTGTCAATTTCATTCCTTTTATTTTTATTTTTAGCAGTTGATTTCAGAGATCAGTTAAGAGTTAAGGTCTGGAGTCGTGTGTATGCCAGCTGGGGAAAGGACAGAAGTTTTCTTTCCGAAATGCCATTCGTTGGCTTTTTACAATAATCGCCCATCATTTCATTGTTAGACTTGTGTTTCCAGATTTTAACTCAGTTCAGTATCCACCATCTGCTGTGATGGGATTTGAACCTGGATCTCTGGATTATTAATCTGTTGACAATACTATGAGGCCTCCCCTTAATTGTTAGAGGTTGTGGGTTTGGAGGTTCTGTCAAGGAAGCCTCGTTGATACCGGTGGGTGGTGGAAGGAGAGAGAATGAAATATTGTCACCCTGTTTGTTGATTAACAGATGTCTAATCTCATTGAATAGTTTCTTCAGTGTCTTCAGACTCCCAGCCAACCAGCAAGGCGCAGTAATCAAGTTCCAATGTCGTCGTCAGCTTCAAAAATGCGAGAGGTATGATAGAGTTGAGGAAATATGTTACGTTACTGTGGTACACCTGGTGCTCAGTCGGGTGGCTGCTTCAGTGGCTACACTGGTGTTGGGAAGAGCTGCAGAGGTCCTGGGTTTCTCGCGCTGTGTTCTGAATTTGTTGGAATGTTGGGGGAACACTACTGAGTGTTCCCCCTACTTACTGGGCCTCGCAAGACATGAGTCAGCCACACGGTATTCTGAATTGTCTGAATCTCTCTGGTTCCCCTTCTGGAACGTGCTTACGTGGAGTGAGGCGGTGATGCATTCTGTGGTTCTGCCATCTGTTGCTGCCAGGGGAACCTAGCAGCCAAGTGCTGTACAGTGATCGGTGATCATGGAGCTATTCCAGCTCAGATTTCGGGGAAAGGTTCCGGAGTGTTAACAAAAGATGGAGAAGCCTACAATAATGTAACGGGACTGGACAGGGTAAACACAGAAGGCATGTTCCCAACGACTGGGGAGTCCAGAACCCAGGGGTCACAGTCTAAGGATACAGGGTAGGCCATGTAGGACTGAGATGAGGAGAGATGTCTTCACCCAGAGAGTGGGGAGCATGTGGAATTCTCTGCCGCAGAAAGCGATTAAGGCCAAAACATTGAATGTTTTCAAAAGAGCTTAGCTATAGTTCTTGGGGCTAAAGGGATTAAAGAGTTTGGGAGGAAGCAGGTGCAGGGTAACGTGTTGGATGATCAGCCGCGATCACATTGAATGGCGGAGCGGGCTCGAAGGGCCAAATGGCCTACTCCTGCTCCTATTTCCTATGTTTCTGTTTGTAAGCACTTATAATGGTGCCTGAACTAGAAATCCAGAGTACCAGGCTCATAATCTGGTGATATGGGTGCAGGCAGCTGGTGGAATTTAAGATCAGTTTCTTTAAAAAAAAATCTGGATTTGAAAATTATTCTCTAATGATGTCCTTGAAACTGTAAGAACTCCAGGGATGGTCAACAAATTCTGGCCTGGCCACCGATGCCCTCTTCCCTTGAAAAAGAAAACATGCAGTGAAGGTCATTGCATTGAGTATAGGAGTTGGGAGGTCATGTGGATGTACGGGACATTGGTTAGGCCACCTTTGGAATACTGCATTCAATTCTGGTCTCCCTGCTATAGGAAAGACGTTGTGAAACTTGTAAAGGTTCAGAAAAGATCTACCAGGATGTTGCTGGGGTTGGAGGGTATGAGCTATAGGGAGAGGCTGTACAGACTGGGGCTGTTTTCCCTGGAGAGTGGGAGGTTGAGTGGTGACCTTATGGAAGTTGATAAAATCATGAGGGACATGGATAGGGTAAATAGACAAGGTCTTTTCCCAGGGTAGGGGAGTGCAAAACTAGTGGGCATAGGTTTAAGTTGACAAAGGAAAGATTTAAAAGGGACTCGAGGGGCCACTCGAGGTGGTGCGTATATGGAATGAGCTGCCAGTGGAAGTGGTGGAGGCTGGTACAACAATAACATTTAAAAGGCATCTGGATGGGTACATGAATAGGAAGGGGTTAAAGGGATATGCGAAAGTGAGGACTGCAGATGCTGGAGATTAGACTTGTGAGTGTGGTGCTGGAAAAGCACAACAGGTCAGGCAGTATCTGAGGAACAGGAGAATCGACATTTCAGGCAAAAGCCCTTCATCAGGAATTAGAGGGATATGCATCAAACGCCGGCAAATGGGACTAGATTAGATTAGGAAACCTGGTGTTATGGTCACTTAAAGATGGAGCAACTGTCATCGATCAGTGGTAAACAAGCAGGAGGCCGGAAGAACACAGTGAGCCAGGCGGCATCAGGGGGTGGAGAAGTCAACATTTCAGGTGTAACCGTTCGTTATATAATGTTTTGTCGGGGGTGGCATGGTGGCTCAGTGGTTAGCACTGCTGCCACACACGGTGCCAGGACCCAGGCTCGATTCCAGCCTCGGGCGACTGTCTGTGTGGAGTTTGCACGTTCTCCCCGTGTCTGTGTGGGTTTCCTCCGGGTGCTCCGGTCTCCTGCTACAGTCACAAAGATATGCAGGTTTGGGTGGACTGGATGCACCTAACTCAATGGGCAATTTAGCACAGCCAATCCACCTGACCTGCACATCTTTGGATTGTGGGAGGAAATCCGATCATCCGGAGGAAACCCATGCAGACACTGGGAGAATGTGCCAACTCCACAAAGACAGTCACCCGAGGCTGGAATCGAACCCGGGTCCCTGGTACTGTGAGGTAGCAGTGCTAACCACTGTGCCACTGTGCTGCCCCGATTTTTACAGAGTTGGGGTTAGATAATAAGTAGTTAAGAGAAAGGGGGCTTGGATTTGTGTGCATAGCTGTTGTTTAGTGTTCACTATTAGAGTTAAGAAAGTAAATTGTTATTTTTCTTAAATAGTGGAATTTAGGAGTTTTCTGTCACTCACATTTGTACAGATTACGAGGCGAGGTGAGCTTTTCTGGGTGTTCGGTTTAATTTACAGAGAGGTTTGACCTCTGCGTTGTAACACAGGTCGGCATGGATGAGTTGGACCAAAGGGTCTATTTCCATGCTGTACAACCCTGTGACTCTATAAGGGCAGATGAGAGTTGTGCATGTTTATCTTGTCTTTGTGACCCAGGAGTTCTGTCATTAAACCTGTTGAAGACAGAGATCGTCAGGTTTTAGATATAAAATGGGAGAACTGTGGATGCTGTGAATCCGAAACGAAAACAGAAATCACTGGAAATGCTCAGCAGGCCTGGCAGCACCATTGGAGAGAAATCAGAGTCAATGTTTCAGGTCGAGTGACCCTCCCTCAGAACTTGTGACAGAGTTTAGATTCCAGTGAGATCATGGGATATGGGGTTGGCATTGAAAAGGAAAATAGCATGTATTTGAGTAGCCGAGATCTGAAATGGCAGAGCAGGTTCAGGGGGCTGAAAAGCCTAGACTGAGTACAGAGGAACCTCGATTGTCCGAATATCAATTGTCCGAATTTCGGATTATCCGAAGAAGATCTCAAGGTGCCGATAGAAACATTACATCAAAGAGGTGTTTCAATACTGATCATATCCTTTGTTTGCAATGATTAAAAATGAACCCAGCTTACTGAAATGCTGCTGAGGGTGGGGGCGGGTTGGGAGGGAAGATTGGGGGGGAGGGCGGGGGAAGATGGGGTGGGGGCAGACGGGGAGGCAGGGTCTCTCATGTAGTGTGTTGCTGCCTAATCTCCTGAATGGGGAGTGGACTTAGCAAATGCTCGCTGTGTCAATCCCATTGAACTGATGGGGTGGGGGGGGGGAGAGGCTTCAGCAATGCTACAGGTCCCTTGCACATAAGTGTGTCTCTGCTCAGAAACAAACCCTGAAACAGAGGGAGTGAGAGAGCAAGGCAGGCAGAGCGAGGAGAAAAGAAACTTCAGAAAACCCCAAGCCCCGGAGGAGAGGCATTAAATCAATTAACTCAAATAATCAATTATCCGAACGAAATAGTGCCCGCCCATCTCATTCGGATAATCAAGGTTCCTCCGTATTAGATTAGATTAGATTACTTACAGTGTGGAAACAGGCCCTTCGGCCCAACAAGTCCACACCGACCCGCCGAAGCGCAACCCACCCATACCCCTACCTTTACCCCTTTAACCTATCACTACGGGCAATTTAGCATGGCCAATTCACCTGACCCGCACATCTTTGGACTGTGGGAGGAAACCGGAGCACCCGGAGGAAACCCACGCAGACACGGGGAGAATGTGTGGAGTTTGCACAGTCAGTCGCCTGAGTCGGGAATTGAACCCGGGTCTACAGGCACTGTGAGGCAGCAGTGCTAACCACTGGGCCACCGTGCCCATCTTTCAGGTTTGGGTGGAAGGTTTATTAAAGCCAGATTGGGGAATAGCAGGCGACCTTCAGTTGCTCAGCAGGTGGCAGGAGGGGGAGATGGAACATGGTGGAAAGCCTGTAAGCTGCAATTGTTTTTGTAAAAACCACCCACCTTTTCATGTTTCAGTTTCACAACAGCAATCAGACCTTGGAAATATGCCCAATGGGCTACACGCACCCCCCCCCCCCCCTTGAGAAAAAAGTTATCTGTGAGGATTTGCAGGAGCCTTGCACTTAGGGCCCTCTCTGTGGCTGCCTCTTGTACTCACTGCGTCAAAATCTCACAGGGTGACTCCACTCGGGTGGTCACTACGCCCATTTCGGGAAACCTGAGGGTTAAAAAAAACTTTCATCAGCTGCATTAACTGTAAGATTAAGAGTTTGGTTCAGTTTGTGTTTTATGCGGGCAGAAGACGAAGCACTTTTATTACTTGTTGACTTTATAGGTCTCGTCAGACAAATGTCAGAGGGTTTCACCAGAAGTCAGAATTACAAAGGTCGTCGACTGGAAGGATTTCGTTTGCAAAAGGCTGTTCCGGGGAGGTAAGGGGCTCTGCTGTGTTCAGGAAGGGCTTGATTGGGAGCAACGTTTGGAAGTTTACAAAATCATGAGGGACATGGATCGGGTAAACAGGCAAGGTCTTTTCTCCAGAGTTGGGGAATCCAAAACTAGAGGACATAAGCTTAAGGTGAGAGGGGAAAAGATTTGAAAGGGACCTGAGGGGTAACTTTTTTTCACACAAAGTGGTGGGTGTATGGAAAGAGCTGCCAGAGGAAGTGGTGGAGGCTGGTGCAATTACAACATTTAAAAGGCATCTGGATGGGTATATGAATAGGAAGGGTTTAGAGGGATATGGGTCAAATGCTGGCAAGTGGGACTAGATTAATTTAGGATATCTGGTCAGCATGAATGAGTTGGACTGAAGGGTCTGTTTCCGTGCTGTACATCTCTATGACTGTAAAAATGCAAACTTTCCGAGAGCATCCCTGGGCTGTGGATGTTTCGCATACCTAATATATACATTTAATACTGTAACCTTTTTCCAGCGGTGAATTAACTTGATTAGATTGTTTTAGGGCAGAGATATTTGAAAAGGTCAACAAAAATGATAGGGTTGATAATGAGGAGCCAATTCCTTAGTTTGGTGGAGCCCAGAACAGACAAAGGGGATTAGAAAACCTAGAAAGCACCTCAAATCTCAAACATCAAAGAAAACTGTCAGATCTGGGAATCAATTGACCATTGATTAACATTGCTTTCTTTATAGAATCCCGACAGTGCGGAAGCAGGCCATTCGGCTCATTGAGTCCATACTGACCCTCCGTGCATTATCCCATTCAGACCCACCAGCCTACCCTATAACAGTCAGCTCACACTTCCCTTGGTTAATCCATCTAGCCTGTACCCAACTGCCTAATTGACTGAGCGTCTAGTTACCGGTCAGTTAACACACCACAGTGTTCCCTGGCCGGGCTTTCTGTACCGATTTTTAATCATTTGTATGAATGACTTGGATGTGAATATAGGAGGTATAGTTGTAAGTTACACCATGGGCAACTTAACATGGCCAATCCACCGAACCCGCACATTTGTGGACTGTTGGTGGAGACTGGAGCACCCGGAGGAAACCCATGCAGACATGGCGAAGTATGTGCAAACTCCACGTAGTCAGTCATCCAAGGCCAGAATCAAACCTGGGTCCCTGGCACTGTGAGGCAATAGTGCTAACCACTGAGCCACTGCAAGTCAGGTGGGGTTACAGGACAAAGGCGGGTAACTTGAGAAAAGGTAGGCATGATCTGATTGAGTGACAGGATAGGCTCGAAGGGGGTGTGGCCTATTCCTGTTGTTCTTCTTTTTCCCCACCTTACTCAAGTTGAACTGTTCTATCTCTCCGAAGAAGAGAATGAGGATGAAAACCCAGAACCAAAGGAACATGAAGAACTCTCTGAGGTTCGGCCTGATAAAACCCTGAGTACCGAATCTGGGGCGGTGAAGGTAATGTGTGTAAAGCAGTCTTCATCATTGCTGAATGAATAGGACTGCAAAATTATCATGAACTATTTGGAATGATTTGAGTGCTCGGCTTCTAAGGGCAAATATATGATCAGAAGAAATTAAAGGAGGCCATTCAGCCCCCTCAGTCCAAGAGATGAAATAAACTTGGTGTTGTATTCCTTGGAATGGAGAAGGCTAAAGGGGCGCCTGATTGAGATGTACAGAATTGAGGGGCATAGATAGGACAGATAGGAATAAACCTTTCCCATTACTAGAAGGGTGGGAGCACAGATTTAACCTCAGGGACATTCCAGTTCCTAAGGATTCCCAGCTTAAAATAGGCCTCCCTCATGTCACCCATCTCAAATCTATGCCTCTGGTTCTTAATCCTTCCACCGTTAGGAGCAACACATCAATCAAATCTCTCTTAGCCTTCTCTTCTCTAAGTAAGGTAGTCCAAAGTTCTCTTCTCTATCTACACCACAGAAGTCCCTCCAAACCTTTCCTATTCGTGGACTTAGCCAAATGTCTGTTAAACGTTGTAACTGTAGCCATGTCCACCACTTCCTCAGGAAGTTCATGCCACGCACGAACCACCCTCTGTGTAAACAATTTGCCCCTCGTCTTTTTAAATCTCTCTCCTCTCACCTTAAAAATGTGCCCCATCGTCTTAAAATCCCTGTTCTAGGGGAAAAGATAACTACAATTAACCCTGTTTATGCCCCTCATTATATAAAGTCGCCTTTCAAGCTGCTAAGTTCCAGTGAAAAGAAAGTTCACTATCCAGCCTTTCTTTATAACTCAAACCTTCCACATCTTCCTGAACCCCCTCCAGCTTAATAATACCCTTCCTAGAACTGGGGCCCGTTACTCACGCCACACTGTCCAGTATAACCTCAACATACCAACTCAAAGGTCTGAGCACTGCAGGAAAGCGTGCTAAACATCTTTTTAACCATCCTGTCAGTATGTGATGCAAACTTCAAAGAATTATGTTCTACTGTAAAGTTTATTGTTTAATCAAAACAGTGGATTTTTAAGGCCCTTTTTTAGACTCTGGGTCCCACACTTTGTCTGGTCACTGGCCTCTAGCCAGATCTTAACTTAAACTCTTTGGATGAAGTTACCATTTCAGAGAGCAGTTAAGAATCAACCACATTGCTCTGGCCTCTTGACTTTCCACAAAGGGATGAACAGCAGGATTCCACTAAAAAGCACCTATTGGAAAAACAAAATGGTAGTTTGCTTTTCTTTTCTTTCTGTTAATCGAAGGAAGCACGTTTTGTTTTTTTTTTATATTTTTTAAGGTCTCCGAGAAGACAAGTCTGAGGAAGTCCCAACCTGACACAGGATCAGTGAAAACGCCACAGAGGAGAGACAGTAGTGGTCGCTGGCTGCCGAAGGTTACCTCTGCCAAAGCTTCGTCCACGAAAGGTAGGGGCTCTGCTGGAGCTGTGATGCGGTGCGTAGAGTCTCATAGCTTTGAAAGTCTGGCCAACGAGTGACATGAAGTTGGATTATATTTGGGAAATCATAATCCGGTTCCTCAGCCTATCTGAAATACCCAGACTGGCCACCAGAGGGCAGGCAGGATCAGAGAAGAACTCAGTGCCGGCAGAGAGGCCATTCTGTCCATCATGGTGGGATAGCTCTTTGGAAGAGACGGCAATCAAATCTTGTTGAATTCCAGAACAGCCCCAAAGAGCCAAATGGCCTAGTCCTGATTCCAAGCTGTCCAAATAATTCCACTTCTTTTTTCCCCTGCCAATGCTATCCCGTCAATCATTTATCCAATTCCCTTTCGCAAAGGGATTCTCAGTGGTTCAGTCGAGAGCAATCTTTAGAACGTGTTTTTTTTTAATGTTTGTGGGATGTGGGCCCTGTTAGTTGGATGGCATTTGTTGTCCATCAGTAATTGTTCTGGTGAAGATGGGAGTGAGCTTCTTTCTTGTAGTCTGAGAGATGTAGCGACATCTACAGTGGAAGGGAGTTCCAGAATATTGAACCAGCAATGTAACTCTGCATCTTAAAACCCACTCTTGGGAAGTGTGACAAATGCATGTGACGTATGAACTGAAGCACATTCATGCAAATTCCCTTTCCTACCCTTGGGGTGGCATGCTGACTCAGTGGTTAGCACTGCTGCCTCACAGCACCAGGGACCCGAGTTCGATTCCAGCCTCAGGCAACTGTCGGTGTGGAGTTTTTCAAAATTTTCCCAGTGTCTGTACGGGTTTCTTCGGGGTGCTCCGGTATCCTCCCACAGTCCAAAGATGTGCAGGTTAAGTGCTTTGGCAACGCTAAATTGCCCCATAGTGTCCAGGGATGTGCAGACTTGGTGGATTAGGCGTGGGAATTGCGGGGTTACAGGGATGGGGGGAAGGAAGGTGCAATGCTGTTTGGAGAGTCAGTGTGGACTTGATGAGCCAAATGACCAGCTTCCACACTGTAGAGATTCTGTGATGATTCTATGATACTCCATAAGCTGTGGATTAACTAGGGGGCTTTCAAAAGAGAATTGGATAAATGCTTGAGGGAGGGAAAAGCTTGCAGAGCTACAGGGAAAAGACAGGAGACTGGTGCTAACAACTTTTCTTTGATAGACGCTGGTAAAGACTGGCTGGACTAAGTGGTGACTTATTCTTATGGATGGCTCAGTGGTTAGTGCTGCTGCCTCACGAAGCCAGGAACCTGGGCTCGATTCCACCCTCAGGCAGTTTGCATATTCTCACGCGTGTCTGTATGGGTTTCCTCCAGGTGCTCCGGTTTCCTCCCACAGTCCAAACATATGCAGGTTAAGGGTAGATTGGCCAAGCTAAATTGTCCCACAGTGTCTAGGGATGTGCAGGGTAAGTGGCTTGGCCATGGGAAATGTAGGGTTACAGGGATGGGGTGGGTCTGGGTGGGATGGTCTTCGGAGGGGTGGTGTGGACTCGATGGGCCAAATGGTCTGCTTCCACGTTGCAGGGATTCTGTGATTCTGGTTATTTTTCTTTATCAATGTTTTTGTATTGCTTGAAGTAATAGTCCGGTTTTACTATTCTGTTGCAATTTACTGTTATGCACGGACTTGGTTGAAGAGTGCCCAATTCTTATGTTTCCCGATTTCTGTTTAATATTTTGAAGGTGAAAGGGATAGAAATCCCAAAGGCAGTGATGTGAAGTGCAAGGTGAATGAAAAGAGCTCATTAGTAAAGCAAACTGAAGAGCCAGATACAGAATTAAAAAGGATGAAGGTATTTCTTCCAAAGTAGTTTTTTCCCCTTGTTTGCGATGTGTTTTCTTTTTTGGTTGTATGAATCAGAACTGGACTAGAAATCCTGTCTCATCCTGGGCCATGTGTACACACAGTACTTCGAACAGGGCAGGTTTGGAGGAGTTTGCTATTCTGAAGTATTAATGAAATAGAGAGAGACTGCAGAATGTTTTCAGGAATCTGGCTGTCCTTGTACATAAATCATGAAACAAAAGGTGAGTAATGGGAAGGCCAATGGAATGCTGGCCTTTGTTAAAAAGGGATTGCAGTTTAAAACCTGGTTACTACTGTCGGGTGCATTGGCAAGATTGCAGCTAGAGCAGTGTGTGCAGTTTTGGTCTCTTACTGCAGGCGGGATACACTTACAGTGGAGACAGTTCACAAAAGGTTCCTTCAGCTGATTTTTGAGATGTGTGGGTTTGTTTTCTGAGGGAAGGTGGGCCTATATTCATTGGGAGAATGACAGGTGATCTTATTGAAAAACTTCAGCTTCTAAGGGGACTTGGTCGGGCAGATGATTAGGGAATTTATGCGTGGAGCCAGAGGAAATGGGTGAGGTACATAATGAATACCCCAGACAGTTGATGCATTTGGGAGATCAAATAGAGTCCTAGAGATGTACAGCACAGAAACAGACGCGTCGGTCCAACTCATCCATGCCAACCAAGTTATTGTAACCTAATCTAGTCCCGTTTGCCAGAACTTGGCCCATATCACTCCGAACCCTTCCTATTCATATAGCCACCCAGATGCCTCTTAAATGCCATAATTGTACCAGCCTCCATCACTTCCTGTAGCAGCTCATACCATACAAACATCATCGTCTGCGTGGAAAAGTTGCCCCTTAAGTCCCTTTTATATCTTTCCCCTCTCACCCTAAACCTATGCCCAGGGAAAAGATCTTATCTATTTATCCTATCCATGCTTCTCATGATCTTATAAACATCTATAAGGTCATCCCTCAGCCTCTGAGCTCCAGGGAAAACAGCCCCAGCCTATTCAGCCTCTCCCGATAGTTCAAATCCTCCAACCCTAGCAACATCCTTGTAAATCTTTTTTTGAACATTTTCAAGTTTCGCAACATCCTTCCGATGGGAAGAAGATCAGAATTGCACTCAAAACTCCAACAGTGGCCTAACCAATGTCCTATACAGCCGTAACCTGACCTCCCAACTCCTGTACTCAATGCTCTGACCAATAAAGGAAAGCATACCAAACGCCTTCTTCACTATCCTATCTCCCTGCGACTCTATGTTGAGGAGCTATGAATCTGCACTCCAAGGTCTCTTTGTTCAGCAACACTCCCGAGGACCTTACTATTAAGTGTATAATTCCTGTCCTGAATTGCCTTTCCAAAATGCAGTATCTCGCATTTATCTGAATTAAATTCCATCTGCCACTCCTCAGCCCATTGGTCCGTCTGATCAAGATCCCGTTGTAAGCTGAGGTAACCTTCTTCATTGTCCATGACACCTCCAGTTTTGGTGCCATCTGCAAACTTAATAACTATGCCTCTTATGCTCGTATCCAAATCATTTATATAAATGTAAAAGGAAAGGATACAGTTAATGGCAGGACCCTTAGTAGTATTAATATACAGAGGGATCTTGGAGTGCAAGTCCTTAGCTCCCTAAAAGAGGCAACACAAGTGCGTGAGGTGGTAAAGAAGGTGTAAAGCATGCTTGCCTTCATTGGTCGGAGTACAAAAGTTGGCAAGTCACGATGCAGCTGTATAAGACTTTGGTCAGGCCACAAATGAAGTATTGTGTGCAGTTCTGGTTGCCACACTATGGGAAAAATGTGGAGGCCATGAAAAGAATACAGAAGAGGTTTGCCAGGATGTTGCCTAGATTGGAGTGTATTAGCGACAGGGAAAGGTTGGACAAACTTGGATTGTTTTCGCTAGAGTGTCAGAGACTGAGGGGGTGACCTGATAGAAGTATATAAAATTACGATAGGCATGGATAGAGTGGATTAATCAGGATGTTTTTTCGAAGGTGGAAATACAAACCACTAGGGGGCATAAGTATGAGGAGGAGGAAGTGAGGACTGCAGATGCTGGAGATCAGAGTCGAGAATGTGGTGCTGGAAAAGCACAGCAGGTCAGGCAGCATCCGAGGAGCAGGAGAATCCACGTTTCGGGCATAAGCCCTTAATCAGGAATGAGGCTTGTGGGCTGAGAGATAAATGGGAGGAGGGGTAGGGCTGAGGAGAAGGTAGAGAAAATGAGGTCTGCAGATGCTGGAGATCAGAGATGGAAATGTGTTGCTGGAGAAGCGCAGCAGGTCAGGCAGCATCTAGGGAACAGGAGAATCGACGTTTCGGGCATAAGCCCTTAATCAGGAATGAGGCTTGTGGGCTGAGAGATAAATGGGAAGAGGGGTAGGGCTGAGGAGAAGGTAGCTGAGAATGCAATAGGTAGATGAAGGGGGGGGAGAAGGTGATAGGTCGGAGAGGAGGGTGGAGGGATAGATGGGAAAGACAATGGACAGGTCAAGAGGGCGGTGCCAAGTTGGGGGCTTGGGACTGCGATAAGGTGGTGGGAGGGGAAATGAAGAAACTGATGAAATCCATGTTAATCTCGTATGGTTACAAGATGAGGCGTTCTTCCTCCAGGCGTCGGGTGATTAGGGTTTGGCGATGGAGGCGGCCCAGGACCTGCATGACCTTGGTGAAGTGGGAGGGGGAGTTGAAGTGTTTAAGGTAAGAAAGGGAAAGTTTAAAGGAGATGTGCAAAGGAAGCTTTTTATGAAGGAGATGCCTGAAACATGCTTCCAAGAGAGATGGTAGAAGCAGATATGATAGCAGCATTTCAGACGCAATTAGACAGACCTGGAGCATTGCTGCCTCACACCACCAAGGACCCGGGTTTGATTCCACTCTCAGGGGACTGTCTGCGTGGAGCTTTCATGGTCCACTCCCATGTCTGCATGGGTTTCCTCCAGGTGTTCCAATTTTCTCCCACAGCCCAAAGATGTGCAGGCTAGGGTGGATTGGCCATGCTAAATTGTGCCATAGTGTCCAGGGATGTGCAGGCTAGGGTGGATTGGCTGTGCTAAATTGTGCCATAGTGTCCAGGGATGTGCAGGTTAGGGTGGATTGGCCGTGCTAAATTGCCCCATAGTGCCCAGGGATGTGCAGGCTAGGGTGGATTGACCGTGCTACATTGTCCCATAGTGCCCAGGGATGTGCAGGCTAGGGTGGATTGGCCGTGCTACATTGTCCCATAGTGCCCAGGGATGTGCAGGTTAGGGTGGATTGGCCGTGCTAAATTACCCCATAGTGCTCAGGGATGTGTAGGTTAGGGTGGATTGGCCATGGTAAATTGCCCTACAGTGTAGAGGATTGTGCAGGCTAGGTGGATGAGCCGTGAGAAATATTTTGTTACAGGGATAGGGTAGGGGGATGGGTCTGGCTAGGTTGCTCTTTGGCGGGCCAGTTTGGACTGGATGGGCTGAATGACCTGTTTCCACACTCGGGACTCTATGACATTTGAGCAGGTTGGGAATAGAGGGATATAGACTGCATGCAGGCAGTTGGGATTAATTTAGAATAGCAGCATGGTTGGTGCAGAGATGGTGGGCCGAAGGGCCTGTTCCTGCGCTGTGTTCTATAAGGCATTGCTTGATCAAGAGGTGATGCGAATCAGCGAGGGAAAGGTAGCAAAGGAGCAGGACCAGAGGGTCTGAATGTTTAGCAGAACTTTGGATGAGTTTATGAAGGGTGAGAATTTGGGTGAATGAACCTAGTTTACAATTTATGTGAAGATTGGTTCAAACCAACCTTTCAGTATATCAAATGCCTTAAATACTGCAACAACCAGCTTCAGAAGTGCTCTGGAGGCACGTTTTGAGAAATCATGGATGTGCTTGAAAGTTTAGTTCATGGGTCCTTCGTTGAATGAAAGAAAGTACTTTTAATCTGGGATCACAGCTTCCCATGCTTCCCCAGACCGACTGATCACAAAGCTAAGGTCATGTCCCTTCCCGATGTGGGACGCCAGGATGTGTACCCACATCTGGCTACATTGCACTTTCATAGAGTTGAATTCAAGCACACCTGAATGGTACCAATGCATGTTGATGACCGCAGTGGACAAAGAAAATATTCCTGGCATCCCATTGGTTGGGCCCAGTGGCATTGTCTTGCTTCTATTGTAGGTGGTACACACTTGTTGCTACTGTTGGAGGAGGCACTGTGTGTTGAAAGTGTTGAAGTGCCAATCAAATAAACTGCTTTTTCCTGAATGATATTGAACGTCTTGAGTCTTGTTGGAGTCGAACACATCCAGGCAAATGGGAGTACTCCATCACAGACCAGACCTGTGCCTTGGTGGTGGTGGACAGACCTTCCAGAATGCTCAGTCTCTGACTTGCTTTTGTAGCCACAGTATTTATGCAGGTGATCTAGTTCAGCCTCTGATCATTGGTAACCCCCAAGATGTTGATAGGGGCATTCAGTGCTGTAAATGTTATTGAATACCATGAGCTGATGATTCTCTCTTATTGGGGATATTCATTACGTGGCACTTGTTTGGTATAAAAGTTACCTGCCATTTATCAGACTATCCGAATGTTGTCTCAATCTTGGACTTGGGCCCCTCTAGTATCTGAGGAATTGTGAATGGTGCTAGATGTAATGCAATCATAAGGGGGCATCTCTGACCTTCTGACGAAGAGAAGGTTATTGATGAAGTCCTTCAGTTGTTGCTAAGGCTGACTGGCTATTCTTTCAGGTGTCTATAATTCACTGTCTCTATCTCTTTAACTGTACTTAGCAGGCCCTGAACTTCTGCTCTTGACATAACCCCAGCTTGTTTGTCTTCCTCAGGGGCAACAAAACCATGTTCAAAGGAAATCATTGCGCCTCGCCAAACTGCGTTCCAGTGCAGAGAAGGTGTGCTCGCTAGACCACATTGAACAGCATCGCCTTGGATCCAATAGCATTAAAGCAGGTACAGGAATATGACAGAAATGAGTGTTCGGTGGATCAGTAGCAGAGCCATAGGATTCAATCATGACCCAATCCATCATGACCCAAATACCTTCCTCAGCAAAAACTCTTATCTCTGGCTGCGTTCCCTTAAGAATCAACCAGTTCCCAGCTCTTGTGTGCAACCTTGCATCCGCCTGAGCTCAACTGAAACCTTGCTTCCTGCATCTTAACCACCACCTGCAAGTTCCCCTCCAGTCAACATATCATCCTGATTGAAACAAGATTCCCGTGGGTTAACTGTGACTGCACTGAAATCCTGGAACATCTCCCAAAACCCAGTCAATGAAATTGCAGTACATGGGTTGCAACAGGTTCATGGTTCACTCTCCTTGTCAGCGAACCCCTCCCATCCACACATCGCATGAAAGAATGGATTTTAAAAGGAGAGTCTCATTCACCTGTCAGCCCAGTGCTCACTGCCTACATTGACTCTACACAACAACAGGTGTATTGATCCTGGCTGGTAGTACTGGGCAAGTTGGACCCAACAGGTCACCCTGGTGTAATGATCATGGGTTTAACTTTTTGCATTTGGTTACATTGCAGGTTAGTCCCAGCATTTTTATTTACACAACGCTGCCTCAGTTCTTTTAAGACAAGAACACGCATTTATCATAGAAAAGAGAGGAAACAAAACTGTTTCTATGTGTGCTAATTTGAAAAGATCTTTATATATACAGCAGAACCTAACTGTAACCTTTTTGTCAGCAGTATCCTTTTCAGATACTCAATCCCAGTGAAATATCACTCCTATCTTCTTTAATTTCCTAATTAAGTCATAACCTTGTACGCCTTGCTCTGTTTAATCACTCTGTATATCCTTGTATGTTATGAACTGCCTGTACTGGTCTCAAAACAAAACTTTTCATTGTACGCATCACAACAGTAAATCACATCAGATCAAACTCTTTCCAGTTTTCCTTCTTGGAATGCTACAACAGTTGTAAGACTTCTTCCCAGGTCTGATGGTCCAAATCTCTGTTTAGTTATACACAAACTCACATGGCCAGGAGATTTCACAAACTAACCAGTCCCTTGTGCTAGGGTGAAACTGTCTCCAAATTGAAAACTTTTGATTCCTCGATGAGCTTTAAACGAAATCTTGATTCTTCTGAACTTAACACAAACTCAATCACCTGCATCTCCTGATCATTTGTTTTTATCTTTATGTCGTGAAATTAGCAGTGCAAATATTTCCCCGCTTAACACAATCTGATTCAGTAATGGATAAATCACATGCTTTGTCAGAAATTGTTCATAGGACACGTTTCAAAATGACTTTCTGACCAATTTTAAAACTGAAGTTACCTTCACAAATCTGAAACCTAAACTTCTCTACCTCAAATTTAAAAAAACGCATTGCCAAATGATGTTTTCACTTTGATTAGACACCTCTGTTTAAAGGTTCGTAGCCATTCAACTACACCCCTCCACCCTCATATCGCTAACCCCCAAATCCTACAGTCCTTGCTATCTCTGTCTCCTCTTCCTGCCCCTGCAACCATCTGAGTTCTCCCCTCTCTTCCAATTCTAGCTTGTGATCATCTCCCAATTTCTGACCCAGTTGAACCTTTAGCTGCCTGGGCCCCAAGCTCTGGAATGTCATTCCTCTAATTCTCTCCTTTACCTTTATGATGCTGCTTAACCTCTGCTTCTTTGACCAAATTTTTGGTGTCAAAGGTTTGCGTAGCTTTTTGGTGCACCTTATTACTTTAAATGTATTACATCAGCGGTTTCTTTGTCAAGCAGACTGATAGTTGCCCATTCTCCATCGATTATTCTCTCTCTCTCTCTCTCTCTCTCTCTCTCTCTCTGTCCCCCCCCCCAACCACCATCACCCTGTCTTTCCCCCTTCTTCACTTGTCGGAGGCTGAGGGGTGACCTTACAGAGGTTTACAAAATTATGAGGGGCATGGATAGGATAAATAGGCAAAGTCTTTTCCCTGGGCTCGGGGAGTCCAGAACTAGAGGGGGTAGGTTTAGGGTGAGAGCGGAAAGATATAAAAGAGACCTACGAGGCAATGTTTCCACACCCAGGATGGTATGTGTATGGAATAAGCTGCCAGAGGAAGCGGTGGAGGCTGGTACAATTGCAACATTTAAAAGGCATTTGGATGGGTATATGAATAGGAAGGGTTTGGGGGGATATGGGCCTGGTGCTGGCAGGTGGGACTAGATTGGTTTGGGATATCTGGTCGGCATGGACGGGTTAGACCGAAGGGTCTGTTTCCATGCTGTACAACCCTATGAGTCTATGTTGTTACCAATGTTTTAAGAAGGCAAGTATAGCAAACTTGCAGTCCAGACGCAGTCGCTTCAGCTCTGACTGAGTTCATTCATTGTTTCTTTTGATGGCAAGTAGATTTGAGCATTTTTCTAACATTAAATTCACATCGGAGATTCTGGGTTCAGCTCAACAGCAGAATATTGCATCATGTAACATGGAAATAGGCCCTTCAGCCTAACTTGCCCACGCCACCCAGTTTTCATAGTTAATCTAGCCTTATTTGCCTGCGTTTGGTCCGTATTCCTCCATAGTTATCCCATCCATGAACCTGTCCAAATATTTCTTAAATGACAAAATTATACTCACCTCCACCACTACCTCTGGCAGCCTGTTCCAGACACTCGCCACGCTGTGTGTGTAGAAATTGCTCCTCTGGACCCTTTTGTATCTCTCCCCTCTTAACTTTAACCCATATTTCTCTCGTTTTAGACTCCCCTACCATGGGGAATAGCTGTTGGCGATGTACCTTTTCTGTGCCTCTCATGATTTTGTAGACCTCTGTGAGATCACCCCTCAGTCAGCGGTGGAGCAGTGTTGCGAGGGAGATCATGCATCATCTGATCTTATGGGAGTATTCACTGGGCTGGGAGTTCAAACTTTTTTTTTAGATGACTTAGTGTGGAAACAGGCCCTTCGGCCCAACAAGTCCACACGCACTGTTTGGACATGTAGGGTCCTTAGGCTTGTTACAGAATGGCTGCTTTTGTCAAATTTAAATGCTGTCCAGATCAGTTAAAATGAACCTTTTCGTTTTGATCCAGTTTTTGTTTGTCTGACGGGGACCTTGTTTTGTCAACAAAGGGGAAAGCGTGGACACGGGTTGCAAGCCCGATGTGTCTGAGTCAAGTGAGATGCAGCAGGCGCCAGACGATCATGGCGGCGATGAGGAGGGGCTTGAAACCAGGAAGGTTACACAAGCAGTTGTGGAAATGGACAATGAAGAGGTAATATGAGGGCAACTGCTGCTACGGACATTGGTCACCCTGCGTTGCGAAGAATGTTAGTTTTATGTTATCATTATGTGCTTCCTCTGAAAAGCATCTGAGTGACTGGCCTCTTGATGGATCTGCAGTCTGAATTGAATTTAATTTCCTCTCTTCCCGTTTAAAAAGCATGCAGGGTTCCCACTCTTGTATACCCCAGTGTAGCACCCTTGAGGACTTATTGCACAAGGATTCTATCTCAAGATGTATCCTCGTCGTCAATTCTTTGTATATTCTAACAATTCGTAGGTGATCTACAATGGGGCAGATAGTGATGTAGTGGTAATGTCACCAGGTGAGTAATCTGGAGACGCAGGCTAATCTCCTGAGGCATAAGTTCAAATCCCACCATAGCAGATGGTCTCATACAAATTCACTTATTAAGTCGGGGAGTATAAAGCTTGTAATGGTAACCGTATTGTCATAAAAGTCATCTGATTCACTTTAGGGAAAGAAATATACTGTCCTTGCCTGATCTGGCCTACACGTGACTCCAGACCCAGAATGATGCGGCTGACTCTTAAATGCTCTTTGAAGTGGACTTAGCAAGCCACACAGTTCGAGAGCATTTTGGGATGGGCTACAATCACAGTTCTTGCCAGCACCATCCACCGCACCACCCCCCACCCAACAAAAGAATTCGTAAAAACTACCATCTTGTGTCTAATATGCCAGTGTTGGTTTGTTTTGATCTATTTATATTCATTCATGCATGATGTTGCCTTCAGGGTCAAATTCTGGAGCAATCGTCCTGTGATACTGGCTCTTTGCCCGAGCCAGGGTGTTTGTCAGTCCAGGACGCATGTAGAAGTTCAGCACAAAGTAACAACGACACAGGTAAGAATCATAGAATCCCTACAGTGTGGAAACAGCCCGTTCGGTCCAACAAGTCAGCAATGTGTTACTCTCTTCAGCGAAACCTCTTTCCCTTGAGATTGTTGAACTCGCTACCACAGGAGGGGTTGAGGCAGATAGTGTAGATGCTTACAGGCAAACTGGATAAGCACAAGGGAGAACGGAGCAGGAGGATTTGCTAGAAGGAAAACGAACACTGGCCTAGACCAGATGGGTTGAATGGCCTGTCTGCACTTTCAATTCTGAGTAACCCCTTGAGCCTGTTCCTCCTTTATAAAGTCGATAGCACAGAAACAGACCCTTTGGTCCAACTCGTCCATGCCAACCAGATATCCTAAATTAATCTAATCCCATTTGCCAGCATTTGGCCCATATCCTTCTAATCTCCTCCTATTCATATACCCAATTGTATCCGCCTCCACCACTTTTTCTAGCAGATCATTCCATACACGGACCACCCTCTTCAAGAATAAGTTGCCCCTTAGATCCCTTTTAAATCTTGCCTCTCTTACCTTAAACCTACACCCTCTAGTTTTGGACTCTCTACCCTGGGGAAAAGACTTTGGCACTTCACCCTATATATGCCACGCAGCTTCTGACACTCCATACACACTCACTCACACGCTTTCTTTGTCACAAACTCTCTCTCTCACACGCTATCACTCTGTCTCTCACACAGTCTCTCTCTCTCTGTCTCTCACGCGCAATCTCTCTCTCTCACGCAGTCTCTCTCTCTCTCACGCAGTCTCTCTCTCTCTCACGCAGTCTCTCTCTCTCTCTCACGCAGTCTCTCTCTCTCTCTCACGCAGTCTCTCTCTCTCTCTCACGCAGTCTCTCTCTCTCTCTCACGCAGTCTCTCTCTCTCTCTCTCACGCAGTCTCTCTCTCTCTCTCACGCAGTCTCTCTCTCTCTCTCACGCAGTCTCTCTCTCTCTCTCACGCAGTCTCTCTCTCTCTCTCACGCAGTCTCTCTCTCTCTCTCACGCAGTCTCTCTCTCTCTCACGCAGTCTCTCTCTCTCTCTCTCACGCAATCTCTCTCTCTCTCTCACGCAGTCTCTCTCTCTCTCTCACGCAGTCTCTCTCTCTCTCTCTCTCACGCAGTCTCTCTCTCTCTCTCTCTCTCACGCAGTCTCTCTCTCTCTCTCACGCAGTCTCTCTCTCTCTCACGCAGTCTCTCTCTCTCTCTCTCACGCAGTCTCTCTCTCTCTCTCACGCAGTCTCTCTCTCTCTCTCACGCAGTCTCTCTCTCTCTCTCTCACGCAGTCTCTCTCTCTCTCTCACGCAGTCTCTCTCTCTCTCTCACGCAGTCTCTCTCTCTCTCTCACGCAGTCTCTCTCTCTCTCTCACGCAGTCTCTCTCTCTCTCTCACGCAGTCTCTCTCTCTCTCTCACGCAGTCTCTCTCTCTCTCTCATACACAGTCTCTCTCTCACACACTCTCTGGCTCTCTTTCATGCAGTCTCTCTCTCTCTCGCTCTCTCACGCTCTCTCTCACGCTTTCTCTCACGCTCTTTCTCGCTCTCTCTCGCTAGCTCTCTCAAGCTTACTCTTCCCACCCCCCCCCCCCCCCCCACACTCACTCTCTCCCTGTCACGCATGCACACACAGACGGCCCTCCCCTGTGTACATCACCCACCCTAAACAGTGCCAGCTGATGAGCAGCAGTGTCTCAGCTGTGGCCAGGCTCAGTGACTGCATGGCGATGGGGATTCCATGGCATGGGTGCGGAGGTTATCCCCAGCCCCCTGGTCGGCTCTGGCTCTGGCTCGAGTGCAGTGGTCGCACAAACCTTAGCGCTGTGGCTGGGGGAGTCTGGAGCTAGGCCCATGAACTGGCTCCAGTTTGTATGCAGCGGTCGTGGAAGCACCACAGAGGTGGAGCTCATAATGGAGACCTTGAATCCCATTGCAGAGACCCCACAGCCTGTAAGGAGGAGGAGGGGAGGCCACCTTGTAGGAAACATAAAGATAAACTCTATTGCATGACTGTCTTGCATTATATTCTGTTTCAAGATGTACCGGAGCGTGGTGCCACTAAACTTCACTTTGTAATTGGCATGACAATATCTAACCTCATCTCATATTTTCATCCTTTTTAGCACAGGAGCCGGATGTTGGGATTATGACACCTAAAGCCAGTTGTGTCGACAAGGAAATGCAGACGGTGACTTCGATGTTTGTTGTAATGACTCCAAAGACTGAAGACCTAGATATGCAGGCAAGGATTGTAATGTTACCACTGTCATCAAACTTTCCATTAACAAAAAGAATATGCTTATTACTTAATCAGAGGAAAGGGTTGGATGCAATTTATTACCAGC
Source organism: Chiloscyllium plagiosum (assembly GCF_037043375.1). Classification (NCBI taxonomy): domain Eukaryota; kingdom Metazoa; phylum Chordata; class Chondrichthyes; order Orectolobiformes; family Hemiscylliidae; genus Chiloscyllium; species Chiloscyllium plagiosum. The sequence goes on from NW_028270182.1 coordinate 10,820,237, forward strand.
AAGACCTGGGCAGTATCCAGGCTTGGGCGGTCACGTAGCAAGTGCTGCTTCCTGCATGTAAATGGCACAAATGACCATCTCCATCAAGGGGATTACCATCACTGAATATCCCGCTGCCTATATCGGGAGAATGGGGTTGAGAAACTTACCAGCCATGATTGAATAGCAGAGCAGACTCGATGGGCTGAATGGCCTAATTTCTGCTCCTGTGTCTTGTGGTCTGATGGAAATGCAGGGTTACAGGAATGGGGTGGGTCTGGGTGGGATGCTGTTCCAAAGATGTGCAGATTAGGTGAATTGGCCATGCTAAATTACCCATAGTGTTTATGGGTGTGTAGATTAGGTGCATTAATCATGGGAAATGTAAAGTAATAGGGTAAGGGAATGGGTTACTCCTCAGAGGGTTGGTGTCGACTTGTTGAGCCAAATGACCTGTTTCCACACACAGTAGGGATTCTATGATTCTTTCGATATCCTGGGGGTTAACATTGACCTGAAACTGAAATGGACTAGCCATATAAATACTGTGGCTGCAAGAACAAGTCAGAGGCTGGGGCTTCTACAGCAAGTAATCTACCTCCTGACTCCCTAAAGCCTATCCACCACCTACAAGGCACAAGTCAGCAGTATGATGGAATACTCACCTGAATGACTGCAGCACCAACAACACTCGAGAAGCTCAGTGCCATCCAGGACAAAGCAAACTAGTGATCAATTCCCTATCTATCGCCTCCAGCTTTCATTCTCTGCACCATTCTTGACGTACAGTAGCAGCAGTGTGCACCATCTTCAAAATGCACAGGTCCCTTGTCACTGCAAGCCATGATATTGTCCAGGTCTTGCTTCAATATCTGAGGAATTGTGAATGGTGCTGAACATTGTGCAATATTCAGTGAACATCCCCACTCCTGACCTTATGTTGGACAGAAGTAAAAATTGATGGAGCAGCTGAAGATGGTTGATCCTAGAACACTACCTTGAGGAATTCCTGCAAAAATGTCCTGGAGCTGAGATAACTGATTTCCAATAACCACAGCCATCTTCCTAGGTGTCAGGTAGAACTCCAATGTGAAGTGTTTGTCCTCTGATACTCATTGATTGCAGTTTTGCTATGAGTCCTTGATGCCATAGTCGGTTAAATAAGGCCTTTATGTCAGGGGCAGGTCTTCATATCAGAGGCTGTCATTCTCACCTCATCTCTGCAACTTCTAATGAGGTTAGAAGCTAAGTGGCTCTGGTGGAACCCAAACTGGACATCACTGAGCAGGTTATCGCTGAGCAGGTGCTGCTTGATAGCACTGTTGATGACACCTTCCATCACCTAACTGATAATCAAGAGTTAACTGATGGGGTGCTAATTAGTCGGGTTAGATTTATCCTGCTTTTTGCGTACAGGACATAGCTAGGCGATTTTCCATATTGTTGTGTAGATGCCAGTGTTGTAACTGTACTAGAACTTTTTGTCCATGAAAGTGGCAAGTTCTGGAGCACAGGTCTTCAATATTATTGCTGGAATGTTGTCAGGACCAGTAGCCTTTGCCTCCAAACGTTTCTTGATTTCATGTGGAATACTTTGAATTGGCTGAAGACTGGTATCCTGGGGATCATTGAAGGAGACCAAGATTGACACCCACTTGGCACTTCTGGCTGAAGACTGCTGCAACTGCTTCAGCCTTATCTTTTGCGCTCATGTGCTGGACTCTTCTATCATTGAGGACAGGGATATTTGTGGAACCTCCTCCTCCAGTGAGTTGTTTAATTAACCATCATTCATGACTGGTTGAAGCAGGACTACAGAGATTAAATCTGATCCTTTGGTTGTGAGATCGCTTTGCTCTTTCTATCACTAGCTGCTTTAGCTGTCTGGCAGGCAAGTAGTCCTGTTTGGTAACTTCACCAAGTTGACACCTTATTTTTAAGTGTTCCTGGTGCTGCTCCTGGTATGCCCTCCCACACTCTCCATTGAACCAAGGTTGATTCCTTGTCTTGATGATAATGGTTGAGTGGGGCATATACCTGACCATGAGGGTGGAGAACAATTCTGTTGTTGCTTATAGCTCACATTACCTCATGGATGCCTAAGCTTGTGCTGCTAGATCTGTTTGAAGTCTGTCCCATTTAGCATAGTGACAGTGCCACATGACACGATGGAGGGTATTCTCAATGTGAAGGTGAGAATTTGTCCTGGATAGATGCATCTGCAGCCAGCAGATTGGTAAGGATGAGGTCAAGTATGTTTTTCTGTTTTGCTGGTTCCCTCACTATCTGTTGTAGACCCAGTGTAGCAGCTATGTCCTTCAGAAGCTGACCAGCGATCAGTAGAGCTGCTGCCAAGCCACTCATGGTGGTTGGCATTGAAATCCTCCACCCAGAGCACATTTTATGCTCTTGCCACCCTCAGTGCTTTCTCCGAGTGTTGCTCAATGTGAAAGAGTATTGATTCATCTGCGAAAGGATGGGATGTATGTGGTAATCAGCAAGTTTCTTTGCCCTGAAGTCATGAAACTTCATGGGGTGCAAAGTCAGTGTTGAGGACGACCAACTGTATACCACTGTGCTGCCACCGCTGCTAGGTCTGTCCTGCCAATGGGACAGGATTTTACAGGGTGGTGACGATGGTGTCTGGGACATTGTAAGGTATACGTTCGTGACTATGACTATGTCTGGCTGTTGCTTGACTAGTCTGTGGGACAGCACTCCCAATTTTGGCACTAGCTCCCAGATGTTAGTAAAGAGGACTTTGCAGTGTGGACGGGGTTGATTCTGCCATTGTCTTTTCAGTGGCTAGGTCAATGCCAGATGGTCGGTCCAGTTTCATTGCTTAGTTGAGACTTTGCAGTAGTTGATATAACCAAGTGGCTTGCTGGACCATTTCAAAGGGCAGTTGAGAGTCAATCTCATTACTATGGGTCTGGAGTCACGTGGAGGCCTGACCAGGTTAGGATGACAGATTTCCTTTCCTGAAGGACATTAGTGAGCCAGATCGGTTTTTTTCAACAAACGACAGTGGTTTCACAGTCATCAGTAAATTCTTAATTACAGATATATTTTAATTGAATTCAAATTTGACCATCTGCCATGGAGGGACCCTGGGTCCCCAGGACATTAGCTGAGGTGTCTGGATTAATGGGTTAGCGATGATATCACTAGGCCATCCCCTCCCTGTTTATCTATTACCACTACCCCAGCACCTTTGCCCCCACATCCTATCTACATTGCAATGGCAGCAGCGGAGTAGAGGTGTCCAAGCCATGATCTTGTCCATTCTGTCTGCTTTTCCTTTTTCCTTATTCTTTACTTGTTTTTTTTCCTCTTTTTAAAGTTTTTTTACACACCTTCTGGAGGGAGCTTGGTCCTGGAGGCAGCAGCATAGCGTTGCAGCAGCTGGAGCCCTGTGTGAGCCCAGATGCTGGTCAGTGGCAGTGCGGCAGTCAGCAGCAAAGCAGCTGGCAAGCCCGAGTGGAACCAGCATGGATGAAAGTGTGCCCAAAGTGGATGAAAGAATGCCCTGCACAGGTGAAAGTGTGCCCAGCATCTCAGATGCTACCTGACCTGCTATGCTTTTCCAGCATCACACTTTTCGACTGACTCTCCAGCACGTGCAGTTCTCACCTCCTCCTATTCGGTGAAAGAGGGGTCAACGTGGGGGAGAGCGAGCCCTTGTGGGGAAAGCCCAGCATGGAGTGCCTGCAGGCCCGTGGCCTAGGAACAGGCAGTAATGTTAAACTTTTAACTTTATTTCTTTATTTTTGTACTTTATACTACAAAAAACTGTGTTAATGAACCTTCCAACTTATTTCTTTATTCTTTTCTATTTCTGCACCCAGATACCTTTGTACCTAAGATGGCGCCCAGAATGGCGACATTGCACATGTAACAATAAAACCTAATTCTAAATCTAATTAATCCCAGGGATAGCGGGTCAGTTCATGATCAAGAACCAAGTGGCATCCTCCTGCTACATTTATTTCCAGATTTTGCAGTCTTTTTTTAACCTAATGAGCTTTCTGTGCTTTAATCATTTAGTTTGCATTGGGTATACTAGGGTGCCAAAAACTACGGTCAATGGCTCTTGGTAAGTGGCAGTATGTGCCAACTGGCACCCCTCCACAGATGGTATCCAGCTTACTAGCAGGGAGTGGTTATTTTGTTAATATTTTAATTTTGTTATTATTGTATTATTTAATACTGTTCATGAGTTTGTGTCCCTTTATGTATAAATAAAGTTGGTGGTGGGGGAGAAATGGACGTTTTAGGCCTCCCACCGCAGGGGGCGCAATCCTATCCTCGGCTGGAACCCGAAACAAAGGCTTAGTAACCCGTTTATAAAATCTTCAACACAATCACCAAAGGAAATCATAGCAGCAGGAAAAGAGGCCTTACCTCCTCCTCCTCCCGGGACCCGCAAAGCAAATACAGGCGAGCGGTGTGCCTTCGGATTCCGTCTTGTAACCACCCCCCCCCCCCCCCCCGCACAAAGATGGCGCTGAGGGGCGCCCAACGGTCGGAGGGGAAAATGGCCGGCCTCCAGCGCCGCCCGTCGCCCCTAACAAAGATGGAGCCCCGCACCCAGCGGAAACGGAGCGGTGATCGGCGCCCGCCTGCCCCTAACAAAGATGGCGCAGCGGGTCACGTCCGTCAGTGGTGGAACTGGTTTACCTCTGACCCTTGACCTGGGGTTGTTTGAGAAGAGAAGCGGAGCCTTTCGTCGCCTGGATGAAGAAGATGGTGAGTGAGCGAGAGATGGTACATGCTCAGGTTGTGGTTCTGTTACCACCGCCTCGGGTAGTTTCTCTTTAAAAGACTGATAGCCGCGCACTTTGCGCCAATTGGCGATGTGACCGAGCTTCCTGATGTGCCACAAAAGGGACGTTGAGAGAGGTTTGCATTGAGATAGCACCATTCATATCCCTGCATTCTCACTTTGAAGAGGTGATAAAGTTGATTGATGGGGGAAGGGCTGGAGATGTCACATGCATGGACTTCAGGAAGGCTCCCCATGGTAGGCTAATGGAGAAAGTGAAGTTGCATGGGGTCCAGGGTGTAGTAACTAGATGGATAGAAAACTGGCTTGGCAAAGGAGACAGAGAGTAGTAGTGGAAGGGAGTTTCTTGAAATATAGAACTGTGACCAGTGGTGTTCCACAGGGATCCGTGCTGGGACCACTTGTTCGTAATCTGGAGGCAGCTGGCCTGATTAGCAAATTTAGATTAGATTAGATTACTTACAGTGTGGAAACAGGCCCTTCGGCTCAACAAGTCCACACCGACCCGCCGAAGCGCAGCCCACCCAGACCCACTCCCCGACATTTTTCCCTTCACCTAACACTATAGGACAATTTAATATGGCCAATTCACCTGACCTGCACATCTTTGGACTGTGGGAGGAAACCGGAGCACCTAGAGGAAACCCACACAGACACGGGGAGAATGTGCAAACTCCACACAGTCGGTTGCCTGAGGTGGGAATTGAATCCGGGTCTCTGACGCTGTGAGGCAGCAGTGCTAACCACTGTGCTGCCCATCTGTGCCACCATGCCACCCAGCTGACACGAAGATTGATTAGGTAAAAACAAGGACTGCAGATGCAGGAAACCAGAGTCTAGATTAGAGTGGTGCTGGAAAAGCACAGTAGGTCAGGCAGCATCCGAGGAGCAGGAAAATCAATGTTTCGTGCAAAAGCCCTTCATCAGGAATAGCGATCTTGCCTGAAACATTGATTTTCCTGCTCCTCAGATGCTGCCTGACCTGCTGTGCTTTTCCAGCACCACTCTAATCTAGACTAAGATTGATTGATTTGATTAGATTAGATTAGATTAGATTCTCTACAGTGTGGAAACAGGCCCTTCGGCCCAACAAGTCCATACTGACCCTCCGAAGAGTAACCAACCCAGACCCAATTCCCTCTGACTAACGCACCTAACACTTTGGGCAATTTAGCACAGCCAATTCACCTGACCTGCACATCTTTGGTGGAGTAGCAGATAGTGAAGGGGACTGTCAGAGTATGCAGCAGAATATAGATAGATAGATTGGAGAGTTGGGCGGAGAAATGGCAGATGGAGTTCAAACAAGGCAAATGTGAGGTGATGCATTTTGGGAGATCCAATTCTAGGACGAACTATGTTAAATGGAAAGAGCATTAGAAAGACGGAGGTTGAGGGGGGACCTGATTGAGGTCCAGAAAATCATGAGAGGTATAGATAGGGTGGATAGCAAGAAGCTTTCTCCCAGAGTAGGGGACTCAATTACTAGGGGTCATGAGTTCAAGGTGAGAGGGGAAAGGTTTAAGGGAAATATGCATGGAAAGTTCTTTATGCAGAGGGTGGTGGTTAGGGAATGCAATGCCAACGGAGGTGGACATGATAGTTCATTTAAGATGTATCAAGACAGAAACATGAATGGGCAGGGAGCAGAGGGATAAAGATCCTTAGAAAATAGGCGATAGGTTTAGGCAGAGGATCTGGATCGGTGCAGGCTTGGAGGGCAGAAGGGCTGTTCATGTGCTGTAATGTTCTTTGTTCTGTTCTGGAGTACTGCGTGTAGTCTGGTCACCCTGCTGTAGGAAGGGTATTATTAAAACTGGAGGGGGTTCAGAAAAGATTTACCAGGGTGCTGCCCGGAGTTTGAGATATAAAAATACACTGGAAAGGTTGGGACCTTTTTTTCACTCGTGCGTCGGAGGTTGCTGGGGTGACCTAATTGATGTTTATAAAAATCATGAAAGGTACAGATAAGGGCAAGGGACTTTTCCTGAGAGTGGGGGAGTTCAAAACAAGGGATTTATTTTTAAGGTGCAAGGTGAAAGATTTGAAAAGGATACAAGGGACAACGTTTTTAACTGTGTGTGGAGTGAACTGTCAAAGGAGGTGAGGGATGCAGGTACAGTGAAAACACTTAATAGACACGGTTTGTGTAAAGATTTGTAGCTTGGGTGCCAGTTGTGGGTATGTTCGCCGAGCTGGGATGTTGATTTGCAGATGTTTCATCCCTTGTCTAGGTGACCTTTTCAGTGCTCTGGAGTCTCCTGTGAAGCGCTGCTCTACTGTGTCTTCTGGAATTTATTTAGTTCCATTTCTGCTGCTTTCGGTTGGGTAGAAAGGGAGTGGTGGTGGAGGAGGCCCAGGACCTGCATGTCCTCAGCAAAATGGGAGGGGGAAAGCCTGTGCCCACAACTCTCCCCCCGCCCCAGCCCCCCACCTCTGTCCAAGGCCTCAAAGGAGCCTCACATCCATAAAAGTTTCACCTGCCATGTCATTTACTTTATCCGTTGCTCCCGATGCAGTCTCCTCTACATTGGGGATTCAGGACGCCTACTCACAGATGGCTTCAGAGAACATCTCTGGGATACCCACACCAACCAACTTCACTGCCCCGTGGTCGAACACTTCAACTCCCCCTCCCATACTGCCAAGGACATGCAGGTCCTGGGCCTCCTCCATTGCCACTCCCTTTCCACCCAAAGCCTGGATGAAGAATGCCTCATCTTCTGCCTCGGAACACTCCCCCCACCTTATCCCAGTTCCAACCTTCCAGCTCAGCACCGTCCTCATGACCTGTCTCATCCGTCCATCTTCCTTCCCACCTATCTGCACCATACCCCCCTCACCCCCCCCGACCTATCATCTTTACCCCCACCTCCATCCAACTATTGCGACAAAGTGGCTCAGTGGTTAGCACTGCTGCCTCATTGCGCCAGGGATCCGGGTTCAATTCCCATCTCGGGCAACTGTCTGTGTGGCGTTTGCACATTCTCCCCATGTCTGCGTGGGTTTCCTCCGGGTGCTCCGGTTTCTTCCCACAGTCCAAAGATGTGCAGGTCAGGTGAACTGGCCGTGCTAAATTGCCCGTAGTGTTCGATACATTCGTCAGGGGTAAATGTCGGGGAATACGTCTGGGTAGGTTGCTCTTTGGAGGGTCGATGTAAACTTGTCAGGCCGAAGGGCCTGCTTCCATACCGTAGGAAATCTAATCTAAAATATGCTATCTAAATATGGGTTGTTGTTAGGGAAGCCAATCTCGAGTGCATTACCTCCTTTAGCCAGGAGAGAGATTGGATTCTAAGCCACCGTTTTGAGTTTCACCTCTTCAGGTGCTTTGCTTGATTTGACACTAAATTCCGTGAATTTCCGTGCAGGCCAGCAGAAGGAAGACGTTGCGGAGCAGGGTTTCTCTGAGCTCATCGGAACAGGAGGCACAGCTGGACAAAGAGCCAAAAACTCAGCCAAAGTCACAGCAGGTAAATTTGAGGCCCACTCTGGTTATACCCTCTGCTACGCTGCATGGCGTTGCGCAGCTTTGTACTGGTTCCTGATGGTTCAGCTGTATGGTGAGTCTGGAAACGGCTTGTTGGTTTTTAGACTGAATCATGGCCCTTTAAACTGCACACTCAGTCTGCCTGTTGCAGACAGGCTGAGAGTGACCTGGTGTTTGGTCAGTGAGCAATCCAAGAATGAGATTTACAAAAGTGGTTCACTGAGGGATCAGAGATAGGTGGATGGACCAGAGAAGCTGTTAATATTTCCTTTAAAGCAGAGGAGACTAAGAACCGATTTGTTATAGATCTTTAAAATCTTCAAGGGTTTGACAGAGTAAGTAAAGAGAAACTATTACGTGAAGGATTAATGACAAGAAATTGTAGTCACTTGATCACAGAATTATTACATTGCAGAAGGAGACCATTGTACTAGCATGGGTGTATTCTTCTCTACCACAAACTTGGGGTATGTTTTCCTGAGCATCTCAGCCGGGCCCGCAGGGGCCAACCTGACCTCCCAATCACTGCCCATTTCAACTCCCCGTCTCATTCCCTCTCTGACATGACCATCCTTAGCCTCCTCCATTGCCACAGCGAATCAGACCTTAATTTCGAGGAACAACACTTCATCTTCCGCCTGGGCAGCCTAAGCCTAGAACACTCAACATTGAGTTCTCCAACTTCAAATCACCTCCCTTCCCGTTCCCCGGCTCCCATTCCACCCCACCATGCCGCCTCCCTTCCATTCCTCTGACCGACCCTTCCTTGCAGCTACCAACCAGAACCCCCCTCCCAACCTTTATCTGTAGCTCCCCTACATGCAGCCCTCTTTCTGAAGACTGATTACACCCAAAACATTGACTCCTCCACCTCCTGATGCTGCCTGGCTCTTCCGGCCTCCTGCCTGTCTAACGTGAGTGAACTGGCTCTCAATGAGCATCATCATTTGGCCTTCCCCATAACCTTCAACATTGTTACTTAATTTTAAGACTCTTATTATTTTTTACAGATCCACCATAGAAAGCATTCTATCCGGATGCAATTGCTCTGCCCAGGACCATAAGAAACTGCAGAGAGTTGTGAACACAGTCCAGTCCATCACAAAAGCCAACCTTCCATCTATTGGCTTCCATCTGTTGCCTCAGATAGGCAGCCAATGTCATCAAAGACCCCTCCCACCCTGATTATAATTCCTTCCAACCTCTTCATTGAGCAGAAGATATAAAAGCTCAAACACTCATATCAACGGATTCAAGAACAGCTACTTTCCCACTGTTATTAGATTTCTGAATGGACCTCTCAAATTTTAAATTTAATGTTGATCTCACTCTTTGTACACCTTCTCTACAGCCATAACATTGTATTCTTCGCTCTGTTATCCTAATACCTTGCCCTTGATCCATTTGTGAGCAGGAACAGTTTCTCTTGATCAACAATGTCCAGACCTCTCATGATTTTGAAAGCTTCAGTCAGATTTCCTCTCGGCCTTCTCTCCAAGGAAAGGAGCCCCAACTGAGGTTTCTCAGCTCTGGCACTATTCTCAGCTCTTCTGCACTGCCCCAGGTGATTGGAGAAAGAAGCAGAATGAAATCTTCTTTGCTAATCAGTTGGACAGGATTTGCAATGCACTGTCTGATAGGGCAATGGATGCAGTTTCTATAGTAACTTTCTAAAGGGAATTTGATAAATACTCGAAAGAGGAAGGATATTGGAGAAAGTTAGGTTAGGATTCCAAAAGAGCTAACCCAGACTCCTTGGGCTGAATAGCCTCCTTTTGAGCTGTTCTGTTCAATTGTGTTTTTTTTATCATGCTGTGTATTATTCTCCTGTTTTAATCCAAGCTCCATCTCACTTTCATAGATTCATAGAATCCCTACAGTGTGGCACTAGACAATTCAGCCCACTGAGTCCACACTGACCCTCTGAAGAGCATCACACTCAGACCCAATACCTACCCTGTCCCTGAAACCCTGCATTTCCCATGGCCAATCCATCTAACCTGCACATCTTTGGTCTGTGGGAGGAAACTGGAGCAACCAGAGGAAACCCACGCCGACACGGGAAGAATGTGTAAACGCCATATGGACAGTCACCTAAGACCAGGATCAATCCCAGGTCCCTGGCACTGAGGCAGCAGTGCTTACCACTGAGCCACTGTGCCTGCCTTTCGATGAATGATTTCAGTCCTCCTCCTCCTCCTCCTCCTCCTCAACTCTAGAGAATAAAAAAATGGTCTATTTAATCTTTCCTCTGACTTCAAGCCCTCCATCCCAGGAATTAGGTGAACCTTTGGTGCACTCCCTCAATGGCAAGTATGTTCTTCCTTGGGTATGGAGACTGACATACAATACCCTAGGTACAGTGTCACCAAGCCTCTGTCTAATTGCAGTTAGACATCTCACCCTCTTATATCTAAGGCACATATAGACCAGATCAGGTAAGGGTAGCAGATTTCCTTCCCTGATGATCACCATCACCGAGGCTAGCTTGTTTATTCTGCATTTATTCAATGGACTGAGTTTAGAGCCTCACAGTGTTTTTTTTATTCATTAATGGGATGAGGGTGTCACTGGCTGAGCCATCATTTATTGCCTATCCCTTATTGCCCGTCCCGGGGCAGCACAGTGGCTCAATGGTTAGCACTGTTGCCTCACAGTGCCAGGGACGTGGGTGTGATTCCCGCCTCAGGCACTATCTGTGTGGAGTTTGCACATTCTTCCCGTGTCTGCTTGGGCTTCCTCTGGGCACTTCTGTTTGCTTCCACATTCCAAAGATGTGCAGGTCAGGTGAATTGGCCTTGCTGAATTGCCCTTGGTGTTAGGTGCATTAGCCAGGGATAAATATAAGTTAGGGGAATGGGTCTGGGTGGGTTACTCTTCGGAGGGTTGGTGTGAACTTGTTGAGCCAAATGGCCTGTTTCCACACTGTAGATAATCTAATCTAATTGCCCAGAGGGCAGTGGAGAGTCGACCATATTGCTTTGGACCTGCAGTCCCATGTGGGACAGACCAGGTAAGGATGGCAGTAAGACATTAGTGACACAGATGGGATTTTTCTGACAATTGACAATGGATTCATGGTCATCATTGGATTCCTAATTCCTGATTTTTTTTTATTCAAGTGATTCAAATTCCCTAGAATATTCCCTGGGTCTTTGGATTAACAGTCCAGTGTTAGTACCGCTAGGCCATCACTTCCCCAAAAACCAGCAGCGCCCTCCAGTGTCAGTGGTGAGTTTGAAATATTTGGTCTTGCAGTGACATCTCTTGTACTGTTGAAAGTGAAGCCATGTACAGACCAGACCTTAGCTGTCCCATGGGTGTCATGTTTGGTGTTGTTGCCTCTGGCTGCGGCGTTGTCACTCCTAAATTATCTTGATCCCATCCAACAGGTGTGCATGAACACAGCGGCATTGGGTCACACTAAATCCAGGCTTACCTAGATAAATCCGGTGATGCCTACCGTGGGCAAACAGCTGCCCTGCAATGCAAGGCAGTAGTCTGGTGTGAAGAGGGTGTTACCAGTGTCGGGGACTGGAAAGAATTGACGAATTGATACTTTTGGGAAAACAGAGAATGCATTGCTTGAAAGAAATGTGTTGTGCACTTTGTACTTACCAAAAGCCTGTTTTGTTTTCAGCCTCGTATCGACTCCTTGCGAAGATTTCCACTCAGGCAGAGTACGTCCAAGAAAGTGGAAGAGGTCAGTCATCCATGAAACTCATGAATCCTTTCAGAAACAAACCATTCAGCCCATCTGGTCCATGTTTATGCTGCAAATCATTTGCTTCTCAGAGTACTTCCTCTTGCTCCGTCATAACTTCCTGTTCCTTTCTGCCCTCCAACCTCCTGTTAATTACATCTATATTGTTCACCTCCACTCAGTCCCTGTGTCCCTCAGTCATTTCCACATTCTCGCCACCCTCTGAGTGAAGATGTTTCATCTGAGTTCCCCTTCTTGATTTATCATAGAATTATACATCGCTGAAAAGGCCCTTTAGCCATCAAGCCAATGCCAACTAAAGAATGACTCTAAGTCTACACTAGTCCCACGATTCAGCACCTGGCCCATACCTTAGCATGTTTAAATTAGATTAGATTAGATTACTTACAGTGTGGAAACAGGCCCTTCGGCCCAATAAGCCCTCCGAAGAACAACCCATCCAGACCCATTCCCCAACATTTACCCTTTCACCTAACACTATGGGCAATTTAGCATGGCCAATTCACCTAACCTGCACATCTTTGGACTGTGGGAGGAAACCGGAGCACCCGGAGGAAACCCACTTAGACACTGGGCGAACATGCAAACTCCAAACAGACAGTTGCCCAAGGTGGGAATTGAACCCGGGTCTCTGACGCTGTGAGGCAGCAGTGCTGACACTGTGAGGCAGCAGTGCTAACTGCTGTGCTACCGTGTTATGGCATTTTAAGTGCTCATCCGAGTACTTTCAAAAGGTTTAGAGATTTCCCGCCCTCGAATACCCTCCAGACAGTGCATTCCCGACCCCCACCAGCCACTAGGTGAAAAATATTTTTCTGAAATCCTCTTTAAACCGCCTGGTAATCTTATACCTCTATCAGATCCCCTCTCAGCCTTTTCTGCTGTAGGGAAACAATCTGAGCTTATCCAGCCTCTCCTCATTGGAGAGGCAACATCCTGGGTGAATCTCCTTTGCAATATCTTCAATGTGATCATATCCTTCCCATGGTGTGGGGGCCAGAACTGCAGACAGTACTCCAGCCGTGGCCTATACAGCTGCAACATTACCTCCCTCCTCTTCTCATCTGTGCCACGGCTGTGATAAAAAGACAAGTGTCCCCTATGCCTTCTTAACCACCCTATTATCCTGTCCTGCCACCTTCACGGATCTGAGGACAAGCTCCCCGAGATTCCATTGTTCCTCCGAGCTTCATAGTATTAAATGCTACAGGTTAATCAGACCACAATGAAAGCAAAATATTGTAAATTGTTGATGAATGTCTAGGACTTGTCGTTCTGCCGCCAATTCCCCCCCCCCCCCCGCAACACCTCCACACATGGAAACACAAGCCCTATGTCTGCACTTTTGCAATCTTATAGACGCTTACCAGGTATGTCTTTTTCTGTGAAAAGACACTGTCACTGTTCAGCATTTCTTGATGGGTCTAACCTTTCAGCTTCTGCAGTATTCGAGTAAATATTCTTTTTTTTTTCACTTTCTGCATCCTTTTTACAACATCAGAGAAATGTTGCAACTCTGAAATTTGGTCCATCCTGTTTGCACCAAGCAATTTACTTTGTGGCATTTTTCCTGCCGTCTCCCTGTAACCCTACATGTTTGTCCTCTTTAGAAAGGATGGGTGGCATGGTGGCTCAGTGGTTAGCACTGCTGCCTCATAGCGCCAGGGACCCAAATTCAATCCCAGCCTCGGGCGACTGTCTGTGTGGAGTTTACACATTCCCCCCCTGTCTGCGTGGGTTTCCTCTGGATGCTCCAGTTTCTTCCCACAGTCCAAAGATGTGCAGGTTAGGATGGATTGGCCATGCTAAATTGCCCATAGTGTTCAGCGATGTGTAGGTTAGGTGCATCAGTCAGGGGTAAATGTAAGGAAACAGGGTAGGGGAATGGGTCTGGGTGGGTAATTCTTCGGAGGGTCGGTGTGGACTTGTTGGGCCTAAGGGTCTGTTTCCACACTGTAGGGATTCTATGAAAGCAATTCCCTTTAGAATGCTTCAGTTGGGGACGCTGCACTCACACACTGTGGGGGTTGGGGGGGGGAAGGGATGATGAATCTAAGACATTCAAAGATGGTCACAGGATCAGCCCAGAGAATATAGAGCTGTGCTGTTGTCACTCTGCATCTCAAAGTAGACACTGAACCGGAGAAAATAAAGTCTCTAAAGATTTGCAGTGGACTGGTCTGGCTTACTCTGAGCAATGTATTTGTGGTCTCAGCACTTGAAAAGGGAATTAGTTGACAAAGTTGGGAAAGAGCAGGGGTGGTATCAAGTGTAAATGTAACTGATTGCAAAGTAGTTTAACAACCGATGTTCACTTTTGTAGGAAATGTGGCAGCCAATTCACATAAAGAGAACTCTCTCAGCAATATGATAATGACCAGATTATCTATTTTTGTGATGTTGATTGAGGGCTAAATATTGTCCTGGCTGCTTGGGAGAATTCCCCTGCTGTTCCTCAAACATGGGATCTTGCGCATCCCACCTGAGCAGATAGGGGGTTTAACAATTTTTGCAAAAGATGGCATCTAGAACAGTGCAGAGCTCCGTAAGAACTAAGGAGATGTGAGGGGTAGGTTTTTTAAACAGTCTGTGGAATGTGCTGCCAGAGGAGGAGGTGGAAGCAGATATGATAGCGACATTAAAGGGGCATCTTGACAGACACCTGAATAGGCAAGGAACAGAGGGAAATGGACTGTGTAGGGGCAAAAGAGAGGTAACATATGTAGCCACAGGCTTGGTGGGCCGAAGGGCCTGTGCTGTACTGGCCTTTGTTCTTAAGGCATGATTCCAAGCGGTATCACTCTGTCAAGCTATTGCTTGACTAGTCTGTGAAACAGCTCTTTCAGTTTCAGCACTAAGCCCCAGATATTATTAAGGAGGAACTCGTAAGGTTGATAGGGCTGTGTTCGTTGTTGTCGTTGCCAGTGCCTTAGTTGATGTCAGGTAGTCTGTCAATTTCATTCCTTTTATTTTTATTTTTAGCAGTTGATTTCAGAGATCAGTTAAGAGTTAAGGTCTGGAGTCGTGTGTATGCCAGCTGGGGAAAGGACAGAAGTTTTCTTTCCGAAATGCCATTCGTTGGCTTTTTACAATAATCGCCCATCATTTCATTGTTAGACTTGTGTTTCCAGATTTTAACTCAGTTCAGTATCCACCATCTGCTGTGATGGGATTTGAACCTGGATCTCTGGATTATTAATCTGTTGACAATACTATGAGGCCTCCCCTTAATTGTTAGAGGTTGTGGGTTTGGAGGTTCTGTCAAGGAAGCCTCGTTGATACCGGTGGGTGGTGGAAGGAGAGAGAATGAAATATTGTCACCCTGTTTGTTGATTAACAGATGTCTAATCTCATTGAATAGTTTCTTCAGTGTCTTCAGACTCCCAGCCAACCAGCAAGGCGCAGTAATCAAGTTCCAATGTCGTCGTCAGCTTCAAAAATGCGAGAGGTATGATAGAGTTGAGGAAATATGTTACGTTACTGTGGTACACCTGGTGCTCAGTCGGGTGGCTGCTTCAGTGGCTACACTGGTGTTGGGAAGAGCTGCAGAGGTCCTGGGTTTCTCGCGCTGTGTTCTGAATTTGTTGGAATGTTGGGGGAACACTACTGAGTGTTCCCCCTACTTACTGGGCCTCGCAAGACATGAGTCAGCCACACGGTATTCTGAATTGTCTGAATCTCTCTGGTTCCCCTTCTGGAACGTGCTTACGTGGAGTGAGGCGGTGATGCATTCTGTGGTTCTGCCATCTGTTGCTGCCAGGGGAACCTAGCAGCCAAGTGCTGTACAGTGATCGGTGATCATGGAGCTATTCCAGCTCAGATTTCGGGGAAAGGTTCCGGAGTGTTAACAAAAGATGGAGAAGCCTACAATAATGTAACGGGACTGGACAGGGTAAACACAGAAGGCATGTTCCCAACGACTGGGGAGTCCAGAACCCAGGGGTCACAGTCTAAGGATACAGGGTAGGCCATGTAGGACTGAGATGAGGAGAGATGTCTTCACCCAGAGAGTGGGGAGCATGTGGAATTCTCTGCCGCAGAAAGCGATTAAGGCCAAAACATTGAATGTTTTCAAAAGAGCTTAGCTATAGTTCTTGGGGCTAAAGGGATTAAAGAGTTTGGGAGGAAGCAGGTGCAGGGTAACGTGTTGGATGATCAGCCGCGATCACATTGAATGGCGGAGCGGGCTCGAAGGGCCAAATGGCCTACTCCTGCTCCTATTTCCTATGTTTCTGTTTGTAAGCACTTATAATGGTGCCTGAACTAGAAATCCAGAGTACCAGGCTCATAATCTGGTGATATGGGTGCAGGCAGCTGGTGGAATTTAAGATCAGTTTCTTTAAAAAAAAATCTGGATTTGAAAATTATTCTCTAATGATGTCCTTGAAACTGTAAGAACTCCAGGGATGGTCAACAAATTCTGGCCTGGCCACCGATGCCCTCTTCCCTTGAAAAAGAAAACATGCAGTGAAGGTCATTGCATTGAGTATAGGAGTTGGGAGGTCATGTGGATGTACGGGACATTGGTTAGGCCACCTTTGGAATACTGCATTCAATTCTGGTCTCCCTGCTATAGGAAAGACGTTGTGAAACTTGTAAAGGTTCAGAAAAGATCTACCAGGATGTTGCTGGGGTTGGAGGGTATGAGCTATAGGGAGAGGCTGTACAGACTGGGGCTGTTTTCCCTGGAGAGTGGGAGGTTGAGTGGTGACCTTATGGAAGTTGATAAAATCATGAGGGACATGGATAGGGTAAATAGACAAGGTCTTTTCCCAGGGTAGGGGAGTGCAAAACTAGTGGGCATAGGTTTAAGTTGACAAAGGAAAGATTTAAAAGGGACTCGAGGGGCCACTCGAGGTGGTGCGTATATGGAATGAGCTGCCAGTGGAAGTGGTGGAGGCTGGTACAACAATAACATTTAAAAGGCATCTGGATGGGTACATGAATAGGAAGGGGTTAAAGGGATATGCGAAAGTGAGGACTGCAGATGCTGGAGATTAGACTTGTGAGTGTGGTGCTGGAAAAGCACAACAGGTCAGGCAGTATCTGAGGAACAGGAGAATCGACATTTCAGGCAAAAGCCCTTCATCAGGAATTAGAGGGATATGCATCAAACGCCGGCAAATGGGACTAGATTAGATTAGGAAACCTGGTGTTATGGTCACTTAAAGATGGAGCAACTGTCATCGATCAGTGGTAAACAAGCAGGAGGCCGGAAGAACACAGTGAGCCAGGCGGCATCAGGGGGTGGAGAAGTCAACATTTCAGGTGTAACCGTTCGTTATATAATGTTTTGTCGGGGGTGGCATGGTGGCTCAGTGGTTAGCACTGCTGCCACACACGGTGCCAGGACCCAGGCTCGATTCCAGCCTCGGGCGACTGTCTGTGTGGAGTTTGCACGTTCTCCCCGTGTCTGTGTGGGTTTCCTCCGGGTGCTCCGGTCTCCTGCTACAGTCACAAAGATATGCAGGTTTGGGTGGACTGGATGCACCTAACTCAATGGGCAATTTAGCACAGCCAATCCACCTGACCTGCACATCTTTGGATTGTGGGAGGAAATCCGATCATCCGGAGGAAACCCATGCAGACACTGGGAGAATGTGCCAACTCCACAAAGACAGTCACCCGAGGCTGGAATCGAACCCGGGTCCCTGGTACTGTGAGGTAGCAGTGCTAACCACTGTGCCACTGTGCTGCCCCGATTTTTACAGAGTTGGGGTTAGATAATAAGTAGTTAAGAGAAAGGGGGCTTGGATTTGTGTGCATAGCTGTTGTTTAGTGTTCACTATTAGAGTTAAGAAAGTAAATTGTTATTTTTCTTAAATAGTGGAATTTAGGAGTTTTCTGTCACTCACATTTGTACAGATTACGAGGCGAGGTGAGCTTTTCTGGGTGTTCGGTTTAATTTACAGAGAGGTTTGACCTCTGCGTTGTAACACAGGTCGGCATGGATGAGTTGGACCAAAGGGTCTATTTCCATGCTGTACAACCCTGTGACTCTATAAGGGCAGATGAGAGTTGTGCATGTTTATCTTGTCTTTGTGACCCAGGAGTTCTGTCATTAAACCTGTTGAAGACAGAGATCGTCAGGTTTTAGATATAAAATGGGAGAACTGTGGATGCTGTGAATCCGAAACGAAAACAGAAATCACTGGAAATGCTCAGCAGGCCTGGCAGCACCATTGGAGAGAAATCAGAGTCAATGTTTCAGGTCGAGTGACCCTCCCTCAGAACTTGTGACAGAGTTTAGATTCCAGTGAGATCATGGGATATGGGGTTGGCATTGAAAAGGAAAATAGCATGTATTTGAGTAGCCGAGATCTGAAATGGCAGAGCAGGTTCAGGGGGCTGAAAAGCCTAGACTGAGTACAGAGGAACCTCGATTGTCCGAATATCAATTGTCCGAATTTCGGATTATCCGAAGAAGATCTCAAGGTGCCGATAGAAACATTACATCAAAGAGGTGTTTCAATACTGATCATATCCTTTGTTTGCAATGATTAAAAATGAACCCAGCTTACTGAAATGCTGCTGAGGGTGGGGGCGGGTTGGGAGGGAAGATTGGGGGGGAGGGCGGGGGAAGATGGGGTGGGGGCAGACGGGGAGGCAGGGTCTCTCATGTAGTGTGTTGCTGCCTAATCTCCTGAATGGGGAGTGGACTTAGCAAGTGCTCGCTGTGTCAATCCCATTGAACTGATGGGGTGGGGGGGGGGGAGAGGCTTCAGCAATGCTACAGGTCCCTTGCACATAAGTGTGTCTCTGCTCAGAAACAAACCCTGAAACAGAGGGAGTGAGAGAGCAAGGCAGGCAGAGCGAGGAGAAAAGAAACTTCAGAAAACCCCAAGCCCCGGAGGAGAGGCATTAAATCAATTAACTCAAATAATCAATTATCCGAACGAAATAGTGCCCGCCCATCTCATTCGGATAATCAAGGTTCCTCCGTATTAGATTAGATTAGATTACTTACAGTGTGGAAACAGGCCCTTCGGCCCAACAAGTCCACACCGACCCGCCGAAGCGCAACCCACCCATACCCCTACCTTTACCCCTTTAACCTATCACTACGGGCAATTTAGCATGGCCAATTCACCTGACCCGCACATCTTTGGACTGTGGGAGGAAACCGGAGCACCCGGAGGAAACCCACGCAGACACGGGGAGAATGTGTGGAGTTTGCACAGTCAGTCGCCTGAGTCGGGAATTGAACCCGGGTCTACAGGCACTGTGAGGCAGCAGTGCTAACCACTGGGCCACCGTGCCCATCTTTCAGGTTTGGGTGGAAGGTTTATTAAAGCCAGATTGGGGAATAGCAGGCGACCTTCAGTTGCTCAGCAGGTGGCAGGAGGGGGAGATGGAACATGGTGGAAAGCCTGTAAGCTGCAAATGTTTTTGTAAAAACCACCCACCTTTTCATGTTTCAGTTTCACAACAGCAATCAGACCTTGGAAATATGCCCAATGGGCTACACGCACCCCCCCCCCCCCCACCCCCTTGAGAAAAAAGTTATCTGTGAGGATTTGCAGGAGCCTTGCACTTAGGGCCCTCTCTGTGGCTGCCTCTTGTACTCACTGCGTCAAAATCTCACAGGGTGACTCCACTCGGGTGGTCACTACGCCCATTTCGGGAAACCTGAGGGTTAAAAAAAACTTTCATCAGCTGCATTAACTGTAAGATTAAGAGTTTGGTTCAGTTTGTGTTTTATGCGGGCAGAAGACGAAGCACTTTTATTACTTGTTGACTTTATAGGTCTCGTCAGACAAATGTCAGAGGGTTTCACCAGAAGTCAGAATTACAAAGGTCGTCGACTGGAAGGATTTCGTTTGCAAAAGGCTGTTCCGGGGAGGTAAGGGGCTCTGCTGTGTTCAGGAAGGGCTTGATTGGGAGCAACGTTTGGAAGTTTACAAAATCATGAGGGACATGGATCGGGTAAACAGGCAAGGTCTTTTCTCCAGAGTTGGGGAATCCAAAACTAGAGGACATAAGCTTAAGGTGAGAGGGGAAAAGATTTGAAAGGGACCTGAGGGGTAACTTTTTTTCACACAAAGTGGTGGGTGTATGGAAAGAGCTGCCAGAGGAAGTGGTGGAGGCTGGTGCAATTACAACATTTAAAAGGCATCTGGATGGGTATATGAATAGGAAGGGTTTAGAGGGATATGGGTCAAATGCTGGCAAGTGGGACTAGATTAATTTAGGATATCTGGTCAGCATGAATGAGTTGGACTGAAGGGTCTGTTTCCGTGCTGTACATCTCTATGACTGTAAAAATGCAAACTTTCCGAGAGCATCCCTGGGCTGTGGATGTTTCGCATACCTAATATATACATTTAATACTGTAACCTTTTTCCAGCGGTGAATTAACTTGATTAGATTGTTTTAGGGCAGAGATATTTGAAAAGGTCAACAAAAATGATAGGGTTGATAATGAGGAGCCAATTCCTTAGTTTGGTGGAGCCCAGAACAGACAAAGGGGATTAGAAAACCTAGAAAGCACCTCAAATCTCAAACATCAAAGAAAACTGTCAGATCTGGGAATCAATTGACCATTTCTTGATTAACATTGCTTTCTTTATAGAATCCCGACAGTGCGGAAGCAGGCCATTCGGCTCATTGAGTCCATACTGACCCTCCGTGCATGATCCCATTCAGACCCACCAGCCTACCCTATAACAGTCAGCTCACACTTCCCTTGGTTAATCCATCTAGCCTGTACCCAACTGCCTAATTGACTGAGCGTCTAGTTACCTGTCAGTTAACACACCACAGTGTTCCCTGGCCGGGCTTTCTGTACCGATTTTTAATCATTTGTATGAATGACTTGGATGTGAATATAGGAGGTATAGTTGTAAGTTACACCATGGGCAACTTAACATGGCCAATCCACCGAACCCGCACATTTGTGGACTGTTGGTGGAGACTGGAGCACCCGGAGGAAACCCATGCAGACATGGCGAAGTATGTGCAAACTCCACGTAGTCAGTCATCCAAGGCCAGAATCAAACCTGGGTCCCTGGCACTGTGAGGCAATAGTGCTAACCACTGAGCCACTGCAAGTCAGGTGGGGTTACAGGACAAAGGCGGGTAACTTGAGAAAAGGTAGGCATGATCTGATTGAGTGACAGGATAGGCTCGAAGGGGGTGTGGCCTATTCCTGTTGTTCTTCTTTTTCCCCACCTTACTCAAGTTGAACTGTTCTATCTCTCCGAAGAAGAGAATGAGGATGAAAACCCAGAACCAAAGGAACATGAAGGACTCTCTGAGGTTCGGCCTGATAAAACCCTGAGTACCGAATCTGGGGCGGTGAAGGTAATGTGTGTAAAGCAGTCTTCATCATTGCTGAATGAATAGGACTGCAAAATTATCATGAACTATTTGGAATGATTTGAGTGCTCGGCTTCTAAGGGCAAATATATGATCAGAAGAAATTAAAGGAGGCCATTCAGCCCCCTCAGTCCAAGAGATGAAATAAACTTGGTGTTGTATTCCTTGGAATGGAGAAGGCTAAAGGGGCGCCTGATTGAGATGTACAGAATTGAGGGGCATAGATAGGACAGATAGGAATAAACCTTTCCCATTACTAGAAGGGTGGGAGCACAGATTTAACCTCAGGGACATTCCAGTTCCTAAGGATTCCCAGCTTAAAATAGGCCTCCCTCATGTCACCCATCTCAAATCTATGCCTCTGGTTCTTAATCCTTCCACCGTTAGGAGCAACACATCAATCAAATCTCTCTTAGCCTTCTCTTCTCTAAGTAAGGTAGTCCAAAGTTCTCTTCTCTATCTACACCACAGAAGTCCCTCCAAACCTTTCCTATTCGTGGACTTAGCCAAATGTCTGTTAAACGTTGTAACTGTAGCCATGTCCACCACTTCCTCAGGAAGTTCATGCCACGCACGAACCACCCTCTGTGTAAACAATTTGCCCCTCGTCTTTTTAAATCTCTCTCCTCTCACCTTAAAAATGTGCCCCATCGTCTTAAAATCCCTGTTCTAGGGGAAAAGATAACTACAATTAACCCTGTTTATGCCCCTCATTATATAAAGTCGCCTTTCAAGCTGCTAAGTTCCAGTGAAAAGAAAGTTCACTATCCAGCCTTTCTTTATAACTCAAACCTTCCACATCTTCCTGAACCCCCTCCAGCTTAATAATACCCTTCCTAGAACTGGGGCCCGTTACTCACGCTACACTGTCCAGTATAACCTCAACATACCAACTCAAAGGTCTGAGCACTGCAGGAAAGCGTGCTAAACATCTTTTTAACCATCCTGTCAGTATGTGATGCAAACTTCAAAGAATTATGTTCTACTGTAAAGTTTATTGTTTAATCAAAACAGTGGATTTTTAAGGCCCTTTTTTAGACTCTGGGTCCCACACTTTGTCTGGTCACTGGCCTCTAGCCAGATCTTAACTTAAACTCTTTGGATGAAGTTACCATTTCAGAGAGCAGTTAAGAATCAACCACATTGCTCTGGCCTCTTGACTTTCCACAAAGGGATGAACAGCAGGATTCCACTAAAAAGCACCTATTGGAAAAACAAAATGGTAGTTTGCTTTTCTTTTCTTTCTGTTAATCGAAGGAAGCACGTTTTGTTTTTTTTTTATATTTTTTAAGGTCTCCGAGAAGACAAGTCTGAGGAAGTCCCAACCTGACACAGGATCAGTGAAAACGCCACAGAGGAGAGACAGTAGTGGTCGCTGGCTGCCGAAGGTTACCTCTGCCAAAGCTTCGTCCACGAAAGGTAGGGGCTCTGCTGGAGCTGTGATGCGGTGCGTAGAGTCTCATAGCTTTGAAAGTCTGGCCAACGAGTGACATGAAGTTGGATTATATTTGGGAAATCATAATCCGGTTCCTCAGCCTATCTGAAATACCCAGACTGGCCACCAGAGGGCAGGCAGGATCAGAGAAGAACTCAGTGCCGGCAGAGAGGCCATTCTGTCCATCATGGTGGGATAGCTCTTTGGAAGAGACGGCAATCAAATCTTGTTGAATTCCAGAACAGCCCCAAAGAGCCAAATGGCCTAGTCCTGATTCCAAGCTGTCCAAATAATTCCACTTCTTTTTTCCCCTGCCAATGCCATCCCGTCAATCATTTATCCAATTCCCTTTCGCAAAGGGATTCTCAGTGGTTCAGTCGAGAGCAATCTTTAGAACGTGTTTTTTTTTAATGTTTGTGGGATGTGGGCCCTGTTAGTTGGATGGCATTTGTTGTCCATCAGTAATTGTTCTGGTGAAGATGGGAGTGAGCTTCTTTCTTGTAGTCTGAGAGATGTAGCGACATCTACAGTGGAAGGGAGTTCCAGAATATTGAACCAGCAATGTAACTCTGCATCTTAAAACCCACTCTTGGGAAGTGTGACAAATGCATGTGACGTATGAACTGAAGCACATTCATGCAAATTCCCTTTCCTACCCTTGGGGTGGCATGCTGACTCAGTGGTTAGCACTGCTGCCTCACAGCACCAGGGACCCGAGTTCGATTCCAGCCTCAGGCAACTGTCGGTGTGGAGTTTTTCAAAATTTTCCCAGTGTCTGTACGGGTTTCTTCGGGGTGCTCCGGTATCCTCCCACAGTCCAAAGATGTGCAGGTTAAGTGCTTTGGCAACGCTAAATTGCCCCATAGTGTCCAGGGATGTGCAGACTTGGTGGATTAGGCGTGGGAATTGCGGGGTTACAGGGATGGGGGGAAGGAAGGTGCAATGCTGTTTGGAGAGTCAGTGTGGACTTGATGAGCCAAATGACCAGCTTCCACACTGTAGAGATTCTGTGATGATTCTATGATACTCCATAAGCTGTGGATTAACTAGGGGGCTTTCAAAAGAGAATTGGATAAATGCTTGAGGGAGGGAAAAGCTTGCAGAGCTACAGGGAAAAGACAGGAGACTGGTGCTAACAACTTTTCTTTGATAGACGCTGGTAAAGACTGGCTGGACTAAGTGGTGACTTATTCTTATGGATGGCTCAGTGGTTAGTGCTGCTGCCTCACGAAGCCAGGAACCTGGGCTCGATTCCAC
This sequence comes from Chiloscyllium plagiosum, assembly GCF_037043375.1. Taxonomy (NCBI): domain Eukaryota; kingdom Metazoa; phylum Chordata; class Chondrichthyes; order Orectolobiformes; family Hemiscylliidae; genus Chiloscyllium; species Chiloscyllium plagiosum. The sequence continues at coordinate 10,844,226 of NW_028270182.1, forward strand.
CCTCAGGCAGTTTGCATATTCTCACGCGTGTCTGTATGGGTTTCCTCCAGGTGCTCCGGTTTCCTCCCACAGTCCAAACATATGCAGGTTAAGGGTAGATTGGCCAAGCTAAATTGTCCCACAGTGTCTAGGGATGTGCAGGGTAAGTGGCTTGGCCATGGGAAATGTAGGGTTACAGGGATGGGGTGGGTCTGGGTGGGATGGTCTTCGGAGGGGTGGTGTGGACTCGATGGGCCAAATGGTCTGCTTCCACGTTGCAGGGATTCTGTGATTCTGGTTATTTTTCTTTATCAATGTTTTTGTATTGCTTGAAGTAATAGTCCGGTTTTACTATTCTGTTGCAATTTACTGTTATGCACGGACTTGGTTGAAGAGTGCCCAATTCTTATGTTTCCCGATTTCTGTTTAATATTTTGAAGGTGAAAGGGATAGAAATCCCAAAGGCAGTGATGTGAAGTGCAAGGTGAATGAAAAGAGCTCATTAGTAAAGCAAACTGAAGAGCCAGATACAGAATTAAAAAGGATGAAGGTATTTCTTCCAAAGTAGTTTTTTCCCCTTGTTTGCGATGTGTTTTCTTTTTTGGTTGTATGAATCAGAACTGGACTAGAAATCCTGTCTCATCCTGGGCCATGTGTACACACAGTACTTCGAACAGGGCAGGTTTGGAGGAGTTTGCTATTCTGAAGTATTAATGAAATAGAGAGAGACTGCAGAATGTTTTCAGGAATCTGGCTGTCCTTGTACATAAATCATGAAACAAAAGGTGAGTAATGGGAAGGCCAATGGAATGCTGGCCTTTGTTAAAAAGGGATTGCAGTTTAAAACCTGGTTACTACTGTCGGGTGCATTGGCAAGATTGCAGCTAGAGCAGTGTGTGCAGTTTTGGTCTCTTACTGCAGGCGGGATACACTTACAGTGGAGACAGTTCACAAAAGGTTCCTTCAGCTGATTTTTGAGATGTGTGGGTTTGTTTTCTGAGGGAAGGTGGGCCTATATTCATTGGGAGAATGACAGGTGATCTTATTGAAAAACTTCAGCTTCTAAGGGGACTTGGTCGGGCAGATGATTAGGGAATTTATGCGTGGAGCCAGAGGAAATGGGTGAGGTACATAATGAATACCCCAGACAGTTGATGCATTTGGGAGATCAAATAGAGTCCTAGAGATGTACAGCACAGAAACAGACGCGTCGGTCCAACTCATCCATGCCAACCAAGTTATTGTAACCTAATCTAGTCCCGTTTGCCAGAACTTGGCCCATATCACTCCGAACCCTTCCTATTCATATAGCCACCCAGATGCCTCTTAAATGCCATAATTGTACCAGCCTCCATCACTTCCTGTAGCAGCTCATACCATACAAACATCATCGTCTGCGTGGAAAAGTTGCCCCTTAAGTCCCTTTTATATCTTTCCCCTCTCACCCTAAACCTATGCCCAGGGAAAAGATCTTATCTATTTATCCTATCCATGCTTCTCATGATCTTATAAACATCTATAAGGTCATCCCTCAGCCTCTGAGCTCCAGGGAAAACAGCCCCAGCCTATTCAGCCTCTCCCGATAGTTCAAATCCTCCAACCCTAGCAACATCCTTGTAAATCTTTTTTTGAACATTTTCAAGTTTCGCAACATCCTTCCGATGGGAAGAAGATCAGAATTGCACTCAAAACTCCAACAGTGGCCTAACCAATGTCCTATACAGCCGTAACCTGACCTCCCAACTCCTGTACTCAATGCTCTGACCAATAAAGGAAAGCATACCAAACGCCTTCTTCACTATCCTATCTCCCTGCGACTCTATGTTGAGGAGCTATGAATCTGCACTCCAAGGTCTCTTTGTTCAGCAACACTCCCGAGGACCTTACTATTAAGTGTATAATTCCTGTCCTGAATTGCCTTTCCAAAATGCAGTATCTCGCATTTATCTGAATTAAATTCCATCTGCCACTCCTCAGCCCATTGGTCCGTCTGATCAAGATCCCGTTGTAAGCTGAGGTAACCTTCTTCATTGTCCATGACACCTCCAGTTTTGGTGCCATCTGCAAACTTAATAACTATGCCTCTTATGCTCGTATCCAAATCATTTATATAAATGTAAAAGGAAAGGATACAGTTAATGGCAGGACCCTTAGTAGTATTAATATACAGAGGGATCTTGGAGTGCAAGTCCTTAGCTCCCTAAAAGAGGCAACACAAGTGCGTGAGGTGGTAAAGAAGGTGTAAAGCATGCTTGCCTTCATTGGTCGGAGTACAAAAGTTGGCAAGTCACGATGCAGCTGTATAAGACTTTGGTCAGGCCACAAATGAAGTATTGTGTGCAGTTCTGGTTGCCACACTATGGGAAAAATGTGGAGGCCATGAAAAGAATACAGAAGAGGTTTGCCAGGATGTTGCCTAGATTGGAGTGTATTAGCGACAGGGAAAGGTTGGACAAACTTGGATTGTTTTCGCTAGAGTGTCAGAGACTGAGGGGGTGACCTGATAGAAGTATATAAAATTACGATAGGCATGGATAGAGTGGATTAATCAGGATGTTTTTTCGAAGGTGGAAATACAAACCACTAGGGGGCATAAGTATGAGGAGGAGGAAGTGAGGACTGCAGATGCTGGAGATCAGAGTCGAGAATGTGGTGCTGGAAAAGCACAGCAGGTCAGGCAGCATCCGAGGAGCAGGAGAATCCACGTTTCGGGCATAAGCCCTTAATCAGGAATGAGGCTTGTGGGCTGAGAGATAAATGGGAGGAGGGGTAGGGCTGAGGAGAAGGTAGAGAAAATGAGGTCTGCAGATGCTGGAGATCAGAGATGGAAATGTGTTGCTGGAGAAGCGCAGCAGGTCAGGCAGCATCTAGGGAACAGGAGAATCGACGTTTCGGGCATAAGCCCTTAATCAGGAATGAGGCTTGTGGGCTGAGAGATAAATGGGAAGAGGGGTAGGGCTGAGGAGAAGGTAGCTGAGAATGCAATAGGTAGATGAAGGGGGGGGAGAAGGTGATAGGTCGGAGAGGAGGGTGGAGGGATAGATGGGAAAGACAATGGACAGGTCAAGAGGGCGGTGCCAAGTTGGGGGCTTGGGACTGCGATAAGGTGGTGGGAGGGGAAATGAAGAAACTGATGAAATCCATGTTAATCTCGTATGGTTACAAGATGAGGCGTTCTTCCTCCAGGCGTCGGGTGATTAGGGTTTGGCGATGGAGGCGGCCCAGGACCTGCATGACCTTGGTGAAGTGGGAGGGGGAGTTGAAGTGTTTAAGGTAAGAAAGGGAAAGTTTAAAGGAGATGTGCAAAGGAAGCTTTTTATGAAGGAGATGCCTGAAACATGCTTCCAAGAGAGATGGTAGAAGCAGATATGATAGCAGCATTTCAGATGCAATTAGACAGACCTGGAGCATTGCTGCCTCACACCACCAAGGACCCGGGTTTGATTCCACTCTCAGGGGACTGTCTGTGTGGAGCTTTCATGGTCCACTCCCATGTCTGCATGGGTTTCCTCCAGGTGTTCCAATTTTCTCCCACAGCCCAAAGATGTGCAGGCTAGGGTGGATTGGCCATGCTAAATTGTGCCATAGTGTCCAGGGATGTGCAGGCTAGGGTGGATTGACCGTGCTACATTGTCCCATAGTGCCCAGGGATGTGCAGGCTAGGGTGGATTGGCCGTGCTACATTGTCCCATAGTGCCCAGGGATGTGCAGGTTAGGGTGGATTGGCCGTGCTAAATTACCCCATAGTGCTCAGGGATGTGTAGGTTAGGGTGGATTGGCCATGGTAAATTGCCCTACAGTGTAGAGGATTGTGCAGGCTAGGTGGATGAGCCGTGAGAAATATTTTGTTACAGGGATAGGGTAGGGGGATGGGTCTGGCTAGGTTGCTCTTTGGCGGGCCAGTTTGGACTGGATGGGCTGAATGACCTGTTTCCACACTAGGGACTCTATGACATTTGAGCAGGTTGGGAATAGAGGGATATAGACTGCATGCAGGCAGTTGGGATTAATTTAGAATAGCAGCATGGTTGGTGCAGAGATGGTGGGCCGAAGGGCCTGTTCCTGCGCTGTGTTCTATAAGGCATTGCTTGATCAAGAGGTGATGCGAATCAGCGAGGGAAAGGTAGCAAAGGAGCAGGACCAGAGGGTCTGAATGTTTAGCAGAACTTTGGATGAGTTTATGAAGGGTGAGAATTTGGGTGAGTGAACCTAGTTTACAATTTATGTGAAGATTGGTTCAAACCAACCTTTCAGTATATCAAATGCCTTAAATACTGCAACATCCAGCTTCAGAAGTGCTCTGGAGGCACGTTTTGAGAAATCATGGATGTGCTTGAAAGTTTAGTTCATGGGTCCTTCGTTGAATGAAAGAAAGTACTTTTAATCTGGGATCACAGCTTCCCATGCTTCCCCAGACCGACTGATCACAAAGCTAAGGTCATGTCCCTTCCCGATGTGGGACGCCAGGATGTGTACCCACATCTGGCTACATTGCACTTTCATAGAGTTGAATTCAAGCATACGAAAATGGTACCAATGCATGTTGATGACCGCAGTGGACAAAGAAAATATTCCTGGCATCCCATTGGTTGGGCCCAGTGGCATTGTCTTGCTTCTATTGTAGGTGGTACACACTTGTTGCTACTGTTGGAGGAGGCACTGTGTGTTGAAAGTGTTGAAGTGCCAATCAAATAAACTGCTTTTTCCTGAATGATATTGAACGTCTTGACTCTTGTTGGAGTCGAACACATCCAGGCAAATGGGAGTACTCCATCACACACCAGACCTGTGCCTTGGTGGTGGTGGACAGACCTTCCAGAATGCTCAGTCTCTGACTTGCTTTTGTAGCCACAGTATTTATGCAGGTGATCTAGTTCAGCCTCAGATCATTGGTAACCCCCAAGATGTTGATAGGGGCATTCAGTGCTGTAAATGTTATTGAATACCATGAGCTGATGATTCTCTCTTATTGGGGATATTCATTACGTGGCACTTGTTTGGTATAAAAGTTACTTGCCATTTATCAGACTATCCGAATGTTGTCTCAATCTTGGACTTGGGCCCCTCTAGTATCTGAGGAATTGTGAATGGTGCTAGATGTAATGCAATCATAAGGGGGCATCTCTGACCTTCTGACAAAGAGAAGGTTATTGATGAAGTCCTTCAGTTGTTGCTAAGGCTGACTGGCTATTCTTTCAGGTGTCTATAATTCACTGTCTCTATCTCTTTAACTGTACTTAGCAGGCCCTGAACCTCTGCTCTTGACATAACCCCTGCTTGTTTGTCTTCCTCAGGGGCAACAAAACCATGTTCAAAGGAAATCATTGCGCCTCGCCAAACTGCGTTCCAGTGCAGAGAAGGTGTGCTCGCTAGACCACATTGAACAGCATCGCCTTGGATCCAATAGCATTAAAGCAGGTACAGGAATATGACAGAAATGAGTGTTCGGTGGATCAGTAGCAGAGCCATAGGATTCAATCATGACCCAATCCATCATGACCCAAATACCTTCCTCAGCAAAAACTCTTATCTCTGGCTGCGTTCCCTTAAGAATCAACCAGTTCCCAGCTCTTGTGTGCAACCTTGCATCCGCCTGAGCTCAACTGAAACCTTGCTTCCTGCATCTTAACCACCACCTGCAAGTTCCCCTCCAGTCAACATATCATCCTGATTGAAACAAGATTCCCGTGGGTTAACTGTGACTGCACTGAAATCCTGGAACATCTCCCAAAACCCAGTCAATGAAATTGCAGTACATGGGTTGCAACAGGTTCATGGTTCACTCTCCTTGTCAGCGAACCCCTCCCATCCACACATCGCATGAAAGAATGGATTTTAAAAGGAGAGTCTCATTCACCTGTCAGCCCAGTGCTCACTGCCTACATTGACTCTACACAACAACAGGTGTATTGATCCTGGCTGGTAGTACTGGGCAAGTTGGACCCAACAGGCCACCCTGGTGTAATGATCATGGGTTTAACTTTTTGCATTTGGTTACATTGCGGGTTAGTCCCAGCATTTTTATTTACACAACGCTGCCTCAGTTCTTTTAAGACAAGAACACGCATTTATCATAGAAAAGAGAGGAAACAAAACTGTTTCTATGTGTGCTAATTTGAAAAGATCTTTATATATACAGCAGAACCTAACTGTAACCTTTTTGTCAGCAGTATCCTTTTCAGATACTCAATCCCAGTGAAATATCACTCCTATCTTCTTTAATTTCCTAATTAAGTCATAACCTTGTACGCCTTGCTCTGTTTAATCACTCTGTATATCCTTGTATGTTATGAACTGCCTGTACTGGTCTCAAAACAAAACTTTTCATTGTACGCATCACAACAATAAATCACATCAGATCAAACTCTTTCCAGTTTTCCTTCTTGGAATGCTACAACAGTTGTAAGACTTCTTCCCAGTTCTGATGGTCCAAATCTCTGTTTAGTTATACACAAACTCACATGGCCAGGAGATTTCACAAACTAACCAGTCCCTTGTGCTAGGGTGAAACTGTCTCCAAATTGAAAACTTTTGATTCCTCGATGAGCTTTAAACTGAATCTTGATTCTTCTGAACTTAACACAAACTCAATCACCTGCATCTCCTGATCATTTGTTTTTATCTTTATGTCGTGAAATTAGCAGTGCAAATATTTCCCCACTTAACACAATCTGATTCAGTAATGGATAAATCACATGCTTTGTCAGAAATTGTTCATAGGACACGTTTCAAAATGACTTTCTGACCAATTTTAAAACTGAAGTTACCTTCACAAATCTGAAACCTAAACTTCTCTACCTCAAATTTAAAAAAACGCATTGCCAAATGATGTTTTCACTTTGATTAGACACCTCTGTTTAAAGGTTCGTAACCATTCAACTACACCCCTCCACCCTCATATCTCTAACCCCCAAATCCTACAGTCCTTGCTATCTCTGTCTCCTCTTCCTGCCCCTGCAACCATCTGAGTTCTCCCCTCTCTTCCAATTCTAGCTTGTGATCATCTCCCAATTTCTGACCCAGTCAAACCTTTAGCTGCCTGGGCCCCAAGCTCTGGAATGTCATTCCTCTAATTCTCTCCTTTACCTTTATGATGCTGCTTAACCTCTGCTTCTTTGACCAAATTTTTGGTGTCAAAGGTTTGCGTAGCTTTTTGGTGCACCTTATTACTTTAAATGTATTACATCAGCGGTTTCTTTGTCAAGCAGACTGATAGTTGCCCATTCTCCATCGATTATTCTCTCCCCCCCCCCCCCCATCACCCTGTCTTTCCCCCTTCTTCATTTGTCGGAGGCTGAGGGGTGACCTTACAGAGGTTTACAAAATTATGAGGGGCATGGATAGGATAAATAGGCAAAGTCTTTTCCCTGGGCTCGGGGAGTCCAGAACTAGAGGGGGTAGGTTTAGGGTGAGAGCGGAAAGATATAAAAGAGACCTACGAGGCAATGTTTCCACACACAGGATGGTATGTGTATGGAATAAGCTGCCAGAGGAAGCGGTGGAGGCTGGTACAATTGCAACATTTAAAAGGCATTTGGATGGGTATATGAATAGGAAGGGTTTGGGGGGATATGGACCTGGTGCTGGCAGGTGGGACTAGATTGGTTTGGGATATCTGGTCGGCATGGACGGGTTAGACCGAAGGGTCTGTTTCCATGCTGTACAACCCTATGAGTCTATGTTGTTACCAATGTTTTAAGAAGGCAAGTATAGCAAACTTGCAGTCCAGACACAGTCGCTTCAGCTCTGGATGAGTTCATTCATTGTTTCTTTTGATGGCAAGTAGATTTGAGCATTTTTCTAACATTAAATTCACATCGGAGATTCTGGGTTCAGCTCAACAGCAGAATATTGCATCATGTAACATGGAAATAGGCCCTTCAGCCTAACTTGCCCACGCCACCCAGTTTTCATAGTTAATCTAGCCTTATTTGCCTGCGTTTGGTCCGTATTCCTCCATAGTTATCCCATCCATGAACCTGTCCAAATATTTCTTAAATGACAAAATTATACTCACCTCCACCACTACCTCTGGCAGCCTGTTCCAGACACTCGCCATGCTGTGTGTGTAGAAATTGCTCCTCTGGACCCTTTTGTATCTCTCCCCTCTTAACTTTAACCCATATTTCTCTCGTTTTAGACTCCCCTACCATGGGGAATAGCTGTTGGCGATGTACCTTATCTGTGCCTCTCATGATTTTGTAGACCTCTGTAAGATCACCCCTCCGTCAGCGGTGGAGCAGTGTTGCGAGGGAGATCATGCATCATCTGATCTTATGGGAGTATTCACTGGGCTGGGAGTTCAAACTTTTTTTTTAGATTACTTAGTGTGGAAACAGGCCCTTCGGCCCAACAAGTCCACATGCACTGTTAGGACATGTAGGGTCCTTAGGCTTGTTACAGAATGGCTGCTTTTGTCAAATTTAAATGCTGTCCAGATCAGTTAAAATGAACCTTTTCGTTTTGATCCAGTTTTTGTTTGTCTGACGGGGACCTTGTTTTGTCTTTAAAGGGGAAAGCGTGGACACGGGTTGCAAGCCCGATGTGTCTGAGTCAAGTGAGATGCAGCAGGCGCCAGACGATCACGGCGGCGATGAGGAGGGGCTTGAAACCAGGAAGGTTACACAAGCAGTTGTGGAAATGGACAATGAAGAGGTAATATGAGGGCAACTGCTGCTACGGACATTGGTCACCCTGCGTTGCGAAGAATGTTAGTTTTATGTTATCATTATGTGCTTCCTCTGAAAAGCATCTGAGTGACTGGCCTCTTGATTGATCTGCAGTCTGAATTGAATTTAATTTCCTCTCTTCCCATTTAAAAAGCATGCAGGGTTCCCACTCTTGTATACCCCAGTGTAGCACCCTTGAGGACTTATTGCACAAGGATTCTATCTCAAGATGTATCCTCGTCGTCAATTCTTTGTATATTCTAACAATTCGTAGGTGATCTACAATGGGGCAGATAGTGATGTAGTGGTAATGTCACCAGGTGAGTAATCTGGAGACGCAGGCTAATCTCCTGAGGCATAAGTTCAAATCCCACCATAGCAGATGGTCTAATACAAATTCACTTATTAAGTCGGGGAGTATAAAGCTTGTAATGGTAACCGTATTGTCATAAAAGTCATCTGATTCACTTTAGGGAAAGAAATATACTGTCCTTGCCTGATCTGGCCTACACGTGACTCCAGACCCAGAATGATGCGGCTGACTCTTAAATGCCCTTTGAAGTGGACTTAGCAAGCCACACAGTTCGAGGGCATTTTGGGATGGGCTACAATCACAGTTCTTGCCAGCACCATCCACCGCACCGCCCACACCCACCACCCCCCACCCAACAAAAGAATTTGTAAAAACTACCATCTTGTGTCTAATATGCCAGTGTTGGTTTGTTTTGATCTATTTATATTCATTCATGCATGATGTTGCCTTCAGGGTCAAATTCTGGAGCAATCGTCCTGTGATACTGGCTCTATGCCCGAGCCAGGGTGTTTGTCAGTCCAGGACGCATGTAGAAGTTCAGCACAAAGTAACAACGACACAGGTAAGAATCATAGAATCCCTACAGTGTGGAAACAGCCCGTTCGGTCCAACAAGTCAGCAATGTGTTACTCTCTTCAGCGAAACCTCTTTCCCTTGAGATTGTGGAACTCGCTACCACAGGAGGGGTTGAGGCAGATAGTGTAGATGCTTACAGGCAAACTGGATAAGCACAAGGGAGAACGGAGCAGGAGGATTTGCTAGAAGGAAAACGAACACTGGCCTAGACCAGATGGGTTGAATGGCCTGTCTGCACTTTCAATTCTGAGTAACCCCTTGAGCCTGTTCCTCCTTTATAAAGTCGATAGCACAGAAACAGACCCTTCGGTCCAACTCGTCCATGCCAACCAGATATCCTAAATTAATCTAATCCCATTTGCCAGCATTTGGCCCATATCCTTCTAATCTCGTCCTATTCATATACCCAATTGTATCCGCCTCCACCACTTTTTCTAGCAGATCATTCCATACACGGACCACCCTCTTCAAGAATAAGTTGCCCCTTAGATCCCTTTTAAATCTTGCCTCTCTTACCTTAAACCTACACCCTCTAGTTTTGGACTCTCTATCCTGGGGAAAAGACTTTGGCACTTCACCCTATATATGCCACGCAGCCTCTGACACTCCATACACACTCTCACTCACACGCTCTCTTTGTCACAAACTCTCTCTCTCACGCGCTCTCACTCTCTGTCTCTCACGCAGTCTCTCTCTCTCTCTCTCTCTCTCTCACACACGCAATCTCTCTCTCTCTCTCACGCAATCTCTCTCTCTCTCTCACGCAATCTCTCTCTCTCTCTCACGCAATCTCTCTCTCTCTCACGCATTCTCTCTCTCACGCAATCTCTCTCTCTCTCACGCAATCTCTCTCTCACGCAGTCTCTCTCTCACGCAGTCTCTCTCTCTCTCACGCAGTCTCTCTCTCTCTCACGCAGTCTCTCTCTCTCTCACGCAGTCTCTCTCTCTCTCACGCAGTCTCTCTCTCTCTCACGCAGTCTCTCTCTCTCTCACGCAGTCTCTCTCTCTCTCACGCAGTCTCTCTCTCTCTCACGCAGTCTCTCTCTCTCACGCAGTCTCTCTCTCTCTCACGCAGTCTCTCTCTCTCTCACGCAGTCTCTCTCTCTCTCACGCAGTCTCTCTCTCGTTCTGTCTCACACACTCTCTGGCTCTGTCTCATGCAATCTCTCTCTCTCTCTCTCTCTCTCTCTCTCTCTCTCATGCATTCCCACACGCGCTCTCACGCTCTTTCTCGCTCTCTCTCGCTAGCTCTCTCAAGCTTACTCTTTCCCCCCCCCCCCCCCACACTCACTCTGTCCCTGTCACGCACGCACACACAGACGGCCCTCCCCTGTGTACATCACCCACCCTAAACAGTGCCAGCTGATGAGCAGCAGTGTCTCAGCTGTGGCCAGGCTCACTGACTGCATGGTGATGGGGATTCCATGGCATGGGTGCGGAGGTTTTCCCCTGCCCCCTGGTCGGCTCTGGCTCAAGTGCATTGGTCGCACAGACCTTAGCGCTGTGGCTGGGGGAGTCCGGAGCTAGGCCCATGAACTGGCTCCAGTTTGTATGCAGCGGTCGTGGAAGCACCAACAGAGCTGGAGCTCATAATGGAGACCTTGAAGCCCATTGCAGAGACCCCACAGCCTGTAAGGAGGAGGAGGGGAGGCCACCTTGTAGGAAACATAAAGATAAACTCTATTGCATGACTGTCTTGCATTATATTCTGTTTCAAGATGTATCGGAGCGTGGTGACACTAAACTTCACTTTGTAATTGGCATGACAATATCTAACCTCATCTCATATTTTCATCCTTTTTAGCACAGGAGCCGGATGTTGGGATTATGACACCTAAAGCCAGTTGTGTCGACAAGGAAATGCAGACGGTGACTTCGAAGTTTGTTGTAATGACTCCAAAGACTGAAGACCTAGATATGCAGGCAAGGATTGTAATGTTACCACTGTCATCAAACTTTCCATTAACAAAAAGAATATGCTTATTACTTAATCAGAGGAAAGGGTTGGATGCAATTTATTACCAGCAAGACCTGGGCAGTATCCAGGCTTGGGCTGTCACGTAGCAAGTGCTGCTTCCTGCATGTAAATGGCACAAATGACCATCTCCATCAAGGGGATTACCATCACTGAATATCCCGCTGCCTATATCGGGAGAATGGGGTTGAGAAACTTACCAGCCATGATTGAATAGCAGAGCAGACTCGATGGGCTGAATGGCCTAATTTCTGCTCCTGTGTCTTGTGGTCTGATGGAAATGCAGGGTTACAGGAATGGGGTGGGTCTGGGTGGGATGCTGTTCCAAAGATGTGCAGATTAGGTGAATTGGCCATGCTAAATTACCCATAGTGTTTATGGGTGTGTAGATTAGGTGCATTAATCAGGGGAAATGTAAAGTAATAGGGTAAGGGAATGGGTTACTCCTCAGAGGATTGGTGTCGACTTGTTGAGCCAAATGACCTGTTTCCACACACAGTAGGGATTCTATGATTCTTTCGATATCCTGGGGGTTAACATTGACTTGAAACTAAAATGGACTAGCCATATAAATACTGTGGCTGCAAGAACAAGTCAGAGGCTGGGGCTTCTACAGCAAGTAATCTACCTCCTGACTCCCTAAAGCCTATCCACCACCTACAAGGCACAAGTCAGCAGTATGATGGAATACTCACCTGAATGACTGCAGCACCAACAACACTCGAGAAGCTCAGTGCCATCCAGGACAAAGCAAACTAGTGATCAATTCCCTATCTATCGCCTCCAGCTTTCATTCTTCACACCATTCTTGGCGTACAGTAGCAGCAGTGTGCACCATCTTCAAAATGCACTGCAGTGACTCACCAAGGAGCCACTGAAAGCACCAGCTAAACCTGTGACCCACATCTGTGTAGATGGACAAGGGCAGCAGATCCATGAGAACACCACCCCATCCTGAGCCACTTGTCACCCCAACTTGGAAATAAAACATAGATAGAATATGGAACATTATAGCGCAGTCCAGGCCCTTCGGCCCTCAATATTGCGCCAACCTGTGAAACCAATCCGAAGCCCATTTAACCTATACTATTCTGTTTTCATCCCAATGTCTGTCCAATGCCCGTTTAATTGTGGCGAGTCTGCTACTGTTGCAGGCAGGCCATTCCACACCCCTACTGCTGTCTGAGTAAAGCAACTACCTCTGACATCTGTCCTATATCTATCAGCACTCAATGTTGTCCCCACATGCTAGCCGTCACAATCCGAGGAAAAAGGCTATCACTGTCCACCTTATCTAACCCTCTGATTATCTTATATGTCTCAATTAAGTCACTTCTCTCAATCTTCTTCTCTCTAATGAAAACAACCTGAAGTCCCTCAGCCTTTCCTCATTAGACCTTCCCTCCATACCAGGCAACATCTTAGTAAATCTCCTCTGAACCCTTTCCAAAGCTTCCATATCCTTCCTATAATGCGGTGACCAGAACTGTACACAATACTCCAAGTGTAGCCGCACCAGAATTTTGTACAGCTGCAGCATGATCTACTCCCTCTAATAAGAAGGCATACGGTGTATTAGCTTTTATTAACAACCCTATCAATCTGGGTGGCAGCTTTCAGGGATCTATGTGCATAGACACCAAGATCTCTCTGCTCATCTGCACTACCAAGAATCTTACTAGTAGTCTGCATTCCTGTTACTCCTTCCAAAGTGAATCGCCTCACACTTTTTCGCATTAAACTCCTCTCAGCCCAGCTCTGCAGCTTATCTATGTATCTCTGTAACCTACAACATCCTTCAGTATTATCCACAACTCTACCAGCCTTAGTGTCATCTGCAAATTTACTAACCTATCCTTCTATGCCCTCATCCAGGTCATTTATAAAAATGATAAACAGCAGTGGTCCCAAAACAGATCCTTGCGGTACACCACTAGTAACTGAACTCCAGGATAAACATTTCCCATCAACCACCTCTGTCTTCTTTCAGGTAGCCAATTTCTGATCCAAACTGCGAAATCACCATCAATCCCATGCCTCCGTATTTTGTGCAATAGCCTGCCATAGGGAACCTTATCAAATGCCTTGCTGAAATCCAAATATACCACATCAACCGCTTTACCCTCGTCCACTTGTTTGGTCACCTTCTCAAAGAACTCAATAAGGTTTGTGAGGCACGACCTACCCTTCACAAAACCATGTTGACTAGCCTTAATCAACTTATTCCTTTCTAAATGATTATAAATCATATCTCTTATAACCTTTTTCAACACTTTACCCACAACTGAAGTAAGGTTCACTGGTCTATAATTACCAGGGTTGATAACAAGGTTGGTCTCTAAACCCACCCCCCCCCCCCACCTCCTTGAATAAGGTAACAACATTTGCTATCCTCCAGTCTTCTGGCACTATTCCAGTAGACAATGTCAACATAAAGATCAAAGCCAATAGCTCTGCAATCTCCTTTCTGGCTTCCCGGAGAATCCTAGGATAAGTCCCATCGGCCCAGGAGACTAATTTGTTTTTACACTTTGCAGACTTGCTAGCACCTCCTCCTTTAAAACCTCAATCCTGTCTAGTCTCGTCGCCTGTATCTCAGTATCCTCCTTGACAACACTGTCTTCTTCCAATGTGAATACTGACGAAAAATATTCATTTAGTGCTTCCCCTATCTCCTCTGACTCCACGCACAACTTCTCACTACTATCCTTGAATGGTTCTAATCTTATTCTAGTCATTCTTTTATTCCTGATATACCAATAGAAAGCCTTGGGGTTTTCCTTGATCCTATCCACCCACAACTTCTAATGTCCCCTCCTGGTTCTTCTTAGCTCTCTCTTTAGGTCTTTCCTGGCTAACTTGTAACTCTCAAGCACCCTAGCTGTGCCTGCACGTCTCATCCTAACGTAAACCTCCTTCTTCCTTTTGACAAGAGCTTCAACTTCTTTAGTCAACCAGTGCTCCCTCTCTCTACAAATTTCTCCCTGCCTGACAGGGACATACTTATCAAGGACACGTAGTAGCTGTTCCTTGAACAAGCTCCACATTTCAATTGTGCCCATCCTCCGCAGCCTAAATCTTGCCAAATCACATTGTAATTGCCTTTCCCCCAGCTATAACTCTTGCCCTGCAGTATATACCTATACCTTTCCATCGCTAAAATCAACATAACCGAATTGTGATCACTATCACCAAAGTGCTTACCTACCTCCAAATCTAACACCTGGCCGGGTTCATTCCCCAGTACCAAATCCAATGTGGCCTCAGCCCCTGTTGGCCTATCTACATACTGTGTCAGGAAACCCTCCTGTACACATTGGACAAAAGCTGACCCATCTATAGTACTTGAAGCATAATATTCCCAGTCAATATTTGGAAAGTTAAGCTACCCTGTCACTTCCATTCCTGTCGAAAATCATCTTTGCTATCCTTTCCTCTACAACTCTGGAGCTATTCGGAGGTCGATAGAAAATTCCCAACAGGGTGACCTCTCGTTTCCTGTTTCTAATCTCAGCCCATACCACCTCAGTAGATGAGTTCTCAAATGTCGTTTCTGCCACCACAATACTGTCCTTGATTAACAATGCCACACCTCCCCCTTTACTATCTTCTCTGTTCTTACTGAAACATCTAAACCTGCAACAACCATTCCTGTCCGTACTCTACCCATGTCTCCGAAATGGCCACAACATCAAAATCCCAGGTACCAACCCGTGCTGCACGTTCACCCACCTTATTCCGGATGCTCCTGGTGTTGAAGCAGACACTTCAAACCAACTTCTTGCTTGCCAGTGCCCTCTTGCGACCTTGAAATCTCATTTCTGACCTTACTATTCACAAACTGCTATATACTGGAACTACAGTTTAGGTTCCTATCCTCCTGCTGAATTAGTTTAAACCGTCCCGAAGGTGGGTTTAAAACACTTGAAGACCATCCTGTGTGTAGAGGTCCCATCTACCCCAGAAAGAGCTCGAATTATCCAGGAGTCCAAAACCTTCCCTCCTGCACCATCCCTGTAGCCACATGTTCAACTCCTCTCACTTCCTATTCCTTGCCTCGCGGGCAACAAACCAGAGAAGACAACTCTGTTTGTTCTAGCTCTGAGCTTCCACCGAAATATATCGGCTCTTCCATTACGGTCACTAGGTTAAACTTCTGAAACTCCCTCTCTGCAGCATTATAGAGGGCAGTCTGAACAACCCCTTCTCGAGGGCAGTTAGGCATGGTTCAGTAAATGCTAATCCAGCCACCAACACTCACGTCCCCTGAGCAAATAATAATGAAGAAAATCTCAGGGCAATCAAGCTGCAGGAAGTTGCCAAGGAAGAGCATTGAAGTAGGCACCGTAGCCCCATTTGTAGAGACACATAAGAAGGACTGAGAGATGACCAAAGACAGGTAACTGGGAGTAGGCAGAGGGATATAAGCCATAAGTGGGATAGGATGAGGGTAGGAAGGCCTTTCTGGGCCGAAGGGACTTCTGCCACGTAGTTTGTGGAGTGTATGTAACCAAATGACTGTCCTGCTCATTGCAGTTCCCTGTTCCCAATCAGGGCTATGTCAGAGAATTGCTATAGTGTGGAAGCAGGCCATTCAGCCCATCAAGTCTACACTGACCCTCCAAAGAGCATCCCACCCATTCCTGTAACCCTTCAAAAGACCATAAGACATAGGAGCAGAAATTAGGCCATTCAGCCCATCGATTTTGCTCTGCCATTCAATCATGAATGATAAGTTTCTCAATTCCATTCTCCCGCTTTTTCCCCATAATCCTTGATCCCCTTGATACTCAAGAATCTATCTATCTCACTCTTAAATATAGTCAATGGCCCGGCCTCCACAGCCTTCTGTGGCAGTGAATTCCAATGATTCACCACTCTCTGGCTGAAGAAGTTTCTCCTTATCTACTGTTGTAAAAGCTGTTCCCTTTACACTAAGTATGTGCCCTTGGGTCCTAGTCTCTCCTATCAATGGAAACATCTTCCCAATATCCACTCTGTCCAGGACATTCGGTATTCTGTAAGTTTCAATTAGATCCCCCCACACCCTTCTAAACATTCCTCAAATGTTAAGCTTTTCATTCCTGGCACCATTCTCATGAATGTCCTCTGAGCACACTCCAGGCCAGTACATCCTTCCTGAGATATGGGGCCCAAAACTGCACACAGTCCTTCAAATGTGGTCTGACTTGTGCCTTATAGAGCCTCAGAAGTACATCCCCTGCTTTTATATTCAAGTCTTCTCAAAATAAAAGCTATCATTGCTTTCCTAACTACTGACTCAACCTGCAAGTTTACCTTGAGAGAATCCTGGACTAGAACTCTAAGGTCTTTTTGCACTTCAGACTTCGAATTTTCTCCCCATTTGGAAAATATTCCGTGTCTCTATTCTTCCACCCAAAGCACGTGACCTCATACTTTCCCATGTTGTACTCTATTTGCTGCTACTTTGCCCACTCTCCTAACCTGTCCAAATCCTTCTGCAGTCTCCCTGCCTCCTCAATGCTACCTGCCCTTCCACCTATCTCTGTATCATCTGCAAACTTGGCCAGAATGCCCTCAGTTCCTTCATCTAGATCATTAATGTGTAAAGTGAAAAGTTGTGGTTCCAACACTGACCCTTGTGGAACACCACTTGTCACTGGTTACCATCCTGAGAAGGACAATTTTATCCCCATTCCCTGCTTTCTGCCAGATAGCCAAGCTTCTATCCATGCTAGCACCTTGCCTCTGACACCATGAGCCCTTACTTTACTCAGTAGCCTATGGCTTACCTATATAGCCTGCACATCCTTGACACTAAGGGGGAATTTAGCACGGACAATCCACATAACCTGTGCATCTTTGGACTGTGGGAGGAAACCCATGCGGACATGGGGAGAGCGGGCAAACTCCATCCCGAAGGTGAAATCGAACCCAAGTCCCTGGCTCTCTGAGGTAGCAGAGTTAACCAGTGAGCCACTACACTGCCCTGTGGTCAAGATCAAAACAGTTGGTGGAATTATCTCAAGAATAGCAATCTTAAGTGATCAGTACTCGCCATGGACCCTTTGACTTTTTGTTTGTTGTCCTCCTCCCTCCCCCTTTACTACAAGCCATCACCTTCCTACTGGGAATGGCACTTGTTATGGAACGAGCTAAATTCCAAAATAATTGCTAACAAGTTTGTGCATCTGTGTTCCTCCTCAGTTTGTGGAAGAGCCCTCTCCAAAGGAATGGCAGATGGATGCCATTAAAGAAAGCCCTCCATTTGAGCAAGCCTACGGGAATCTCGGGAATGGAACAGAATTTGGTAAAGAACATGCTTTATGTCAGTGCTTTGCAAATAGGACCTTCTGTTCTAGAAATCAACGAGTAACTAATACCTGTTTGAAAAGTAGTGCATGACTTGCACTTTTCCGTGTTTTCTTTGCACCAGCGTCCCCAGGTTTCTTCAGGTGTCCTGTTGTGCAGTCCATTTTTTGTGCATTGTGCTGTGGAGGGGAGGGGGGGGACCTTGTCTACCTCCCTCTGGTATTATGGCTTTTCCTAAGCTTTTTAGCATATCCTTCTAATCCCTTCTCTGTCATTCACAAATCCGGCTTTCCCTCAGAAGCATCTGTTTGTTGTAACCAAGAGGAGGCAGTGATGTAGTGGTAATATCACCGAGGCAATAAGCCAGAGGCCTAGTTCTGATCCTGTAGGAGCACGGGTTCACATCCCACCAGAGCAACTCCCTGATGAAACTCCAATAAATAAATCTTGAATCGTTCATAAAATGATTCAATAATTTGTTGTAAATCTTAGCCCAGTCTGGGCTACATGTGACTGCAGACCAACAGCAATGTGGTTGACTCCTTTGAAATGGGCAATCAAGTCACTCAGTTCAGCAGCCATTAGGGATGGATAATAAATGCCAGCTAAAGCCTGTGAATCCTGTTTTTAAAATACAAATCAGTCTGTGCTTGCAGTTTTCACATTTGCACCACTCTCTGGGTAACAGTGCTACTCCCAAATTCTCTTGCAGTATTTATTTTAGGGACAGTCTTTATTTATGACCCCTTGACGTGTTTAACATGGCTGCCACTTAGGCCAACCATGGCAATTGATGGCCTGCTCAACTCTGTGTCAGAATATGGTGCGTTCAAGCCACCCCTTCAGAGTCCCAAGCAGAGAATGGAGGCTGATGTTCCCAGTACAATTAATGAAAATGTGTTACTTTGGGTATTAGCTGCCTTGAAGAGTGCAGTTATAGAGTCGTACAGCACAGAAACGAACCCTTTTGTCGACCTCGTCCATGCCGACCAGGTATCCGAAATTAATTTAGTCCCATTTGCCAGCATTTGCCCCATATCCCTCCAAACCCTTCCTATTCATGTACCCATCCAGATGCTTTTCAAATGTTGTAATTGTACCAGCCTCCACCACTTCCTCTGGCAGCTCATTCCATACACGCACCATCCTCTGCAAGACAAAGCTGCCCCTTAGGTCCCTGTTGAATCTTTCCCCTCTCACCTTAAACCTCTGCCCTCTAGTTTTGGGCTCCCCTACCCTGAGAAAAAGACCTTGGCTTTTCATCCAATCCATGCTCCTCATGATGTTATGAACCTCGATAAAGTCACCCCTCAGCTTCCGACGCTCCAGGGAAAACAGCCCCAATCTGTTCAGCCTCTCCCTGTGGCTCAAGCCCTCCAACCCTGGCAACATCCTTGTAAATCTTTTCTACACAATGTCTTTCCTACATACATTATCCTTGGCTTTATTAATAATTGCAAGGAGTCTAGGTCATTCTGCTATAATGTGACAGTTGTATACCTTTGCAACCCCATGCTATGGAAAACCACACTGTACAAAATTGCTATAGAAAATTGCTATACCTGTTCCGGTCAAAGTTTACATTATCCAAACTGCGTCCATAATTCATCAGTCGTGTTATAGCCAATTCATGTTAACGAAATATGCATTATACCAGAACAACCTGTACAAGACCAAGATGGTAATACAGTACGTGCATACAACACCAGTTAGATCTATTACTACAAACCTGGGAAGCACCCTTTAGGAAGAAAGTCAGCCTATTGGGGAGAATGCAGACAGATTGGTGAAATTGAGACTGTTTCCCTCAGAGAGAAGAATGCAACAGAGAGAGTCATTAAAGATTTCAAAATTACAAGGGGAATTCAGGACAAAGCAGGGAGGGGAAAAATCTGTTCCCCACTCATAAAAGGATCAGGAAGGAGAGGGCATGGATTGAAAGTGATTTGCTAAAGAGGCACGTGCAATGTGAGGAGAAACGTTTTCACGCAGCGAGTGGTTCAGGTCTGTAATTATGGTGGGGTCAGGTTCCATCGAAGCATTTAAGAAGTCGGTATTTAAAGGGAAATAATGTTCACAGTTACGGGGAAAGAGTGGGATTAATGGCACTAAATCGTTCGGAGTGCAGGTGCAGACATGACGGGCAGAATGGTCTTCACCCAGTACCAACTCTGATTCAGCCAATCCCACCTTCCGGACATGAGGTGCGACCATCTGCCCCTGGGGTGGGCATGAAGGATCCAATGATCGCTGTCAAAATAAGAGTTCTACATCCTCAGCAGTGTCCTGTGCTGAGGTATAACCCCTACACCCCACCCTGGCTAACATTAGGACTGAGGCAGAGATTATTATCTGTTGATTGCTGTTTGTGGGAGCTGGCTGTGTTTCCTGCATCACAGCAGGAGCAAGCTGAAACAGTTCCTACCGTGGCCTCTCACGCAACGAGTGAACATTTCAAGGTTGGTCCATTCTGTTTTGAAATATTTTTCAGTGCCCTGGTTATCGAGGTGGGGACAGCGGGAATAGGAAGGGGTTTCCCACTTTCATTCTGCGTCTTCTGCCTGAAATGGAGTCATGAGGAAAGTGAAAGATATAAATTTTTAATTTGAGGAGACGTTTAGGAAAATGCTCACCTCGATCAGTGCTGTCTCAAAGAGTTGGCAGCAGAACTTTTCATTTAATGGGCGAGCTGAGTTCCCATTTTTTTTTTTGAAGTTCTTTTTGTTTGGGTAAGCACTGGGCTTCTGAAGGACCTGATGAGAAGTGACAGGAGGCAGTGTTGCATGTAACCCGGGATCAACTGAGCCTGAGCCTCTGCCTCGCTGATTGGCACAGGAACAGGGTGCGGCCTGGCCCTTGGAGCGTGTAATTGGTAGCTGCGCCTCAAGGGCATTTGGTCGGACACATTGGAGGAGAGGGAGCTGAGAAAGAGAGTAGGCTGGTGAGGGAAGGTGCTTTCCCACGAGGGACGGGGTCTCCGACACCGGGAGTTCTTGCAAAGTTTAAAAAAAGAAAATCACCCAACGCCAGGTTATAGTCCCAACAGGTTTATTTGGAAGTGCAAGCTTTTGGAGTGCTGCTCCTTCATCAGGTAGCTAGTTCTTGCAAAGTCGCGATGTTCACAGTGCTGCTGTGACTGAGGCAGAGTGCTGAGATTTTCAGGCGGCTTCTGCCTTTGATGAGTGGAATAAGAATCGGACGTCCGTGTGGCCTACAGGCGAAGTGATGCCTGGGAAACGGGAAGAGCAGGCAGCCGGAAGAGAGGCCGAATGCTCTGAGGTGCCCCTGGGGCCCGAGAGCCACGAGGGCAGCAAGGCATGTTCTGAGAGCCTGCCCCTGGGTTCTGAAGGTGGCAAACTCTCCAGTGCGTCGATGGGGGTAGGCGGGGAGGAGGAACCAGCCCTGCCTCCCAAAGTTGCTGCTCCGGGGAGGGGACTCTCTGAACCACCGTGTGAAACCCTTCACGGGGCGGCAGGAGATCGGGAGGGGGCGATGGAATGCGCTGGAGAATCCGAGACAGTCCGCGCTGACACGGCACCCGTGAGTGAGCCAGACCATTCTGGAGCCATGGGAAAGGGAGTGCTCCTTGCGCCACCCAGCAAACCGACAAGCGAAAGGGGGCAGGCTGCGCCCACAAGCCCTTCTGGGTCCCAGGCCTCTGAAATTGAGGCTGTAAGTCCGCACCATCTTGGATCCACCAGCCTGGAGAATGCAGGCAAGGGTGTGCACCTCACTGGGCCATTTGTTGCAGAATCTGATGCTGGAGGTGCAGGCCTTCCCAGGTCATTCATCTCAGAGCCTGGGCCTGAGCGAACAAGCCTCCCAGGGTCAACTGTCTCAGAGCCTAATGCTGGAGGAGCAAAATTATCTGGATCATTCATGTCGGAGACTGAAGCTATGGAGACAAATCTTCCTGAGTCATCCATCTCGGAGAGTAATGGAGGGACAAATCTTCCTGAGTCATCCATCTCGGAGAGTAATGCAGGGACGGACATGAAGTCCAAATGTGCTCCATCATTGAAACTATGGCCACGGTATGAGCCAGGAATGGCCAATGTGGAGGAGCAGTGCACACCCCTACAAGAACCCGAAAGTCAACATGTGACAGTGACTCCCAGTGAGCACCATTTAGAAGCTCGGGGTGAATCACTGCCTTTACCTTTGGGCAGGTTACACGACCGTGAATCGAAGGCTGATTTTAAACCTTCAGAGACGCTGAACACCGTCGGGGAGGAGCTGAGTGAAGCTTTAAAAACCTCTGAGGGCTCGCTAGCCCTTCGGTCGGCACACCACCTTCCGCTGGCCAATAGTGGGTCTGCCATTTCTGACGGTGCAGCAGCCAGGGAGCCTCCCGCAGACTCTGTGTTCGTTGTCCAAGCAGGACACACTGATGAAAATACCGTGTTGAGGCTGGAGGAAGCCCAGGGTGAGCTGGCTTGCATTCCACCAAGAGAGCAAACGATCCAAGCCAGCAGCAAGTCAGCTGGGTTGATGCACTCGGCAAACCAAGAAGGACTGACTGACCTGGCGACCCGGAAACACTCGAGGAGGAGGAGGAGGAGGAGAGGGGTTCAGAAAACCAACTCCTTGGTGCAGGAAGGCTCCGAAATGCGGAGTTCTGTCGTCTCAGCCAATGTTAGAATATCAGATGGGGGTGAGCGGGCTGGGGAAGTAGCAGTCCCAGTACCTTCCATTGGTACACTGCAACCTCCGGCTGTTTGTGGAGTAAAAGAGTTGAGTGGTGAAGGGCCACGCACCGATAGAGCAAGTGACACCCAATTGGAGACGGTGAAGATAATAGTGGACTGCAATCAAACTGAAAGTAAGGATATTTTTAACGTGCACCTAATCAGTTGACACCTAGACATTTTCGCTCAGCGACACAAACGTTTGCTTTTGGCGCACAACTATCTCTGAACCAGGAGCTGGGGTGAGCTTTGCCACCATGCGAGCCTGCTCTCTCTTTCAGTACGATCCTACCTGATTCCCCTGGACTCTTTGGTCCAACTTATCCACGCCAACCAGACATCCCAGTCTGACTTCGTCTCATTTGCCGGCATTTGGTCCATATCCCTCTATACCCTTCCTATTCATATACCCATCCAGATGCCTTTTAAATATTGTCATTGTACAAGCCTCCACCATTTCCTCTGGCAGCTCATTCCATACACACACCACTCTCACCTTAAACTCATGCCCTCTAGATCTGGACTCCCCCATCCCAGGGGAAAAGATGTTTACCCAATCAATGCCCCTCATGATTTTATAAACCTCTATAAGGTCACCCTTCAGCTTCTGATAATCCAGGAAAAGTAGCCCCAGCCTGTTCAGCCTCTCCCTATAACTCAAACCCTCCAGTTCTGGCAACGTCCTGGTAAATCTTTTCTGAACCCTTTCCAGTTTAATAACATTCTTCCTACGGAAGGGTAGCCAGAATTGTATGGTGTATTCCAAAAGTGGCCTCACCAGTGTCCTGTACAGCCGCAACATGACCTCCCAACTCCAATGCTCAATGCTCTTACCAATGCAGCAAGAATGTTGAAAGCTTTTGTCACTACCCTGTCTACCTGTGACTCCACCTTCAAGGAACTATGCACCTGCACCCTGGGTCTCCTTGTTTGGCAACATTCCCCAGGACCCGACCATTAAGACTATACGTCCTACCCTGATTTGCCTTACCAAAATGCAACACCTTACATTTATCTAAATTAAGCTCCATCTGCCACTCCGCAACCCATCCGATCAAGGTCCCATTGTATCTGAAATAATTTCCTTCCCTCTCCATCGCAACACCTGTTTTGGTGTCATCTGCAAACTTACTAAATATACTTCTTATATTCTCCTACAAATCATTTATATAAATAACGAAGATCAATAGACCCAGCACTGATCCTTGTTGCACACCACCGGTCATAGACTTTCAGACCGATTATACAACCCTCCACCACCTCCGTCTCATACCTTCAAGCCCAATTTTATATCCAATCGACTAGCTCCACCTGGTTCTCATGCTAGCTAACCTTACTAACCAGTCAACCATGCAAAACCTTGTTGAATGCTTTGTTGAGGACCTTTATAGCCAATGTCTGTCGTGCTGACGTCATCAATCTTCTTTGTCGCCTTTACAAAAACACTCGATCAAGTTAGCGAGGTACAATTTCCCACGCACACAGCCATGCTGACTATCCCTAATCAGTCCTTGTCTTTCCAAATGCACGTCCACCTCAGAATCCCCTCAAAACGTACCAATCATTGACATAAGGCTCACCGGTCTATAGTTCCTTGGCTTTTCCAGACAGCCTTTCTTAAATAATGGTACCACATTAGCCAACCCCCTCCTGGTATCCACACATCCATCAATATCTGACGACCCACAGTTCTCTGAGATAGAGAATTCCAAAAGTTCTCCACCCCTTGAGTGGAAAGATACCCTAAATGGCCCACCCATTACGCCCAGTTCTAGTCTCTTCAACTGGGGAAACATGCTCCCAGCATCTACTCTGGCAATCCCTCTGCATTTAATTAAACTTCTCAATCTATATTTTTCTTTGTTCTTTCATGGGATGTGAGCCTCACCGATTAGGCCAGCATTTGATGACCATCTCGAATTTCCCCTTGAGGTGAGTGGCTTGTCTGGCCATTTCAGAGGATAATTAAAAGTTTAACCACATTGCTGAGAGTCTGGAGTCATGTGTAGGCCAGACTGGGTCGGAACGGCAAACCTGTATCTCTAAAGGCCATTGGTGAGCCAGTGAGTTATTACAACAATCGGTGGTCGTTTCATGGTCACCATCTCCAAGCCTAGCTTAATTCAATTTTATTAAATTGAATTTACATTCCACCAATCAGCCACTGGTCCACTACCATATCCTCAGAGCATTAACCAAGGTTTCTGGATTATTAATCGAGTGACATTAACTCTTTGTCGTCATCTCCTCTGAATATAATCACATCTCAGTTCTTTTGAATTCCAGAGAATGCAGATTGGTTCTACTCAATCTCACATAGAATACCTACAGTGTAGAAGTAGGCCATTCGTCCCATCGAGTTCACGCCGGCCCTCCAAAGATTATCCCACCCCCCGTCTCCATAGCCCTGCATTTTCCCATGGCTAATCCGCCTAGCCTGCACATCCTTGGACACTATGGGCAATCTAGCATGGCCTAACCTACACATCTTTGGACTGTGGGAGGAAACCGGAGAACCCGGAGGAAACCCACATGGGCACTGGGAGAACGTGCAAACTCTGCATGGACAGTCACGTGAGGGTAGAATGGAGCCCTGGTCCCTAACTCTGTGAGGCAGCAGTACTAACCACTGAGCCACCGTGCCGCCCTGTCCTCAGTGACTCTCATTGTAGAGAATGTTAATGGACCCAATTGTTTTGCAGCTCATCCAACAGAAAGCTGCAATGGGCCCTTTTCCTTCCCGTTCTCCGCAACACCACTGAATCTAATTCCTTCTCACCCACTGCAGTTGTACAGAATTGCATTCTGTTTCAACCATTCCAGAAAATCCTACCAATTGGCTAGAACCACTTCAACAAATATCTTGCACAATATTTCCCACGCTAACTTCTGCCGTCCTTATTTGTCGCTGTCAGCTATGGTCTGAATACTGTGCTGCTCAGGAGTTGCTCTGAGATCTGCCTGCTGTGCTGATACTCAGTGAGCTGATTTAAGTTTTCTACTACTTTCCTATCTAGGAGCCGTGGAGATCGAGGAAGACGCCAGTGCAGAAGGTCAGAGACTGGGTGAAGGAAGCACAAGGGAAGTGATGAGGAGGAAACTGGAAAGCGATGAGGTGAAAGGCATAAACGTTCCTTGTTCTTATTCCCACCTCTTCTGTCTTCTCATTCTGAATCCGGAATTGTTAACAGAGCGGAAGGAGACTGGTTGAACGATGCCCTTTATGCTATTTTCCAGCTCCTGCATTCCCCCATGATGACCTGCTGCTTCGGCGACAACCATTGACTACGCTCAGGCAGCACATTGCAAATCCCCGCCACTCGTTCAGGGAACATGGGCGTTACCGGCCAGTTTGACGTTTATTGCCCATCCCTAGTTGCCCCTTGAGAAGCTGGTGGTGAGCTGCTGCCTCTGTGTGGTGTAGAGACAACTGCAGTGCTGTTAGGGAGGGAGCTCCCCTGTATCCCATCAGCATCCCAATGTCCTGTCACCAGTGCCACCCCCCCCCACCCATCTCCCCACTGTGTGCCCATGTCACCTGTGACCCCTGCCCTCACCCTGCCCATCAACCCCAGCCGCATTCTCCACGTGACATTCGTCTCTGCCCCTTGGCTTTGTCCTTCACTATTTCTGCTCATCTTCTCTGCTTTGACCCCTTCCTCTTCCCTCCTGTCTCCCACTTGCCCCTCAGCTGCCCTATGCCCATTCCCCACCACTTCTGCCCCCTCTGAGTTACGTAGCTTTCTACCTCGTGTGTACCAAGTAACGGTGATCAAACAATTCCCGAGTGATTTGTCCTTTGCTCGTAGAGTTCTGGAGGTGGCCTTGATGTTCACACCGATCTGAACTTCAAGGTGGAGATACCAGAAGCCAGTGAGGAAGTTAAAGGAGTGATTGGCCAGGTGGAGGCAGCTACTGCTACTTTGCCTCAGGAAGCAGAAGCTCAGCAGATGGAAAAATGGAAGGAGACCCCCAAATCGGGTAATCATATTGTCACATTGCAGCTGTACAGGATATTGGTAAGGCTACCTTTAGAATACTGCGTACAATTCTAATCAGCCTTCTAAACTTGAAAGGGTGCAGAAGAGATTGACCAGGATGTTGCCAGGGTTGGAGGGTTTGAGCTATAGGGAGAGGCTGAATAGGCTGGGGCTGTTTTCCCTGGAGTGTCAGAGGCTGAGGGGTGACCGTATAGAGGTTTATACAACCATGAGGGGCATGGATAGGGTAAATAGACAAGGTCTTTTCTCTGGGGTGGGGGAGTCCAAAACTAGAGGGCATAGGTTTAAGGTGAGAGGGGAAAGATTTTAAAAGGACATGAGTGGCAATTTTTTTTTTAACACAGTGTGAGGTTTGTGTGTGTGGAATGAACTTGCAGCAGAAATATTGGATGCAGGCCAAGTTACAAAATTGAAAAGACACTTGGATAAGTTTCGCTCATAGAGTCATATGGGGCGGAAACAGAAGTTCATTTCGAGGCAAGGTTTGGAGAGTAGCGGGGCAAGCTCAGGCAGATGAGGCCAGTTTTTTTGGGGGACATGCTCAGTGTGGACTAGCTGGACTAAAGCGTCTCTTTCTGTGCTGTATCATTCGAGATGCCTCAACTGAATGTGGTCACTCCCTTTTCCTCTGTCCTTCAAACAGCGCTGCAGCTGGTTGTGAGCAACCTGAACTCTTCGAAGAATTTTGCCGAGCTGCAGATTGCTGTAATCACATTCTTCATGGAGAGAAAGCTGTTGATCACATCCATTGACATGAAGAAATCGAGGTAGGGAGGGGTGAAATCAGTTTGTCATAAGGACAGTGCTTGCTGCTGCACTGGGTATCAATACCCAGTGAAATTGTGGGGTGAGGTTTTGAGGTGGAAGTGTCAGCCGTGGAGCTTGTGCGGAGTGCTAACAGCTACAAGACCGCTTGAAATGCTTGTGCTTTTGTTTCCTGTCAGTGGGCATAGCTCAGTTCTCTGGAGGCCGGAGGCTGCGACAACCACAGTTCCTCGGATGGTGGGTCTTTTCTCTTTATCGGCTCAGACCATGCAGCTTTGAACCCTCACCCCGCACGTCGGACAATATATCCCCTCCTCCCAACGCCATCAGAACAGCTCTCACTCCACCCTGTCCGAAGCCACTGGTCTATCGCCACACTCCCCGCTTCCCCACCGGTCAGAGACCCAGTCTCGTTTCCCCACCCACATTCTCTGAATTAGCATGGTCTGGGGTCGCACTGAGGGAAGAAGTTTAGGAAGCAATACACAAGGTGTCTTCTGCTTCCCCTTTTAATTACGCTTCAGTCAATCTGTTCAGACGTTTTATGTCACATCTCCATGGATTTTGGGCCTTGAACCTTCATCACCTAGTTCAGGTAGGGACGTTATCACTGTGTCCTTGTGTTTTCATTCTTATCAAGATTTTTCAGCCCTCTGCCCCAACGTGCCTGTGTCAGCCAGAGAGGTCTATATCATGGAAACAGGTACTTCAGCCCAACTTGTCCATGCCGCCCAGTTTTCACAATTTAAACTAATCCCATTTGCCTGTGTTTGGTCTATATCACTCCGTACCTATCCCATCCATGTACCTGTCCAAATGTTTCTTAAATTATAAAGTTGTACTCGCTTCCCCCACCACCTCCGGCAGCCCATTCCAGACACTCCCCACCCTGTGTGTGTGAAAACACTCACTACCCTGTGTGTGTGAAAACACTCACTACCCTGTGTGTGTGAAAACACTCACTACCCTGTGTGTGTGAAAACACTCACTACCCTGTGTGCGCGAAAACACTCACTACCCTGTGGGTGTGAAAACACTCCCAGCCCTGTGGGTGTGAAAACACTCCCCGCCCTGTGGGTGTGAAAACACTCCCCGCCCTGTGGGTGTGAAAACACTCCCCGCCCTGTGGGTGTGAAAACACTCCCCGCCCTGTGGGTGTGAAAACACCCACCGCCCTGTGGGTGTGAAAACACCCATCGCCCTGTGGGTGTGAAAACACTCCCCGCCCTGTGGGTGTGAAAACACTCCCCGCCCTGTGGGTGTGAAAACACCCACCGCCCTGTGGGTGTGAAAACACCCACCGCCCTGTGGGTGTGAAAACACCCACCGCCCTGTGTGGGTGTGAAAACACTACCCGCCCTGTGGGTGTGAAAACACTCCCCGCCCTGTGTGGGTGTGAAAACACTCCCCGCCCTGTGTGTGTGTGAAAACACTCCCCGCCCTGTGTGTGTGTGAAAACACTCCCCGCCCTGTGTGTGTGAAAACACTCCCCGCCCTGTGTGTGTGTGAAAACACTCCCCGCCCTGTGGGTGTGAAAACACCCACCGCCCTGTGTGTGTGTGTGTGTGAAAACACTCCCCACCCTGTGTGTGTGTGTGAAAACACTCCCCACCCTGTGTGTGTGTGTGTGAAAACACTCCCCACCCTGTGTGTGTGTGTGTGAAAACACTCCCCACCCTGTGTGTGTGTGTGTGAAAACACTCCCCACCCTGTGTGTGTGTGTGTGAAAACACTCCCCACCCTGTGTGTGTGTGTGAAAATACTCCCCACCCTGTGTGTGTGTGTGAAAACACTCCCCACCCTGTGTGTGTGTGTGTGAAAACACTCCCCACCCTGTGTGTGTGTGTGAAAACACTCCCCACCCTGTGTGTGTGTGTGTGTGTGTGTGAAAA
Source organism: Chiloscyllium plagiosum (assembly GCF_037043375.1). Lineage (NCBI taxonomy): Eukaryota > Metazoa > Chordata > Chondrichthyes > Orectolobiformes > Hemiscylliidae > Chiloscyllium > Chiloscyllium plagiosum. The sequence continues at coordinate 10,873,378 of NW_028270182.1, forward strand.
CACTCCCCACCCTGTGTGTGTGTGTGTGTGAAAACACTCCCCACCCTGTGTGTGTGTGTGTGAAAACACTCCCCACCCTGTGTGTGTGTGTGTGAAAACACTCCCCACCCTGTGTGTGTGTGTGTGAAAACACTCCCCACCCTGTGTGTGTGTGTGTGAAAACACTCCCCACCCTGTGTGTGTGTGTGTGAAAACACTCCCCACCCTGTGTGTGTGTGTGTGAAAACACTCCCCGCCCTGTGTGTGTGTGAAAACACTCCCCGCCCTGTGTGTGTGTGAAAACACTCCCCGCCCTGTGTGTGTGTGAAAACACCCACCGCCCTGTGTGTGTGAAAACACCCACCGCCCTGTGTGTGTGAAAACACCCACCGCCCTGTGTGTGTGAAAACACCCACCGCTCTGTGTGTGTGAAAACACCCACCGCCCTGTGTGGGTGTGAAAACACTACCCGCCCTTTGGGTGTGAAAACACCCACCACCGTGTGTGTGTGTGAAAACACTCCCCGCCCTGTGTGTGTGTGTGAAAACACTACCCGCCCTGTGTGGGTGTGAAAACACTACCCGCCCTGTGGGTGTGAAAACACTCCCCGCTCTGTGTGTGTGTGAAAACACTCCCCGCCCTGTGTGTGTGTGTGAAAACACTCCCCGCCCTGTGTGTGTGAAAACACTCCCCGCCCTGTGTGTGTGTGAAAACACTCCCCGCCCTGTGGGTGTGAAAACACCCACCGCCCTGTGTGTGTGTGTGTGTGAAAACACTCCCCACCCTGTGTGTGTGTGTGAAAACACTCCCCACCCTGTGTGTGTGTGTGTGTGAAAACACTCCCCACCCTGTGTGTGTGTGTGAAAACACTCCCCACCCTGTGTGTGTGTGTGTGTGAAAACACTCCCCACCCTGTGTGTGTGTGTGTGTGAAAACACTCCCCACCCTGTGTGTGTGTGTGTGTGAAAACACTCCCCACCCTGTGTGTGTGTGTGTGTGAAAACACTCCCCACCCTGTGTGTGTGTGTGTGAAAACACTCCCCACCCTGTGTGTGTGTGTGTGAAAACACTCCCCACCCTGTGTGTGTGTGTGTGAAAACACTCCCCACCCTGTGTGTGTGTGTGTGTGAAAACACTCCCCACCCTGTGTGTGTGTGTGTGTGAAAACACTCCCCACCCTGTGTGTGTGTGTGTGTGAAAACACTCCCCACCCTGTGTGTGTGTGTGTGTGAAAACACTCCCCACCCTGTGTGTGTGTGTGTGTGAAAACACTCCCCACCCTGTGTGTGTGTGTGTGTGAAAACACTCCCCACCCTGTGTGTGTGTGTGTGTGAAAACACTCCCCACCCTGTGTGTGTGTGTGTGTGAAAACACTCCCCACCCTGTGTGTGTGTGTGTGAAAACACTCCCCACCCTGTGTGTGTGTGTGTGTGAAAACACTCCCCACCCTGTGTGTGTGTGTGTGTGAAAACACTCCCCACCCTGTGTGTGTGTGTGTGTGAAAACACTCCCCACCCTGTGTGTGTGTGTGTGTGAAAACACTCCCCACCCTGTGTGTGTGTGTGTGAAAACACTCCCCACCCTGTGTGTGTGTGTGTGTGAAAACACTCCCCGCCCTGTGTGTGTGAAAACACTCCCCGCCCTGTGTGTGTGTGTGTGTGTGTGAAAACACTCCCCACCCTGTGTGTGTGTGTGTGTGTGTGAAAACACTCCCCACCCTGTGTGTGTGTGTGTGTGTGTGAAAACACCCACCGCCCTGTGTGTGTGAAAACACCCACCGCCCTGTGTGTGTGAAAACACCCACCGCCCTGTGTGTGTGAAAACACTCCCCGCCCTGTGGGTGTGAAAACACCCACCGCCCTGTGTGGGTGTGAAAACACTACCCGCCCTGTGGGTGTGAAAACACCCACCACCGTGTGTGTGTGTGAAAACACTCCCCGCCCTGTGTGTGTGTGAAAACACTCCCCGCCCTGTGTGTGTGTGAAAACACTCCCCGCCCTGTGTGTGTGTGAAAACACTCCCCGCCCTGTGTGTGTGTGAAAACACTCCCCGCCCTGTGTGTGTGAAAACACCCACCGCCCTGTGTGTGTGAAAACACCCACCGCCCTGTGTGGGTGTGAAAACACTACCCGCCCTGTGGGTGTGAAAACACCCACCACCGTGTGTGTGTGTGAAAACACTCCCCGCCCTGTGTGTGTGTGAAAACACTCCCCGCCCTGTGTGTGTGTGAAAACACTCCCCGCCCTGTGTGTGTGTGAAAACACTCCCCGCCCTGTGTGTGTGTGAAAACACTCCCCGCCCTGTGTGTGTGTGAAAACACTCCCCGCCCTGTGTGTGTGTGAAAACACTCCCCGCCCTGTGTGTGTGTGAAAACACTCCCCGCCCTGTGTGTGTGTGAAAACACTCCCCGCCCTGTGTGTGTGTGAAAACACTCCCCGCCCTGTGTGTGTGTGAAAACACTCCCCGCCCTGTGTGTGTGTGAAAACACTCCCCGCCCTGTGTGTGTGAAAACACCCACCGCCCTGTGTGTGTGAAAACACCCACCGCCCTGTGGGTGTGAAAACACCCACCGCCTTGTGTGGGTGTGAAAACACTACCCGCCCTGTGGGTGTGAAAACACCCACCACCGTGTGTGTGTGTGAAAACACTCCCCGCCCTGTGGGTGTGAAAACACTCCCCACCCTGTGTGTGTGTGTGTGAAAACACTCCCCACCCTGTGTGTGTGTGTGTGAAAACACTCCCCACCCTGTGTGTGTGTGTGTGTGAAAACACTCCCCGCCCTGTGTGTGTGTGAAAACACTCCCCGCCCTGTGTGTGTGTGAAAACACTCCCCGCCCTGTGTGTGTGTGAAAACACTCCCCGCCCTGTGTGTGTGTGAAAACACTCCCCGCCCTGTGTGTGTGTGAAAACACTCCCCGCCCTGTTTGTGTGTGAAAACACTCCCCGCCCTGTGTGTGTGTGAAAACACTCCCCGCCCTGTGGGTGTGAAAACACCCACCGCCCTGTGTGTGTGAAAACACCCACCGCCCTGTGTGTGTGAAAACACCCACCGCCCTGTGTGTGTGAAAACACCCACCGCCCTGTGTGTGTGAAAACACCCACCGCCCTGTGTGTGTGAAAACACCCACCGCCCTGTGGGTGTGAAAACACCCACCGCCCTGTGGGTGTGAAAACACCCACCGCCCTGTGGGTGTGAAAACACCCACCGCCCTGTGTGGGTGTGAAAACACTACCCGCCCTGTGGGTGTGAAAACACCCACCACCGTGTGTGTGTGTGAAAACACTCCCCGCCCTGTGTGTGTGTGAAAACACTCCCCGCCCTGTGTGTGTGTGAAAACACTCCCCGCCCTGTGTGTGTGTGAAAACACTCCCCGCCCTGTGTGTGTGTGAAAACACTCCCCGCCCTGTGGGTGTGAAAACACCCACCGCCCTGTGTGTGTGTGTGTGAAAACACTCCCCGCCCTGTGTGTGTGTGTGTGAAAACACTCCCCGCCCTGTGTGTGTGTGTGAAAACACTCCCCGCCCTGTGTGTGTGTGTGAAAACACTCCCCGCCCTGTGTGTGTGTGTGAAAACACTCCCCGCCCTGTGTGTGTGTGTGAAAACACTCCCCGCCCTGTGTGTGTGTGTGAAAACACTCCCCGCCCTGTGTGTGTGTGAAAACACTCCCCGCCCTGTGTGTGTGTGAAAACACTCCCCGCCCTGTGTGTGTGTGAAAACACTCCCCACCCTGTGTGTGTGTGTGAAAACACTCCCCACCCTGTGTGTGTGTGTGAAAACACTCACCCACTCCTTGCTCTTGTTAACTGGAATTACAACTGTCGGAGGAGCACCGTGCAAGCAAAAGAGGTCCATCAGAAAGAGCAAGGCAAACTTATGCACTAGGACAAGGTTGATCATTAGCAAAGAGCTTTGGGAAGTTGCAGTTAGCATCAGTAGCGCCGAGTAAGGGCAAGAAAATTATTTACAGTAATTACTTTTCAAGACCACAAGTGATTCTGAAGCATTTTAACAACCACTAAGTGCTTCTAATCATGGATATAATATATGAAATGTCATGATGTGGAGGTGCTGGTGTTGGACTGGGTGGGCGCAGTTAAAAATCACACATGGCATCACGTTATGGTGCAACAGGTTTATTTGGAAGCACTAGCTTTCAGAGCGCTGCTCCTTCATCAGGTAACTGGTTTCGAAGGAGCAGCGTTCTGCAAGCTAGTACTGCATAAACCTGTTGGAGTATAACCTGGTGTTGAGTGATTTTTTTTGACTGTATGAAGTGTGATTACTTATGTACAAGTCTCTCCTGCAAGCGACCAGATCCTCAGCTTTGGTGTAGGTTGCAAAAATCACTCTTGATCAGAACATGGTGCGGAACTCTTTCTTCCAGTAGGGTGACACGGTGGCTCAGTGTAACTGCTGCCTCACAGCACCAGGGATCTGGATTTGATTCCAGTATCGGGCGACTGTCTGTGTAGAGTTTGCACATTCTCCCCCGTGTCTGCATGGATGGGAGATCCAAATATTAGATTAAACGGATGAAGTACAAAAGAATGGAAAATATGCAGGTTAGGTGGATTGGCCTTGCCTAATTGTCCAGAGCATCCAGGGATCTGCTGGCTAGTTTGATTAGCCATGGGAAATGCAGGGTTACGGGGATAGCATAGGGGACGGATCTGGCTTAGATGCTCTTTGGAGGGTCAGTACGGACTTGGTGGGCCAAATGGCCTGCTTACGCACCATAGGGATTCTACGATTCCATAATCGTTATCTCTGATAGAGGCAGAAAGACTTCCTCTGTCACTGCACTGGGAGCAGTTTGGCATTGGATTATTTACTCAAGTCTCTGAAGCCCTGACCTCCTGATTCTGAGGCATGGATGCCACCAAACTGCTTTCTGTAGCCAAATAGCCAGTGGTAAGTGTGGTGCCCAGGGCAGGAATGATATTCAACCAGATGAGAACGGAGTTGAGCAAGTGAACAAAAGTCTGCTTTTTGAAGAATACATATTTTAATTTTGTTTTTGTGGACTTTCATGCTCTTTGGGATAGCAGTGAATTCTTCTCTTATCTTCCTCAGCCAAACTCTGTGTTTTTCCTCTCTTTCCCCGCACCTTAGAAAACGTGGCATCGTGACCTTCCTGTCTGGTAAGGATGCAAGCCAAGCACTGAAGTACAACGGTGAAGAGTTGCTCGGCCGGGCCCTGCGGATACGCCGGCCCCTGCAGATCCTGAGACCGGTAGCAAGTAAGTCGAAGGCTTAGTTAACGTCCGATCCTTGCATTTTTCCTGCAAGTGAGGTTGTTACCTTGTTTGACAGGTGCGATGTTTATTTTCAAAGTTGTCAAGGGAAGGAAACGAAAGCTTAAGGATGCTGACGGGGAATCCTTGATTCCGGCAAAGAAGAAGAATGTTCGGAAAGCAAGTACGTGGCATCATCACAGCAGCGTTCCAGAACTGTAGTCGAATGTGCCGGTAGATTTGGTGGTGGGGAGGGGGGTGGGGGGGTGCAGAGCAGCCAGCTACCTCAATCTCAGGGTCCTTTAAAGCTGTGGCTCAGTAGCTGACTAATCTTTGAACTGCAGAGTTGTGGGTTTGGGTCCCAGCTCGTGGACCTGAACACACAACCTGGGACAGCATTCCCAACGTGGGATGCGTGCTGCTGAGGTGCCACCTTTCAGACTGAACATTGGCAGCTAAGTTGGAGACCCCATGACATGACAGCATTTGTCTCTGAACCGATGTCTCGATATAGCCGTGGGATCTTGCAGTATGTGAGTCGGCTGCTGGGTTTTAATTAGAACATTTCAAAGGTTCACTCAGTCTAGTCTATTGTATTAGCTGCTGACAATGTGGTCTCCTCTATACTGAGGAAACAAAGGGTAGGCTGGGTGACAACTTCACAGAACACCTACGTTTTGCCCGCAAAAAGGACTCCGAGCCTCCAGCTGCCTACCACTTCAACACATAGCCCTGTGTTCCCTGGCCAACATTTCTGTCTCCAGCTCGCTGCAGTGCTCAAGTGAAGTTCAGTGCAAGCTGGAAGAACAGCACCTCGTTTTCCGCTCAGGAACTCTGCAGGCTTCTGGACTCAATATCGAGTTCAACACCTTTTAGGGTTTGAGCTGTCCCATGGCCTTACCCCAACCCCACACACCAGGCCTTATTATCACAGGGTCTGCTATTATGACTGTTAGCTGCTAACAGTCCCCATTATTAGCTATTCACTTTCCTAGCCTGATCATCATCCACTCCTTTGTCTGTCCAACTGTTCTCTCACGTTTTGGGCTCTATCTCCATCTATTGTTTACCCACCGCCACCACCACCCTGTCATCAGTTCTGAGATAGGGTCACTTGACCCATAATGTTACTTCTGATTTCTCTCCACAGATGCTGCCAGACCTGCTGAGCTTTTCCAGTGATTTGTGTTCTTGGTTCAAAAATACGACACTGGCTGAAAACCACTTTGTAACTTAGACTTTGAAAGCCGCTGTAAAAATCATTATAATTGTCAGGCCAGGGCTACAGGGCAGTGGCAGAAGGGTGGGATTAATTGAGTTGCAGGTGCAGAGAACTGCTATAGATGTGAGGGGGCTGAGTGGCCTCCTCCTGTGCTATAACTTTTCTGTGATTCTGCAAGTCTTTTTGTACTTTTCCCAACTCTGTTCCCGTTGTTACTTGGCTCTTTACTTTTTGTTTTCCAAAAGCCACATTGACTAAGAAAAACAAGAAGGAATCAGAGTTACTGATTAAAAGAAGGAAGAAAAAACAAGAACAAAGTATGTACACATCATCTGTTCCTGAAATGAATCTGTACTCTTCTTTCCCTCTTTCTACCGAATTTACTGCTCCCCAGCAAACACCCAGAATGCACTCTGGTTCTAGCTCAGAAAATTGCTGACGGTTGTCAGTGTATCTTGTGCTACTGGCCCATGCACACCAAGACGACAATCAAACTCTTGTCAAACTGGCTGAGCCTTCAGTGCTTAGAAGGAAGCCATTCAGCCCATCATGCCTACTCGTGCTTTGTCAATAGAGTGTGTAAATCTGCATGTTCTAGTTGTGATTTAAGAACAGCGTATGCTATTTGGGCACCAGAGGGTATTCTGGAGTAATTCTGGTAGTGCCCCTTCCTCTGCACCAGGTTCAAGCCCTACCTGTCCTGGAGGTGTGTCATTACTTGTCCGTACAGATTAGGTTAAAAGTCTATAACAACCCAGTTCCGCCTGGGAGAGTCTGGACTGTGGATGGGAAATGTGGGCAGCACCTGTGCTGTAGGATAAACTAACTGGCCAGGTCTTGTTTCACCCTTTAACCGATAGACTGCTAATCCAGAACCCAGGCAAACGCTAATAGGTTGGGTATAGGTTTGATTCTCACCATGGCAGCACCAGGGACCCGGATTCGATTCCAGCCTCGGGTGACTGTCTGTGTGCAGTTTGCACGTTCTCCCCATGTCTGCGTGGGTTTCCTCCGGGTGCTCTGGTTTCCTCCCACAGACCAAAGATATGCAGGTTAGGTGAATTGGCCATGCTAAATTGTCCCATAGTGTTCAGCGATGTGTAGGTTGGGTGCATTTGTCAGGGATAATGTAGGGTAACAGGATAAGAGAATGGTTCTAGGTGGGTTATTCTTCGGAGGGTCGGTGTGGACTTGTTAGGCTGAAGGGCCTGTTTTCACACTGTAGGGATCCTATGATTCTATGAAAGCAGTTCAATTCCCTTAGTGTTAGGTGCATTAGTCAGGGAAATGGGTCTGGGTGGATTACTGTTTGGAGGTGTGGACTTGTTGGGCCAAATAGCCTGTTTCCACACTGTAGGGAATCTAATTTAGTCGACTAATCTTATTCTCCTTTATACACAGTTTTAAAGTCAGGCAGACATTCTATCTGACATTCTTGGGTTAGGGTTAGAAGTCTAAACAGCTGCTGGTGCCCTAACCTTTGCCCAGTTTGCGTTAGTTGCTCTTAAATCACAGCTAAAGCACACTGATATATGCAGTGAATTGACACAGCTGTTGTACCACAAGTAGGCATGATGGGCCAAATGGCCGAGAGTGAAAAGTTCACAGTTTGTTGTTCTACAAACAGCCCTGCACTCGATTCAAATCCCAGTTTGACTTGAGTTTGCTGGTTGGAGTGGATGTGCAGTACGGTTGGTCTCTGTGTCCCTGAGCTAGTGTTTTAGCTGGCCTTTGGACTCTTGAGGACTGACCAGTAATATCCCTACTGCTGGCTTGATTGGTGGGTGTGTATGGGAGGAGCAGGCAAAGTCAGGGTCTTGTATAGGACCAAGGAATTTATTATGGCTGCTACTTGTATGTTTGTTCATCAGAAGCTGAGAAAATAGAGGAGGAGGAAGCATCGACATGTCAGAAGATGAAGAAAAGACATTGGGAGATAAGTATGTAAATAGATACTTGCTGATATCTTGCAGATGTGGTCTCTCAGTGGTTAGCACCGCTGCCTCTCAGTGCCAGTTCCCTCAGGCAACTGTCCGTGTGGAGTTTGCACATTTGCCTCGTATGGGTTTCCTCCCACAGTCCAAAGATGTGCAGGTTAGGGTGGGTTGGCCATGCCAAATTGTGCAGAGCGTCCAGGCATGTGCAGGCTAGGTGAATTAGCCATGGAAATGCAGGGTTAGAGAGGTGAGGTAGGGGCTAGATCTGGATGGGATGCTCTTTAGAGGGTCTATGTGGACTTGATGGGCCAAATGGCCTGTTTCCACACTGAGGGGATTTTGTGTTTCTATCATCATAGGAGAAGACGTAGGCCATTCAGCCTGTTGAATCTACTTTGCTACTAGTGATACAATGACTGATCTCATAATCTTCAACTCCACTTCTCTGCTTTTTCTCCAACCACTCTTGGTATCCTTACTGAGTTTAAATATACTTAATGATCCAGCCTTGACAGCCCACTGTGATAATGTAATCCCCAGACTGACTACCATCAGAGAAGAAATTCCTCCTCATTACTGTCCCAACTGGAAGACCCTATTCTGAGATGAGCACTTTGGAAAGAGTGACCATAATTCAGTTACATTTAGTTGGAAAGGGATAGGTACATGCCACAGGTTAAGAGTTATTGATGGAGCAAGGGCAATTATAATGCGATTAGGCAAGAATTACGATGCATAGAATGGGGTAGCAAAATGCAGGGGATGCGGACAATGGAAATGTGGAGCTGGTTTAAGGAATAGATATTGCGTGTCCTTGATAGGTATATCCCTGTCAGGCAGGAAGTGATAAGGTAAGGCAACCGTGGTTTACTACAGAAATTGCATCTCTTGTTAAGCGGAAGAAAAAGGCTTATGTGTTGATGAGACAGGATGGTTCAGATGAGGTGATGGAGAGTTACAAATCAGCTAGGAAGGATTTAAAGAGAGAGTTAAGAAGAGCAAAGGGAGGACACGAGCAGTCTTTAGCAGGTAGAATAAAGGAGAACCCTAAAGCTTTCTATAGATATGTGAGGAATAAAAGGATGACTAGGGTAGGAATAGGGCCAGTCAAAGACAGAAGTGGGAAGTTGTGTGTGGACCCTGTGGAGATCAGAGAGGTGCTAAATGAACATTTCTCATTGGTTTTCACTCAGGAAAAGGAGAATATTGTAGACGAGACGATTGAGATACGAGATATTAGACTAGAAAGGATCGAGGTTAGTTACGAACAGGTGTTATCAATTCTAGGATTGAAAGTAGACAAGTCCCCTGCGCCAGATGGGATTTATCAGAGGATTCTCTGGGAAGCTAGGGTTGGAGCCTTTGGTTTTGATATTTGAGTCATCATTGTCTACAGGTTTAGTACCAGAGGACTGGAGGAATGCAAATGTTGTTCAAGAAGGGCAGTAGAGATGACCCAGGTAATTATAGACCACTGAGCCTTACTTCTGTTGTAGGAAAGGATTATAAGAGAGAGGATTTATAATAATCTAGCAAGCAACAATTTGATTTCGGATATCAACGTGGATTCGTCATGTCTCACAAACCTTATTGAGTTTTTTGAGAAGGTGACCAAGCATGTAGATGAGGGTAGGGCAGTTGATGTGGTGTACCTGGACTTTAGTAAAGCCTTTGATAAGGTAAGCTGTTGGAGAAAATGCAGAGACCTGGGATTGCGGGTGATTTACCAGTTTGGATTGGAAACTAGCTTTCTGAAAGAAGGCAGCGAGTGGTGGTTGATGGAAAATATTCAGCCTGGAGTCTGGTTACTAATGGTGTGCCACAAGGATCTGGTTGGGACCACTGCTGTTTGTCATCTTTATAAATGACTTAGACGCAGGCAAAGGTGGATGGATTAGTAAATTTGCAGATGACACTAAAGTCGGTGGAGTAGTGGACAGTTTGGAAGAGTGTTACAGGTTGCAGGTGGACTTGGATAAACTGCAGAATTGGGCTGAGAGGTGGCAAATGGAGCTCAATGCAGCTAAATGTCAGGTGGTTCACTTTGGGAAGAATAACAGGAAGGCAGAGTACTGGGTCATTGGAAAAATTCTTGGTAGTGTGGACATGCAGAGGGATCTTGGAGTCCATGTACATAGATCCCTGAAAGTTGCCACGCAGGTTGATAGTGCTGTTAAGAAGGCATATGGTGTGTTAGGTTTCATTGGTAGAGGGATTGAGTTCCGGAGCCGCAATATCTTCTGCAACCATATAAAACGCTAGTTCTGGTCACCATATTTCGGGAAGGATATGGAAGCATTGGAAAAGGTGCAGAGGAGATTTACCAGGATGCTGCCTGGTCTGGAGGGAAGGTCTTATGAGGAAAGGCTGAGAGACTTGGGTCTGTTCTCATTGGAAAGAAGAAGGCTAAGAGGGGATTTGATAGAGACATACAAGATGATCAGAGGATTAGATAGGGTAGACAGTGAAAGTCTTTTTCCTAGGCTGATGATGTCAGCTTGTACAAGGGGGCGTAACTACAAATTGAGGGGTGGTAGATTTAAGACAGATGTCGGAGACAGGTTCTTTATTCAGAGAGTGGTAAGGGCGTACCTGCCAATAGTTAACTCAGCCACATTAGGGAGATTTAAACAATCCTTGGATAAGCACATGGATGATGGTGGGGTAGTATAGGGGGATGAGCTGAGAATAGTTCACAGTTGGCGCAACATTGAGGGCCGAAGGGCCCGTTTTGCGCTGTTTTGTTCTACGTGCCACACAAATCCCAAGCAACAATCATCACTGATAAGAGACAGTCTGACCACTCCCTCTTGACATGCAGTGGTGTTACTGTCAAAGCCCCGACTATCAACATCCTGGGGGATTATCGTTGACTGGAAACTCAACTGGACTCACCACATAAACACTGGCTACAAGAGCAAATCAAAGGCTAGGAATACTGTGACAAGAAACTCCCCTCCTGACTCCCTAAAGTCTGTCCATCATCTACAAGGCACAAGTTAGGGGTGTGATGGAATACTCCTCAGTTGCCTGGATGAGTGCAGCTGAAACGACACTCAAGAAGCTCGACACCATTCAGGACAAAGCAGTCCACTTGATTGGCACCATATTCACAAACACCCACTCCCTCAGTCGCAGCACTGTGTGCTATCTACAAGTTGCACTGCAGCAATTCACCAAAGATGCTCAGACAGCCCTTCCTGACCCTCAGCCATATCCATCTAGAAAGACAAGAGCTAGCAGATACGTGGAAACACCAGCCCCTGCAAGTTCCACTCCAAGCAAATCTCCATCCTGGCTTGGAAATATGTCAGTGTGTATGTTGCTGTCGCTGGGTCAAAATGCTAGAATTTCCTTCCTAATGGCATTGTGGGACTGCAGCAGTTCATGAAGGCAGCTTGTCCCCCACCTTCTCGAGGGCAACTAGGGACGGAATAAACGCTGGGCCCGGCCAGTGACACCCACAATCCTGCAAATGAATAAAAAACATTGTCCTGTAGAACACCCCTCAGTCCTCTTCAAAATAGCAACTGAAGGATCTTTTATGTCTACCCAAAGCCAGCCTCAATTTTAGCCAACAGCCAGCATTTTCAAAACCGCAGTGCTCTGTTAACACTGCCACCAGAGCTGTCAGCCTGAATCTTTGTGCTCAGGTCTCCAGCATGGGAATGGAGCTCTTCAGATGAGCATTATGACTTGTCCATATGGTTATTTGAATAGAAAGGATTACAGAAAAAAGGGTGGCACGGTGGGCTCATTGGTTAGCACTGCTGCCTCACAGCGCCAGAACCCAGGTTCGATTCCAGCCTCGGGTGATTGTCTGTATAGAGTTTGCACATTTTCCCCGTGTCTGCGTGGGTTTCCTCCGGGTGCTCCGGTTTCCTCCCACAATCCAAAAGATGTGCAGGTCAGGTGAAATGACCATGCTAAATTGCCCATAGTCAGAGGGAAACGGGTCTGGGTGGCTTACTCTTCGGAGGGTTGGTGTGGACCTGTTGGGCCGAAGGGCCTGTTTCCACACTGTAGGGAATCTAATCAGAAAAGGCAGGAAAATGGCACTGACACTATCTTTTGAACTTGTTTCTTCCTGGGAAGCTGCTTCAACTGAGCAGCATGGAGAAGACGCCACAGAAACCTCGCTTCGGCAGCTGAAGAAACGGAGACGCGGCAAGTGTAAGTGGATAAAACTACTTGTGATTTGAGGTTGTCTCTGGCTGAGCCTGTTCAGGCACAGCACTGGCTACCTTGCCAAGCATGTCTGCAGACTCAGTCAGTCAATTCATTGCCCCTGACGAGTCATAGAGATATACAGCATGGAAACAGACCCTTTGGTCCAACTTGTCCATGCAGAACAGACACGCTAAATTAATCTAGTCCCATTTATGTGTAATCACTCATCCCTGGAGACACTCTGCTGAATCTCCTCTCCAAAGTCTTTGTTACGATGTTTTGCCTCACATCATTTCTGGCTGTTTTCCACATCCACTTAAAGCTGCCTTAACAGTAGGGTAGCCCATATTGTACACATGTAGCTTTGACCAGGGGCGTACAACACCAAAGGAGGCCATTGAGCCCATCAAGTATGCATGGGTGAGCCACTTCATGGTTTCTGCTATGCCAGATTCCTGGTATCTACATTTTTGAAAATTTGTCTGGAGGAAACTGGGTGGCACAGTGGCTCAGTGGTTAGCACTGCTGCCTCACAGCGCCAGAGACCCGGGTTCGATTCCACCCTCAGGTGGCTGACTTCAAGTGCCCATCCATTCTCCCCGCGGGTGCTCCAGTTTTCTCCCACAGTCCAAAGATGTGCAGGTTGGGTTGGATTGGCTATGCTAACGTGTCCTAAAGTGTCCAGGGATGTGTAGGCCAGGTGGATTACCCATGGGAAATGCAGGGTTGCAGGGATAGGGTAGGGGGTTGGGCATGGGTGGTATGCTCTTTAGATGGTCAGTGGTGACTGAATGGGCCAAATGGCCTGCTCCCACACTGTCGGGTTTCTATGGAAGTTACAGGCTGAACCCTTGATGGATTTGACAGGGGCATGAACTGAAGAGGCCAGGTGGGAAACACTTTTTTTTCAGGAGATCCTTACCAGGTGCAGAGCGGGACAGGAAAAAGCCAGGACTGGTGGCAAAAGTTGGGGTGGAAAGGCGGGGAAGGGGCAGTAGGATTGTGGGACTGGAGTGCACCTTACCGAGCGCAGCTCTTGTCAGAAAACTCACTGCTTTGTTCTCAAAAAGCAGCTTCAAGTGAGGGACGCAAAGGCGATGATCTGGAGGACAAGCTATTTGAGAAGGAAAAGAAGCAAAGTACAGAAAAACGTAAGTGAATAGTTGTTTCCTGCTCACTCACTTTATTGCCTATCGGTTTGTTCAACCATATATTTATTCACGCACCACCCTGACTTGGAACTACATCGGCTGCGCCCTCACTGTGTCGCTGGGTCAAAAGCCTGGAATTCCCTCCCACGGCATTGTGGGTATCCCCACACCACACCACACAGACTTCAGCCATTCAATACGGCAATGCTCCAGAAGAATTTTAAGGCTGATTATGAGATGTGCAAAACGGTGGCACAGTGGTTAGCACTGCTGCCTCACAGCACCGGAGACCCGGGTTCAATTCCCGCCTCAGGCGACTGACTGTGTGGAGTTTGCACGTTCTCCCCGTGTCTGCGTGGTTTTCCTCCGGGTGCTCCGGTTTCCTCCCACAGTCCAAAGATGTGCAGGTTAGGTGAATTGGCCGTGCTAAATTGCCCCATAGTGTTAGGTAAGGGGTAAATGTATGGGTGGGTTGCGCTTAGGTGGGTCGGTGTGGACTTGTTGGGCCGAAGGGCCTGTTTCCACACTGTAATGTAATCTTAAAAACGCACAATGCCCATGTGCTGTGAACGAATCACAAAACAAGATAAATAGGAAGTCCATCTTAGCCAGGCCAGCGTTTATTGCTCATCACTAATTGCCTTTGAGATGATAACTTCAACTGCTGAAGTCCGTGGGGTATAGATACACTCACCGTGTTATTAGGGAGGCAGTTCTAGGAGTTTCTTTTATTCATTTGCTGGCCAGCATTTATTACCCATCCCTTGATGTCCTTGAAGACCCTTTGTAGCGATTAGTACAACTGAATGGCTTGCTAGGCCATTTCAGAGGGCAATTGAGAGTCTATTGCTGTCAGCCCAGAGTCACAAATGCCAGCTCCCTTTCCTGAAGGACATCAGTGAACCAGATGGGCTTTTCCAACAACGTCAACAGTCTCATGATCATCAGTAGATTATTTTCCTATTAAATTCAAATTCTACCATCTGCTGAGGTGGGATTCGAACCTAGAACATTCGCTGAGTTTCTGGATTTATAATCTTGTGATAATGCCACTAGGCCATCCCTATTTGACCCAGCAACAGTAAGGGAAGAGCTGATGTAGTCAGGATGGTGGCAGCTTGGAGTGGTCCTGTCAGTCCCACTCCATCCATGCTATCCCCACAGACCTGCAAGTTCTTCATCTTCAAGTGCCCATCCATTTTCCTTTTGAAATCATTCATCATCTCTGCCTGCACCTGGATATTAGTCCCAGCGGTTACCACCTGCTGCATAGGGAGAAAATAAAAACCAAGCTTCTTGCAAATAAGAGCAGAAGTAGGGCCATTCGGCCCTTCAAGCCAATCATAATGATATTGGTTGTTCATCCAGTTCAGTTCCCTGTTCCCACTTTCGCCCCATATCCTTTAGCCCTAACAACCCTATCTAACTCTTTCAAAGCTTTCAATGTTTTGGCCTCAGCTGTGTTCTGTGACAGAGAATTCCACTCCTGGTTCTTGGCTCCCCTGGTCGTCAGGAGCAAATTCCAAATCAATGTCACTATCTCCTTTTCCCCTTTGATTTCCTTTTCGAAGTACTGGGCTTACAACTGAGACACAGTACTCTGAGGTTTGGCCAGTAGGTTTTGTACTCTATTCCCTTCGTAAAGGCTGGAATCTCAAGTGCTTGCATTTTTGATGACCTGATCAACTTGCCTAGTCTGATTTGGGAAAGGGAGAATTACAGGAGAGCAATTTAACAGGATCCCAATTGTCAGAATGTGGCCTCTTACATTGCTCAGTCACACCACTGCCATCAAACCCTTCATTTCTTCCCAAAAAGCTGCTTTTAGTGAAAACGCAGATGGGAACGCTGCTTCTCTGCCTCAGAAGAAGAAGAAGAAAAAGAAAAGGAAAAAAGCTGAGGAGAAAGGTAAGGAAGTTCTTTTCAAGACGTGAACTTGTGTCTACTTCAACCTTTTCACTGACTTCCATTGCTGGTTTGAACAGGAGCGGCTCAGTGGTTAGCACTGCTGCCTCACAGCACCGGGGACCCGGCTTCGGCTCCACCCTTGGGCAACTGTCTGTGTGGAGTCCGCACATTCTCCCTGTGTCTCCTTGGGTTACTTCCGGGTGCTCTGGTTTCCTCCCACAGTCCACAAATGTGCAGGTTGGGTGTATTGGCCATGGGAAAGGCAGAGTTTCTGGGATAGGGTTGGGGGGCTCTGTGTGGATGGAATGCTCTTTAGAGGGTCGGTCTGGACTTAATGGTCCGAATGGCCTGCTTCCACACTGTAGGGATACTATGAAGTGCTTGTGATATTGCTGGTAATCAGTTGTTGGCGCACTTCACACACTCACACTCACAGCACTCGTGCACACACGCGCGCACACACACTCTCTCACACAATACATACATACACACACACATAAACAGAAGTTGCAGCATGGTGGTCAACTTTGGATTAGATTTTATTCTCACATGTACTCGAGTATAGGAATACAGGAGTACAATGAAAAGTGTACAAAATCGCCATTCTCTGACGCCCGATTGGTTACACACTTGACTACCAAACTGGAATCTTAAAAAAAAAACCCAGCAGAAATAAACAAAACAAAGCCAAAATGACTGAAAAACATCCAGATATTAAAGTCAGGGGACAATTTCAAAGTTTGCAGATGAAAGAAAACGTGTACCAAACAAAACCAGAAACTGCTGGAGAAACCAAACAGGCCCGGCAGTATCCATGGAAACAGAAACCGGGTTCAGTGTCTCAAACCTGCTCAAACTGTTTGGATTAACAACACAGTGATCCTGAGTTTGAACCTGACTGCAGCAAACTAATGTCAATTTGTCAAGTTATTTTTGGAAACCCATCTCATTCATGGCAACATTTCCCAGTGCAACGCAGTCTGACCTACATGTCCCTGTATTACCGTAGAGAACTTTGGTGGGGGAGGGAAGAAAAGCTGTCTTTTCATGTTAACAGTATTACCCAAACAAGATTTAAGAAAAAGGAGTGGAATGAAAGGATTTGGATATTGAGAAAGAGTGGGTAAATCGAGTTGAGATACAGAAGCGGGGATGTTCACCAATGGTTACAACTAGGAATGGTTACGTTTCTGATGAAGAGCTTTTGCCGGAAACATCGATTTTTCTTGCTCCTCGATGCTGCCTGACCTGCTGTGCTTTTCCAGCACACTCTAATCTTGACTCTGATCTCCAGCATCAGGAGTACTCACTTCGGCCTAATGGTTACACCATGTCAGTACCATTTGCGGCTTCTCGGACACTTGAAGCTGTCCATGTTCAAGTTCAAAAAAATATCTGAAAATGAGATATATATTTTAAAAAACCACATTTAACAAGATGACATCCAAATTTGGGCTGACAAGTGCCACAGAAATGTCAGGCAATGACCATCACCAATAAGAGGCATTCTAATCACTACCCCTTGATATTAAGTTGTGTTATCATCACTGAATTCCCCCACCTCACCACTATCAATGTCCTAGGGGTTATCATTGTTCAGAAGCTCAACTCGACTCTCCACATAAACACAGCAGTTACAGGAGCAAGTCAGAGGCTGGGAATACTGTGGAAAGTAACTCACCACCTGACTCCCCAACGCCTGTCCACTAGGCACAAGGCAGGACTCTGATGGAATACTCCCCGCTTGCCTGGATGGGTGCAGCTCCAACACCGTCCAGGCCAGTGGCGCCACATCCACAGGCATCCACTCCCTCCACCACTGACGCTCAGTAGCAGCAGTGTGTACCATCTACAAGATGCACTGCAGGAGTTCACCAAAGATCCTCAGGCAGCACCTGCCAAACCCACAACCACTTCCATCTAGAAGGACAAGGGCAGCGGATACATGGGATCACCAGCCCCTTCAAGCCCTCCCACAACCTTGATGTATCGCTACTGTGTCGCAGCCTCCCCTGAAACACCACGAGCGATTCCCTGGTACATTTACAAAGAAAGGCTTGCCACAAAACATTTCTTTGGTCTCCTTCAGTTTTCTTAAGCGACAAGAGAGCAGAGGAGAAGGAGAAGGTTGCCTCTGTGCTGCAAAAGAAAAAGAAAAAAAGGAAGAAGAAACGTAAGTAGATTAAACAATTTCTAACAACAAAGTCTGAAGTAGTGCTCAGTTCTGTCTCTTTGATGCCATGATCTGTCCCATTAACAAGGAGTCTGACAAATGCAGGGCTCCTATCCTGTCCCACTGCATTTCTCTGCCAGGCCTACATTGCTCAGTCTGGTTGTCTGATAATGCCAACTGTTACTACGTTCTTATTTTCTTCCTCGAAGTGACTTTAAGCAAGAAAACAGCAGTGGAGGAGCACGCCACCAGCGCAAAGACGAAGAAACGTAAAAAGACGCAAGAGAAAAGTACGTTAAAATGGAACACAATCAAAGTTACCATAAAACAAGGAACTGTGGTGGCTGAAGATCTGAAACAAAAACAGAAATTGCAGGAGCAGCTCAGCAGGTCTGGCAGCACCTGTGAAGAGAAAGCAGAGTCAATGATTTGAGTCCAGTGACCCTCCCTCAGAACGTTGTCTCCACAGATGCTGCCAGACCTGCTGAATCTCTCCAGTAATTTCTGTTGATTGCATTTTGTGTTTTTTGTCTCCCTCTTTTGGCTGCCATACACAGAAACACATTGTTGTACCGTGGGCTGCTCACCTCGGAGCTGAGGAGATTGCAAGAGGTGTACAAGGTTATATTTGATTTGATTTTTTTATTGTCACATGTACCTCAGTACAGTGAAAAGGTTTGTTTTGCGTGCGGTACAGACAGATACAAAGGGCATAGGCGTAATAGAACAGAGCGAGGAACACAAGGTTACAGCTGCAGAGAAGGTGCACAAGCTGCAGAGATCAACATTAAATTTAAAATGTGAGAGGCCCATTCAGATATCTAATAACAGCAGGGAAGAAGCTGTTCTTGAATCTATTTGTATGTGTATAGAAACTTTAAGAAGGTGGGAGAGCATACATCCAAGATGGGAGAGGGGCCTTTGATGTTGGTTGCTTTCCCAGTGTGGTGGGAAGTATAGATGGAGTCAGTGGATGGTAAGCTGGTTTGCGTGATGGCAGGATAACAGGCTTGGAAGGAGCAATTCTTCCCATTAGGGGTTTGAGTTTTTTTTTTCACGGAAGCGTAAGAGGTTGAGGGGTGACTTTTATGGAGGTTTATAAAATCATGAGGGACATAGGTAAGGTGAATAACAAGGGTTGTTCCCCTAGGTCGGGGAGTTCAAAATCAGCGGGCATGTTTTTAAGGGAGGGGAAAAGGTTTTAAAGAAGATGTGAAGGGTAACGTTTTTACACAGAGGGTGGTCAGTGTGTGGAATGAACTGTCCGAGGAAGTGGTGGATGCGGGTACAGTTATAACATTTAAAAGACATTTTGATAAGTAAATGAATAGGAAAGGTTTGGAAGGATATGGGCCTGGAGCATGGACTGGTTTCGTTTTGGAACGTGGTCAACATGGACTGACTGGACCAAAGGGTTTGTTTCAATGTGGTGTGACTCTGTAATGGATGGTATCAGGGTGAAGGGACAAAATTTAAAGTTTCAGACTGGAGATTTAGGGATGCTATGGAGCATGTGATAAGAACTCGGGACGTCGCGAGGGTGCTGGAAGCAGAGACTAATTCCAAAGGGAAATTGGATGGCCACTCGGCGGGGGGGGGGGGGAATAAATTTTCAGGGCTACAGGTATCGAGCAGGAGAGAGGCACTGACTAGATTGCTCCGCATGGAGCGGGCATGGACTCAATGGGCTGAATTGTCACTGCCTCTACTGTAAATGACTCCATGCTCCAGCATGGAAGGAGCTCATTCAGCCCCTTGGGTGATCTCTTTGAAAGAGTTCACGAACAGCTCCCACTTCCCTTTGCCCTTGTTCTTTCCCCATCGCTTCATAAATTTTTCCCCTTAAAGCATTTATCCACTTTCCCTTTGAAAGTTAATGCAGAATAATTGAAAGCGAGCACTTCCCAGGTCACAAAAACCTGCAATGTCAGAAAATCATTTTTCATGTTGTCTCTGGTTTTGTTTGCAAAACCACGCTGTACAAGTCTTCTCAAAACTCACCGCACTGTATAAACAAAATGTGCCTGAGATGAAATATCGTCTTGTTTTATACTCCTAAGGGCCATTAGCAGGGATCTAGGGCTTGTGTTTTCACCTCTCTTGTGTTGTCCAACCCTGACCTTTCCTTACAATCTGTACATCCCTGAAACACCCTAGTACCAGTGTCTACTTCATCAGGAGTTATGAGTACAAGTTGCACAGTTTCACTGGTGCTACCTCACGTTTGCAATGATTTGATCCCTGTGGTTCTGGCCCTACTTGGAGCTCCTCTATGCTCCTTCCCTCCCCAGGTGAAACAACTGGCTCAGTGTCCATTGGTGGGGGTGGGGGTGGGGGTGTATGTGTTGGTGTGCCATCCAGTAAGACCAAACCCAGATGACACTCAAATATTTTGAGACCCCCCACCCCACCAAACCAAAATCCCTTTGGTGTTTGCAAAGCCCCAGTTTGTGACCATGTTTAGAATGATAAAGACCTTCATTGGGTTAGGAAAGAAACCAACTTTCTTCGGGGAATCGACAGCATGAGGTCCTTCTACTCATCACGTTTCTTGTTCTCGCAGCTTCCTGGTGTCTCTACATCGAGAAGTTGAGGTCCCAGAATTCACCTTGTGAGCTGAAGGCAGCCATTGGCGATTTTCTAAGTGAGAGGTCGGTCCCCTACAAAGAGATCCAGCTGGATCCTGACAGGTATGGGCTTGAGTTTCTCTCGCGGCAGTCAGTTTTCTATCCAACTGGGACATGATGTCAAATCCAGGGAAGGAGATGCTTTTTCTTTCCCAACTCTAGGCACGTAGTGTCAGCGGCAAAAACTCCCAGACTACATAAATCGTGTTCGAGAATAAAGCTCCATCTAGAACTTTGCCCATCAAACACTCCCAAGACAGGGACAGCACGGGATTAGATGCAGAGTAAAGTTCTTTCTACACAGTCCCCATCAGACACTCCCAAGACAGTGACAGCACAGGGTTAGATACAGAGTAAATCTTCCTGTACACTGTCCCTCATCAAACACTCCCAGGGCAGGGACAGCACAGGGTTCGTTAGAGTAAAGCTCTCTCTACACAGTCCCCATCAAACATTCCCAGCGCAGGTATAGCAAGGGGTTCGATATGGAGTAAAGCACCCTCTACATTGTCTCTAGCATACATTCCCAGGACAAATATAGCGCACAGTTAGATACCGACTAAAGCTTTCTCTATACTGTCTCCACCAAACACTCCCAGGACAGGTATAACACACAGTTAGGTACAGAGTAAGTAGCTTCTAAACACTTGCAGGGCAAATAAAGTGAAGCTGCTTTCCACTGCAAAATCAGATCATCCCAAATCAGGTCCAGGGTGGAAAGAGATGCAGTTAATTTCCCCAACTGCCTGCCCACAATACAACAATAAGCCCCCAATGGCTTTTCTGAATCTTATTGTAAACTTGCATTTGCACACTACAGAAGTAACTTTCTAACATCCCAACCCTTCACATACGCTGTGGAAAATTGTTATGAACAGCAGATATTGTCATGTCATTGTGTGCACTTAAAGATCCCATAAATATCGGAGAGGGGGGGGGGTGGAATGATGTTGCATAGTGTAGAGAAACATTGGTGCATTACCCAGGAGTAAAGGAGTCCAGCATCCACCTGAACCAGTGGGACTGGTGGTTAGGACCTGGGGTTAATGTCTCATCTGACAGACGGCTGTCTTCAATGCTGCAGAACTCCTTCACTACCCAGTCTGAATTGTTGGATGGGGTCAGAACACAATATCCTCACCAGAAGCAAAACTGCTGCTAACACCCATCGTTTGGAAGCTTGCTTCAGGTGGGGTCACATGACTGAGGGGAGTTTAGCATTATGCCATAACTGTAGATTCATATATCAATGTCTACAAAATGAAAGGATGCAAATTTGCCAACCTTCCTCTGGAATTCTTCCTTGATAGGTACCACCATCCAGTTCTGTCTCAATGTATTAAATAATTTTGCACCTTTTGCCTGTACATCAATTTGTAGAATCTGTACACCAGAATTTCATAGTTCATCTGAGCAAGTTTAACGTGGTTTCTCTGTATTTCAGGCCCTTTAGAAAAGAAGCCAAATGCTTTGCCAGTGTTTTGAGCAATCTGTGTACTTGTTTAAAAGTTAGATTTATTTGATCAATTTGACCGATTTCTTGCTGGCTCACTTCCAGCTGCTCCGCCTGTGTTGAACTGAACCATGAGGGCGATCTGAATGAAGCTCTGCAGTTTGGCACGTGCAACATTCTCGGACAAGTAGCAAGATTAAGCAAGGTGGAGAAACTGGGAGCGCTGAACGGCAGTGAGTCAGTCTCTTTTTTTTTTCAGCGCCTTCAGTTCACGATGCTCTGCTGAAGGAATTGTTTCCTGGCGTAGGAATCCCCTCAGGGTAATGAGCCTCCTGGTTATTGGCAAAGGGACCAGGCTCCATGCTGAGCCTGAACGATGCACGTTGCAAAGCTGAGTAGCAGGGGTCCTACAACGGAGACCCCAGTCCCTTCCTTTACCAACAGCCAGAGAGTATACCTCGTTTCTCAGGATGTGAAGAAGACATTTGGTACGTTTGCCTTTATTGGTCAGTGCATTGAGTGTAGGAGTTGGGAAGTCATGTTGTAGCTGTACAGGACATGAGTTGGGCCAGTTTTGGAGTACTGTGTGCAATTCTGGTCTTCCTGCTATAGGAAAGAGTGCGGAGAAGATTTGCAAGGATGTTGCTGGGATTGGAAGGTCTGAGCGATAGGGAGAGGTTGAATGGGCTGAGGCTATTTTCCCTGAGGCATCAGAGGTTCAGGGGTGGACTTTGATAAAATCATGATGGGCATGGAGAGGGCGAATAGTCGAGGTGGTGGTGGTGGTGATGGGGAGGTGGGTTCCAAAACTGGGTTTATGGTGAGAGGGGAAAGACTTAAAAGGGATCTAAGGGACAAAGTTTTCATGCAGAGGGTGGTGTGTGTATGGAATGAGCTGCCAGAGGAAGTGGTGGAGGCTGGTACAACTGCAACATTTAAGAGGCATCTGGATGGGTACATGAATAACAAAGGTTTAGAGGGATATGGGCAATGGAAATGCTGGCAAAATGGGACTAGATTAATTGAGGATATCTAATTGGCATGGATGAGTTGGATCGAAGGGTCTGTTTCCATGCTGTACATCTCTATGACTGTCGGAACTATATCTGATCACAAGGGACAGTTGCATCGTGGTAATTTTATTGGAATAGTAAATCAGAGAGATCAGCTAGTGCTCTGGTCTAAGGTCCAAATCCCACCATGACACCAAGGTATCCAAACCTTGATTATCATGGACTAATCATGAAACTACAAGATTGTCATGGAAATGTTTGTTAAAAAGTTCATGATGGTGGGTGTTGCTGGCTCAGTCCAGCATTTATTGCCCATCCCTAATTACTCAGAGGGCAGTCAATAGATAACCACATCGCTGTGGGTCTAGAATCCCATGTAGGCCAGACTAGGTAAGAATGACAGTTTCCTTCCCTAAAGGACACTAGTGAGCCAGTTGGGCTTTTCTAACAATCGACAATGGATTCATTAGACATCATCAGATTCTTAATTCCAGATTGTTACTGAATTCAACTTCCACCATCTACCATGGCATTTCGGAAAACTGATCTAGCGATAATGCCACTAGGCCATCACCTCTCCTTGTTCATGTCCTTTGCGAGGGACGTCTGGGTCATTCCTTACCTGCTCTGGCCTATGTATGCCAATGAATGTGGAAAACCACATGTTAGGTTTGCAAACTTTTGCCATGTTTGAGTAACTAAAGTAAGTGTGAGACCCTAGGAGGATGTAACTGGGGAATTGACAATGAGGAGCAAAAGAAACAGCAGATATTTTAAAACCAATGACCGTTGGATCCCTCCTGTTGCTGGAAAGGACAGGAATTTGAGGATGTTGACCCAGCGACAGTGAAAGAACAGCAGTGGATTTCCAAGTCAGGATGGTGAGTGGTTTGGAGGAGAGCTTGCAGGGCTGATATCTGCCACCTTTTATCCTTCTAGATGATTGGTTTAGAAAGTGGCGTCAAAGAAGGTTTGGATGGTTATCAAAGCATAGAACAGGGAAACGGGCCCTTTGGCCCACCCTTCTTAATTCTTTTCCCTCACCTAAAGCCTATGCTCTCTAGTTTTGGACTCCTCTACCCTGGGGAAAGATCCTTGGCTATTCACC
Source organism: Chiloscyllium plagiosum (assembly GCF_037043375.1). NCBI lineage: Eukaryota > Metazoa > Chordata > Chondrichthyes > Orectolobiformes > Hemiscylliidae > Chiloscyllium > Chiloscyllium plagiosum. The sequence goes on from NW_028270182.1 coordinate 10,897,354, forward strand.
TTATTTATGTCCCTCCTGATTTTATAGACTTCTGTGCATCTAGTACACACTGCAGCCGCGGAGTGTCAGAAATGGAGGGAGTGTATGTCTTAGGTGCTGGTTGGTTGTCAATCAAGTTGGATCACTCCCTGCACCACCAGAGGGCGCATATATCTCCACTGTTGCAAATCTCTTCCAATAATATTACAGTGAAAATGGAAATTGTTAGTGAACAGGAGGGTACAAGGGACTTGATGGAAATATGCAGGATTTCGGGGAGGATGGTACTATATCAGTTCTTCTTTTAGAGAGGCTTTGCAGACATGATGGGCCAAATGGCCTCCTTCCATACTGTAACCATTTACTGTTTCTGCTGTCCCAATGTGTGGCTCAGTATCAGTTTTTTTTTCAAAAAAATAATGTTCTTAGCATGAAACAGACCCTTTGGGCCAACCCGTCCATGCTGACCCAATATCCTAAATTAATCTAGTCCCATCTGCCGGTATTTGGCTCATATCCCTCTAAGCCATTCCGATTCATACGTCCATCCAGGTGCCTTTTAAATGTTGTAATTGTACCAGCCTGTACCACTTCCTCTGGCAGTTCATTCCATACATGTACCACCCTCTCCCTTTTAAATCTTTCCCCTCTCACCTTAAACCTATGCCCTCTAGTTTTGGAAGACTCCACCCTGGAGGAAAGACCTTGACTATTCACCCTATCTATACCCCTCATGATTTTATAAACCTCCCTGAAGTCACCCCTCAGCCTCCTGGGCTCCAGGGGAAAAGGTCCCAGCCAACACAGCCTCTCCTTACCACGACTGGAGGATTTGAGTTGTAACATCCTTGTTAGTCTTTGTTTTTTTGCACCCTTTCCAGCTTAATAACGTCCTTCCTATAGCAGGGCAATTGTACACAGTATTCCAAATGTGGCCTCACCCAAAGTACAGCCATAACATGACACCACAGTTCCTGTACTCTGTACTCTGACCAATGAAAGTAAATGTGCCAAACACCACCTTGTGTGAAGCACATTGGGAAGTTCCTCTACCTTAAAGGTGCTATTCAAATGCAAGTTGTGGGCTGAAAGGAAAGCTGGGGAGATGTTGAAGAGGATGATAAATGTGGAAAAGAACAGGAGCAGGCTAAAGAGAACAGAGACTCATGCAAATTAAAGTGGCTTTCTGCAGTCTCATGTAGGCCAGACCAGGTAAGGATGGCAGATTTCCCTCACAGAATGGGAGTAATGAACCAGACAGATTTTATCACCTGTGTTTCCTTTTAGGAATTGACTCTAGGACACTTCGTGTGAAAACCCTTCCAAGTGACGTCTGTGCCAAGGACCTTAAGCGTTTGTTTGAGAAAGTTGCTGGTGTTTGGATATGTCAGGACGTCAACAAAAGGTACGTGGTCAGAGTGTAGTTGGATTTGAGAGCAAGCAGGAAACCCATATAGACACAGGGAGAACGTGCAGTCTCCACACAGACAGTCCCCTGAGGGTGGAATCGAACACGGGTCCCTGGCATGTGAGACAGCAGCACAACCACTGAGTCACCACGCTGCCTGGCATGCTGAGATTTTATTTTCCTTTGGGGATTGGGAATCTTGTCTTCCTAAAAAGGAAGTAGAGTCCCTGAATACTTTAAGGCAGAAGTGGATAGATTCCTGATCATTTGAAGTGGGGGCCGGGGAGCCAAAAGGTTATCAAGGGCGGGTAGGAATTTGGACTAATCAGACCAGCTGCAATTGGCAAGGCAATAAGAGCATTAAGAGATTTCAACCTATGGTCGGTAAGTTATTTGGTTTAAAAAAAAAATTTTCATAACTGTGAACAATAACACAGAAGATCCACCAATATAACATGTTAAATGTAACTGTGTGTAACTGTTGTCTTGTTTTTCTTTGCCAGGTTTGGACTTGTCATGTTTGAGACAGAGGAAGACACAGCTAACGCGCTAAGTAATGGTGAAATAGAATGCAGAGGAAACCTGCTCCGACTGGACCGTGCATATCCAGTGAAACAAGGTATGTCTGTGGTCCGGTCATAGTGTCAAAGAGGGCAACAGCATGGAAACAGGCCCTTCGGCCCAACTCGTCCATGCCATCCAGTTTTTAAATTAATCGAGTCCCAATTGCCTGCGTTTGGTCCATGTCCCTCTATACCTACCCCATCCACATGCCTGTCCAGATGTTTCTTTAAATGATGAAATTGTAGTCGCTTCCACTGCTACCTCAGCAGCCCATTCCAGACACTCACCACCTTCTGTGTGAAACAAATTGACCCTCTGGACCCTTTTAAATCTCTCCACTCTCAATCTAAACCTATGCCCTCTATTCTTAGGCTCCCATACCTAAGGAAAAGGCTGTTGGCCATCATCTAGCTTATCTACGCCTCTCATGACTCTGTAAGGTCACCTCTCTGTCTCCTACGCTCTGGGGGGGGGGGCGGTCCCAGCCTATCCAACCCCTCCCTATAACTCAAAGTTTCCAGTCCAGATGGCAACCTAGTAAATCTTTTGTGCATTCTTTCTAGTTTAATAATATCCTTTCTACAGCAGGGCAACCAAATCATTTCCATTCAAGGTCCACACTGCAGCTTCTTTCACCTCTGACCCCATGCCGTGCGTTTGTCAATCCACGTCAACCTCTTCCTGGCCCCAAACCCCATTTGTCGCCTATTCATTAAGACCCATTTACCTTTCACCAACTTAACACGACACGTGCTTCCAATTTCTCCACTCGATCCTCAGAACCAAGAGTTTGACATGGTCAGTCAAGCGCAGCAGGTCAGGCAGCATCCAAGGAGCAGGAGAATCGACGTTTCGGGCATGAACCCTTCTTCAGGAAGGACTTCTTCAGGCTCATGCCCGAAACGTCGATCCTCCTGCTCCTTGGATGCTGCCTGACCTGCCACGCTTTTCCAGCAACACATTTTCAGCTCTGATCTCCAGCATCTGCAGTCCTCACTTTCTCCAACAAGGTCAGTCAACCCATGTGACTTTGCTCTGCATTGCCCCCAGTGCCTGAGTGGCTTCCCTTGTGTCAGACAACTGGACAGAGTTCCCTTTATCCACTCGACAGTTCGTTTGTAGTATGTGGCATGGCTGGCAAGACCAGAAACCTTTGCACAGCATAATAGTCCTTCAATAAGCAAGGGGCTTTTTTTAACAAAGGGGGTAAGTTCGAACCCCTCCGATAATTGTTGTGTTGCGTCACCACAGTCTTGCCATTAAAGAGAAGCGACTGGTGGTGATTTAACCTGCGGGCCACCAGATCTCAGCCGAGGCAAGAGTTTGAGAAGGAGAGTCCCTCATGATAACCTCAAGCTGGTGATGGGAATTGAACCCATGTTGTTGGCATCACACTGCTGTGTAAACCAACAATCCAGCCAACTGAGCTAAACCAATCCCCCGTGATAATTAATCCCACATACAAACTCCAGTTGGTTATGATGGGAGTAGAGGTTCCCTCCTAATAATAATTAAATCCAAAAGGCCCAGACAAATTCATCTCTCCCCTTGTAATCTGTTGAAGTGGGTTAAAAGGAAAGAAAGTCTCTAATCTCCACTTTATAAGTAACAAATAATAGTTTATTTATTCAACTCTAACAACAAACTATCAAACTGGACAATTTTCCCTGAAGTTCTAGCTGTTACCTAACTGAACTAAATTCTACTGGAAGGAATGCTGTTCAAGTCCCACTTGTATAAACCCAATTAATAAGAAAGCAATAAATTTAAACTTAATCTCTCCAAGTTCTTTGCTTTATCTCCACTCTTCCTTCTGTTGAACTAACATCACAAATGCTTATCTTCTGATGATCCCTCAGTGAGGGTTTTGAGCTGGGAAATACTGTGGTACTTTTGGGTCTTTTTAGAGAGCTTACAGATTTCTGAGAGAGCCTGATATTTACTCTTCAGATGGGAAGTGGCTCTCTGCCGATTTTCAAATCTCCCAGTTTTACATACCCTCCATGACGCATTCAATTCTTTATCATTTGATTGGCTTCTGGGTGTCAAAACAATCCGTTTTAAATTCAACTGGTCCTTAGTTTCCAAGTGTCTTTTTAAATTAATTGGCTGAATTTAAACTGTTGTCTGGGTAAAAAATGCCGCTTGGCTGTTTGATACAAAATGTGTTAATTCAGGTGCTCCCTGTGCACCTGCACTTTTAACTGCTGTTCAGTCCATTCTTAAACCTGAAAAAGAGCACCATCTCTGAAAGGGACATCCCAGTGCTTTGCCCCATTTTTACACACCAACTTTATGACAACTCTATCCCTGTCCTGGGAGTATTGGATCAGGGATGGTGTTAAGGGAGTTTTATCTTCCATTTAAAAGAGTAGAGGCTACTTTACTCTGTCCCTCACCTTGTGCTGCCCTTGTCAAAGAGCAGACAACAGTACGGCACAGGACCAGGCCGTTGGGCCCACCAAGCTTGTGCCAACTCATGGACTCCTTTCTAATACAGAACCTTTTGCCTTCTAGTGGTCTGTGACCCTCTATTTCCTGCCTATTCAATCTATCTCAAGATACCTCTGAAATATTGCTGTTGTATCTGCTTGCCCTATGAACTTTGGCAGTGCATTCCAGGCACTTGCCACCCTCTGTTTTAAAAACAACTTGCCTCTTGCATCTACTTTAAACTTGTCCCCTTTTACCTTATGCCCCTAGTAATTGACCTTTCTTCCCTGCACTAGACCCCGACTACCAATTCTACCCATGCCTCTCATAATTTTGTAAACTTCAATTGGATCAGCCCATTGCAAGCTTTTCACTGCACTCACTCAAGTGCACGTGACAATAAAGCGATTTAATTCAATTCAGTACATCTTTTGATGTTCAAGTGAAAACAAGCCAGGTTTGACCAACCTCTCCTCATAGTTAATACCCTCCAAGCCAGGCAACATTCTGGTAAATCTTTTCTGTACCCTCTCCAGAGTCTCACACGTCGTTCCTATAATGTGGCAACCAGAACTGTACGCACTTCTGGGAGTGTTTAATGGGGCAGTGTAGAGGAAGCTTTGATTCCAGTTTAAAACATAACCCCATGCTGTCCCGGTCCTGGGAGTGTTTCATGGGGACAGGGCAGAGAGAGCTTTACTCTGTATCTAACCCCGTACTGCCTCTGTCCTGGCAGTGTTTGATGGGGGACAGAGCTTTACTCTGTATCTAACTCCATACTGCCTCTGTCCTGGGAGTATTGGATGGGGACAGTGTAGATGACATTTTACTCTGTCTCTAACCCCATGCTGTCCCGGTCTTAGGACTGTTTAATGGGGGAACAGTGCTGTGGAAGCTTTACTCTGTGCTGTCCCTGTTCTGGAAGTGACATCAGTCAGATGAGGCAGTCATGTTGGGTGTGTATTCATGTGGGTGTCCTTTGCCTGGAATGTGAAATACAGCTTGCAATGCACTGAAATGTAAACTGTTGTTTCTGCAGAGAAAAGGAAAATTCTTATGATTAAAAACCTGCCTTACCCAATCAGTAAAAAGAATCTAAAATCTATACTTAATGATGCTGAGGATATCCACCTGTCAAAAAGCAACCAGTCACAAGGGTGAGTAAAACTTGGTCCATTAGCAACAATTTGCATTCATATATCACCTTTCACTAGTAACCCATCTCAAGGCATTACAAAGGAGTGTTATTAAACAATATTTGTCACTTCATCCATTAATGGTCTAGATGAAGGAACTGATGGCATTCTGGCTATGTTTGCAGATGATACAAAGATGAGTAGAGGGATAGGTAGCATTGAGGAGGTGGGGAGGCTGCAGGAGGGTTTGGACAGGTTAGAGAGTGAGGTAAAAACAATGACTGCAGATGCTGGAAACCAGATTCTGGATTAGTGGTGCTGGAAGAGCACAGCAGTTCAGGCAGCATCCGAGGAGCTCCTTGGATGCTGCCTGAACTGCTGTGCTCTTCCAGGTTAGAGAGTGGGCAAAGAAGTGGCAGATGGAGTACAGTGTGGGAAAGTATGAGGTCATGCATTTTGGTAGGAAGAATAGAAGCATGAACTATTTTCTAAATGGGGAGAAATTCAGAAATCTGAAGTGCACAGAGACTCCAGAGTTCTAGTCCAGGATTCTCTCGAGGTAAACTTGCAGGTCGAGTATGTAGTTAGGAAGGCAAATACAATGATGGCATTTATTTTGAGAGGACTTCCATATAAAAGCAGAGATAAACTTCTGAGACTCTGCACAGGCCACATTTGGAGCATTGTGTGCAACTTTGGGCCTCATATCTCAGGAAGGATGTACTGGCCCTGGAGCATGTTCAGAGGAGATTCACGAGAATGGTCCCAGCAATGAAAAGCTTAACATATGAGGAACGTTTGGGATCGGGGGGGGGGGAGCTAATTGAAATATACAGAATACTGAATTGCCTGGACAGAGTAGATTTTGGGAAGATGTTTCCATTGGTAGAAGAGACTAGGTCCCAAGGGCACAGCTTTTGAGTAAAGACCTTTTAGAATGGAAATGAGGAGAAAGTTCTTCAGCCAGAGAGTGGCAAATCAATGGAATTCACAGCCACAGAAGGCCGTGGAGGCAGGTCATTGAGTGTATTTAAGACGGAGATAGATAGGTTCTTGAGTATCGAGGGGATCAAGGTTTAGAGGGAGAAGGCGGGAGAATGGGGATGAAAACCTATCAGCCATGATTCAATTGCAGAGCAGACTCGATGGGCTGAATAGCCTAATTTCTGCTGCTTTTTCTTATGGCCTTATGAGCTTTGTGAAATAATTGGGAGGGGGGGTGCTAAAGCTTGGTTGAAATTGTGATTGTCAAAAGGGGAGGTTTAGGGTTAGAGCAATCACATGGAATGCAGGGAGAATTAGCCATTTGGATACAGACCTGGCTCGAAGATAGAAGACAGAGGGTGATAGTGGAGGGTTGCTTTTCAGACTGGAGACCCATGACCATCGGTGTGCCACAAGGATTGGTGCTGGGTCCAGTACTTTTCATTATTTCTATAAATTATTTGGATGTGAACATAGGACGTATAGTTAGTAAGTTTGCAGATGACACCAAAATTGAAGGTGTAGTGGACAGCGAAGAAGATTACCTCGGATTACAACGGAATCGTGATCAAATGAGCCAATGGGCTGAGGAGTGGCAGATGGAGTTTAGATAAATATGACGTGCTTTATTTTGGAAAAGCAAATCGGGGCAGGACTAATACACTTAATGGTAAGGTCCTAGGGAGTGTTGCTGAACAAAGGTTCATAGTTCCTTGAAAGTAGAGTCGCAGGTAGACAGGATAGTGAAGAAGGTGTTTGGTATGCTTTCCTTTATTGGCCAAAGCATTGATTATAGGAGTTGGGAGGTCTGTGGCTATACAGGACACTGGTTAGGCCACTTTTGAAATATTGCATGCAATTCTGGTCTCCCTATCGGAAGGATGTTGTGAAACTTGAAAGGGTTCAGAAAAGATTTACAAGGATGTTGCCAGGGTTGGAGGATTTGAGCTATGAGGAGAGGCTGGGGCTGTTTTCCCTGGAACGTTGGAGGCTGAGGGGTGACCTTATCGAGGTTTATAAAATCAGGGGCACTGATAGGGGGAATAGCCAAGTTTTTTTTCCCCCCAGGGTAGGGGAGTCCAAAATCTAGAGGGCATAGGTTTCAGGTGAGAAGGGAAAGATTTAAAAGGGACCTAAGGGTGAATGTTTTCACACCGAGGATGGTACGTGGATGGACTGAGCTGCCAGAGGAAGTGGTGGAGGCTGGTACAATTACAGCATTTAAAATGCTGGCAAATGGCACTGGATTAGGTTAGGATATCTGGTCAGCATGGATGAGTTAGACCAAAGGCTCTGTTTCCATGCTGTATGTCTCAATGACTGTAATTCTAGAGCCTACTGCCTCGGCGGGTGAAGAGACAGTCACGGTGATGAAGGAATGGCAGTCTGAGGTCAGTGATTGGGAGCGGTAGTGACTGGTGAGGGTGGGCGGGGGGACACTGAGATCCCCGTGTGATGGGAAGACCTGGTGCAGGGGGCCAGACTTTGAGTGAAGGCAAAATCCCAGAGGGTTTTGAAACCAGAAGATGGGAAAGTTAAAACTGGGAGAGACTCAGAAAACACTAGAGAAACTCAGCAAGATCTGGCAGCGTCTGTAGAGAGAGAGAGCAGGGTTAACATTTTGTGTCATGTGTGACTCTTATAGAACAGTAACGTACATGTGTTATGCTGGACTCACAACATGAACTCTCGCTTTCTCTCTCTCTCTCTCTCTCTCGCGCGCGCGCATGTTCTCTCTCTCTCTCTCTCTCTCTCTCTGAATATTCCCAAATAAAGAACACACCAGCCCATTTCAAAGGCTGAGTTTTTGAAATTTACAGTCCTGCACTCACAAGAACGCTAAAAGTTAACTGTTATCTTTCTTTCTCAGAGGTTTTCAGGAATAATTGAAAATAAAACAAATCTCTGGGACACACATGCACACACACACACATTCACACACCAGCAGTCCCCCAACTTTGAAACTGGCAGATGTGAAAACTGACAGCTTTCTCTGAGGAAATAGGAAGATGGGTTTTACACACACCTCCATCTGATTCACACCACCCTGACACATGCCTCTGAGCAGCAAAGAAATGGAAACTAAAAAACCAGGGGCTGGAATTCCCTCGCTTAGTTTGCACTTTTCACTTTCTCAACAGTCTCCAGATCTGAAAGGAGGCGAGTTTTCAAGCGTGCTTTGTTTTTACTTTAACACAGAGCTCTGTCTAACCAGGAGGTCACAGCAAGCACTGGGGGCTTTCTAGGTATCGAGACACCCCCCCCACCCCACCACCTCCCTCCACTTGCCCTAGAGTTCTACACAGGAGTGTACCCTACCATACAAAGCCCCCTATCCTAGATAATCGCTCCAACGTTGTCCTGTGCAGGGCAAAGTGGGAACTACTCAAAAGTTTTGTGTGTGTGTGTGTGCGCGCGCGCGCACACTGTTTTGAGATTCACCCCCCCCCCACCCACCTACGCAGACAGACACACACACAAGGCAGCAGCAGTCTGACCCACTGTGCTCCTGCCTGGTCTCCTGAATAGGGAACGGACTCGGCAAGTGCTCGCTCCCTCAATCCCATTGAAGTGAGGCGGGGTGGGGAGAGGCTTCAGCAATGCTGCAGCCTGCTCAAAAACGAACCCTGAGACAGAGGGAGGGAGCAAGGCAGGCAGAGAGAGGAGAAAGGACGCTGCAGAGAACTCCGAGTCCCAGAGGAGAGGCATTAGATCAGTCATCTGAATAATCAGTTATCAGAACGAAATACTGCCCGCCCGTTTCGTTCGGATAATTGAGGTTCCTTTGTATTCCTACCTGCCTGCGCTTGGCCCAAATCCCTCCAAACATTCATGTTGTTATCCATGTCTTTTAAATATCGGTGTGGAGTGCCACTTACACCTGATGAAGGAGCAGCGCTCCAAAAGTTGGTGTTTTCAAATAAACCAGTTGGACCATAACCTGGCATCATGTGATTTTTGGCCTTTTAAATATTGTAGTTGTATCCGTATCCGCCTCTTCCTCGGGAAGTTCATTCCACACACGAACCTCCCTCTGTGTTTTTTTAAAAAAAAGATTGCCCCAATATCCTTTTTAAAATCTTTCTCCTCTCACCTTATAAATAAGCCCTCTAGTCTTGAAATGCGCCACCCGAGGGGAGAAGAAAGTCTTGTCGTTCACCTTATCTGTACGCCTGATGATTTTATAAACCTCTATGAAGTCACCTCTCAATCTCCCAACGCTCCAGTTTTAAAAAAAAAAGTCCCAACCTATTGAGCCTGTCCTTATCACTCAAACCTTCCATACCCGGCAACATCCTGGGAGACCTCTTCTGAACCCTCTCCAGTTTAATAATATCCTTCCTATAACAGGGCGACCAGAACTGCACCAACCCTGCAGAAGAGGCCGCTCTAATGTCCTCAACATGACGTCCCAACTCCGATATTCAAACTTAACCGGGTCCCTAGATTAACAGCCCAGTGCCAATGTCACAATGCCATCGCCTCCCCATGTGCTGATCACAATAACTATCATCAGGGAAGGGAATCTGCTGTCCTCTCTCATTCTGGCCTGGGCGTGACTGACTCTTAACTGCCCTCTGAAATGGCCTAGCAAGCCAGTCATTTCAAGGGGCATTCAGGGATGGGCAACAAACATCGGCCTTGCCCCAGAGATGCCCGCTTTTTGTGAAAGAGGGCACAGAAAAAAAAGCCAGTTGAAGGGAAGAAATGTACAGAGCAACGGGGCAGGAGGAAGGTAAAGGGACTTGATAGACTCACTTTCTATGAAGGGCCCAGCAAAGGCCAACAGGGCGAACAGCCTGGCGTGCTGGATGTCGTGAGAGATCTGGAAAGTTCAGGTGTGACGGGGATTGGGGGTTGGGGGGGGGAGCGGTGTAAGGGCGATTGCTGTGTTTTATAATTCATTGCTGTTGTTGTAGAGTTGCCTACGTGGAATACAAGACCACAAAACAAGCCAAACTTGCTCTGAAGGACTTCCAAGGCAGAGGTATTCCAGGCCAGGCAGTTCGAGTGGCTTCGATAGAGGAAGAGCAGGAGAGCCCAGAGAGCCAGTCTGACGGGTCAGGTATGTACCAGTGCACGTGGTCCAGATCCTATTTGCGAACTGACTGGAGATTAGTGTAGTTAGAACCACCCTCAGTCACGTTGACTTGCTGTGCGCTGGTTACTGAATGGAAGCTACTGCTGCTGCTGGCATTTCTTTCCAACAGCTGAATTGTGGCCTTGCTGGCGTTAGGCTCCACAAATCTGGTCTCCTCTCGTCCCCGGGGATGATGGGGACACTGTGGACATGTGATCAGGTGCCTTGGTTTTTTGTTTTGTGGACATGGGTTCGAATCCCACCACGGCTGCTGGTGGAGTTAACTTCAATGAATAAAATGCAAGACGACTAGCTTTGAAACAGCATGGTGTTCATGGGAATGTGTCTGTCCTTACCCCATCTGACCCACATGTGACTCCAGACTCACTTCAATATGGTTGATGTTGCCAGAACGGAGGCTGGATAGGCTGGGACCTTTCTCCCTGGATCATCGGAGGCTGAGGGGGTGACTTTACCGAGGCTTATAAAGTCATGAGGGACATGGATAGGATGAATAGCTAAGGTGCTTTTTCCAACGTTAGGGGAGCCCAAAACCAGAGGGCTTGGGCTTAAGGTGAGAGGGGAACGATTTAAAAGGGACCTAAGGGGTACCTTTTTCACACAGAGGGTGGTCGGCAAATAGGATGAGCTGCCAGAGGAAGTGGTGGAGGCTGGTACGGTTACAACGTTTAGAAGGCACTCAGGCAGGTACATGGAGTAGGAAGGGTTTAGAGGGATATGGGCCAAGTGCTGGCAAATGGGACTAGATTAATTTAGGATATCTGGGTTGGTCTGGACGAGTTGGGCCGAAGGGTCTGTTTCCATGCTATGTGACTTTATGACTTAAGTCACCCCCTCAGCCCCCTCTGAACCAGTCGAACAAGCCACTCAGCTCGGGTCTGTTAGGGATGAGCAACACCCATCGAAAGAATTCATTGATCAGGATTTGCAGGGTCTCCGGCCTTGATGTGACCAGCTGTAAAAAGTAATTCAGCGGCTGGGAAGAACACGAATACAGGCTTCCCCCTGGTGTTTCACCAGTGACAGGGGAAGGTGGATAGTAGCTCTCCAGCCCAGGGACCAGTTGAAGCTCTCGAGTGACCAGTGAAGGTCTTTTGCCACATGTGCAGATGGCCTGGTCAACCTCAGACCCAGGGAGGAGACTCCTGATTTGTTACTCTGTAGTGCACAGAGGGCGGTACCCTGTAGTTATGGCCGACCCCTACTGAACAGCCCCCTCATCCAAGTACTCGCCAGCCACTGGGTCCTCCTGACACTCCCCGGCCAACGCACTCGTGATCATGTTGGCATCCAAGTTGCCCTCTGGCTGCAGTCCCAGTAGTGGCCATTGCTCACTGTGGCGCTGCTGGGCCTGGAGAGCACTTCCAAATGGTTGGCAGCTCTTGGGAAGCAGGATCCTGTCCTCGATGGAGATGGACACCCCATCATTGGACCTAATGGGTACAAAGTCCGCCTGGGAATGCCCATGGATTGGGCCACCGCGTAAAGTCCAGAACACCCTTTTTGAGGAACTCTGTACGGTGGCGATGCCTCTCCCCCTCCATAGTCTTCCCTTGCTACTACAGTTCACAGAGGTTGGCATTGCCCATCTAACAAACAGCAATTTATTTTTCCACTGTCTTCTCTGAAAATGGAGAGAAAAGGCAATCCTTTGGGATTTGGTGTTCTTGCATCTTAAGTGCACGATGGAAAGCGTCAGCGTGTAATGTATCTCTTTAACAGCGATACATGGGTGTCTTCTCTCCTGGCCTTCTCTGTGATGAGCTTGCTCCGAGTTTTGAGGGAACGGACGAGAGTGTTTCAAGACTGCGCTGACCTGCTTTCTCTCCTTTCAGATTCCACCAGATCCACCAGATCCCTGTTTGTATGGCGCCTGTCCAAACGAACAACAGTCAAAATGTTGAAATCAACCTTCAAGGAGGCCGTGGGTGCCAGGATACCACGAAAAAAGGGACGGCGGTGAGCATTCGCTGACTTTTAGGGAAAACACCAGCCAATTCCCGTTGCCACCACCATCCCGTGGAAAAGTTGAGAAGCTCTCCCATCTCCCTGTGCAACTACCATGACTGTGGACTTGTTGGGCCAAATGGCCCAACACTGTCTTCCACACTGTGGGATTCTGGGATTCAAAACGAAAACACATTGTCTCGTGGTTATCACCAGCTGCAGGAGCTGACTCTGCAGCCAGGTTTCTTACAATACATCAGCAATTGCACTTGCAAAATATGTGCCATTGGTTATGAATTGCTTTGGCATGATCTGAAGATGGAGGGGGAGGTAATGGCCTAGTAGTATTTATCACCAAACTATTAATCCAGAGACCCAGGTAACATCCTGGGGACCCGGGTTCCATTCCCACCATGGCTGATAGTAGAATTTGAACTTGATTTTTTTAAAAAAATCTAGTATTAAGACTCTAGTGATGACTTTGTTGGAAAAACCCATCTGGTTTGCTAATGTCCTTTAATGAAGGAAACTGCCATCCTTACCTGGTCTGGCCTACATGTGACTCCAGACCCACAGCGATGTGGTTGACTGCCCTCTGGGCACTTAGGGATAGGCAATAAATGCTGGGCTTAGCCAGCAACGCCCATGACTCACGAGCGAATAAAAAATTGTGAAAGGTGGTATATGATTAGATTAGATTCCCTACAGTGTGGAAACAGGCCCTTGGGCCCAAAACGTCCACACCGACCCTCTGAAAAGCAACCCACCCAGACCCGTTCCCCTACATTTACCCCTGACTAATGCACCTACGGGCAATTTAGCATGGCCAATTCACCCTAACCTACACATCTTTGGACTGTAGAAGGAAACCGGAGCATCCAGAGGAATCCCACACAGACATGGGGAGAATGTGCACACAGACAGCTGCCCAAGGCAGGAATTGAACCCAGGTCCCTGGTGCTGTGAGGCAGCAGTGTTAACCACTGAGCCACCGTGCCACCCCTATATAGCTAGAACCTTTCTGTAAACTGATGAACATTAAACATTCAAAAACAGGGTAAATGTCATGTTATCGAGGAGCTGACGCCTAGTTGCTTCCTTGCTGTATTGGAAATGCTCCCTACCACAGCTGGGCTGTTGAGTGGAGGAATTAACCAAGCTTCTGATCCCTAATGGCTGACTAATCACTAGTAACACTAATAAAATCCCAAGAGTGTAATGTGTGCGCGAGTGGGTGTTTAAATGATGACTCGGTGTGACGCATTTTGTGGTTGAATAGTTTACTGACGGGCTACCTCCTCCACTCACAGGTGAAGGATGTCTGCCTGTTTGTGGGTGAGGGATGGCAGGGGTGGGGGGGTAACCTGCCAAGCAGGATCCGAGCAGGAAAGAACACCAGTGGTCACCGATGTCAGCTCGGTGAACCAAGCTTTCCAAGTTGGTTTTGCAGCATTGACATTGAGAGTGTGGGTTTGAGATTCCCATCACTGGGGGAGCTCTGTGGAGAGTATTTCTGTGTTTGCTGCTGCCTCTCACGCGACCTCGTGGGTTCGACACGTCCTCGCGTTGTCTCACAACCAGGGCCAGTGGTGGGAGAGGGGGGTGCCAATGCCACAAGTGATGGACTTGAAAAACAATTTTCCGTTTTTTAGAAATGGAGCCCAGGTGAGAAGGAGCCAAAGTCTGGACCTCAATGGCCTGTTTGTAAGAACATGAAGGATTAAAAGCAGGAGTAGGTCGTCTGGCCCTTCGAGCCTGCTCCACCATTCAATAAGATCATGGAAGATCATGGCTGATCTTTTCATGGACTTAGCTCCACTTACCCTCCCTCTCACTGTATCCCTTAATTCTTTTATTTTTCAAGAAAAAAGTCTACCTTAGCCTTAAAAATGTTTACTGAAGTATTGTCAACTCGTTCGCTGGTTAAGGAATTCCGTTGTTTAAGAACCAGAAGTTCCTTCTCAATTCTGTCCTAAATCTGCTCCCCTTAATTTTGAGGCTACACCCTCTTGTGCTAGCTTCACCTGCCAGTGGAAACATCCTTTTTATTTTATCCATTCCCTTCCTAATTTTATATGTTTCTATAAGATCCCCTCCCTCCCTACCCCCATTCTTCTGAATTCCAGTCTACTCAGTTTCTCCTCATAAAGCAACCCCCTCAACTCCAGTATCAATCTGGTGAACCGCCTCTGCACCCAAAGTGCCAGTGTATCCTTTCTCAAGTAAGGAGACCAAACCTGCACACAGTACTCCAGGTGTGGCCTCACCAGCACCCTGTACAGCTGCAACATTACCTCCCTGCTTTTAAACTCAACCCCTTTAGCAATGAAGGACAAAATTCCATTTGCCTTCATAATTACTTGTACCTGCAAACCGACCTTCTGTGATCCATGCACAAGGGTGCCCAGGCCCCTCTGCATAACATCAAGCTGCAACATTTTAAGCATTCAAGTAATGATCCTTTTTTACTGTGATTCCTACCAAAATGTGCTGTAGGTTTGCCTTTGTGGACTTTAAGACGGCGGAGGAAGCAACGAGGGCACGGGCGCAGTTCCAGAATATGGAGATAGATGGCCAGCAAATGAAGCTATACTTTGCCAACTCTGCACAGTGAGGGGAAGAGGCCGGCGTGTGACCTGGTCACCGATGGTATGCAGCAGCCCAGAGTGGGGGGGAGAGAGAGAGATGATGGAGTAGTGGTAATGTTGCTGGGCCAGGAAGTTAGAGGTCTAGTGCACTGGGTTCAAATCCCACCAGGGCATCTAGTAAAGTCAATCTTTTGATACAAACGAATCAGGAATGTTAGAAGTACCATTGTCGGATTAAGCTGGTCTAGTTCTTTAGTAACAGAAATCTGCCCCTCATTACCCGTCTGACCTGCGCGTGATTCCATACCAGCAGCAATGGAGTTGACTGTGACTCTCTTGCTATCCTGAAGTGCTCTCACACACGGCTGGGCGTCTTTCCCGCCACCAAATCACCGTGACTTTTTTCATATTTTTAAAACCCGTCACCAGTACTGCGCCTGTCAGGAATGGGAAATGCATGATGCCCAAACTCGCATTGAAAGAAAAACTAGAAGGACTGTGCAGCCGTGAATTAAAATTGTGTTTTATTCTCACGTGCACAGGGTTACAGTGAAAAATGTCCAATGTTACCATTCCCGGTGCCATCTTAAGTACAAAGGTATCCAGGTACAAATTCTTAGGTACCAGGTAGAAAAATAAAGTTACAAGTTGTATATTACCATCTTTACAAAGTAGAAAGAAAAAAGAAATAAAGGCCCAAGTTCAAAATTACAATTCTTCTTAAGTGCTTGATTAGATAAGATGAGAATCCCTAACGTGTGGAAACAGGCCCTTCGGCCCAACCAGTCCACACCGACCCTCCGAAGAGTAACCCACCCAGTCCCATTTCCCTCTGACTAATGCACCTAACACTACGGGCAATTTAGCACGGCCAATTCACCCCAACCTGCACATCTTTGGACTGTGGGAGGAAACTGGGGCACCCGGAAGAAACTCACGCAGACGCTGAGAAAATGTGCAAACTCCACCCAGTCAGTCGCCCAAGGCTGGAATCGAACCTAGGTCCCTGGTGCTGTGAGGCTGCAGTACTAACCACTGAGCTACAGTGCTTAGCCACACTGGCCTCGCAATCCCACCCCCATTGGTTCGATCTCCACACTGCACACACCCATTCTCCACAGAAGGAGAATAGATTAAAGTGAGGGAAAAAAAAGAGTGAAAGAAGGAAAAGAAAGTGCCAGCAGATGAACTCCAGGCAGGAGCCCACAAGCTGCACAGCCTACTCTGCTGCCATCTTGAATTGGAATGGACTGCACTGGGTTGGGCATGGGCGCAGTGGAAGTAGGAATGGTCACCCAGAGGAACTTGGGAGTAAGCCCTTTCGCCAGACAGTGGTGAGAACGTGGAACTGGCTTACCCAGGAAGTGATTGAGGCGGGAAGGGGTGAAGGGAATAGAAGCCAAGGGAGATGTGTGCAAGGGAAGGGGGCTGGTAGCATGACTCTCGACCCACACAAGGTGGGAAGGGGGCTCCGGGGTCACAGACTCCAAGCTGCCCAATGTCTCAGGGATTTCTCGTGTGGTGGGCAGAAGGGTCTGTTGCTGTGCTGTACCGTCCTATGTAGCCCTGCTCAGATGGGTCTCTCTGTCTGTAACCCCCTCCCCATCCACCCACCCCAACCAGCATCCTGCCCCCTACCGCCCCGTTGTCACTGAGAGTTTGCAACAAATTCCAAGCGTTCGATCTGGGCTCAGTGTGGATTGAGAAGGGCCACACCGCATTGCGGCCTTTTGAGAGAATCTAGCGAACCGCCCACTCCATTTGTATTGAATGCCGTAACTCCTCTACTTTGGCTCTCTCCCTCTTCCATTTCAGATGAACCCGGATCACTCAGGATCGCAGACCTACGAGGAAAGCCAGCAAGCAAGCAAAGCATTCTCACACCTGTTTCCAAAACCAAATATTTCAGTTCTGTTGATGTAGCTGGGGACCAGTGGCTCTTGCACTGCTCTGGCAGTCTGACTTTTTTTTTTCTCAACCTGAAATTATTCATCTGTACCTGCTGGTAATTTGGCTTGTCCCCTGTTGTTGCTTTCCTTTTCTCTCAAGGTTTGCCTGTGTCCCCACTTTGCCCCTTTCAATTCCTGTGTTGACCCTGACAACTGTTAGGCCTTGCTGTGTCTTGCACTGACCATTAGGGAGCAGCAGATGACAGCGTCAAACAAGGGTTTGGGTTTGTATGGGGAGATGAAAGAAAAGATCAGCTGGTCTGAGCCTCAGAACTTCTGAGGAAGAGTCACTGGACCCCAAACTCTGATTTCTCTCCACACGTGCCACCAGACCAATTTCAGCAGTTCCTTTTTTGTTTCTGATCTCCAGCATCAACTGTTTTTGGTTTTTATGAAGGAGATCATTATTGGACAGAGAGCAAGCTGTGTCAGTACATTGCCATTTTAAGCAATGGATGTGACATTTTCAACAGGATACTGTCCCGTGCCAGCATGGTTGAAAGTAAGGGATTTAATTGTAGACACAGCATGACCTTATGATGCCGTGTTCAGGAATGGTTGAGATTTCAGCTGAGCCTTGAGTCTGCCATCTTTCTCCCCACTCCCCTGTATCGTCTGAAGCTATGAGGCTGAGGAGGCAGAATTCCCCCTTCCACAAAATTAATCCTTAAAACTTTAGATGGGAGTTGAAGACGCAAAAATATTTCAGTTTCTTTCCGGAACAAAAAAGCAGGAATTGCCGGAAAGCTCAGTGGGTCTGGCAGCATCTGTGGAGAGAAATCGGAGTTTACATTTCAGGATCCAGTGACCCTCAGAACTCGAGCCAGAATGTTAACTCTGATGTCTCTCCTCAGATGCTGTCAGACCCGCTGAGCTTTTCTAGCAGTTTCCATATCTGTTTCTGATTTTAGCATCTCCAGTTTTTCCTTCAGCTCCAGCCAGACTGTGCTTTTACTGAGACAGTGTTGATTTCAGTTTTAAACTCTGAACTGTGTCAGGAACCAAATAAAAAGACGCAGGGGTGATTTTAACTTTTTCTTTAGTTTACACGTTCCGTGAACATGGGTGTGGCTGCTTAGAGGACAACTGAGAGTCAACTACATGGGCTATAGGTCTGGAGTCACATGTAGGCAAGACTGGGTAAGGATGGCAGATTTCACTTCCCTGAAGTAGATGGGCTTTCTGGGGAGGAGTTGAGGGAGGGGGATGGGGGGGGGGTTGGGGGGTAGAGAAGAGAAGTTGGGGGGAAAGTGGGACTGGGTGGAGGGAGGGGAAGTGGAGGGTGTGTGGTAGGGAGGGGAAGTGGGGGAAGAGAGGGAGGGGAAGTGCAGATAGGGGATGTGGTGGGAGGGAGTGTGGGGGGTAGGGATGGAGGGGGTGTTGCGGGTAGGGAGAGGGTAATGAGGGAGAGAGGGTGTTGCGGGTGAAGGCAACAGCTTAGTGCCATTATCACTGGACTGTTAATCCAGAGATCCAGGTCATGTTCTGGGGACCTGGGTTCAAACCCTGCCCACGGCAGCTGGTGCAATTTGAATTCAATTTAAGAAAAATCTGGAATTAAGAGTCTAACGATGACAGTTGTCAGGAAAGCCCATCCGGTTCACTAATACCCTTTAGGGAAGGGATCTGCCAACCTTACCTAGTCCAACCTTACATGTGACTCCAGACCCACATCCAATGTGGTTGACTCAAACTGCCCTCTGGGGCAATAACTGCTGGGCCTAGCTAGTGATGCTCTCGTTGCGAGTGAATTTTTTAAAAATTACCAACAGTAGTTATTGGTCAAGCTTTCTTTCATTCTAGTTTCCTTTCCATATATCGATTCAATGTTCACCGTCTGTAATTTGTTTATTGACAATCTACTGGGGTTCCCGTAGCTGGAGAGATTTATCAGAGAGCTGAGATGTTGCAGAACTCACCTTCTGCGCGTGTGTAGTCCACATAGCTGACTAGTGAACCTATTCTGATGAATCGTGAACTGGGGACATAAATGCTGCCCCTCTGCTCCAGTATGAAGGAGCTTTCTCTTATTCCTGAGCGTGCTGCCCTTCGGGAGAAAGGGAATGCATATCGGTGTTTCTAACACACACAATCCCAATACGGTCAAGATTAAGGTCGACTGTCATATGATCTGGGCTCATAGTCGGGCAATAACCATGTGCCAACAGCCCCAAGGGACCTATGTACAGAAGGTTGAGTGACAATGCGTGTTTCAAATAGAACAGCAGAGCTTTCTCTGAACGCTCAGTGAGTCTCACTGCCTCTCTGAAAGATCACTAACCTAAAACGCTAACCCTCGTTATCCACAGACGGTGCCTGGCGTGCTGAGTAATCGATTGTGTTTTTGCTTTGAATTTCCTGCGCCTGCTGTACTTAGCTTCAACCTTGTTAATGGTTGGAGAGTATTAAGTTGAGGCAGGTGTTTGCACAGTAGTTTATTTTATTTCACAACTCTCTGTTTTTATTTGAAGTGAACATAGCTGTCAAGAGCCCATTATCTTCCTGTAGGTATGCTTTCCGTTTGTGCACCTAATTAGCCTTTAGACGTACTGGCATGTTTTAACATGCATTTTCTTTTTAACCACAATGTTATATCATGAAAGGAACTTGGAATTAGATTCATTGAAGCTAGGCAAAGAGTTTTTTTTTAATCAGAAATAAATTTGAATGTATTTCTGTATGTCTGCCCTGACAAACTTTGCTGAAACACCACCATTCCTGATTAAATCTGTTTATCAAAAAAGTGCTTTGGCTGTGACTGTGTGATTAAAAAGAATTAAGAGTTGGGGTTTATTGTCACGTATGCTCAAGTAGAGGAGGCCAGAAACAGGCCATTCGGACCGACTAAGAGAAGACGGCAATGTGATCGGATTCTCACCAGATTATCTAGTTGGCATGGACAAGTTGGACCGAAGTGTCCATGCTGTACATTTCTTCCTTTCCGTTTGGAATACTGAACTTCAAGAATGCATTGCTGTTTGCGCTGACTTCCTCACCCAACTGAAGGAGGAAGATAGCAGGACCTAGTTCAGTTCGCTGAACAGCTGCTTTAGAAGAGATCTCTACATTTTCGTCATCGTACAGCAATTAAACTCTGGCCCCCAGGGTGTGTCTGCTTTCAAAGTGTTAGACTTTGACATCTAGCAGGGTGTTTCGAAAGGTGTGCCATAGAGTCGTATTGCACCGAAATCAGTCCAATTAATCCGTGCCGACCATAACACCAAAGTAAACTGGTCCCACCTACCTTGCCCCTGGCTCACATCCCTCCAAACCTTTCCTATTCCTGCACTTATCCAAATGTCTTTTAAATGTTGTAACTATACCAGCATCCACCAATTCCTCTGGCAGTTCATTCCACACACGAACCACCCTCTGCAAAATAGTTGTTCCTCTTGTCCGTTTTAAATCTGTCTCCTCTCATCTTAAAAATATGCCCCTTAGTTTTGAACTCGCCCACCTTAGGGTAAAGACTGCTATTGAAGAGAAAATGAGGTCTGCAGATGCTGGAGATCAGAGATGGAAATGTGTTGCTGGAGAAGCGCAGCAGGTCAGGCAGCATCTAGGGAACAGGAGAATCGATGTTTCGGGCATTAGCCTGAAGAAGGGCTAATGCCCGAAACGTCGATTCTCCTGTTCCCTAGATGCTGCCTGACCTGCTGCGCTTCTCCAGCAACACATTTCCATCTCTAAAGACTGCTATTGTTCACCTTATCTTTGCCCCTTGTGATTTTATAAACCTCTATAAGGTCACCCCTCAACTGTATAAGTCCCGCTGTTTGCTTTACCAAAATGCAATAACTTGCATTTATCCAAATTAAACACCATCTGCCACGCCTCAGCCCGTTGACCCAAATTGACCAAGATCTTTTTTGTAATTTCTAACTCTGTAACTTTCTGAGATCTCAGTGCACCTCAATCAGTGAGTGGTTTTGGTTTCAGATTCCATATCAGCAGCAGTTTAAAACAGGAGGTAGCAGAAAAGTCAGAGGTACTGTCCTTCAGATGAGATGTCCTGTGACCCTGTCAGTGAAGGAAAATAATCCAATGGCTAATGCTTCCAAGGACTCAGAAGGCTGAGGAAATTCAACATGTCCACAATGACTCATACCATTTTTTATAGGTGCAGCGCAGGAAGCATCCAATCTGGATGCATCATGGCTTGGTACAGCAACTGGCCCAGGACCGCAAGAAACTACAAAGAGTTGTGACCACAGCCCAGTCCATCACTCAAACCAGCCTCCCATCCATTGACTTCATCTATGCTTCCTGCTGCCTCAGGATAGCAGCCACTATAATCAATGATCCTTCCCGACCTGGTTATAATCTCTTCCATCAGACAGAAGATACAAAAGATTGAAAACACATACCAACAGATTCAAGAAAAGCTTCCTCCCCACTGTTATCAGATTTCTGAATGGACCTCATATATAAGAGTTGATCTTTCTCTGCACCTTCAGTATATGCTGCATTCTGTTCTTTTACCCTGATGTGCTTATAGAAGGTGGGATTCGTCTGGATAGCATTTGTTATGGACCAGACCAGCTTCCCTCAAAATATATTAAGAAGGTAACCTAGACTGTAACTTTTTTTCTTATTTTACAGGTAAATGTGAGGTGCTGTGCTTTAGATGCAATTCGACTGGTTAAACTACACAATGTTAAGTAAAACACAATTTATTCAAGCACTGTGGTTAAAATACAACAAAAGAAAGAGAAATTATTGGAAAACTTAACAGAATAACACATTTAGTAACTATTACTAATTAACTGTTCCTATGTATATATTGGAATACATCCCATAAACACACCCTTTGGCAAAAGGCAAATTTGAAAACAGGTTTTGTTTCACCTGTAATCCAGCAGCCTAGCAAGACAGTCCCCAGCTTTAGGTTATAATCAAAACAAGGGAAAATAGTTTCCACTTCTTTAAGCCCCCGACAGCAACTGTTGCTGAAAGCTAAATCTAAAAATCCTGCACCTGAGAGCGCTTGAGCCCACCCAGTCAGGCTGCTTCTATTGTTCTATTTTTTTTAAAACTCAGGGCTTCACACGTTGTTTATCTTCTCATAGACTGCTTAGTACTTGACCCCTAATCTCTTTTTGAAAGAAACTAGGACAAAATAACTTCTTAAAGCTGCAGCATTGTCTCACACACACAAAACAATACTTCCCACTGTATCTCAGTACATGTGACAATGCTAATTTAAAAAAAAAAATCAAATGCAGGATGGGGCAGTGATGGAGGAGTGGAGGAATATCTCCTTGCTCTCCAGTGGCTGATCAACATCTCTGAAAACAAATTATTATCAGACCATTCTCAATTTCCCGTTGATGGGAGCTTACTTTGTACAAATTGTGTGCCTCTTTTAAAAGATGGGAAACACTTCAAATGCACTTCACCGGCTGTGAAAGGGACATCCTCCGTTTGGCACAAATAAATGTCTCGTCTCAGGAAGCAAGCACTATTAACTTTCAATCACTGCATGGTTGCCCAAGGGAGATAGAATTGTGCACTGGTTGCCTCTCCTCCCAACCTCACCAGAGACCTTATATCAAGGCCTGGACAGGGATTAATGTCTGGACACCACACTTCGAGAAGACACGGAGACAGAGCAGACAAGATTCAGGAGAATAATTGTGGGAATGAGGGACTCATCAACATTTATGTCACAGCAGGAGGCCATTCAGCCCACATTCCAGTCGCCTGATTGCAGTACTCCCCATCTTCCATAATCTGTTAGAATGCTTTTAGGAGGTTAACAAGCAAGTTCGACCAAGGAGAACCAATGGATGTTATCTACTTGGCCTTTGACAAGTTGCCGTATGGGGGTCTGCTGAGTAAGATAAGGGCCCATGTTATTAGAGACGGAAATGTGTTGCTGGAGAAGCGCAGCAGGTCAGGCAGCATCTAGGGAACAGGAGAATCGACGTTTCGGGCAGTAGCCCTTCTTCAGGAACCTTCCTGAAGAAGGGCTAATGCCCGAAACATCGATTCTCCTGTTCCCTAGATGCTGCCTGACCTGCTGCGCTTCTCCAGCAACACATTTCCGTCTCTGATCTCCAGCATCTGCAGACCTCATTTTCTCCCCATGTTATTAGAGTTGCTAGCATGGTTAGAAGCCTGGCTGTCTGGCAAAAAGCAGAGGGTGGGGATAAAGGGGTCCTTCTCAGGATGGCAGCTGGTGACAAGTGGTGTTCCACAAGGGTCAGTGTTGGGACCACAACCTTTCACTTTATACATTAACAATCTAGATGAAGGAACAGAGGGTATACTGGCCAGGTTTGCAGATGATACAGAGGTAGGTGGAGGGACAGGTAGTATTGAGGAGGCAGGGAGGCTGCAGAAGGATTTAGACAGGTTAGGAGAGTGGGCAAAGAAGTGGCAGATGAAATACAATGTGGGAAAGTGTGAGGACATGCACTTTGGTAGGAAGAATAGACTATTTTCTAAGTAGGGAGAAAATTCAGAAATCTGAAGTGCAAAGAGACTTGGGAGCTCTAGTCCAGGATTCTCTTACGGTAAACTTGCAGGTCGAGTCAGTATTTAGGAAAGCAAATATAATGTTGGCATTAATTTTGAGAGGACTTGAATATAAAAGCAGGGAGGTACTTCTGAGGCTTTATAAGGCTCTTGTCAGACCACGTTGAGAGTATTGTGAGCAATTTTGGTCTCCTGGATGTCCTGGCTCTGGAGCAGGTCCGGAGGAGATTACAAGAATTTTCCCAGGAATGAAAGGCTTAATATGTAAGGAATGTTTCAGGACTTTGGGTCTATACTCGATGGAGTTTAGAAGGATAGAGTGGGGGGAGGGGGAGGGGCGGGGTGGTTGGAGTCTGATTGAAACTTACAAAATACTTAATGTCCTGGACAGCCTGGATGTTGGGAACATGTTTCCATTAGCAGGAGATGAAGATTGAAGGGCACAGCCTTCGAATAAAGATTCTCCTTTAGAATGGAGATGAGGAGAAACTTCTTCAGCTGGAGAGTGGAGAATCTGTGGAATTCATTGCCACAAAGGGCTTTGGAGGCCAGGACATTGAGTGTATTTAAGACTGAGATTGATAGGTTCTTGGTTGTCAAGGGGGGGGGTCAAAGGTTACGAGGAGAAAGCAGGAGAATGGGGTTAAGAAACTTAGCTATGATTGAATGGTGGAACAGACTCGATGGGCTGAATTTCTGCTCCTATGTCTTACCGACTATTGTGATGCAAGTGAGTGTCTAAACAGAGGATCTCCGAGAAGATTAAACAGTGGGTACAAGTAAATTCTGTTGAGGGGAGGGGTCAGCAGAAGGTGTGATGGACCAATAGTCCTCACCCTGAAAGTAGGAATTGGAATGAGCTTTTATGGTAGCAGTGGAAAGTTTCCAAGTCACCCCTGATGGCGCCCTGTTGGGTCCACAGAAGGGGCCCACTGAGGCCGGGAGACTCCGACCGAGGGGAGAGGGGTAGGAAGGGGAGGAAAGAAAAAGAAAAAGGAGACAGGGGAGAAATGAAGATGAGGCCGGTCTCTCAGGTGGTGAGGAAGAGGAGGGACAGGGCGTGGTCCCAGTGGGGGAATGAGCAAATGAACGCTTGAGCTGGGGATTTAAGCGGATGAAAGGGACCAATCGCAGCGAGAGGGGCATCACATGGGCTGACATCCTTAAATTCGCAGGTTTGGCTGTAGGTTGGGAAGGGAGAGGGATAGATTGTGCCTTTGATACACGGAGTCAGCTGATTGTATTGTATCCATTTGCGGTTCCTTTGAAATGGACACGCGCTGAAGCCGCTTTGTTACATTGTTGCAGTTTCTGGACAGAGCGTGGGATTTCCCCTTCTCCTGCCTCTCACCATGTCCAGTGAGACCTCTCCCCTTCTCAACTACCGGCTCTATAACGTGGCCGGCGGGTTCGCCGAGAGCTGCGGCGGGGCCCCGCAGGAAGACGAGGTCGCCGTCTCCAGCACCGCATCCCAGCCCGATGACTCCAGGAAGCTGTCCACTTTCTTCGGGGTGGTGGTCCCCACTGTGCTCTCCATGTTCAGCATCGTGATCTTCATGCGAGTGGGTAAATGCTGCCTTTTCACGTTCATCCCGACCCCCCTCTCTCTCTCTCTCTCTCAATACAAATTCCCATCTGTATTCCTCCTGCAATGATTTCTCTTTCTAGAAAACGTTGACTCACTTTTTACACTAAATATCAGGAGCTGCATTTTAAAAGCTGCCCCTTGCTTCAACTGCGGCATTTGTGTGTGTATTTTAAATGTATTTTAATGGCAGCTGCAACGTTGTATCCTGGTGACCTTTCCCTCACCTCCTTTGCTGCATTGGATGTACACCTGGAGCTCTGGGGGAGCAGTCCAGGGCTAGAGCTGACCCCTGTCAGAGGCGCCTCCTGTTAAATTGCCCTGCCTGCTTTAGCAGGCTTGTGCACCGTTCGAGAGAGCACTCTCTTCCCTCACTTTATTGGAGGGGATGTTTAGTTTTCTTTTGCAACATGAACTGAAATTGCTGGAGAAACTTGTCTGCGGTGGGAAGGGAACAGTTAATGTTTTGAGTCCTGTGACCTTTCTGAACTTAAACTGCAGTTCCGGGAACCTGTAGTGTCCCACTTGCCCCATCTGTATCCTTCACTGTCGAGTTAACTGTCTGTAGTCAGGGCCTGATGTGTCTCTGTGTATATAAGCTCCTTGAAAAGAATCTGCTCTGAGTAAGGTGCTGGGACCTTGCTGTAAAGAATCATAGAATCCCTAAAGTGTGGAAACAGACCATTCAGCCCAATAAGTCCACGCTGACCCTCTGAAGAGTAACCCACCCCAGATCCATTGCCCAATCTTATTGCTCTACATTTACCCTTGACTAATGCACCTAATCTATATATCCCTTAACACTAAGGGTAATTTCCCATGGCCAATTCACCTAACCTACACATCTTTGTGACTGTGGGAGTAGATTACCCCACACAGACATGGAAGAGGTACCTACAGTGTGAGTTCAGTCTCTCTTGATGCTGCCTGACCTGCTGAGCACTTCAAGTGCTTTGTTTCATTTCTAATATTTTATAAATATGACTTGGTATCGCTCCTGTGAATTATCATTGCTTTTTAAAAAAAAATAATTCACACGAGCAATTTCTTTTTCTCTTGCTCCTATCCTGTGACCTTTTTGGTTTTGAAACACACTTGAAAACCATGTGCTAAATAAAGGCATACTGTATCGTTTGCTAATCTCATTGAGCTTGGGTTTACCCACTTGGAGTCATACAGCATGGAGACAAGCTGCTGGACCCAGTCAATCCAATTTAGTTGCCACACTAAATTAGTCCCAGCTGCCTGCTCCT
Organism: Chiloscyllium plagiosum; assembly: GCF_037043375.1. Taxonomy (NCBI): domain Eukaryota; kingdom Metazoa; phylum Chordata; class Chondrichthyes; order Orectolobiformes; family Hemiscylliidae; genus Chiloscyllium; species Chiloscyllium plagiosum. The sequence goes on from NW_028270182.1 coordinate 10,923,762, forward strand.
GGCCCATATCCCTCCAAACCTTTCCTATTAATGTACTTATCAAAATGTCTTTTAACAACACTTTTTTTTAAAAGGCACCTGGATGGGTACATGAATAGGAAGGGTTTGGAGGGATATGGGTCGGATGCTGGCAGATGGGACTGATTGGGTTGGGATAATCTACTCAGCATGGACAGGTTGGACCGAAGGGTCTGTTTCCATGCTGTAAATCTGACACTAAATGTCCTAACTGAACTTGCATCCACCACTTCCTCAGGAAGTTCATTCCACATGTGAAACATGGAATTGGGGGGGGGAGGGAGGGGGACTTACTATTCAGTTGAAACTTTATTGCTGGAACAGCACAGCAGGTCAGGCAGCATCCAGGGAACAGGAGATTCGACGTTTCGGGCACAGGCCCTTCTTCAGGAATGAGCAGAGAGTGTTCAGCAGGAGAAGATAAAAGGTAGGGAGGAGGGACTTGGAGGAGGGGAGTTGGAAATGTGATAGGTGGAAAGAGGTCAAGGTGAGGGTGATAGGTCGGAGTAGGGTGGAGGCGGAGAGGTCAAGAAGAAGACTTACTATTCACCCTACCCATGCCCCTCAGATTTTATCAATTTTTCAGGTCACCCCTCAGCTCCAGTGAAAAAAGTTCCACTCTGTTTTTTTTTAGTAACTCCATCCCAACAGCAGCAGCATAAATCTTTTCTGAAACCTCTGTTTAATAACATCGATACTACTTTAACCAGAACAGAGACCTTGGAGTGCAGGTGCATAGTTCCTTGAAAGCAGAATCGCAGGTAGATAGGATAGTGAAGGTGGTGTTTGGTTATGCTTTCTTTTAGTGGTCCAGGCACTGAGTACAGGAGTTGGGAAGTCGTGTTGTGACTGCATAGGACATTGGTTAGGCCACTTGTGGAATATTGATTTCAATTCTGGTCTCCCTGCTATAGGAAGGATAGACTCCGAGTCATAATGGTGTACAGCATGGAAACAGACCCATCGGTCCAACCTGTCCATGCAGACCAGATATCCCAATCTAGTCCCACCTGCCAGCACCTGGCCCATATCCCTCCAAACCCTTTCTATTCATATACCCATCCAAATGCCTCTTAAATGTTGCAATTGTACCAGCCTCCACCACTTCCTCTGGCAGCTCATTCTGTACATATGTTGTGAAACTTGAAAAGGTTCAGAAAAGATTTACAAGGATGTTGCCAGGGTTGGAGGATTTGAGCTATAGGGAGAGGCTGTACAGGCTGGGGCTGTTTTCCCTGGAGCGTCGGAGGCTGAGGGGTGACCTTATAGAGGTTTATAAAATCATGAGGGGCATGGATAGGATAAATAGACAAAGCCTTTTCCCTGGGGTCAGTGAGTCCAGAACTAGAGGGCATAGGTTTAGGGTGAGAAGGGAAAGGTATAAAAGAGACTGGAGGGGCAACCTCTTCAAGCAGAGGGTGGTACGTGTATGGAATGAGCTGCCAGAGGAAGTGGTTGAGGCTGGTACAATTGCAACATTTAAGAGGCATTTGGATGGGTATGTGACTGGGAAAGGTTTGGAGGGATATGGGCCCAATGGGACTAGATTAATTTTGGATATCTGGTCGGCATGGATGAGTTGGACCAAGGGGTCTGTTTCCGTGCTGTACATCTCGAACTAAAGGATGTTATCCTGTCTGTTTGCAGTGTGGTGAGCTATGGTGTGTTTGTATCCGAAAACTTCCAAGTGGTAGTGCCTGGTTACCTTCACCTTCTAGCGGTTACCCTCCTCCTACCACCCATTATTCCTAAATGTCTGCTTCAGCGGTCTGCTTCCCTTTCTCTCAATCATGGGTAACTTGCTTCGCCTATGGTTCTATGGCCTATATGTCCAGTCTCCAGACTCTCCCATGTCTGGAGTGGGTATTGTTAGGCCAATGGGTGTGGGGGAGAATGTGGGAACAGTGTTAGGATAAGAGGGCCCATCATCTCAGGCTGAGATGAGAAATGAGGGTCCCCTCTGAGCTTGGGTGAATCTTTTGGACTTCAGAAAGTTGCAGATGCTCCATCATCTATTAATAGACCTTGTCTATTTATCCTATCCATGCCCCTCATAATTTTGTAAACCTCTACAAGGTCACCCCTCAGCCTCCAACACTCCAGGGAAAACAGCCCAGTCTGGCCTACACGTGACTCCAGACCCACAGCAACGTGGCTGACTCTTAACTGCCCTTTTAAAACAGTAAACCACTCGGGTGATGGGCAATGAGGGTCCCCTCTGGTGTTGTACTGACTCTTGTCGTCTCCTCATTGCTTTTTTTTCGTCCTGGTTTCCATCCTTATCCCTTATCCTTGCATGTTCTCTCTCTCTTGATGTTTGGCACCGGTTAAGGGGAAAAGTTGAATATTTTAACTGTTTCAAATACCACCCGATCCTGACTGACTGCAGTGGGTGAGAATGGGGGAGTATTCTTCGTGTGTGTTCTCGTAGAGCACAGTTTCTGTTTTGTCAAGGCTGCAAGGGGGGGGTCAAAGAAACATTTTCCTTCTACTTCCTCCTCTCTCTCGTGCTCGCTGTCTCTCTAGCACAAAGCTGCCTTGTGTTTGCTGTCTCGCTGTCCCTGTTCAAATGCAGAGCACGCAATGCTGCAATGGTACCAGGGATGATTGGTAAAGCTAGCGTTTGTTCTCCAAAGTCACTTGGTCGGTACATTGAGTATAGGAGTTGGGAGGTCATGTTGCGGCTCTACAGGACCACTTTTTGGAATATTGTGTTCAGTTCTGGTCTCCCTCCTATAGGAAGGATGTTGTGAAACTTGAAAGGCTTCAGAAAAGATTTACAAGGATTGGAGGTTTTGAGCAACAGGGAAAGGTTGAATGGACTGGGGCTGTTTTCCCTGGAGTGTCAGGGGGTGACCTTTTTTTTTTTTTATAGAGTTTATAAAATCATGGGGGACATGGATAGGGTGGAAAGACAAGAACTTTCCCTGGAGTGGGAGCGTCGAGAACTAAGGGTTTAGGGTGAGAGGGGAAAGAATATAAAAAGGACCTATGGAGCAACTCTCTCTCGGGGTGGTGTATGTATGTAATGAGCTGCCAGAGGAAGTGGTGGAGGCTGGTACAATTACAGAATTTAAAAGGCATCTGGCTGGGTATATGAATAGGAAGGGTTTGGAGGGAAATGGGCTGGGTGCTGGCAGGTGGGACTTGATTGATTGATTTTAGGTGGGCATGGACGAGTTGGACCGAAGGGTCTGTTTCTGTGCTGTAGGACTCTGATTTGATTCTTGCGGGACAGAAATCTAAGAGGAGCTTTGGGTTTAAAATCATTTTGATTTTTGACAGAGGGGATGAGTGGTAGGAGGTTTACCGACCAGAGGAGACTCTTTTAGGAAAGATAAAAGATGCTGTTGAAAGCAAGATAATCCGGCCCGGAAGAGCCCTGTCTTCAGCTGGTATTGAAAACCGAAACGACTGCAGATGCTGTAAACTTGACAAAGTGCAGGTCAGGTGAATTGGCTGTGCTAAATTGCCCGTAGTGTTAGAGTCAGAGGGAAATGGGACTGGGTGGGTTACTCTTCAGAGGGTTGGTGTGGACTTGTTGGGCCGAAGGGCCTGTTTCCACACTGTAGGGAATCTAATCTAAACTTAATAAAACAGAAATGGCTGGAAAAGCTCAACTGTTCTGGCAGCATCTTGGGAGAGAAATTGGAGTTAATGGCTTAGATCTAGTGCTGCTTGTTCAGAGCCTTTCCTCATGACCTGGATGGATTGGCCTCCAGTTTGGGGTTTGAAATGTTAACATGGCCTACGTGTGACTCCAGACCCACAGCCTTGGTGTTGATCTTTAGCTGCCTTCTGAAGTAGCCACTCGCTTCAAGAGCATCAAATACCAGCCTGGCCCTGCAATTCCCAGCCCTATCTGTGAAAGGATGGCTTTTATAAAAAATAAAATTTGGAGAACTTTGGGAAGGTGAATGGCAAAAAAAAAACAAAGTGTCTTTGTACGTGAATTGTAAGTTAATTTCAAGATAAGGTTAGTCATGTTAGCCATCACCGTGCAGGGGTTAAAATGCGCGAATATTTGAGGTGCTCCCTCCATATTGAATGGGTTGTACCTACCTCGATTCCAGATCCTATCTGTGGCGTGGGACTTGAACTCACAACCTTGACTCGTCGCAAAAGCCGGCAGTCGAGAAGCTGCGGAGGGAAGGGTTTTCATCTGTTCAGGGGCTGACTCCCCAAAGTCACTGGCACAAACTCTCTCTGCTTGCCTGGGTGAGCACAGGCCCAACGACACGGAAGAAGTGAAGACCGTAAGAAATAGGAACAGGTGGAGGCCATTCGGCCCCTCGAGCCTGTTCTATCGTTCAGTAGGACCATGGCTGATTTTTTTTTTTCCCCTGCCCTTTCCCCATAACCCTCGATTCCCCGATTGATCAAGAATCTCTCTATTTCAGCCTTAAATATACATGAGGACTCTGCCTCTTCCCCCCCAACCCACCGTTCCTCCACCCCACAGCATTCTGTGACAAGGGGAGGTCCAAAAACCCAGCAGAAATACCTCCTTATCTCAGTCTCAAATCAGCCCTCCCCTGCTTTGAGACTGTGCCCCCTGGTCCGAGACCCCTTCTGTGAGGGGATACAACCCAACCCCCTCAGCATTGAAACAAAGACTTGGCAGGGTCAATGAGATCGCCCTCTTGTTCCTCTAAACCCCAGGGAGCGGTGTCCCAACCTGTTCAGCCGTTGCTCATAAGGCAATCCCTCCGCCCTGAGGGATCATCCTTCTCTAAACCGCCTCCAATGAAATAATATCTTTCCTTAAATAAGGAACTGCTTGCAGTCCTCCAGATGTGGTCTCCCCAGCACCTTGTACAGTAAGACATCCCTGCTCTTATACTCCAACCCCCTTGGAATAAGGGCCAACATTCTGTGACCCTTCCTGATTCCCTGCTGTACCTGTGTTCCTAGCTTTGTTTCATTTACAAGTCCCAAGAGGGGGACTAAATTTTTAGTTTTAGTAATAAAGTTGATTTTAAAGCACAATTACAGTGGTGGGTAAACTGGGTGAATAAATAAAACACAAAACATGACACATGATGATTAGAGGTCACTAACCTGTTGCTTATACAACCTTTTTGTCTCCATTTAAATAATCCTCTCCCTTTCAATCTGAACAACTTTGCATTTTCCCACATGAAATTTAATTGCCAACTTTTTACCCACTTCATTAACTGTCAATAACTCCTTAAACTGGGCATCATCCAGGGACAAAGTTAGCCACTTGATCGGCACCACATCCACTCCGCCCCCCCCCCCCCCCCCCCCCCCCCCCACCACCACCAATGCTTGGTGTGTACAGTACACTGCAAAAACTCACCAAAGATCCTCAGACAGCAACTTCCATTTCCCCCCAACTACTTCCACCTAAAGGGACACAGCCAGCATTTATTGTCCATCCCTAATTGCCCCTGGAATGTGGTGATGTCCACATGCATTTCCCAGTTCAGTGTAGTGGCACATCCTGTAGCAGGTAAGGGCAGTTTGACCCTCTCCCCAGCCTGGGGAAGGTAGGGGTGCTAGAAGGGAGCTGATAGCCATTCTCCCACTCATCCCTTGTCTAGTTTTTGGATTCTGTGCTGTTCTAGAGCTCAGTTTGGTGTGTATAAGTTGATTGCATTAGTAGTTTGTTCCTGTCTGTCTGTCTGTCTTCAGTGAAGGGTGTTGAGATTTGAGTCTTGGTGAGGAGGAGATGGTGATTTGTTCAGACCTGTCCACGTTGTGTCTGCTGCTTCACTCTCTTCCTGGAAATGCAAGTGTTTTTGAAACTGATGATCTACCAGTGATATTGCCAGGGTTGGAGGATCTGAGCTACAGGGAGAGGCTGAACAGGCTGGGGCTGTTTTCCCTGGAGCGTCGGAGGCTGAGGGGTGACCTTATAGAGGCTTACAAAATTGAGGGGCATGGATAGGATAAATAGGCAAAGTCTTTTTTCCCTGGGGTCAGGGAGTCCAGAACTAGAGGGCATAGGTTTGGGGTGAGAGGGGAAAGATATAAAAGAGACCTAAGGGGCAACATTTTCTCACAGGGTGGTACATGTATGGAATGAGCTGCCAGAGGAAGTGATGGCTGGTACAAGTGCAACATTTAAGAGGCATTTGGAATGGGTATATGAATAGGAAGGGTTTGGAGGGATATGGGCAGGGTGCTGGCAGGTGGGACTAGATTGGGTTGGGATATCTGGTCGGCATGGACGGGTTGGACCGAAGGGTCTGTTTCCATGCTGTACATCGGACTATGACTTGTGCTCTGAGCCAAGGGTTTGGAATTCTGGGAGGTGCAGGAGGCAGCTGGGGATCACTTGAATGTTGAAACTGAACTCATCCAAACAGCGATGAAGCTGAGCTTCACTCTGACCGGTGGGCGTGTAACGAAATAACAGAATGACTCAGCCACTGAATAGGGGTGGCACAGTGGCTGTGGTTCGCACTGCTGCCTCAGTGCTAGGGACCCGGGTTTGATTCTGCATGGGTTTCCTCCTGGTGCTTCCATTTCCTCCAGCTGTCCAGGGATGTGCAGGTTAGGGTGGGTTAGCTGTGAGGAAGTGCAGGGCTACAGGATTGGATACTGTTCAGAGGGTCGGTGTAACTCGAGGGGCCAAACACTGTTCCCCACTGTCAGGATTCGATGATCCATCTTTTCCCCAGGTATCTGAAGATACAGACTTCCCTTGTGTGCTTCTCAATGTAATGTTTCTAAAGTGCTTTTAGAGCCATTTTTAAGTGTTTTGACATGTAATTGCCACTCAGCGAGGAGGCTCTGTAGCTGGCTGGTGCACAGCTGTACTGTGATTTTAAAGGCCAGTTCATGGTTTGTTTAAATGTTGAATTTTTAAAGTGAAATACAGGCTGAATTTCCGCACCACCCCCCACCCAATCGTCATCCTTGGGTCACTTCTATCCTCTTTTATAGAGGTGATGGTGGTGGGGAACCTCCATTTAGCAGCAGCCCCTTGATCCACATTGGAACATCATCCGACATGGGTAGAGTCCAAGCCTCTGGCCCATGGGGTGCTAGCATTGCCCTCCTTGAGCTGTGCACTGACCTGTAGTTGTGTTGAGAGTTGGGCCATTATCGGTTGGGAGATAGATGTGGTTTTTGTGTAGTTGATATGGTTGTGAAACTCCTTCGTTTGGCTAATCTCTCTTCCTTCCTTCCTGTTATGGCCTGAACCAAACCCCCTCAAAAAATATTTAGCCTAGGCCCTCAAGTTTTCTTAATTTAAAGGCAGGACATTGTATTCCAGATGCAATTTGGTTGGTCAAACTACCAGGCTTGAAGCAAAACTCACTTTATTCAGACGCTATAGTTAAAATACAAGAAAAAGAATTGGTATAGCCTTAACTATTGGAAAGCTTAACAGAGTAATAGATTATTTAACTACTGAACTGCAACTTGTTCCTAAAAAGTAACATCCTGTTAACACACCCTTGACAAAGGTAAATTCGTAAAATAGATTTCTCCCATGCAGTTCTCCAATCCAGGAGGAAAAACATCAACAGCACACTTAGTGTAGCAGGGAGAGATGTACTGTAGCTTCCAGACCCCAGCAACAATTGCAACTGAGACTCAAACTCAAAATCCTGTGGGAGCTTGTTCCCACCCAGTCAGGCTGCTTCTACTGTTCCAACTTTTTTAAAAACAAATTAAAAAAAAAAAACCCAAGGCACCTCCAACTTGTTTATTTCAATAGGCAGCTCAGCCATTCTGTCTTACAACACTCTTCAACAAAAGGCCTAGGACACAATACAGCTCTTAAAGCCATAGTATTGTTGCGTTGCCCACTGGGACCACTTGCACAGGTGTTGTGCAAGGTCATGTTCTGAAAGGGTTAATGTTGTAGTGGCTTCCCACAGTCTGTGGCCCAATCTGGGAGGTGAAGGAATTAATCCTGCAGGAAGCTATGTTGGAGGCAGGTGTGACATAACCAGCTTTTGATGATGTCACTTATTTTAGGCACAGTTAACACGGTTGCCCTATAGTGTAATTAATAAAGTGAGCACCCCTTCTGGAGGTGGTGTCATCTGCTGTTGTTCATTAGGCCTGTAGTCTTGCCCCATATTTGGTCAACTCGCTTCTTTAAAAGTGCAGGGAGGTGTATTACCAGTAGTGAACCACCCTCTGGTAACCTGTGGCTGTGCCTCCCAAGTCCCACATGACAGTGGAGATCAAATATTTGATGTTGGACCGTGTCAAATTCCTCACTTGTCTTCCCAGCTCAGCTGTCAGCTACAGGCTGCTGTCTTCAGAGATGGGAAGGAAGTAAGGAAGACTGAGAGTAGTGTCTGTTTTGTCTCCAGCTCTCCGGACTCTGGTAGTTTGCAAGTTGCTGCGTTGTGACTCAATTTGCGGACATGCCTCTGAGTCAGGGTGTTGTCAGTTTGAGTCCCCGTCCTGGAGATCTGAGAATCCACTTTGACGCTCCCCGAACCCCAAAGCTGAGGTGAGATTTTTAAAACTGGGGTGGAAAAGGGTGTCATGGACTGCACTTGAGGAGCAGTGTCCTGAACCCCCCTCTTAACGTCCGCAAAATCGTTTTTAGGGCAACTGATCCATTGCTGTTAATGGGAGCTTGCTGTGCATAAAGTTGCCTGCCCATGTGACATGTCAAATACTTTCTATCGGTCGTACAGCTCTTGAGGTGGTTGGGAGCTACTTAAATGCAGGATGACTTCCCCTGTATTGGGGCAGCAATAGTCCGACCCAGGAAGTGGTGAATTGGGCTGTGAGAATGGAGGCTGCTGCACAAATGCAAGTTGTTGTTGCAGCAGGCAAGGAATTGAGAGAGATGCCCCACTTGCAGGCAGATGGGGCTAGTTTAGAGTGGGATGGCGCAGATTTGGTGGGCCGAATGGCCTACTCCTGTCCTGTGCTGACTTACGTTTGACGTTTAATCAGAAAATAGAGGTGGCGAGTGCATCAGTTGGAATTTGACTGTAACAGGGTGACTAGAAGTGGACACAGTACTCGGGAAGTGGCCTCACCAACATCCTGTACAACCTCAACATGATGTCCCCAACCCCTGTACTCAACAGTCTGAGCAATGATGGCAAGCGTGCTAAATGCTGCCTTAACCAGCCTGTGTACATGTGACAATAGAATTACTGTGGAGGTATCTGTGTCCTTTGTACTGTTTGATCCGAAGCTAAACTGAAACATGTTGGTTTTTACAGCTCTGTAAAACTGACTCTGACCTCAATTAGTGGCTAATCAGAGGGGGTGTAGTTATATTCAGGAAGTAATCGGCCTTTATTTATTCATCAAACAACAGATCCTCTCCCTGGTTCTGTTACATAATACGTTGTCCTACCAATCACTGCCATCTGTCCATTTTAAAGTGACCGTTTCGGCCATGTTGGGATTTCAAGTGGGGCCTCCTTACCCAGGCATAGAGTCCCTACCACCGGCCGAAGTGTGTAAGGGTCTGTCTGATTAGTGTAGGGCTAGTCTCCTAGTCTCTGTTTCTCTGCCTGGCATGATGTAGATGTTTTCAGATTGGCAGGCCACACTCCAACCCAAGCAGGCTCAGGCCGTCATGTTGAGGTTAAAAGTCTGGGGCTGGCGAGATCCAAGGCCGCACTGGCTGCCACGGAGACCCAGTCAAAATCCGACATCCATCTTCCAGTTTTTAACGTCTCTCTCGATCTCACTGAGGGAATGGAACAACTTTTTTCGAGGTTTGAACACCAGAGAACTCTACGACCTTTAACCCCCTTAGCCCCCACCCACACCGAACACCTTGACGACCAGTGCTTCAGAACAGCTGGTTAGGTCATCTGGTTACAAAAGCGCTCTGGCCTTGTGTAGGTCCTGGGGTCTGACTCCAAACCCAACACTTGAGTGTTTCCTTATTAGAGAGAGCTCTCTTCCCAAAGAGAAGTGAGGGCAAATTGTATTGTTCTGGAGTGGGCGATTTGGATCATTGAGTCAGAAATGCCGCCTTTGGTCCAACTCGTCTATCTCGATCCGAAATTAATCTACTCCAGTTTGCCAGCATTTGGCCTGTATCCCCCTCGACCCTTCCTATTCATGTCCCCATCCAGATGGCATTTAAATGTCATTTGTACCAGCCTCCACCACTTCCTCTGGCAGCTCATTCCATACATGCATCATCCTTTTGTCTGAAAAAGATACCCCTCGGGTCCCTTTTTAAAAATCTTTTCTCCCCCACCCTCTAGTTATGGGCCCCACCCCAGGGTGGGGGGAGCGGTGGAGGTGAAATGGCCATTAAGGTGAAAATTAGTTCATTATGCCTGTTTTACCAGGGCCCCAAGGGGAGAGGCGGAGGACGGGGGAGAGAGTGTGGACTGTCTGTCACCTCCTAGCTACACTCAGTTCCCCACATCCTGTCAGCCTGCTGTTCCTATGGGACACTCCAGTTTACTCCCTGTTCAACTCCTTCCCACACTATTCCCCTCCCTCAGTAATGGTAGAAGGTGTAATTCCTGTCTATTTTAACCCCTTACTAACCAAGGCCCATCTTCTGGGTAAAGCTGTAACTTTTCTTTGTCCCCCTTTAACCCACAGCAGACCTTGCTCCAAAGTCCCAAAGCTGTCATAATTTTAAAAATGGATTAAATAAATTGAGATCTGAAAGGGAAGGGGTGCCTGATCTGTTTTGAGCTTATCTTCTTGACAACTAAACTTTCTCTTTTCAATTTTACTTTAAACTAACTTTTGCCGGCTTTGAGATTTGAACCAATGATCTCTGAATATTTGCTTGAATATGCAGCCCTGTGACATTTCCACTGCTCCATATTCACACACTCCTCTTCAATGTGCATTTAAAAAAAAACTGTTAGATCAGATGTCGCCCATTTCAAAACCTGTTTTAATAATTTACATGAACGCTCAGATGTTCTATTCATCTTGCAAATTTTCAAGGAAAATCTATTTTTGGGGATCTTTTAGCACTGAAATGACAGCAAGTGACTTTGTTTGTTCGTTTTCTGTTAATAGCTCTGTTCTTTGTAACTCTCTCTGCAAATACTTGGTTCCTTTTTTCATCTGTTCTAAGCAGTGGGAAGTCACTAATTTTTTTTTATTAACTACCTCTTCAGATTGGGGAGGGACTAAATTTTATGGTTGAAGTCCCTTTGGGTAGGCACTGTTTCCCTGCCCCTCCTGCTGGGAAAAGAGGCACATTTCTGGCTGCTTTTTACCCCTTGGGTGAGACAGGCCATTTTACCCCTTCACCCTCCTTGTGCTGTCCACTGAGACCCCTGGGTGGGTGGGAGGGGGGGGGGGGGGGGGGGTTGTTAGTGAGTGGTGTCCACCCACCAGTGCAACAGCTACCTTTTGAAATGCTTCCAAAGATTTAAAAACAAGCCAATCCTGTCTCTCTGGATCCCAGTCTCTTTCCCAGATGTACCACAGATGGCACATGCAGGTTGAGAGTTGTCCCCATAATTCTCCTGGAGACACTGTACCAGGGAGTTTGTCACTTTTTTAAAATTTAATAAATGACCTGGATGAGGGCGAAGAAGGATTGGCTAATAAATTTGTGGATGAATTAATGTTGGTGATGCTGTGGACAGTGCTGAAGGATGTTGCAGGTTACAGATGGACATAGTTAAGCTGCAGAGGTGGCAAATGGAGTTTAATGCGGACAAGTGTGAGGTGATTCACCTTTGGAAGGAGCAACAGGAATAGAGAGTACTGAGCTAATGGTAAGATTCTTGGTAGTGTAGATGAGCAGAGAGATCTCTGGGTCCATGCACACAGATCCCTGAAAGTTGCCACCCAAGTTGATAGGGTTGTTAAGAAGGCATACGGTGTGTGAGCTTTAATTGGTAGAGGGATTGAATTTCAGAGCCATGAGATCATGCTGTGCTGCAGCCGCACTTGGAGTATTGCGTACAGTTCTGGTCACCACGTTACAGGAAGGATGTGGAAGCTTTGGAAAGGGTTCAGAGGAAATTGACTTGGAAGTTGCCTGGTATGGAGGGAAGGTCTTATGAGAAGGTTGAGGGACTTGAGGCTGCTCTCGTTAGAGAGGAGGTTGAGAGGTGACTCAATTGAGACATACAAGATAATCCGAGGGTTAGATAGGGTGGACAGTGAAAGCCTTTTTCCTCCGATGGTGATAGCTAGCACAAGGGGACATAACTTTAAATTGAGGGGTGATAGATATAGGACAGATGTCAGATAGTTGATTTACTCAGAGTAATAGGGCTGTGGAATTCCCTGCCTGCAACAGTAGTAGACTTGCCAACTTTAAAGGCATTTAAATGGTCATTGAATAGATATAGGGATGAAAACAAAATAGTTTAGGTTAGATGGGCTTCAGATTGGTTCCACAGGTTGGCACAACATCGAGGGCTGAAGGGCCTGTACTGTGCTGGAATGTTTTGAGTTTAAGACCTCTTCCTTAAAGAGTGACCAGCCAGCAATGATATGTACCTTACCCCTTCCAAACCACTTACAGGTTTGTAATTACAATCAGAAATAGTGAAGGAGGAGGATTCCAAATTTCTGCCATCTTTGTTTTTGCTCGACTCTCTGGCTCCTTGTCAGAGTCAGCCCCTCTTAAATAGCGATTCAGAGCAAGATATTAAAGCTGTTTTGCATGCTCTCACTCGCTCTCCACAATAGCTCTGTGATGGCTCTCCCAGATGGTCCTGTTTATAAACCTGCCTTGATCACCGCCTGCATGCTATTAGTGGCAGAGCCATACAGCACGGAAACAGGCCCTTCAGCCCAGCTAGTCCATACTGACCACAATCCCAAACTAAACTAGTCCCACCTGCCTGCTCCTGGGCCAGATCACTCCAAACCTTTCCTATTCGTGAACTTATCCAAATGTTTTTTAAACTTTTGTAACTTGTACCCACATCCTCCACTTCCTCAGGAAGTTCATTCCACACATGAGCCAGTCTGTATTTGTTTTAAAAGGTTGCCCCTCGTGTCTTTGTTTTTTAAATCTTCCTTCTCTCCCCTTTTTTATAAATTGTGACCCCTAGTCTTGAAATCCCCCCCCACCCATGAGAAAGGGCACCTGCCATTCACCTTATCTATACCCCTCCAGATTTTATAATCCTCCATTAAGGTCACCCCTCAATGCTCCAGGGGAAAAGCGTCCCAGCCCCCCCCTCATAACTCGCCCTCCAGTCCCAGCAACAGCCTGGTAAATATCCTCTGAACCCTCTCCATCTTAATAATAATCTCCCTGTAACAGAGTACGACAGAAGGGGCCTCACCAATGTCCTGTACAACCTCAACATGACGTCCCAACTCCTACACTCAAAGGTTTGAACAATGAAGGTGAGCGTGCTATACCCCTTCTTAACCACCCTGGCTACCTGTTACACCAGTTATGTATCTGAACCCCTAGGTCTCTCTGTTCACTTAATGTCCTTTGGGGAAGGAAACTGACATCCTTACCTGGTCTGGCCTACATGTGACTCCAGACCCACTGCAATGTGGTTGACTCTCAAATGCCCTCTGGACAATTGGGGATGGGCAATAAATGCTGAGCCCAGCCAGTGATACCCTCCTCCTTAAACACTACCCAAGGCCCTACCTTTGACTGTATAAGTCCTGCCCTTGTTTTACCAAAGTGCAATATCGGACATTTATTCAAACTCCTCTCCATCTGCCAGTCCTCAGATGAAGACTGATTTGGTGATGCTGGTGTTGGACTGGGATGGACAAAGGTTAAAAATCACAACGCCAGATTATAGTCCGACAGGTTTATTTGGAAGCACTAGCTTTTGGAGCGCTGCTCCTTTATCAGATAGCTGTCATCACAACCACCTGATTGAAGGAGCAGCTCTCCGAAAGCTAGTGCTTCCAAATAAACCTGTTGGACTATAACCTGGCATTATGATTTTTAACTCTTTGAGGACTTGATTTAACTAATGGATCAGAATCGGGCTGGGGGTGCAATCCTGTGGGGACAGGGCTGGATATCTAGTAAAACTGACACTTCAGGCCGGAGCCCTTCATCAGGATTCCTGCTCCTCGGATGCTGCCTGACCTGCTGTGCTTTTCCAGCACCACACACTCAACTCTGATCTGCAGTCCTCACTGTTTCCTGGATATCTAGTAAAGCTATTCATTAGCTGGAAAGACTTGCTGGGATTAATTCGAACACCTCTTTTGTATTTTTATTTTTCAGGGAGTTGGGGCAATCCGGACCGTATAGTATTCTGAGAATAATCCTGGTCTCCTGGGTTACTAAGACGCTAACATGTCTTTCTCTTTCCTTTTTTTTGTGTCCCCTCCCCACACTCTGCAGGCTTTGTAGTGGGTCAGGCCGGTTTCCTGCAGTCCCTGCTAATGTTGGTCGTTGCCTACATTATCATTAGCTTGACCGTGCTGTCAGTGTGTGCCATTTCAACCAATGGTGCCGTGAAGGGAGGAGGAGCCTACTGTATCCTTCCAAAATGGCGCCCGCTTCATGGATCTCCCCCTCGGGATGGTTTGGTCAGCTGCATTTTGTCTGCTCCCACCTTTAATTGCTCCGACCAAGAATGTGAAAGTGTATTGGAGATGGGTTTTGGAATAATAGGTATTTGCTCGGTGCTCCTTCTGCAGCTCCGGGACAGTTGGCGTCCTCCATGCCAACTTCAGATGCTAAAAGGCCACCTGTCATCAGGGGCTGGGCAGTATCTCCGCACCCCACCCCACATGCCAAGCCCCAATAGCCCCAGGAACAAGTTTAAATCTGTTCCAAATTTATGTAAATCTCATCCAAAAACCTGATGAAAGGCCCGAAACATCAACTCTCCTGCTCCTCAGATGCTGTCTGACCAGCGCTCTCTCACTACCCTGATCTCCAGCATCTGCAGTCCTGACGTTCTCTGAAAACCAATCCACCTGTCCCAAATTTTAGAGGTTGGAATAGTTTGAGGATTTTAAAAATGTGTTGCTGGAAAAGCGCAGCAGGTCAGGCAGCATCCAAGGAGAAGGAGAATCGGCGTTTCGGGCATAAGCCCTTCTTCCGGAAGATTCTTCTTCTCCTTGGATGCTGCCTGACCTGCTGCGCTTTTCCAGCAACACATTTTTAAGCTCTGATCTCGAGCATCTGCAGTCCTCACTTACTCATAGTTTGAGGATTGATAAGACCCTAATTGTTGAAGCTTTTTCTACCTTGCCAGGGAGGCCTTCAGTGGTTAGCACTGCCAAGGGACCTGGGTTCGATTTCCCACTCTCGGGTAACTGTCTGTGTGGAGTTTGCACATTCTCCCTGTGTCTGCGTGGGTTTCCTCCCACAGTCCAAAGATGTGCAGGTTAGGGTGGATTGGGAATTCAAATTATTTTTTTCTTTTCAAAAAAAATCAAAAATCTGGAATTAAGCATCTAATGACCACAAATCCATTGTCAATTTGTTGGGTCAGTTTGTTAATCACACCCTTTTGGGAGGGGAATCTGCAATTTTTACCTGCTCTGGCCTACCCGTGACTCCAGACCTAGTGATGTGGTTACTCTGGATTACCCTCTGGGCAATTAGGGATGGGCAGTAAATTGTGGGCCTAGCCATTGTCCTGTGAATGAATTAAAAGAAATAATAGGCGGGGCGGGGGGGAGCGGAGAACCTACTGTGGTCTGCCATTTTGTTTTGAAAAAAAATTAATTGATGTGAAATATTAACTGCTCTCGTGCTCTTCCACCCCGCCGGTCACTCATTGTGGTACAACCCACTAAATTTCCTTTACGAGTGGCTACAGTTATGATCAGCCGTACACTGGGCCCGGAGTTTGGTGGGAGCATCGGTCTGATGTTTTTCCTGGCCAATGTCTGTTCCTGTGCGGTCTACATCCTAGGCTTGGTGGAGGCCGTTTTGGATGTGTTTGGAGAGGTCCCCAATGCAGGTGAGTCAACCCACCCTCCTCCCTTCCCCCCCCCCCCCCCCCCCCCCTCTTCTCTTCCCCCGCCCACCTCCCCCCCCCCCCCCTCCCCCCAAAAGAAAAGGTTGGTTGTCTGAGTCTGATGTCTAACAACTTTTTAAACTTTGGTGCTAGGGGTTCTGGGGTTCAAAATCTTTTTCAACATTAAATGGGGCAGCACAGTGGCTCAGTGGTTAGCACTGCTGCCTCAGTGCGAGGGACCTGGGTTTGATTTTACCCTCTGGTGACTGTGTGTGGAGTCCTCCCATTCTCCCCGTGTCTGCGTGGGTTTCCTCCCACAACCCGAAGATGTGCAGGTCAGGGTGGGTTGGCCACGTTAAATTGCCCCATAGTGTTCAGGGATATGTAGGTTAGGTGCATTGGTCAAGGGGAATGTCAAGTAATGGGGTTGGGAATGGGTCGGTGTGGGCCCGTTGGGCCGAAGGGCCTGTTTCCATACTGTAGGGATACTATGATAATTTGGGGCAGGACTGAACCGTTAATTGTCTAATTCAAGTGCTATTTTCCTGCACTTCCCCATATCCCCTTTTTTGACTTTTTTTTTTAAAAACTATTTTTTTAAATATTGAAATAGAAGCTCCTATCCACCAGGCTGCTGTCTGTGGGATTTTGCTCTGCACTTGTTGGGTTGCCAGGTTTCCTGTATTTATAACCAGTGGCGCCACTGTATGTTTTGGTGGGGAAAGCCTAGTCAGTGCCTTCAGGAAAAGCACCGTTTTAACCTGGGCTATCCCTAGACCTTTTATTGACCTGTCTTGCTTGGTTATGGTGCGTGACTCGTCTGTGATACGGGAATGAGTTCCATCACTGGCGACGATGCTTAAAAAAATGACCAGAATCTAATTGGACTCCACTCCATCTGCCAGTCCTCAGATGAAGACTGATTTGGGGATGCTGGTGTTGGACTGGGATGGACAAAGGTTAAAAATCACACAACGCCAGGTTATAGTCCAACAGGTTTATTTGGAAGCACTAGCTTTTGGAGCGCTGCTCCTTTATCAGATAGCTGTCATCACAACCACCTGTTGAAGGAGCAGCTCAACAAATGTGCACATGTAACAGGGTCTTGGACTGGGTCTAAAAAATAACCAAAGATTTCTGAACAGGGGAGCACTTAAAAACATGGAACCGAGGGTGAAAAAAAGTCAGCAAATCAGACTGGAGTGGCAACACCATATAGAACCTTAGTCCCTCAGCACATGGAGCATGTTGAAGGGATGATGCTTTTGGAGGTTGCTATCCAAATACACACATTTGTTTTGATTTCCACCAGGTGATGAAGGGATACAGGGGCTGGGAAATCTGCGCTTTTTTTTGTTTTTTGTTTTTTTTTTGTCCCAGTTCTTCATAACCTACTTCTTATTTTGTGGAAGCTACAGATTACAAACATAATTCTTTGGAAACAAGAATTTTGAGATTTGCTTTCTCTCCAGGTGGAGGAGATTATGGGTGTTTTTTTTTTAAGATTAGATTCCCTACAGTGTGGAAACAGGCCCTTCGACTCAATACCAACCCTCCGAAGAGTAACCCACCTAGACCCATTGCCCTAACCTGTATTTACTCTCTGACTAATGCATCTAACACTATGGACAATTTAGCATGGCCAATTCACCTGAGCTGTGCATCTTTGGACTGTGGGAGGAAACCGGAGCACCCGGAGGGAACCCACGCAGACACTGGGAGAATGTGCAAACTCCACACGGACAATTGCCCGAGGCTGGAATCGAACCCGGGTCCCTGGCGCTGAGGCTGCAGCACTGCCCACTGAGCCACTACGCTGTCATATTGCTGAGAGATTTTGCAGGAGGGTGGAGGAAGAAACTCCAACAAAAGCAAAGTTTGTTTCCTTTCTCAAGCTGGTATTCTTGCATTTTGGTTCTGATGGCTTCAACTGCATCTCTGACCTCTACGTTGCCTCCTTTTGGGCCAGTGTCTCTAATATTAAAGGAAGCTATGTGGACTCTTGCTCCCCCTGATGGCAATGGTCTGCACTGCGGGAAGTAGGTGGGAAAAGGGGGATGCTGCTCTCCATGGTAGCAAAGCAGCTTTGAGGGGCTGAATGGCCTACTCCTCCTAGACTAGGGTTGATCCTAGTGGCAAAATTTGACGGGGTGATCTGATTGCTTAAGCTAAAGGTATCGTCTGACTTCCAACAGGGTTATAGTCCGACAGGTTTATTTGAAATAATGAGCCCTTTCGGAGCGCTGCTCCTTAGGGAGGTGTTAGGTATAGAGTCATACAGCACAGAAACAGATCCTTCGGTCCAACGCATCAGTGCTGACCGTAATCCCAAACTAGACCAGTCCTGTTTGCATGTGGTTATCCTGTATCCCTTTTGCTATTCATGTACTTATCCAAATGTCTTTTAAATGTCGTAACTGTCCCAGCATCCTCCCCTTCCTCTGGAAGGTCACTGCACAGACGCACCACTTATTTTAAAAATAGTTGTCCCTTAAGTCCCCTTTCAAACCATTTGCCTCTGGTCTTGAACTCCCCCCACCCTGGGGCAAAAATCTTTGCTATTTACCTTATCCATGCCCCTTGTGACCTTGTAAACCTCTAAAAGATTACCCCTCGATCTCCTACGCTCCAGAGAGGAAAATTTCAGCCTCTCCCTCTAAATCAAACCCTTCGTTTCCAGCAACATTCTAGTAAATCTTCTCTGAACTCACTCCTTCAGTTTAATAACAGGGTGACCAGAACTGGACACGGTGCTCCAGGAGACACCTCGCTTCACCAGTTTCCTGTACGTGTCCCAATTTCTATTCTCAATGATCTGAACAATGAAGGCAAGAGTGCCCGACAGTATAAAGGATTGACAACTGATGAGCCGGTTTCTGAGTGAGGAACCCCAAAGGACGGGGCAATTATAAAACTTGGTGATTGGCCATATTGGAGAATACGGACAAATATACCTCTTTAGAAATTTCAGTCAAATGGCTGATCCATTTTTCTTTCTGTAAGAGAAGACTTGATCAATTACTATCTAGTTGAATGCAGGGACGTCTGTGTCCCCATTCCTCCCCGGGGGAAGAAGCGAGGAGGGTTGGTGGGCCAGTATGGGTGCAGATGGGCTGTTGGCCTCCACCTTGTATCATTCCCCACCCCCCCCCCCCTCCACAATAAGGGGACAGTGGCCAATGGAGGCTAAGTAGTCTGTGGTATGAATGTGGTGCTATTTTTCACTGAATGTTGGCAGGGGTGTGTTGGTGGGCTTGTTTCTTTGGTCCGTTCCTAAATAACCACTTGCCCCCCCTCCTCTTGTCTTACCACCCTCTCCCTGACCGTGGTCCAGCAGATGCCCAGTCCAGTGGCATTCACGTGCTCCCACAGAACTACCTGTACGATGTCCTGTATGCCTCCAGCATCCTGCTGCTCTGTCTCCTGGTGTGTCTAGTTGGAGCTCAAATCTATGCCAAGACCAGCTTCCTGATTTTTCTGGTGGTCCACGTTGTCCTGCTCACCATCATGGTCAGCTTCTTCGTGGTGAGCCCCAAGACCATGGTCATTGTGAGGCAGGTGGGGAACGAGAGCCAGTCCATCTACACCAACTACACCGGCTTCAGTATGGCCACGCTGCGGGAAAACCTCTGGGGTAAGTCCACACGGGTTCTCGTACCTGCTGTTGCGTGAGATTGTGGTCATAGTCATAGAGATGTACAGCATGGCAACAGACCCTTCGGTCCAACTCGTCCAGGTATCCTAACCTCCTCTACCCCCACTTGCCAGCACTTGGCTCATATCCCTCTAACTCCTTCCTATCCATCGACCCAATCCAGATGCCTTTTAAATGCTGTAATTGTACCAGCCTCCTCCACTTCGACAGCTCGTTCCATACACACACCACCCTCTGTGAAAGTTGCCCCTTAGGTCTGTTTTATACCTTCCCCCCTCGCCCTAGACCTATGCCCTCTAGTTCTGGACTCCATGACCCCAGGGAAAATACTTTGTCTATTTACCCTATCCATGTCCCTCATGATTTTATAAACCTCTCAGGTCACCCCTCCATCTCCATGGAAAACAACCCAACCTGTTCAACTTCTCCCTATAACTAAGACCTCTGACCCTGACTACATCCTTGTAAATCTTTTCTGAGCCCTTTCAGGTTTCACAGCATCCTTCCAATAGGAACCTGAAAGAGTTAATGCTGTAGACTGTTAAGCTCCACCCCATCTTGTCATAATCATGGGAAGAAAGAAGTCTTTTTATCTCATGGAAATTGCAGAAACCTAGAGTATGGAAGCCACCTTATCCCTGTAACCCTGCATCTGCTGTGGCTGACCCACCTAGCCTGGACACTATGGGACAACTTAGCACAGCCAATCCACCCTAACCTGCACGTCTTTGGACTGTGGGAGGAAACCCACGCAGGCACACGTGAGAATGTGCAAACTCCAGAGGGTGGGATCAAACCCAGGTCCCCGACGCTGTGAGGCAGCGGCGCTAACCACTGAGCTGACCCAATTATATACTGGCAATGGAGGCAGTCCAGAGAAGGTTCATTAGTTTAATCTCTGGTACAGAGGGATTGTTATGAGGAGAGGTTGAATGAGTTGGACTTGTACTCATTGCAGTTAAGGAAAGGTGAGAGATCGCTTTGGATTCACAGGAGACTTGTCAGAGCAGATACAGTGAGGTTGTTCCCCACTTCTCTTCCACCACTCTCCTCTTCCACCCCCCCCCACCCCCCCAAACCTTGTGCAAGAGTCTGGGACCAGAGGGTGATCCTTCTGGGATAAAGGTTGGGGGTGTAGACCTCACCTTGAGAGAAGTAAATCTGTAGATTTCTTTGCTGCCGTCATTGAGAATATTCAAGGCTGCGATACTTTTTTATATCAGGAAGGGGAGCGAGGGTTGTGATGGAGGGAAATAGGAGTTGAGGATTATCTGATAGTCCAGTCTCATTGGTCCAACTCTCCTCCTTGTCTTGTGGTCTTTACAGGATACGTGGTAGTCAGGTTTAAGGTGGGGGGTGGGGAGGGGGAGGGAGGTGGCTAGCTTAAAAGGGACCTAAGGGGCAACTTTTTCACGCAGAGGGTGGTACATGTATGGAACGAGGTGACAGAGGAAGTGGTGGAGGCTGGTACAATGACAGCATTAAAAGGCATCTGGATGGGTATGTGAACAGGAAGGGGTTAGAGGGATATGGGCCGGGTGCTGGGAAATGGGGCTAGATGATTTTAGGATATCACCTGATTGGCACCAAAGCGCCTTTTTTTTTTCAGCTCTCCAACTCACTTGGAATATCTTGGGTCAGTTTGGTGCTACCTGTGCTCCTTGTGGTGTTAGTGAGGTGGGGAAAGACCTCCACATGTAGGAGCAGTGAAGATTATCTTTGAAGAGCTAGTATTTAATTGCCAGTTACACTATGCCAGAGTCATGTGAGAGACATCAGTTATATTTAAGAGTAAATATACATTCTCATTAGTGGTGTGGACGAAGACTTGACCAATTTTGGATCTCTTGTGATTTTATCTACCAGTGTATACAATTTAGCCACTCCCGCCCCCCCCCCACCCCACTGCAAGCATCAGCCTTTCCTACAGTCACCTAGCGTCCATTAACTCCTCTTCCAGGAATTAAACTCTCTCTCTCTCGTACAATTCTCTCTTGTATGTTGTAACAAACGACCAACCCCAACTTTCTAAATGGTAACCAGGTGATTTTGTTCCTCTCCACCCCTCCAGGCCTGGGAGAAGGTGTTTGAGGCTTTGAGGCCTACCCTATGGTGTAGCCTGGGAATAAATTATCTTTGTGTCCCAGTTTAGTGGGCAGGGGAATGGGGGCAAGAACACGTTGGGAAGGGGTGGAAAGGGAATGAGATGGTGTGTGTATCTCTGGAGTAATGTGTTTTTTTTTATTATTTTTGTTTTTCCAGATAATTATTCTGTGGATTACACCACCAAATACATGATGACCTTTGCGACAGTGTTTGCTGTCATGTTTAATGGTTGTACTGGTATCATGGCTGGTTCTAACATGTCTGGTAATGCTCTCTCTTTCTTTTTTAAAATTTCCCCCCCACCCCCCCTATCCCAGGGCCAATACCTACCCCCCTGCTGTGGGACAGGCCTCATACAGATACTGGCATTTGAACAAAAACTCAGGATTCACTCCCTAAGGGGTGTGGGTGATGGAGTGTGTTCAAATCCCAGCACACCAACTAGGGCGAATTTGAGTGCTAATCTAGAATAAAATATTTGACTTTTTGTTTACATCAGTTGAACCACCTCCAGACCAGCCTTTTATTATCTGCAAACATCTGAATTATGCAAAACACTGACCAACAGGTTCAAGAACTGCTTCTTCCCTGCTGTTATCACACTTCTAAGGGGCCTCTCATTAGAGTTGCTGTTTTCCTGCACTTCCTCTGTAGCTGTAACACTATATATTCTGCATTCTGTTCCATTGCCCTTGTACTTGCATAACATGTGATTTTTACCTGGATAGTAAGTAAAACAATACTTTTCACTGTATCTCGGTAAATGTGCCAATCAATCAAAACTCACCCTTTTTTTTTTCTATATATCATAGAATCCCTACACACACCATTTCATTCCCTTTCCACCCCTTCCCAGCACATTGCTCTCTTCCTCCCACCAAGCCCACTAAACTGGGACACTGAGATAATCCACTCCCAGGCTGCACCATAAGATAGGCCTCAAGTCTACACTGACCCTCTGAAGAGTAAACCACGCAGACCCATTTCCCCCCATTACTCTATTACCCCAGATTTACCCTGACTAATGCACCTAACCTACACTCCCCTGAACACTATGGGGCAATTTAGTGCAGTCACACCACCCTAACCTGCACATCTTTGGACTGTGGGAGGAAACCACAGCAACCTGGACGAAACCCATACAGACACAGGGAGAATGTAAGCTCCACACAGGGTCGAGTTGAACCCAGGTCCCTGGCACTGAGAGGCAGCAGTGCTAACCACTGAGCCACCATGCCTCCCAGATCTGTGGATAAGCATTACCAGTTTTATTTGTTTCAGGTCCTGCAGCATCCTTGTGATCACGGACGGACTGACTGACTATTACTATCCTAGTGTTTCCCTCGTAAAATTATTTCACGGGATGAGGTGATTGCTGGCTGAGCCCAGCAGTTCTTGCCCATCCCTAATTGCCCAAAGGACAGTTTAAGAGTCAACTGCATTACTGTGGGTCTGGAGTCATGTGTAGGCCTGAACAGGTAAGGATAGTGAGTTTCCTTCCCTAAGGGACATGGAAAAACCCATCTGGTTCACTAACAATCAGCAATGGATTCATGGTCATCATTAGACTCTTTAATTTCAGATTTTATTTTTGAAATTGAATTCAAACGCCATGGTGGGATTTGAACCAGGGTCCCCAGAACACTAGCTGAGTTTTTGGGTTAACAGTCCAGCAATAATACCACTGGGCCAGCACATCTCCTCCTTGTGTGGCAAACACTGGGTGCACCAACTGGATTAGGCCATTCAGCCCCCTGACCGTGTTCTGCTATTCACTCAGATCGTGGTTAACCATCCATCTCGACCCTATCTTCCCGCACTCTTAAAGAGGGACGGATGTAGGCCATTCGGCCTGCTGTCAGCTTTTATATCTCCTGATGTCTGGAACTCTAGACCTGTCTCAAACACACACTGTATGACTGAGCCTCAATCGGCCCAATTCTAGAACCGGGGCAAATGTATTCTGTTTGAAGAAATTTCTCTTCACATCTGTCCCAAATGTCGCTTTATGTTCTGCAACAGTGTCCCTGCTGTTTTTTGCCCCCCTCGGTGAACAGCACCTTCCAAACCTGCGACCACACCCCCTGGGTTTCCCCCATTGCTGGGGATACCCTTGTGCCCTATAGAACTGTCCAATTGTGATAGGCTAGCTCCCCAACGCAACCTCTGGGCAGTTGGGGACGGGCAATAAATGTTAGCCCAGCCAGCGACATCAACATCTGTGTTTTGAGAAAGTGGTAAGGGCTGTGCACACACTTAGTCGGGTTAAGACCGTCTGGCCTCTTAAAAATGGCGGACCACGGCCCGGGGAGTTCTGCTGATGGCCGTTTCTCATTCCAGGAGACTTGAAAAACCCGAGCTACGCAATTCCCAAAGGCACGGTCATCGCTGTCATCTACACCTTCCTGGTCTACCTACTGCTCTGCTTCCTCGTGAGCTTTACCTGCGACAGGTGAGTCCCAGTCAAGCCCATCCTGGGCCTTCTGTGGGGGGGTCCCTTGGGAGAATGTGCGCCAAACTGCAGGGGTGGGGAGGGGCAAGTGAGGAGGATGTCATGGAGCTGTCGAGGACCACTGGAATGTGAGGCAGGGGCAAGGAGATGGGGACTGGAAGGTGGAGGTTCCCATCATGCTTTGCCAGGGACGTGATGGGAGGGGAAAAAATGGCCAACTTTTGGGCATTGCTGGTTAGGCTGCCCTCTGAGAAGGTGGGGCTGAGCCGCCATCTTGAACCACTGCAGTCCCATGTGCCATAGGGCCCCTCCCACGGCAGCATTAGGGAGGGTGTTACATGATTCGGACCCAGTGATACTGGAGGAATGACTGATGCATTTCCACCTCTGGTTGGGGAGGAGGACCTGCAGGGGTGGTGTTCCCCTATGCTTACACTCGCCCTTCTCGATGGTAGAGGTCATGCCCTTCATAGGTGGTGTAGCTCTTTGTTCCCAGACCCCTATCCGAATGATACAGGAACCAAAGCAGTGCCCCCTGTAGCCAGTAGGAAGCTGATCCATACTTCCCCCCCTCCCCCTCCTCTAGCAAATGTTGTGTTAAACTGGTACGTTTGAAATCTTAGAAGCAGAACGTGGGTTCAATGTGAAAGAGTTTGGATTTAGGGGTGAGGAGCAGCTCTGGATTGGGGAAATTGGAACTCTTCTTTTGAGAAGATTGAGTAAAATCTTGTCTGTATCATGAGGGGGGGGTCAATCAAGGAGGAGGCACAGTGGCTCAGTGGTTAGCACTGCTGCCTCAGCACCAGGGACTTGAGTTTGATCCCATCCTCCAGTGTCTGTCTGTGTGGAGTTTGCACATTCTCCCCGTGTCTGTGTGGGTTTCCTCCGGGTGCTCCAGTTTCCTCCCACAATCCAAAGGTGTGCAGGTTAGGGTGGATTGGCCATGCTAAATTGTCCTGTAATGTCCAGGGGTGTGCAGGTTAGGGTCGGCCATGGGGAAGGAGGAGGGGGGGGCGTTGGGGCCAAATGGCCTGCTTCCACCCTGCTAGCATTCTACAGAAAGCTGCAGAGTGCAAGGGCAAGGATTTGAGGGGGTTAACCCTTTAATGCAACCCTGGGTTATGTAACTGATCCTTTCTTTTTCTTTTCTTCGCCCCCCCCCCCCCACGCTGCGTCAGGATGCTGCTGAAAGGAGATTACATGTTTTTCCGTCAGATCAACATCTGGCCCCCGTTTGTGGTTATTGGTGTGTACGCGGCATCGCTGTCTGCTTCGATGAGTACCCTGATTGGTGCCTCAAGGATTCTCCATGCCCTGGCCTGCGATGAACTTTTTGGTGAGTTATCCAGCCACTGGTTAAAAAGCAGCGGTGTTACCGAGTAACCCTGGCCCTCTCTGTGCTGGAATGGGACTATTTGGCACCACTCATTACTTTGGCGCTGAGCTGTTTTGGTGCCAATACATATAGATAACCATCGTGTGAAAAGTTTGGTTTGTCTCTCTCTTGCTTAGAATGTTTTCAGCTATTTCTGGTATGGGCTCTACAAGAAAATAGAAAGATAATTGTATTACAGCTTTCCAATGTGAAAACAGAGGGGCTTAAGTATCATCAAGGCAGTAAATGACTATTAACAATTGTTAAATGAGAAAATAATTACAAAATGAGATTTGAATCTACAGCAGGTCATTACAGCTTTGACTATCAACTCTTGCTAGTTGAGAAAACTACATTGGGTCATCCTCTCTAAGTAGGGAGTGGCACAATGGCTCAGTGGTTAGCACTGTTGCCTCGCAGCGTCAGAGACAGCCCCCAGCCCTGTCCCTGTACCTCAGATCCTCCAACCCTTGCAATGTCCTTGTAAATCTTTTTCCCCTAAAGGGACCTACGGGGCAACTTTGTCACGCAGAGGGTGGTACGTGTATGGAATGAGCTGGAAGTAGTGGAGGCTGGTACAATTGCAACATTTAAAAGGCATCTGGATGGGTGTATGAATAGGGAGGGCTTAGAGGGATATGGGCCGGGTTGCTGGCAGGTGGGATTAAGTTAGGTTAGGATATCTGGTCAGCATGGGCGGGTTCGACCGAAGGGTCTGTTTCTCTGCTGTATGACTCTACAGCCTTGTGTTGCTCTCCACCATTTGGAGTGTGTGTAAATGTTGTTGTTGGTTGAGGTAGAAACCATTCTCCATATCTGTCAGAGGGCTGGCTTGGAACCCTTCTCCTGAGGCAGAGGTCCCAGGGCCATCAGCAGTGGAACAGGCCAGGAATACTGCTATCTTGGGATAATGAGGTGGTGGTGTGTGATGACCCCTCGGGGTGGACCTGTGGGAGCAGGGGTTAGCGAGGTCTCCACAGGAGATGGTGCCTCAGAAGGCTGCAGAATTCCAGCTGCTAACCAGTTTGGTTTGGTTTTGTAATACAGGTGTAATACTGGCCCCTGCGAAGAAGACATCTAAGACAGGAAACCCCTGGGTCGCAGTGCTCTACACCTGGTTAATGGTTCAGGTAAGAACAGTACCACCTCGGTTATGAAATGTTCACCTGTTTTTAAGAACTCTGTGGGACCACTCTGTCCACCCACCTTACCCTGGGCTGTCATCTGACTTCCCTCCTGCATGGCTTAGTTAATGTTAGTTTTGTGTCGGTGTTCCCATGGTGACTGCTGAAGGCCTCCATTGGCGCATTGTCTTGGTGGAACATTCCAGACCCTAATCCCACTCGCTGTTTGAGGGCCATTGTTTGTTTCTGTCTCCATGTTTTTGTTGGAAATCTGACTCCTCTTTATTTATTTTCTCTCCCCTCCCCCCCCCCCCCCCCCCCTTCTGTTCCCACTAGTTGGAGTGGTTTCTCCTGACCTCCCATGTAGGCCCCGATCTAACCTCCCGATCCTTGCTCCAGCCGCCATCACTCCCCCTCGGCATTTTGTGTGGCACCCTTGGCTAATCCTCCCCTTTCCTTACCTGCTGTCAAGGGGGGGGTGGGGGAAAAGATGTGGTGTTTTTTTTTTTTTAGCATTTGTCCCAAGATAATGATGAAGGCCTACTCCATACCCCCAACCCCGGCCAATAATGAGAAGTGCCGACAGACTGGTGTTAACTCGAAGACATTGTCCTCAAGGCGTGAAAGAAAGTTCCTGGAATTCTGGCAGCATCTGGAGAAAGTGTGTTAGGCCCTGCAGCTCCGTAAAAGCGGCCTGGTGTGTCAACAGTCTCTCTGCCAATGGCCTCCCCTCCACTGAATTAGGAGATGGGTTTGGTTGAGGGGAGCTCTTTGATTTGAGGTGTTCCCTCAATCCTGTGAATGCTCACCCCCCTCCACTCCAAATTCCCTTGGGGGGTGAATGTGGGGTTGATTGCTTTATTCACTCACTGGATGTGGCCATCGCTGGCTAGGCCCAGCATTTATCACCCATCCCTAATCGCCCCAGGCAGTGGTTAAGAGTCAACCCCTTTGCTGTGGGTCTGGAGTTGCGTGAAGGCCTGACTGGGTCAGGACAGCAGTTACCTTCCCTGAAGGGGCACCAGACAGGGTTTTCTGACAATGGATTCATGCTCATTTCAGATTTTTAAAAAAATTTGAATTCCAGTCCCACCATCTTCCAGGTCCCCAGGACATTCTTTGAGTTAACAAGGCAAAAGTGATGCCTGCAGATGCTGGAGATCAGAGACAAGATTAGTGTGGTGCTGGAAAAGCACATCAGGTCAGGCTGCATCCGAGGAGCAGGAAAAATTGATGTTTCAGGCAAACTTTCTTCAGGAATTGGGTTTTTGGCCGAAATGTTGTTTCCCCTGCTCCTCTGATGCTGCCTGACTTTCTGTGCTTTTCCAGCGCCACTCTAATCCTGTGTCTGGGTTAATATTCCAGTAAATAGTACCACTAGGGCCATTGCCTCTTGGGGGAAGATTTCTGTAACAACAAAGTGAACCCATGCTCCATTTTTTAACTTTTTTTTTTGTTTGCCTCCCATCTCACCCCGTTTCTATTTATTTCTCCCCCCACCTTCCCCGTCGATAGTGTGTGCTGTTTGCCGGCAAGTTGAACACCATCGCTGGGGTAGTCACCATCTTCTTCCTGATGGCCTATGCTGCTGTTGATCTCGCTTGCCTGGCCCTGGAATGGGCCTCTGCCCCCAACTTCAGGTAATGCCCACCCCCTCCCAATAGGGGAAGGAGCTCGCTGCGTTTAGATATAACCGTCAGGCGTTACCGCAGTGACCTAGCCGGAGGCAGGACAAGACTGCATGTAGATGAATGAGTGATGCGTGACTTCCCCTGGCCATGTGAAGCAGGCCACTCGGCCCCTCTGCTGCACCAATTATAGTTGCCGTCCTGGCTCCCCATTCTTCACCCTTCAACCCCCACTCCCAGCTCGATTTTAACCGGAGATTCCTGACTTGGATTGGATCAGTGGTTCAGGGTGAGCTTGCCAATTTGATACAAACTTCAGCTTGAGAGTGATGGGAGGGTTGGTTTTTTTGGATTGGAGGCCTGTGACCAGTGGTGTTCCACAGGATTGATAGAGTCCACTTTTGTTTGTCATTTATATAAACAAACTGGATGAGAATATGGGAGGTATAGTTAGTAGGTTTGCGGATGACACAAAGATTGGTGGTAGAGTTGACATTGCAGGAGGTTATCTGATATTACAAAGATGTCTTGATTTATACAACTAATGGTGGGGCCCCAGGTCGTGTTGCAGAACAGACTGAGGGGAATTATGTACATAATTCTTTTGAAGTTTGCATCACATGTACGCAGGTTAAGGCATTTAGCACACATGCCTTCATTGCTCAGACCTTTGTGTTGGGACGTCATGCTGAGGTTGTACAGGACGTTGTGATTTTACTGCTCCTCGGATGCCGCCTGAACTGCTGTGCTCTTCCAGCACCACTAATCCAGAAGGACGACGTTATGAGGCCTCTTCTGAAATCGTGTGCAATTCTGGTCACCCTGTTATAGGAAGGATATTATTAAGCTGGAGAGGGTTCAGAAGAGATTTACCAGGATGTTGCTGGGAATGGAGGATTGGAGTTATAAGGAGAGGCTGGGACTTTATCTCCTGGAGGAAAGGAGGCCGAGGGGTGACCTTAGAGATTTTATAAAATCGTGAGGGTTAGAGAGAAGGTAGATGGTAGATGTCTTTTCCCTAGGGTAGGGGATTTCCAGACTAGGGGTATAATTTTAAGGTGAGAGGAGAAAGACTTTTTAAAAAAAGGACAAGTGAATTTATTTAGTGGTTTGTGCATAGAATTAACGTCCTGTAAAAGTGGTGGATGCTGGTATAGTTACAACACTTGAGACATTTTTGGATAAGTCCATGACTAGGAAGGGTTTGGAGGGATATGGGCCAGTAGCAGGCAGCTGGGACTAGTTTAGTTTGGGATTATGGTCAGCATGGACTGGTTGGGCCGAAGGGTCTGTTTCCGTGCTGTATGACTCGAAAGAATGGATGGACTCTCTTTTTTTCGGTATAAAATGTTCCGTGGGCGGTAGTTCCTGAGACTGTGTCTCTTGGAGAAACCGTTGAAGTTTCCCTTTCGAGGGGGGTGTGGGGTGAACTGTAGGAGGGATGCGGCCTAAAATGGCCCCCTTGGCTCTCCAAATGGGGAGTGTCGTTTGTGAGGTGTTTGTAACGGTGGTGTCTCCCCTCACTCAGGCCGACCTTCCAGCTCTTCAGTTGGCACACGTGCCTGCTGGGCATCATCAGCTGCTTGGTGATGATGTTCCTGATCAATCCAGCCTACGCCTCGTGTGGAATTGTCCTCATGCTCGCCCTCCTGGTGGTGATCCACTACCGATCTCCGACCAGCAGTTGGGGCTACATCAGCCAGGCCCTCATCTTCCACCAGGTGAGCGTTTTTGTGTGGGGTGGGCGGAAATCTGCTATTGGCCCCCTTGAGCTATGTTGGCTTGCTAGCTCCTGATTTGCAAGGGATCACTTGAGAATTGGCCACTTTGCCCTGGGTCTGGAGTCACCCATGCCCGGTGAGGGTTAGTGACGGTTACTGTAGCCACCAATAGCTTTGATTCTGGATTCCAAGTTGAATTTGTCTTCCTGCCAGTGGGATTGGAACCCACTGAGTTCTCCTGGTGTTACTAATAATGGTAACATCACTGTTTTGGTGGGGGCGGGGGAGAATGGGGGAGGGAGGGTAACACCCTGCTATCTTCTCCCCTCCACTGTGAACATTGACCCCAGGATACTGGGGGCAGTGGAATTCGGGGTCAACACAGGGTCTTGCTCAGCCTCTGGGGTGGGGGGGGCCTCTGTTTTTAGCATCTCAACTGAAACGGTGACTCTTCGGTCAGAGCAGGCTGTCGTCATGGTGGACCCCAGACAGTGTTGGCCTGGATTACAGGCTGCAATTAATCCTGCATGCGGAATGTGACGCGGTGACCTACAGGCCTGAGGCCTGGAAGCTGGGACATCACGGGTCAGGTTGTCTTTATTCCCGTTTCCAGGTGCGGAAGTATTTGTTGCTGCTGGATGTCCGGAAAGAGCACGTCAAGTTCTGGAGGCCTCAGATCCTGCTGATGGTGGCCAATCCACGGACCAGCGCCCAGCTCATAACCTTCATCAACGACCTCAAGAAAGGGGGGCTCTTTGTGCTGGGCCACGTGCAAATCGGGGACCTTGGTAAGATGGCGCCTTTCTTCCGGTCGGAGAGGGTGGAGGTCGGTACGAAGTGACCTATACGTGACATTTTATGACTAGTTGCCGAAACACAGCTTCTCTTGGGTTGCCTGGCCAGATGACTAATCAAGCAAAGCCATCACATGAGCCAAACGTCGGTGGGGGGAGGGGGTGGGCCACAAAAATAATGTGGCCAATATAACAGTATTGCTTTATTTTCTGGTTTCTGTCATTGATTTGGGGCTTTGCTGAGGTCTGGGGCATGAGGGGTTCTGGGCTGTGGGGGCGGGCCCTCCCGACAGTGTCATTTCGTTTTAAACATAATTTGAAATGAAAAGCCCCCTCCGCTCCCAACAAAATCAAGAGGTTGCTATCAAAATTTTATACGACCGGTTTGATTTTGGTGTCTCGTGATGACTATAGTTTTGGTGATGGGTGTAACGTTCTAGATTGGCTACATGTGGATGCCAACTGTACCAACCCAGAGGAGTGCGGATGAGGTGCCCAGTCCTATAATATGACACCTGGGGGGGGGGGAAATCAATTAGCATTTTTTTTTAAAAGATTATCTGGCACTCCCTCTTTCCATTTTCCTTTTTTAATCACCCTGTGCGACCCAACTCCCTAAAGCTGCAATTCAGCTGCAGAGGCAACTTTTTAAAATTTTATTTGCACAGCTGACCTGGAATCTCGCCTCTTGCCATCTGTGGCTTTTAAAATTTCTTTACCACGTTTCACAACTGTGAAGTGGGATTCGGACCTTTTTCCTCCCCTGCTCCAGAGGTTTTATTTCCTGGGATGTCATTGTCGTGGCCATCCCTAGTTGCCCCTTTAATGGGTTGCTTGCTTGGCCATTTTTGGTGTGCATGGAGTCACGTGTAGCATGGACTAGGTAAACAGTTCATTTCCTCTTCTTTAACCCCCCCCCTCCACCTGACTCCTTAAAGGGGTATTAGCCCCTGATTTTGAGGGGCTTTGTATCGATGACCAGCTTTTTTTTTAGATTAGATTACTTAGTGTGGAAACAGGCCCTTCGGCCCAACAAGTCCACACCGACCCGCCGAAGCGCAACCCACCCATACCCCTACCTTTACCCCTTTAACCTAACACTACGGGCAATTTAGCATGGCCAATTCACCTGACCCGCACATCTTTGGACTGTGGGAGGAAACCGGAGCACCCGGAGGAAACCCACGCAGACACGGGGAGAATGTGCAAACTCCACACAGTCAGTCGCCTGAGTCGGGAAGTGAACCCGGGTCTACAGGCGCTGTGAGGCAGCAGTGCTAACCACTGGGCCACCGTGCCGCCCAAACTTATTGAGAGTATTTCCAATTCTGGGTTTTACGAATTAGATTTAAATTCCACCATTTGCGCAATGAGCCACAGACCGTGGGTTATGAGCCTGGGCCACACAATGATTAGAACAGGAATGTTGCAACAGCGCAAGCCTTCCCTTGGTGGTTTGTGTTAAAATACAGGAGCTTTTTGGATGTATGTTTTGTGAAGGATGTGCCTTTTTTTTTTGTTTGTCGCGTTTTTGAGCTGCTTTCTGTGGGGAGTGTCAGCACTCTGAACTGATTCCCTCTTCCCTCTCCCCCTCTTCCAGACACACTTCCCATTGATCCCATCCAGCCCCAGTACAACTTCTGGCTGAGTCTCGTGGACAAGTTGAACGTCAAGGCATTTGTCGATCTGACTCTGTCCCCGACAGTGCGGCAGGGTGTGCAGCATCTACTCCGTATCACCGGGCTCGGTAAGAGGTCAACTCGCCCGGGGTGGGGTGCAGCAAGAGATCCGGTGATCGGCTTTGAGAAGCTCGGTGGGCGATGGAATGTTGGGATCCTCTTGAAGACTCTTTTTTTTTTGGAGAACTGTGTCCAGTGTTGGCCGCCCTGTTACAGGAAGGATGTTATTAAACTGGAGAGGGATGAGAAAGGGATTTACTGGGATATTGCAGGGAACACGGTTTTTACACTGGAGCATCTGAGGCTGAGGAGTGACCTAATAGCGGTTCATAAAAATCATGAAGGGTATAGATAAGGCGAATGGTAGTTGCCTTTTCTCCCCTCTCCTGGGTGTGAGATTAAGACCGGAGGGTGTATTTTCAATGTGAGGAGAGATTTTTTTTAAAATACAGGCAATGTTTATTTTACACTCTCACTTGTATATGGAATGAACTTCCAGAGGAAGTGGTGGATGTGGGTGTAGTTACAGTGATTTAAAAGACACTTTTGGATAAGTTAATGGTTTGGAAATGTTTGGAGGGATATGGGCCAGGAGCAGGCAGGTGGGACTAGCCATCTGGGATTATGGTCAGCATGGACTAGTTGGGCTGAGGGGTCTGTTTCCTGACCGACCGACAACAGGAGGCCATTCAGCCCCATTCTAATCAATAAGATTGTGCCTTCAATCCCACATCCCCTTCTGCCCAAAGTTTGAAACATCTGCTCCCTTGGATGGATGAATTAAATCCTGCCCCCCCCCCCATTCCCTTTAATATTCAACAACCCTCCTCATCTCTCTCTTCAGTGGAGTGTCCCCTTCATTTTAAACTGTTGGCCATTGTTCTAGTCTCTTCTTTCTTGTCTTCCCCCCCCCCCCCCCCCCCCCCCAAAACCAACCAAAGGAGTCATTTGCCTTCAGCAATTGCCCTAATCCAGTGCTGGCACGTTGGGCAGAATGGCCTCCCATCATGCTGTGATTTGCAGAGTGTCCTCTGGATCTGAGCTGGTTGTACAGACTCTATTTCTGCTTCCGTTCTCCCCGCTCACCCAACTCCTCTACGTCTTCGATCAAAGTTTTTTTTTTTTAGCTTTGAATATATCGGACAGCCCAGCTTTCACTGCTTTTTCCACCCCCCCCCAGTGAAGGGGGAGAGAACTACAAACACTGGCAATTGGGGGGGGGGGTGTAAGAACAGGGAGTCCTCATTCCTAACATCAATGGAAACCCCCATTTGATCAGAGCGGCCTCCTTCCTGTTTATACAGCGAGCTCTGAGTTAGACACTTGACTCTCCAGAGTCCCACACAGACAGGATAGTGAAGGAGTTTCCTTTATTGGTCAGTGCATAGTGTATAGGAGCTGGAGGATCGTGTAAAAGATATTGAAGTTACTGTTGGAACATTGGGTGCAATTCTGTTCTCCCTCCTATAGGAAAGATGTTGTGAAACTTGAAAGGGTTCAGAAAAGATTTACAAGGATGTTGCCAGGGTTGGAGCTACGGGGAGAGGTTGAACAGGCTGTTTTCCCTAGAGTGTCGGAGGCTGAGGGGTGATGTTTTATAGAGGTTGATAAAATCATGAGGGGCATGGATTGGGTAAATAGACACAGTATTTTCCCTGGTGTCGGGGAGTCCAGAGCTAGAGGGCATAGGTTTAGGGTGAGAGGGGAAAGATATAAGAGACCTAAGGGGCAACATTTTCACACAGAGGGTGGTGCGTGTATGGAATGAACTGCCAGAGGATGTGGTGGAGGCTGGTACAATTGCAACATTTAAGAGGCATTTGGATGGGTGTATGAATAGGAAGGGTTTGGAGGGATATGGGCCAAATGCTGGCAACCGGGGCTAGATTAGGTTAGGATATCTGGTCAGCATGGACAGGTTGGGCTGAAGGGTATGTTTCCGTGCTGCGTGACTGACTCTGCCAGAGGAAGCGTTCGGGGTGGGTGTAATGACAATATTTGAAAGGCAGGTCCATTGTGGATAGGGAAGATTTAGAGGGATATGGGCCAAACACCAATGAATGAGGCTTACAAGTTGGGGAAGCATGGGCTGTTTGGGCCGAAGGGCCTGTTTGTGGACTGTCTGCCCGTTGTTGTTGTCATCGTCGTCAGGGCTGAGGAGCTGACGTGTGATTCTGTTTTCTCTCTGTCTCTGTCTCTCAGGTGGGATGAAGCCTAACACGTTGGTCCTTGGATTCTACGACCACTCCGTTCCTGATGACTACTTCCTGCATGACCCGGCCTTCAGGGACGCCAGAGACAACAATGACCACTTTGGTGTGGACCTTGCCTCGCTGCAGGCCCACTTCCCCCCCGTGCGGGACGGCGAGACCCCCAAGAACCTGTCTGAGCAGGAGTACGTCGCTATCATCTCCGACGCGCTCAAGATGCAGAAGAATGTGTGCCTGGCGCGGGGTTTCTTTGCCATGGACCGGAAGGGGCTGCTGCTGTCCAAGACGCGGCCGGAGAGGGTGTCCATTGACGTGTGGCCTCTGAACCTTCTGAGGCCTGACAGCACTGACTACGTGGACGTGTGCAGCCTCTTCCTGCTGCAGATGGCCTGTGTCCTGACCATGGTGGCCTCCTGGAAGGCCGCACGCCTGCGGATCTTCCTGTGTATCGAGCCCGGCGACGGCAGCTGGGTCCGAAAGGAGGAGAAGCTGCGCCGGCTCTTGGACCAGCTGCGCATCAAGGCCACCATCAAGATCGTCACCTGGGAGGCGGTGGGGCCTAGCGGGCAGGCCTCAGCCGACCATGTCTCCGATGGATATCTGCGGGCGGTCAACCGTATGATCCTAGACCAGGGTTTCCACACGGCTGTCCGGTTCCTCTACCTGCCCAGGCCTCCTGCTGAAACCACCCACTCCCAACGCTACCTGGAGCAGCTGGCTATCCTGACTGAAGATTTGGGGCCTACACTCCTGATCCACGGCCTAACTCCAGTCACCTGCACCGACCTATGACAGGCTCCACCAGATATCCCCGGCTCCCTTTAAAAACAGAAAGCCCTGATGGGCACAGACTCTGAACTCTAACTGACCATCTCGTCTGGTCAGCAAAAATAAAACCGTGCCTCGGACACTTTATTTAAAAAGAGAGAGAGAAAAAGGGTGGGGTTCTTGCTCATCGCTGTTATTTATACTTAAATAAATGAAGAATGGGGTAGGGCTTTGAGGGGAAAGGATTGTGTAATTTGGATTTAAAATGTTTTTTTTCCAGAAGTGAGGGTGGGATTCTAACTTATTAAAACGTTAAACAATATTTGTTCCGCGTTTTTTGTTTGGTTTTTCCGACTGACTCCGTGTCAGTCCGAGATCTTCCTGTGTAGTGATTTGGTGAGGCGTCGCCATGGTAATGACAGCCCAGGCCCTCCAGCCAACTCCCAGCATTATGTCTCTGTCAGACCTTCCCAACCAGGGCCTGGGGGCTACCCCACACAGGCCATCCTGACGATGGCCTCTGCCTGTAGGGAAGGCCCAGATGGATCTTGAGCCTCCCTCTGTTTCCAGGGAGCGAGTTCCTGGTTTGGAGCCAGTCCACTACTTTTTCTCTCCTCCCTTCAACCCCCCCCCCCCCCCTTTCCTTTTTTCTTTCTCTTTCCCTCCTTTCACTTTCGTACACACTGGGACCAGGCCTTCCAACTCCTGTACTCAATACTCTGACCAATAAAGGAAAGCATACCAAACACCGCCTTCACTATCCTATCTACTGCAACTTCACTATCAAGGAGCTATGAACCTGCACTCCAAGGTCTCATTGTTCAACCCTCCCAGGGCCTTACCATTTTAAGTGTATAAGTCCTGCTAAGATTTGCTTTCCCCAAGATGCAGCACCTCAATTTAACTAAATTAACCTCCATCTGCCATTCCTCAGTCCATTTGATCACGGTCCCATTGTACTGAGAAAATCTTCACTGTCCACCGTGCCACCACTTTGGGTGTCATCTGCAAATTACCTCCTGCCTTCACATCTAAATAATTTATATAAACGAAAAGCAGTGGACCCGGCGTTGACCCTTGTGGCACACCGCTGGTCACAGGCCTCCAGGCTGAAAAGCAACCCTCCAGCACCACCCTGTCTCCTTCCTTCGAGCCAAGTTTAAACCCCTCCTGAGCATTGACCCTTTTGTGCACCTCGTACCCCACACCAGCCAGACTGCTGCTCTAAAGCAGTTACGTGTCACCATCAGAGGTCAATGTTTTGAGGTTGTCAGAGTCCATCTCAAATGTTGCGTGGACCTAAGACACCTCCTGTATTTTGTTTTGGATTTTTTTTGCCAATGCTGAGGATTCCAGATAATCCTTCTCAATCCCAGATCTTCTGAAAAAGCACTTCTGTTTATTCAAGGGAGATGCTCCATTACCCCTCTTTTTTTTTTTTCCCAGCCAAGCTGGTGATTTTTGTAAACTATCTTTGCTATATATTTTTGGGTCCCCTATATCCTTCTAGTTTATCATTTTTATGTGAAAATGGATACACCATATTTGCTTAATGAGTCTTTACCTGTCTGTTTTCATTCATATTCCCCCTCTGTTGCTTTTCCAAGCTGTCCCTGTTTTGCTGGGTTTCAAAGTTATTTTGGCTAGATGACCTCTTTTTTTTTCCTTCTTTCAGGTTTCCTGGTCTATCATGACCGCATTCTGCTGGGTGCATAACTTGATCGTGCTGTACACAAAAGTAGGCTTCTCTATTTCAAATTAAAAGACCATATCTACACTCCATAATTTCTTGCCCATCAGGCAACCCGTGGGATCGAGAGTGTGGTGCTGGAAAAGCACAGCAGATCAGGCAGCATCTGAGGAGCAGGAGAATCGACGTTTCGGGCAAAACGCCTTGTTTTGGGCAAAGGCCCTTCATCATCAACTCTCCTGCTCCTTGGCTGCTGCCTGACCTGCTGTGCTTTTCCAGCATCGCGCTCTTGACTGTGATCTGCAGTCCTCCCTTTCACCTAACCTGTGGAGCATCTGAGGCTGAGGGGTAACTTTTTTTAATATATAGAGGCTTACAAAATCGTGAGGGGCATGGATAGGATAAATAGACAAAGTCTTTTCCCTGGGGTGGGGGGGGAGTCTAGAAGTAGAGGGCATAGGTTTAGTGAGAGGGGAAAGGTATGAGACCTAAAGGGCAACTTTTTCGTGCAGGGGGTGGTGAGTGTATGGAATGAGCTGTCAGAGGAAGTGGTGGAGGCTGGTACAATTGGACCACTTTAAAAGGCATTTGGGTGGGTATATGAATAGGAAGGGTTTGGGGGGGGCGGGGGGGGGAGGAAGGAGATATGGGCCGGGTGCTGGCAGGTAGGACTAGATTGGGTTGGGATATCTGGTTGGCATGGACAGGCTGGACAGAAGGGTCTGTTTCCATGCTGTACATCTCTATGACAGATCTGGTCACTGTTATACCAAAGAAACGTAATGGTGATATGTTTTTGTACCAGGAGTAATACATGGGTATCTAAACATAGACTGGTTGGGCAGAAGGGTCTGTACTGTATGACCCTATGCTGTAAGGGCTGTCTGTTGCCTCACTCAGACTGTCTTGCTGTTGAAGTGAGCATCCTGTTGGAAATGTTCTGTTGTATGCTTTGTAGCTTTTTCCTCTTTATCAGTCATGGTACAGATTGTAAGAGTAGGGAGGCCATGTCTGAGATGCTCAGCCTTAAGTGGAGTCGCAGGTAGATAGGATAGTGAAGGAGGTGTTTGGTATGCTTTCCTTGGTCAGTACGGAGTACAGGAGTGGGGAAGTCATGTTACAGCTGTACAGGACAGTGGTTAGGCCACTGTTGGAATATTGTGTGCAATTCTGGTCTCCTTCCTATCGGAAAGACGTTGTGAAACTTGAAAGGGTTCAGAAAAGATTTACAAGGATGTTGCCAGGGTCGAAGGGTTTGAGCTACAGGGAGAGGCTGAACAGGCTGGGGCTGTTTTCCCTGGAGCATCGGAGTCTGAGGGGTGACCTTTTATAGAGCTTTATAAAAGCATGAGGGGCACAGATAGGATAAATAGGCAAAGATTTTTTTTCCCTGGGGTCAGGGAGTCCAGAACTAGAGGGCATAGGTTTAGGGTGAGAGGGGAAAGGTATTAAAAAACCTAAGGGGTAACATTTTCAGAGGGTGGTGAGTGTATGGGATGAGCTGTCAGAGGATGTGTTAGAGGCTGGTACAATTACAACGTTTAAGAGTCATCTGGATGGGTATATGATTAGGAAGGGTTTGGAGGCATATGGGCCGGGTGCTGGCAGGTGGGACTAGATTAGGTTAGGCCGAAGGGTTTGTTTCCGTGCTGTACGTCTGTGACTGAGGCCAAAGCTGGAGTACTGTGTGCACTTCTGTGCCCCTACCCTACAGGAAGGATGGGATTGCACTGGGGGGGTGGGGTGCGGAGTAGATCAGCCTGGGGCGGGGTGTTTCAGCGACTGAGTGAGGCTGGATAAGCTCAGGTTGTTTTCTTCGGAGCAGAGAAGGCCGAGGTGGATAGGAAACGGTTCCCTGCACTCGAGAGGTCACTGTTTAAAGTGAGGGGGCAGCAGGGTTTGGTGAGGAAATCTGCATTCACCCAGAGGCTAGAAAGCTCTGCCTACCAGGCTAATAGGGATAGGGAACCTTCTTGGGGAGGGGGAAATAAAGTACTTAGATGAGCATTTAATGTCAACTGTGGGCCCAGTGGAAATGGGCTAGCACAGACTCAATGGGTCAAAGAGTATGCATAAAAAGGCCCTGTGTGCAGGTTAGGGTGGATTGGCCATGTTAAATAGTCACATAGGCATGTGCAGGCTAGGTGGGTTAGCCATGGGGAGGGGTTATTAGGATAGGGGTGGGGGTTGGCGGGTGGGATGCCCTTCAGAGGGACAGTGTGGACTCAATGGGCTGAATGGCCTGCTTCCACCCTCTCGGGATTCCACATACCCTGACAAATTGCCCTTTTCCCTCAGCGCAGCACCACCGCCCCCCCCCCCCCCCCCACCTTTGTCAGAAACACTGCCATCTCCTCATGAGCAAGGGCTTGGTCTGTCCAGTTTTACCCACTTGCTGTTGTTTCCAAAAGCAGCGTCTGGTCTGGAGGCATGTGTTTTCCCCCCCCCCCCCCCCCGAGCTCCTACTATCCACTGGACTGACCACCAAGATCCCAGTGGGATCTTGCTGTGCACACTTCCCAATTTCAAAGGCGGGACATCTCTGCTTAACACTCAATGTTGAGGGGCAGGGGAATGTTTTATTTTTGCAGCAGATGCTATATAAATGCCCCATCTCTCTCCAGATTTGGAGGTGCTTGCTGTTCTGTCTGTGTGCCAGGAGATGGCGCCCATTCCTCTGTGCCACTTGACAACCACCACAACAACAACTTTGTATATTTAGATAGCATTGTTAACTTGGCCCCTGCCAAGTTTATGAAATGAATGATCCTTTGTTGTTTTTTTTTTTCAAAATCAGAAAAGGTTAAGATCCAAAGAGCCTTTGATCTGAGGGGCTAAGGGAGGGAATTCCACAGCCTGTACCCCATGTATAAGATGCCCCCAGGGGGTATGGTGCTGGGAATGCACTGAGCTCTGCTGGAGGTGTTAGGTGGGTCAGTGGTTAGCACTGCTGCCTCACAGCGCCAGGGACCCAGGTTCGATTCCAGCCTCAGGCGACTGTCTGTGTGGCATTTGCACGTTCTCCCTGTGTCGGCGTGGGTTTCCTCCCACAGTCCAAAAATGTGCAGGTTAGGGTGGACTAGCCATGGGAAACGCAGGCTTAGAAGGATAGGGTGGTAGAGTGGGATGCTGTTGGGAGGGTCGGTGTGGACTCAACGGGCCGCATGCCCTGCTTCCACGGGTATAGAGATTCTGCCATTGCGGAGAGGTTTTAGAATAGGTTTTAAAAGCAGCTCCCAATCAAGCAATGCCTTTTTTAAAAAAAAAAATCAATCAGCTCTGGCCAATGCTGAGTCAAGATGCCAGCAGTAGAGTTTTAAACCAACTCGAGTTGGCAAGAGGAGTGCGGACGCGGGAAATGTGTTTGCAGTAGTCAGGAGCAACCATTTTGCAAAGGTTCAAGCAGCAGATAAGGCACTGCTACAGACAGAATCTCTTCCTCCTCTTTACTGTCAAGCAAGAGGCCATTGTGGTCAACAATGCAATGGTGGAGGTTTGGGGGGGGGAGGGGAAGCTTCAACAAGATTTGTGAGTTGGGAGAAGTAATGTTTACGAGGCGTTTATACAGACACGTGAACGGGCAGAGAATAGAGGGATATGGTCCCAGTGCAGGCAGCTGGTTTCAGACATCATGGTTAGCACAGCCACAGTGGGCCAAAGGGCCTGCACCTGTGTTGTACTGTTCAAGTGCAACGTGGGTATTTGTTTTTATCTTCTGCTCTGCCTCTCTTCAACAGTCTGCAACCCAATCATCTAGTAGCACCCCCCATTTAAGGTCAGGCATAGAAGCTAGGTTGGCCATTCAGCCCCTTTAGTCTGTTCCGCCCTTCGAGGTGGTACCTGATGCTCCACTGTGCATTCAGCAGCACGTGTAGAATTGAGACTCCTTTCTTGAAATGAAACTTGTGCGCTTTAAGTTTGTCCCCCTCTGGCCACCCCATGGGCTGAATACTCTGTTTCTGCACTGCATCCTTTCGGAGATGCCGTAAGGTTCCAGGAAGGAGAGAGTAGGGACTGCAGATGCTCGAGATCAGAGTCGAGAGTGTGGCGCTGGAGAAGCGCAGCTGGTCAGACAGCATCCGAGGAGCAGGAGAATCAACGTTTCAGGAATTCCTGATGAAGGGCTTATGCCTGAAACGTCGCTCCTCGGATGCTGCCTGACCTACTGTGCTTTTCCAGCACCACACTCTCGCCCTGATTCTAGGAAGGCCCTAACTTCTCTGTATACAGACCCGTGTGTGTGTGTATGTATATAGGGGTGGGGTGGGGTGGGGTGGGCACAGAGCATCTGTACTGCTGCTGTGCAGAGGCTATTCTGCCCATCTGTGTCTGTGCTGGATCTCGGAAAGCTTTTCACCTCTTCTGCTTACCCCCCACCCCCCCCCCCAAATCTCTCCTCCCTGCTGTACAGGCAAAGGGGACCAGTACATGGGAACTGACACCACCCCTAAGCCTGGAGCAGTGATGTACCTTTTTCCTTCACTTCTCCAAAACCTGAGCACTGTTCACTACCGCTTGCCAAGTGTCCCACTCCTCTGAGTGTTCCTTCACCTCGTACTGTTGGGTTAGAGTTGGTGTGACCTGACTACTGTCAGGGGTTGGTTGGCAATGGTCACAGACCCACCCTTCCCCCACCCCAGGGCAACAGAGGATGGCCAATAAATGCCCTTCCAACAACAACTCTGCATTGGACATGCTGTTTTCATCAGCTCAATGCTATTGGAGCTGGTAACGGGGTATCCTCCTCCCCAGTCCCTTGATCTAAATGTTATCCCCTCCCCCCCCGCTCTAGAACAAGATCATCATGCCGCCCCAAAGCGCTCTGCTAGGCCTGGGGTACAGCAAGATCCCACACTGTGATGCCAAGTAAATAGCAATGAGGTTGGGGCGGGGAGGGGCGAAACACAAGTTGCAACGGAGGGT
Organism: Chiloscyllium plagiosum; assembly: GCF_037043375.1. NCBI lineage: Eukaryota > Metazoa > Chordata > Chondrichthyes > Orectolobiformes > Hemiscylliidae > Chiloscyllium > Chiloscyllium plagiosum. Next base: position 10,965,720 of record NW_028270182.1, read on the forward strand.
GGATCTTGGACGGATGGCTCAGTGGTTAGCACTGCTGCCTCACAGCGCCAGGGGCCCAGGTTCAATTCCAGCCTCGGGTGACTGTCCGTATGGAGTTTGCACATTCTCCCCGTGTCTGCGTGTGTTTCCTCCAGGTTTCCTCCCATAGTCCAAAGATGTGTAGGTCAGGATGGATTGGTCATGGGAAATTGTCCCATAGTGGCCAAGGATGTGCAGGTTAGGGTGGATTGGCCATGCTAAATTACCCCATAGTGTCCAGGCTCGGTGGGTTAGCCACAGCAGATGCAGGGTTACAGGGATAGGGTGGCTTCCACACGGCCAGGATTCTGCAATTTCCTTTAGATAAAAGAGACTCTCCTTTCTGCCCATGATGACAACCAGATGGGGTGGAGCTTAACACCATCTACAGCATTAACCCTTTCAGGTTCCTATTGGAAGGATGTTGTGCAGGTTAGGGTTGATTGACCATGGGAAATGCAAGGTTACAGGGATAGGGTAGGTTCCCTCCCCTCCCCTTCCTCTCTTCTACTCCTCTCCTGAAAAATGGACCCAAGTCTCCTTTCCCCTCACTCCCCCTCCCACATCATTGGGGAATGATGTTTGTATCACCCCCCCCCCCTTACCTGGTGTGTGGGGGCAGGGGTATGTGGTGGGGGGCAGGGTAACTGGTTGGCAGGTTACCTTCACCAACCCCTGCCCACCTCGCCAACCACTCGTGCTCTTTTGTCCCAAGCTGTATGCGCACAGCCCCACCTAGGTCCAACATCCAAGGGTGATGGTGGTGATGAGGAGAATAGTGTGGGTTTCAGGATTTCCCCACTCCCCAACAGGGGCAGTTGTTCCCATTCCCCCGTTTGATAGAGGGATTCTGATAGACTAAGTACTTCTCCCCACCCCCATCCTTCCATCCCCAAAACAAAAGGTGAAAGGAGTGAGGAACTACCACTGGGTCCTTGTTAGGAGAGGTCAGAGGTGAAAAGGTTAACCTCTGGAAGATCAGAGACTGAGCAGCTAACATGAGGCCTGCCGTGCTGACAGTCTCCTCCCACCCACAGCTCGAAACTGGCATTGGAAAACCGGCCTAGTATTTGTAAGCTTTTGCAAAGCCCCACCACCCCCTCCCCCCCCACTTCCTGGGGGGAGGAGGGGGGGTGTTTGGCTTTCAGTCAAAGGTCTTGCCCATGACCAGGGCCCTCATGTGACTGTGGCAGGAAAGGTGACCCCTCCCCCACTTGGGGGAACTGCTCGGCTTAGTCAGTGTATTTGCTGCCTAATGCTTTTCTTTACAATAAAAATACATAAAACATGAGAGAGCGTGAACACCACAGGGAACCGTGACACACTCACAGACGCAGAAATCCTAACACGAGGTGTTCCGAGAGAGTGTGATCCTATGCTTTCCCCTCCCTCACAACACCGTTGACTGCGCTGTCCCCTCAGCTCCGAGAGAAATCCTTCAGTTCCAATGTGTTCCCCATCCACATCTTCCACCGTTTCCAACATGGCCGGCGCCATGACCGACTCCTCACACCAAGCCTCACCACCCCTGGTCACGGGATCTTGTTCTGTGGAAATCGAGGCTTCGGGCCTACCTGGGAAATGATTCTAAGAACACAGGGTTGCAGAGCTTTCCTCTGGGGTTGGCACCCGAACAAAAAAAGTTGGCATTCATCTCCTTGCCAGGGTTGAGCGTCAGGTTAAAGGTCACCAGTAGGGCATCACCAGAAGTGGCAGAATGGTTTGCATGGAGCCAAGAACAAATTGAGGTAAATTCACGCATAGTGTTTGTCCCATTTTCTTCTTCCCCTTCTCATCCCCAAACGAAAGCAGTCCAGATAAAAGCAGCACCGCCCGATTTCCTGGTTGCCATGGTTATGCTCTGTGTTTTGAAGCCTGCCAACAGGCCTCTGCTAGGCCGGAGTGAGCATTGTCACTCATTTGTAGGCCCCTGCCCTACTCTAGCACCGTCCCGGCCTTTCAGAGGGAGGTGTTCACCTTCTTGGCAACCGCCCCGTCCTGGACCTGATGCTGCGCTGCCTGTAGGAGGCGGTACCGCTCCCTCAGGTTACGCCTGCGCACGTGCTCGTTGGTGATCTCCTGCACGTTCGCACTCGGGAACCAGCCCTTCTGCCCGGTTGACAACTTGCAGCCTTCGTACCAACCTGGGGACAGAAAAATAAAAAAAAAGGGCAGAATAGTGAAGCAGCCCGTAGGTTGCAATGATAGCCCACTGCTGAAACAAACTGCCTCACTCCCTCTCGGCTCTACCTCTGCCCCTCACCACTTCGTCTCAAATCCTCTCCTGACAATTACCGCATTCCCTTTTTAAAAAATGCACAATTGACAAATCGACAAATTAAAAAAAGGTTTCCCATGCTCCCTCTGGTTGTATCTGACCCTCGTGTCTACTGATTTAAAAATTGGCACCCTCTGGAACCTTCTGCTATACCAGTCAAACTTAAAAAAAATCTTTAGGGCGAGGCGGTTTGTGTTTCTTTTATATATTAAAAAACAAATCCCTGACAGGGCCCTCGTTAAATATTTGAGTTAAGACTCTGATAAAAGGTTTCGGCCTAAGATATCAGGCTACTGGGACATCAGAAGCAGGAAATAAAAGAATTATTTTTGTTTGCAGTACCAAAAATGGAGCAATCCCAAATAATCCCACAAGGTTTACCTCGAGGTTTAAGGAGGTTATTCCTATCTACTTCTGCACTGGCTTTTACAGTTCACTCTGTACCAACGAGGCACCCTGGTCACAGGATCATCTCACCAAAACAATACTGTTGCTCACTACTCACTGAGCAGTGATTGCATTAAAACTAGTTCTGTCTGTAAGATCCTGATACTCATAGGTCTTCACTCCCTCCCAAACCTTATTCCCAAAACTAGAGACCTCAGCCCCTCACATCGCTCAAAGTTTGCATCTTACAAAGCTGATATTTCAGATTTATGTGAGTGTGCCAGTATTTACAAGGTGGGGGAAGTTTGTGAGTATTTACTGGGCGGGGGTTCCCGGGGGGGAGGGGGGGGGGGGGGGGGAGTGTGTCAGTATTTACAGGGGGGGTCCCCGAGGGGAGGGGGAAGTGTGTCAGTATTTACAGGGGGAGTGGTCCCTGAGGGGAGGGGGGACTATGTCAGTATTTAGGGGGGGGGGGCGAGGGGGGAGTATGTCAGTATTTTCAGGGAGGTCAGGATGGTGAATATTTTCTGGGGGGGGGAGGGGGGGTACGTGGCTAATCGCTCGGTCAAAGTGAAGCTGCCTCACCCTCCGGCGATTTCCTGGTGATGTTGATAACGTCGGCCGGCTCCAAGCTGAGTTCATCCGTCTGCTGGGCCATGTAGGCAACCAGGCACTGGACCTGGGGGCAGTCTGTATCCGAGAGAGAGAGAGAGCGTGAGAGCGAGTGTGAGAGAGCGAGCGTGAGAGCGAGAGTGTGAGAGCGAGAGAGAGAGAGAGAGAGAGACACAGAGACACATACACATACACGCACACAGGGCCACAGACACACAGACTGAGGGACAGACACACACAGGGACACAGTGAGGGACAGACAGAGGGACACACACACAGGGACACACACACACACACAGACGGACACTCAGATACACACACAGGGACACTCAGATACACACACAGAGACACACAGAGTGAACAACTGACAATTCCTAACAGTCCACAGTTCCCTACACTAACTCCCGATTACAACACACCTTGGCTCCCAGCCCTTTCCCACTCGCTCCCTGACCAGAGTCCTGATCCCTTCCCTCCCCAGTAGGTTCGGAGTTGTAGCGTCGCTGGAGACAGAGCGTTTGGAAACAACGTGACCCAGTGCACAGTACGCTCTCCCAGCGGATCACCAGAAACCAGAGAAGGAGCGGACTGTTCGGCCCATCGAGCCAGCTCCGCCATTCCATACTAGCACAGAATGGTCGAGGTGTCTGATCTCAGTGTTCAACACCCGCCCGCTCCCCCATGAGATCAAACATCGATCGATTCCAGTCTCAATGACGGGGGGGTCTGCGTGTGTGTGCGCATGTGGGGCAGGGGGAGGGGGAGGCAAGAGAATTCCAGAGATACGCCAGCCTCCCAATTTTCTCCTCATCGCAGTCTGGAAACAGTCAGTACCTTATCCTGAGATGTCCCCAATCAACAGAGACCACCGCACCCCAGAGCCCACAATCCAATTCGCCCCGCGTGGGGTGCTACGTAAACGCAAGTTAGCTCCGCTCCCCCCCCCCTTCGCTGGGCCAGCAGGAGAAGCTGCGCTGTGCAGGAAACCACAAACGTGATCTTACCCCAGCGTTCGTAGATTTTGTCGTTGTCGGAATCTTCCAGAAGGTCCCGTTTGCCGGACATTAAGGCATCCACCCAGCGGTGCAGGTCAGACCTGAGGGCGGAAACGGGAGGAGTCGGGATACAATCAGATTGAAGACTGAGGGAGGGGGAGGAGCCGGAGATGGAGACGGGGGGGGGGGGGGGGGGGGGGGGGGAGAGAGGGGGGGGGGAGAGGGGGAGGGAGAGGGGGAGGGAGAGGAGACGGGGGAGAGGGAGAGGGAGAGGAGACGGGGGGGGAGAGAGAGGAGACGGGGGAGGGAGAGAGAGGAGACGGGGGGGGGGGAGAGAGAGAGGAGACGGGGGGGGGAGAGAGAGAGGAGACGGGGGGGGGGGAGAGAGAGAGGAGATGGGGGGGGGGGGAGAGAGGAGACGGGGTGGGGAGAGGGAGAGGAGACGGGGGGGGAGAGAGAGGAGACGGGGGGAGGGAGAGAGAGGAGACGGGGGGGGGGAGAGAGAGGAGACGGGGGGGGGGGAGAGAGAGGAGACGGGGGGGGGGAGAGAGAGAGGAGACGGGGGGGGGGGAGAGAGAGGAGACGGGGGGGGGGGAGAGAGAGAGGAGACGGGGGGGGGAGAGAGAGAGGAGACGGGGGGGGGGGGGAGAGAGGAGACGGGGGGGGGGAGAGAGGAGACGGGGGGGGGGGGGGAGAGGAGACGGGGGGGGGGGGGGGATGGAGGAGACGGGGGGGGGGGGGGGGGGGAGGAGGAGACGGGGAGGGTGGGGGGGGGGGAAGAGGAGCCGCAGACAGACATGGGGGAAGACGGAGGGTGGGGGTACTCACTCGGTCGCTGTCTTCACCAAGCGCTCACTCTGCCGGCCCTGGTGATTCTCCAGCAGCACCAGCCTGAAGCAGTTGGCTAACCCAGCCCCCAGGGAGTTGGCCGGGCATTCCTGTACCTCCACCAGCGAGCGATGGGCATGGTCCACCACCTGGTACCGCTCACTGCCGGGCAGATAGGGCACAGCTACATTACAGCAGGTAACAGGAAACTGAACCGGAGAGGGAGGGAGAGAGAGAGAGAGAGAGAGAGAGAGAGAGAGAGGGAGGGAGGGAGGGAGGGAGGGAGAGAGAGAGAGAGAGAGGAAGGGAGGGAAGAGAGAGAGAGAGAGAGAGAGAGAGAGAGAGAGA